>NC_138240.1:17832297-18452076 GCF_964197995.2 Scardinius erythrophthalmus
ATTCTCAGTTATTAATGTTTCCTTCCAAGGAAATGTAGGTCGTTATTTATTTCCCACTTTGTTCCACCGAAGACCTTTTTAAGACTTCCTGGTTGAGTATGTGGGGCTGTTCGACACTGACACGGCTGTAGATGGACAAGTGTAGACATGAAATGGCTCCAAGGAATTCTTTACTTTCTAAGCTTTTGACTGGCGAACTGTGCCTTTATTATGTTGACAGTTGATTTAGGTTTATTCATTAATGGTATTTCGCATAAACGCATGTATATTCCATTTTGCAATCAAGTTTTTCAATATTTCACACAGTTCGTTAATTTCACCTTGACATTCTTGACACAAATATTGAACAGCTTTTGTCATTTTATTATAATTTTCACTTTCCTCTTAGTCTAGTTGTTTTAGCGTGTTTGGATGTTTGTGTGGATGTGTGTTTTTGTTGGAAAGATGACCTTGCTTCAAACGTATGTTTCCTGTGGAAAGTTGAGTGTCATGGTCAGACATCCCTGCACACTTCCTTAATGGCTGATTCACAGTCACAGTGACCAGTGGGTCTGTTCCACACACACTAATTCCATCGGAAGATTGCCGTTTTTGGACGTCCAATTTTACGACAATCCCCTGGTTTCACAGTTAAGGCCCTTTCACACTGGATGCGTAACGAAAAAGCAAATAGTTCGTGTGCGAATAGTTCGCGTCAAAACCCATCACATGAGCCGCGTAAACACGGTCTCTATCTCTATCTTTGACGATTAGCTTTCTATCCCAAATGTAGTTTAGCCTGCTAGCCTACACAGCACAGGACTATACAACAACTAAAACTATCACACAACATACTCACAGTCGTGATAACCGAGTTGGTTGGCAATGCTACGCCACACAATCATTGTCCTTGTAGTATATGATTGGCTGAAGTCTTTTCTGTCGCTGCAAAAGAAAAAAAAAATCGACATCGAAACGAAAAAAAAAAGTCGTTTTTTCGCCGCAGCACATTCGCGTTCGGTGTGAAAGCACTCATTACACAAACAGCTGATCAAAAAATAAAACCATCGCGCGAATTATTCGTGCGTAAAAATCGCGTCCAGTGTGAAAGGGCCTTTAGACTAGTCCCAGACTGAAATGCATGTTTGAGTTTTCTTAACTTAAATAGCAAACTTGCACTGTCATATCCTAAAATATGTCAGTGCCATTGTTTTGTCTCAAGATGCACACCAGTAATGTTTTTTTTCTAAGCCATGTTTATACAAACTACTTAAATGTCCTATTTGAACTAAGGCCTAGCCTAATCCTGGTTTAATCCAAGCCCTGTCTGTGAAATCAGGCCTTTGTGTTTTTGCAGCGATTGTTTAAACAAGGGGTTCTCAACTTTGACCTCGAGGTCCACTTTCCAACAGAGTTTTGCTCCAACTCTATTCAAACACTCCTGAACTAGCTAATCCAAGTGCCTTTTCATCATTTTAAAATAATGCAGGTTTTCTTCTGTGCCGTTGACACTGGCTTGGTGGGAGATGCATTCTGGGATACCTGGCTGTCTCAAGTTTCTTATTGAAAATAATCGTCATTTTAACCATTCCAGTCACATTTTTGCTGCAAACCATAAAAGCAGGATAATACATGGCTAGGTGTAGATTAGCTGTGGATAATACATTACTTAAATTGCATTACATTACATTTCATTATGTACAATGTCCAATACTTTTGAAAGACATCTCTTATACTCAACAAGGCTGCATTTATCTGATAAAAAATATGGTAAAAACAGCAATATTGTGAAATATTATTACAATTTAAAATAATTTTTTTCTATTTGAATATATTTTAAAAATGTAATATATACCTGTGATCCATTACTCCAGTCTCCAGTACTCCAGTGTCACACGATCCTTCAGAAATTATTCTGATTTGGCACTCAAGAAATATTTTAGCAATGTTGTATGAAAACTCTGATGCACTTTTATCAGGATTCTATGATAAATGGAAGGTTCAAAAGAATAGCATTTATTTAAAATGACATCAGGATGTTTGTATGCATATGAAGCACATCCATTTTCACAGTCCATGCGGCCTTGGTGTTAGCCACAGGAATTGTTTTGCTCATAAGCTCAGCGCTAGTCGCTAATCACATAGTAACACTCGCTGCCCTTTGGCATGGCTCTTCCTTTTTTCATTCAGACAGCAAAGACCTCTCTCTCGCTATCTCTCTAATCTCGACCTCAACCTCTTTTCTCCTGTTCTCTATTTGTTCATGCTCTGTCTATTATTCTCTCTTTTAAGCAGGCTACATGCCAGGCCACTCAGCAGGACTGCCCTGCGTGCGCTCAGAAAACTATATATCAGAAGTTGAGACTGATATAGCTTTAGAACGAATGCAGATACTAAACTTTCATGATGAAGAAGAACTGGAATGTCACATGAGCCTGACTGCAATAGAGATGATAATCAAAACCAAACAGAAGATTTAGCCTAGTTTTTGGTTGAGTATCTGAGGCACAAGCTGTAAAGGCTCCGCCCTCTTCTGGAAAGCTGGGTGGGGATCAGCAGCTCATTTGCATTTAAAGATACATGCACGAAAACGGCATGTTTTTCCTTCCACTGAAAAATGGTAATTTACAACATGGTATAATAAATTATCTGTGGGGTATTTTGAGCTGAAACTTCAGACACAATCTGGGGACACCTGAAACTTATACTACATATTACAAAAAGGGGCATTATACGGCCCCTTTAAAGGCTAGCATTTAAACTAAGGACTGTGCTCATTGACATATTTTTGCGCTGTGGTATTGAAATTGTTATTGAAATCTCAGTGGTATTGCTTCTGGCTACTGAAGCTATCGTATCGTGACAACTCTAGTTTAAACATACTATGTACAGAGCAAGAGCTGTGAGGGATCAATGAGAGTGGATTTCAGTATTGATTTCCAGTGTGTGTGTGTGTGTGTGTGTGTCTGTGTGTGTGTACGTGTTTTGTGTACATCTACAGAGCTCTTGACTGTAGCTTCAGACTTTGCCTTATTTGAGCTGATCAGGACACCAGATAAGACAGACACATAGTCGATATGCTTGCGTCTGGACATCTCACTGGTGCTGAGCTGTTCACAGACTGCAGGAAATGAATGACTGCTTTTAGACAACTTACTTTACAAATACAGACAGAGGGATAACTCACAATTGTCAGGACAGTCTATGAGGATTCATCATGTCTCAAATCACTGCAGTCTATGAATCACAGCTGATGTGAATGATAGCCGCCGTATATGATACACATGATGTTGTAATTTTTCCTGGTTAATTTAGCTATGCGTTTCTTGTATGGAAAAGCGATTTCATTTTTGGGTGAACTGTTCCTATAAGCACAGTTGTGTTGTATATTTAGGCAGTATGAAGTGCATTTGTTTGGTTTCAGCTCTGCAACTCCTCATTTTTAAATCTAAACATGCCCAGTATATTAAAATGGCATCACTAATGCAGCTATTCATCCATGTAGCCCTTAATCCTCATCAATGGTAATTAAAACAAGAACAATGGTGTTGAATTATTCATTGCTATTTGAGTGATTAAGAGGTTTTAGTTTCTGCTCAATGGGGTTGTGTCAGTCTTCTCCTAAATGGACTGCTTTGACTTCAGTTTCACATTTCCGCCAGTGAGTTGGCGTGTTTCTAACTTGCAGATCATCTTTTCAGTGGCAGTAAAAGGGTCTCCGTCAGGACAGAGGCATGCATGAAGTCCTCTAGTCTTCCATTGTTCATTAGTTGTGTCAGGCTCGAGGAATAACAAAGAACTGACTCGATTTACTTGACTGACTCGCTCTTAAACTCATTCTGGTTGGTATCAGTGGTATTCCCTGGAGGTGTGGAACAAATACTCAGTCTGTCACGATAGCAACCAGATCATATGAAGAAAATGTTAGCTCAAGCTTATTGAAAAAAAGTCCTCTCTTTTTCCCAGAGTCCGTTTAAACAAAGGCAATTAATTCCGTTGTATTACATTAAACAGTGCATCATGGTGGACTTTTAGTAGAATAATAAAAATAAGAATAAAAAAAAATCCTTATATTGTCAGAGGAAACCATTACAATTCAATCGCTGCATTTTACTACACACATTTTTAATAATTCAGTTGCAGCGTCATGCATTAATAATGAACAGGAGGCTTAATTGAGGCTGTGATTTAGAGAGATGGTAGATAATGTTTCCAAGAATAAATGCGAAATGGGTGATGAATTCCTAACGGCTTTGGTTGTCTTCGCTTGGCAGACATTATCTGTTGCTTTCAATTATATGTCAAGGTCTTTATTGCTAAGAGGAAAAAGCTCAGGCGGTAAGTCTTTTTGGCTAAGGTTTCAGTCCTCTGTGTGGATTACATTAAGAGATAAGAGATGTATGAGACTCTCTGCCTGATGAAGGATGTATTGATTATTTCAGGCACTCAAAATTAAGATTTATTAAGATATCACCCATGTTTGGGTGCTTGCCACTTATTGACAATGGAGATTATATTATGTACTAATATTTTATTGTTGTTATACTGTATATTAACTCTATTTTGAATTATTGATATGATTTCAAAGTGAATAAAATCAGATGTTACACTTCTAAGTCAAGTATGACACCCTGACTTCTCTTGTCTCTATTTGCAGACATCCCGTTTAGTGGGACCCCGCCTCCAGCATACGTTTATGATGGCGTTCGAGGGGAGGACCAGCGTATGCAGCCTGACGTTGCATCCTACACGGATGACTCCCTCTCCTCTCCTCGCCTTCACCTAAAGGGCCGAAGCATTAGAGAGACCTCAGGGTCCCTGGAGTCCGCTAAATCAGTAAGGGACATTGATATACAGAGAACTAGCATTTGCTTTCATGATATCATGGTGTTTAAACACCTCTCTCAAATGTTTTTTTTTTGTATGATTTTTTTTTTGAATCATTAGGGTTGCATGAAATATTGTTACCATATAGGTTATTGGCCAATTTTTTTTTTCAAATAGGCTATATTGGATGTTTAAATATACATGCTCAATGTATAATTAATGATAATGTCATCATTATTAAATTTATTTTTCATACTGTATTATGTTTTGATGATCATATTTAAACAAAGGCAATTAATTCCGTTCTATTACATTAAACAGTGCATTTGGTGGACTTTTAGTAGAATAATATAAATAAGAATAAAAAAGTAAAAAAAAAAAAAAGTAAAACAACCAATTCATCCTTATATTGTCAGAGGAAAAAAATACAATTCAATCGCTGTGTTTTACTACACAAATTTTTAATAATTTTTATCACATTTAATCACATTTTTATTTTTCATACTGTATTATACTATTTTGATGCCTAAATTCACCTGTAGCATTTAAAATGATTGATTTTAGTTCTTTGTGTTTTATTTATCATTTATTTAGAGACAATACTGAAAGTGTACATTTTAATATCATCCATTTATCAACTGATAGCAAAAAACATGAAAATAATTATCAGCCTAAATTTTTATATCGGTTCTTTTGCTTCAGGTTTAAGGGTCTTTTAACATCCGTGGTTATGCAAATGTGTGTATGCGCTGAACTTTTGTCCTCTGCATCCTTTTTCTTTATTCTTTGGGATGGTTCCTATCAATATATGAGATTATGTAATCTATAGTTGAGCGCTGTCTTGGATAGGATTTAAGTTTTTATGAGGATTACCCTGCTAAGGAATTCCTAGGGCCTTTAGACTGGAATGTGTGTTTTTGGCTGAACCCTAAAGGCTTTTGTAATGGGCACTTTCTTCATTCTTTCCACTCTCACCCTGGACATTCCCAGTCGGAGCTGGATGTCGAAAAAGGGCTGGAGATGAGGAAATGGGTTTTGTCAGGGATTCTGGCCAGTGAGGAAGCCTATCTCAGCCACTTGGAGGCGCTCTTACTGGTGAGTAATACAGGACTGATTTACTGCATGCTTACTCACTAAAGAGGGTCAGAGATCACCGTCAGAGAGTGGTGTTGAGCTTTGCACATTGCACTGCACCCAGATGGTTACAAATGGGAGCACATGGATCACCTTTTGACCCCCTGTTTTTTTTTTATTATAGCCTATGAAGCCCCTAAAAGCTGCTGCCACCACTTCACAGCCCATGTTAACCCTCCAGCAGATAGAAACAATTTTCTTCAAAGTGCCTGAGCTCCATGAGATCCACAAAGACTTTTATGATGGCCTGTTACCCAGAGTGCAACAGTGGAGCCACCATCAATGTGTGGGTGACCTCTTCCAGAAACTGGTGAGCAGTACTGTATTATATTGTTTAATATAAAACACACAACATTCATGCTGGATCTTTTGGTTTAAAACAAAAAGAAAAAAAATACAAGATTTAGAAGATTAGAAGATATTAAAATTAGAAAAGCCTTTCATTTTTAAGTTATTAGGGGATTTAATTATGCAACAATTCAGCATTTCATGCAGTAATTATTTTCATGTAGGTAATGACAGACAACCGATAAATGACCAATATTAAAACACTACTATTTTGTCTAATGAAATGAAAAGAAAACATTAAAACCTAAAATTGATCATTTTAAATGTTACAAGTGTATTAACTTAGGCATCACAATATTTTACAGTATGAAAACTTGAAGTATGAAAATGGATTATTTATTATGAGAGTTGCTAAAGATAACAATGTTCCTAAATTATTAATGTTATTTAAGAATAACATAGTGAACATTAGATGACACAAAGGTAATCTAAAAGTAAAAATGGAAGAAAAGAGCATGCACAATTAACTAATAATAAATCTCTAATAGCAACCGATAACCCATCTGACACCGATACATGTTTTCTATAAAAAATGCATTTTAATTAATGCAATTTTCTATTAATTTGTGTTTCCAGCAAAACTGTTATATTATATGAAATTGTATCATATTACAAGATTTTGGCCAACAGATGCACTATTATTGAAATCACTGGTTCAAAATGCACTATCATCTAATAATATGCCAGTGTTACTGTTATTCAACTGAATTGTGGTGTAACTTGATGCTGCCACATGCACGTGTCTAATTTAGTAATCAATACATGATGTTTCTGTCAGACCACCCTAGAGAGATTTTTAGAGACGGATTATAAACGCAGTCATCATCAAAGCATGTCTCTCCGGTCCTCCCTAAGGAAAATTTCCTTTGATAACTGGTTTAGTGAGCTTCACGAGCAACAGCCACATCATTCCACTCGGCACAATTAGCTGTGGAAACTGAAACTTTACCCCCATCTTTATAGACGCCCGCAGGACTTGACGCTTGTGCAGATGAAAGCTTTTCAGAGCCACACGACTGCATGTAAAACAGATAGGGGGTCTTGCTCTTAGAACGGTGGGGCTGCGGTCAAAAATGCTGGGGTTGAAAGGTATTAAGGTGTTGTAGCCGGATCTCACGACAAACTAGAAAGTTTCTTTGCAGTTTTTTTTTGAGGTTCACTTATAATTTTAATATTTTTTTTGCACAAAAAAATTATTTATATGCAGAAAAATTCTTATTTTCTGACCCTCTGTCTGAACGCCCACTTGCTATTGCATGTGAGTAATAAGTGTTTTGAAAACATTATTCATGTAAAACTGTCATTTACAGACAGAGCATTATAAAATCATTTACTTACGGTTTGGAGATGCAGCTGCTGTCAGATCATCCTTCAACAAAAATTTCTTTGCAAACTCTCCATTACACTGTGCCTCGTTTACAAAACAAAATGCTCTGGACAAACATATAATCCTCTGACATGATCCGGGACGCCATTAAAATAAACCATCCTCTTGTTTCCGATGCGTAAAAGCGAACGTTCTTTCTCTCTTCCATTTGTCCTGTTGTCGACAGATTCAAGTGCGTGGAGTATGTCATAAACTGAGCGCGCATCTGTATATCCAGTGTAGACAGCGTCAGTGATTATAATGGGTTCTTACTTTGATGCAACGCTTACATGCAGTGTAGAAAAATGTCAGCTATTAAATGATGATATATAACTATTCGTCAATTTCTTGCTCTGGAAACAGTCATATGCAAATCTATTTTTCCTTGTAACTTTGCAGATCCGACAATATCAAAACGATCTATTTTAAGCTATGAAACTGTTTTTTCATTGGATGGATGTTTTGATTGAAGACCTCTTACATGTTTTTAACTGGAACAAGGAGCGTAAAAAAAAAAGATCTGTGTTTTTTACCCTCTTTTTGCCTTTCTCATTATATCTCTGAATTGTGACTTTGTTTCTTGTATTTTACCACTTTATACACTACCGTTTAAAAGTTTAGGGTCAGTAAGATTTTTTTAAAGAAAGGATTCCCAAAGGATACATTATAATGTAATTTTATTAGACATTTGTAATGTAACAAAATATTTATGTGTAAAATAAACATTGTTCTTTTGAACTTTATGAATTCTGAACAAAAAAGTATCTTGGTTTCCACAATATATTAAGCAGCACAACTTCTTTCAACATTGATATTAATAAGAAATATTTCTTGAGCATCAAATCGGCATATTAGAATGATTTCTGGAGGATCATGTGACTTTGAAGACTGGAGTAATGATGCTGAAAATTCAGCTTTGCCATTACAGGAATAAATTACATTTTTACAATATATTAAAATAGAAAATTGTAATAATATTTTACTCTATTGTTTCACAAATAAACGCAGCCTTGGTGAGCATCAGAGACTCCTATAAAAAACTAGTTGTTTTATGTTTTATGCTGTAGCTCTCATAATTGTGCTTCCATACATCACCTTTGCAATTGTATGAAAAAGTGAAAATAAAGTGAAATTTAGATGTAGTGAAAACACTACATCTTGTGCCCAGGCATACATGATATTATAAAACAAAACGTACAGTTTTGAAAGCCGTAAATTAAAACTATGTAGTGAACTGTTGCATGGTGTCGATCTGCTCCACTCCACCGGATAAATTCTGACGTTTCCACAGTTGGGGTTTGGGTTAGAAACTTATCACCATCCCCTCTGGGATCCACGGCCATGGTTGTAGCTGTGAATTTAGGTGTTGTTTGACATTCATCTCTTCTTTGAAATATAAAGGCATTGGGGTTGAGGAAGTGTGGCCGAAGGCTGAATTAATTGTTAATCCCACAATGATTATATTGTTAGCTGCAAATACCTTTTGTTATTATTTGAGGCATTAGTGACATGTAAAACAGAGCATTTTTGTGGCTTGTTCCTTTATCTTTGTGCATTTAGATATGTTTGCATGGAGGGAATATTTATAAACCACAAATATTTGGGGGAATATGCCATGTGTTTGAAATGACAGTTCTCTTCCAGGGTGTGTGTGTTTTACACAGAGAGGGGTAAATAAACAGGAAATCCCACTGGGAGACATGGTCACACAGAGTTTTCAGTGGACAGTGATTCCAGTGTCTGCTCTGTTTCCCAGAATGCATGATGTCATGGTGCCAGGAGTCCATGTGTCTGCCCTGGAAACCCACTCACTGCTGGGCATTCCCTTGCCCTCTCCCTCTCCCTGTGGACCGCCAACTCTCATGCCATGGGATTTACTCCCCTGACTCCTTACACAAGTTTAGTCCAAAAATTGTCTCAGATGTTGTTTTCTTACTGTAATGAATAGGTTCAGGCCAGTGTTTCCTACAGAAATTAGTCCACCCTTCACTACATTTATATACTTAAACTAATAACTTTTAGTGAGTCAGATGTCGATAAAGTAACGGCTCTGTTCAGTGAAGGATTTGTCAGACTGATTCAAACACATCTTTTTAAACAATTCATAAATAAGAACAGCTTTTAAGAGTTTAAAAAAAAAAACAGAAAACACTGGTCATGTTTTATGACTCACTAAAATGAACAGGCTCATAAGAGTCATTTGTTCATGAATCAGGATACACTGGTCAAGCTGCTGTAAGTTTTTGACTCGCTAAAAGGAACCAGCTCATAAGAGTCATTTGTTCGTGAATAGGGATACACTGGTCAAACTGTACGTTTTTGACTCACTAAAATGAACTGGCTCATAAGAGTAATTTGTTTATGAATCAGGATAAACTGGTCAAGCTGTAAGCTTTTGACTCACTAAAACGAACTGGCTCATAAGAGTCATTTGTTCATGAATCAGGATACACTGGTCTAGCTGCTGCAAGTTTTTGACTCACTAAAATTAACCAGACCATAGGAGTCATTTGTTTGTGAATCAGGATACACTGGTCAAGCTGTACGTTTTTGACTCACTTAAATGAACCGGCTCAAAAGAGTCATTTGTTCGTGAATCAGGATACACTGGTCAAGCTGTACGTTTTTGACTCACTTAAATGAACCGGCTCATAAGAGTAATTTGTTTATGAATCAGGATAAACTGGTCAAGCTGTACGTTTTTGACTCACTTAAATGAACCGGCTCAAAAGAGTCATTTGTTCGTGAATCAGGATACACTGGTCAAGCTGTACGTTTTTGACTCACTTAAATGAACCGGCTCAAAAGAGTCATTTGTTCTTGAATCAGGATAAACTGGTCAAGCTGTACGTTTTTTGACTTCCTAAAATGAACCGGCACATAAGAGTCATTTGTTCATGAATCAGGATAAACTGGTCAAGCTGTACGTTTTTTGACTTCCTTAAATGAACCGGCTCATTAGGTCATTTGTTCGTGAATCAAGATACACTGGTCAGGCTGCAAGTTTTTGACTCACTAAAATAAACCGGTTCATAAAAGTAATTTGTTTGTGAATCAAGATACACTGGTCAAGCTGTATGTTTTTGACTCCCTAAAATGAATTGGCTCATATTTGTTCGTGAGTCAGAATACATTGTCAAGCTGAAAAATGAACCGGCTCATATTTGTTTGTGAACTGGTAAACACCAGTAGACATTTCCTGACATTATTCCATGATATTACATTATTTCAAGTGTTTATCACATTCAGTATGAACTGAGAACTCCCATTCACAGCTCAAATAAAATATAACACTTTTTGCCATGCCACTGAAGATGTGTCCTCAGAACACTTCACTAGAGGAGAGTCTTTAGAAAGTGCTTCTTTTCATTTTAATGGTTCTTTTCACTCTTTTAATGAGTATTCATCTTTTATCAGCTAGCGGAGTTAACAGCACGATGTAATCCGTCTTTTTTCTGATCTCTGGGTAATGATGCTCATATTCTGGATCGCTCACAAGTTTCCCCAGTTGCAGTATAATGGCTTTGTTGAAGGAAGTGCTTAACCTCTCTGCCTCATGACAAGCCCCATCACAAGTCCTTCTCTTATTTACCCCAGTGTTGGCAGCACTCGAGATGTTGCCATGGAAAATGCTTGTTACGTGTCCATTTCACAGTTGTTGTCTTTTGAATGGTGTTTTTTCTTCACGACACAAATGCTCATTCACCAGAACATTTTGGCTTCGTTTGCCCCAAGTCACTTCTCCTTTGTTTCAGTGTGTGATCACTCTGTTAATATGTCCTTTTTAGACACACTTTTTTGTGTGTTTGATCTTTTTAGATAATAATAGTTTTCAACTTATAATTTTATATATATATATATATATATATATATATATATATATATATATATATATATATATATATATATATATATATATATATATGTGTGTATATATTATATATATACATACAGTTCAACCAATGACGTCATTGTCATAATGTGTCTGTTGTGTTGAGTGCTGTTGTGTTTATGCTGGGTTAGGCTGGTATTAATACCAGGCCACGTAAAACTGCCTGCTCTACCTTTGTAAGCAGAATTAAGCCGATGTAACATGCATGAGTAATCTGCCTCTAGCTCTGACTTTTATCTTTAAACCACCTTCTCTCTCACTCTCTCCTGTCGTTTTATCTTCCCACACAGGCCAGCCAGCTCGGTGTGTACAGGGCTTTTGTGGACAACTATAAGGTTGCCGTGGAAACTGCCGAAAAGTGTTGTCAAGCTAATTCTCAGTTTGCCGAGATTTCAGAGGTCAGTTTTAAGGGTGCTTACATTACTGTCAAAACAAGAGCTGATATCTTTGCCTCTTTGGATATTTTATGTATTTGTTTCCCTTTTTACCTTCAGAATCTGAAAGTCAAGAGTGCTAAAGAGGGTAAAGATCAGAATGCCAAGAACTCGTTAGAAAGTAAGAGATGATGATTCATTCACTAATTCTTCCAAATTTACTCTCTTTTTTCACTGCTTAGTATTCTGATCACTTCTTTGCCGTTCTCATTCTCAGCCCTGCTGTATAAACCGGTGGATCGCGTCACTCGCAGCACCCTAGTCCTCCATGTGAGTGAAACTGAAAGAGCATACACCTAATCATGACTCAAGTGAAAGTGTTTATGACGCAACATGTTTTATTTGGAAGTGCATGGACTATATTAATTTACACATTTAACCAATTGAGTGTTTTGCATTATTAGGCCCTATCTACACTTAGTGTTAAGATGCATTTTGGTCAATCAGATCACAAGTAGATGAGGGAGACACATTCCCGTTTACACCTGGTGGTGGCCTTTTGTGACTGTTTGAACGCATTCTACCCGGTCCAATACATTTTCGACTACCTCTGGAAGTGGTTAAAAGTGAACAAGCTTAAAAGGTTTTAGATCCCGTTTACACCAGATTTTAATGTCGTCCACTTGTGATCCGATCAACCAAAATCCATCTTAAAGGGTTAGTTTCACCCAAAAATGAAATTTCTGTTATTTACTCACCCTCATGTCGTTCCAAACCCGTAAGACCTTCATTTATCTTCGGAACACAAATGAAGATATTTTTGAAGATACCCCCTTTAGACAGCAGCGCAATTACCATTTTAGACCCAGAAAGGTAGTAAAGACATCATTAAAATAGTCCATGTGACTACAGTGGTTCAACCTTAAAGGGATAGTTCACCCAAAAATGAAAATTCTGTCAGTAATTACTCACCCTCATGTTGTTCCAACCCCGTAAGACCTTCGTTCATCTTCGGAACACAAATTAAGATATTTTTGATTAAATTTGAGCGCTGTCTCACTCCTCCATAGACTTCTAAGGGACTGAAACTTGCTGGCCCAGAAAAGTTATTAAAGAGATCGTTAATATAGTCCAAGTGACTCCAGTGGCTCAATCTTAAGTTTATCAAGCGACGAGAATACTTTTTGTGCGCAAAAACTAACAAAAATAACGACTTTATTCCACTTTTCATTTCCTTCTCTCTGGGCGTCGAGTCTTTTCGCGTAGTGTTTAAGCGTAGCGCGTCTGTGTTGCACGTCACCACGTATCACACATGACCAGCGTCGGCCAATATTGAGCATACGTGGTGACGTGCAACACAGACGCGCTACGCGCTACGTTATTTTTGTTTGTTTTAGCGCACAAAAAGTATTCTCGTTGCTTTATAAACTTAAGATTAGGCCACTGTAGTCACTTGGACTATATTAACGATCTCTTTAATAACTTTTCTGGGCCAGCAAGTTTCAGTCCCTTAGAAGTCTATGGAGGAGTGAGACAGCGCTCAAATTTAATCAAAAATATCTTAATTTATGTTCCGAAGATGAACGAAGGTCTTACGGGGTTGGAACAACATGAGGGTGAGTAATTACTGACAGAATTTTCATTTTTGGGTGAACTATCCCTTTAATGTTATGAAGCGACGAAAATAACTTAATTCAACAATTTCTTCTCTTCCGTGTCTCACGTTGTAAACACAGTGCAGCGCTTCTGGGTTCTACGTATAGGCTGGCTCCTGTATGAGCATCACATGCATGTGTCATGGTGCTCACGTGTCAAACTGACACGGGAGAGAGGAAATTGTTGAATAAAGTGTTTTTTTGTGTATTTTTTTCACAATAAGTATTCTCATCGCTTCATAAAATTAAGGTTGAACCACTTTAGTCACATGGACTATTTTAACAATGAATTTACTACCTTTCTGGTCCTTGAAAGTGGCAATTACGTTTGTCTATGGGGGTGTCAGAAAGCTCTCGGATTTCATCAAAAATATCTTAATTTGTGTTCTGAAGATGAATTAAGGTCTTTGGAACGACATGAGGGTGAGTAATTAATGACAGAAATTTCATTTTTAGGTGAACTAATCCTTTAATACCAGTAGTAAACAAGGCCTTAAATTAGCCTGTGTTTCTTTAATATAGGACCTGCTGAAGCACACCCCATCCAGTCATCCAGATCGCCCTCTCCTGCAGGACGCCCTCCGGATTTCCCAGAACTTCTTGTCCAGCATTAATGAGGAGATCACACCCCGTCGTCAGTCTATGACAGTGAAGAAAGGAGAGGTCAGTGCTGCTGCTGCCCAACTGTAATATGGGTCAATGATGTGACTTTTATTTTTTTTTTTGTCTGCATTTATCAATTTTTTTAAAAAAGTGAATACATAATTATGACATGAATACAGCACTTTTATGATGATGTTTTTATCTTATGGGGGGTGTATGTGTGTGTGGGGGGGTGTTAGGGTGATAAAACTGTCCTGAAATCATAATACACTTTTTAATAGCTTAGCTATTTAATAAATTAATTAAATAATATTTTATCGAAAACTGATTTATTTATATTTTAAAAAACTTTTGTCCATCTAATCAAATCATGTGGTGTGACCAATATGCTGAAAAAAAAAAACAAAAAAAAAAAAAACAGAAAGTGATATATGAGGACCCTAATGACTGTCAAGGTCATTGAGTCTGATAAAATATCAGATAAATATAAGATAGACAGATAAAATCAGGCATGTAAGGCCTTTTTTGGACAAGGCGAGGTTTGAAAAGTTATGTGATGCAGCTCCTCAAAAACTTATTAAAGGATAATATCATCAGTAATATGATATTTGTAAAAAAAACACACAAAAAAAATGTTTTTTACTTTTTACCTTGAAAAGTAATTTAAAAGATCTGTATACTCTCATGTTTTCAAGGTGACCAGGTCAGAAGGAAAATACTTACTGTAATTCTCTTTTACTGTAATTTTTAGGATTACTATCAGTGTACAAAAATGCATTAGTGCACTCCGGTTGCATAGCGCTACAAGGGTCCCGTCAACAATATAATCATCTCCCGCCTTCCTGTTCCCCTTCCTCATTTATCAAAGGTCATTTTAGGAAACGAGAAGTGTCTCAACACCCTTCCCAGCTTCAGAATGAACACAAACACGCTCTCTTGCATAATGCCCCGGCCCCTCTGTACTGTGAGTCAGCTGAGCTGACTTTGTACTATACTTCCTCGCAGATTACTGGAAAACTGTGTGGGAAGTGACTCTCTGATTGTAGGCTTGTGGACATGCCAGGCATTTTATTACAGAAAATACAGAGATTCAATTCAAAGATAGAGATTATTTATTATTTAAAAGATTAAAAGAATGTCTGACTGTCTGAACTGGAGAACAAAACAGCTCAATTAATCATTCTTCCAGTAAAGATTTGTACTAAAATGAAGAAATTTGTATCACTTTGCAAGAAATCTATAATAAAAACTTCATTATTCAATCTTACGAGAAAGTATTCATCATAAAATATTATTTTTCAACATTAATCATTACTGTGACTCATTGCCAGAGACCCAAAATATCTATTTGTATCTCAATTGGGATCCAACTAACAATTTTGTATTAAAGGAATAAAAAAAAAAATTCCAGTAAAACACAAAAGGAGAAACTTTAAAGATCCATTTTACAAAACCAGTGTATTATAACTGAAGCTTTCAAGCTTCAACAATGACTCAAATGCACAAAAGTGCCATAAACGTAGCTTATATCTCTTGTGCACTATATTCTAAGTCCAATTGAATTGATTTAGTGGTAAAACATGATAAAAACATGATAAATTTAATTGCATGTGTACATTTTCATTCAGAGCTCTGATAATGCCTGTTCAGAAAGAAAATATTGTATTTTCCAGCATTATCGTTTCTTTGTGACAGGACATCTTGGTCCATGTCCTGTGTAATTATTGTCTGCGAGATGATGGATTTCCAGTTCATGGCCATGTTTTGCATCTATCTCCTCTTAGGCGGTTTCAGCAGATGTCTCTGAATGCGACTAAAGTCAATGCTGTACCCATATATCATGTGGGCCAAATCTTGATGTAAAAAAATGCAAGTTTAAACATAAGGGATAAACACACACTCACTGAAGCCAGGGTCACAGGTCAGAGCCAATGTTTTGAATGCATCTACGCACACGTTTCCACGTTTAAGGCCATGAAAAGAGCAGATGTCTTTCACGTATGTCACACACCCTTCAATTATGGAAAGTTCAGTCACTCAAGAATGCAAATACACACCCAGTTATAAAGACTGACCTGAGATGGACATTTTTGGGAATATCTCGTAGGGAACTTTTTCAATTTTAAGGACAAAATGAGCTACTTGTGTTATTTGTTGTTGTTTAGATTTCGTTGAAAGTTCAATTTGGATGCTTTTTTCTCTAATGTGATTTACAGTAGGTAATTACCATCATATCTGCCTTTTGTGAATCATCTCATCAAGCACACTTTTTTAAATCACATCAAGCCATGCTTGTCCGAGGTTGAAACCCCCTCAGGCTGCCATCATTATCATGGAAATAGCTCCCGTGACTCACCCACAATAGCGCAATTTCTTAAGTGTGTCATGCCTCCATTTGAGTGAATGAGTCTGAGCCTCTCATTGGCTGCTTTTCCTCCTCACCTACTTTAAATGACCTTCTGCCTCAGGAAAAATAATGACTGCCACTGATTTCATGGGGCAGTAAACAATACATGAGCGCCCCCTATTGTTGAACAGTTGAAACTAAGTTTGTCAATGTTATTTTTGGTTTGCAAAAAATTCTGAAGACCCTTTTCACATTTCCAGAGTTCAGAAGCAGAAGTCGTCATTGGGTAAACTTTAATAGTGGTGAACAGAAACTTCAACAAATACTTCTTCAACAGAACAGAACAGAAACTTCCACAATAGCATTTCCGAGACCTTACAAAAGAGGGGAAAAAATAGAGAGATTGATAACATTGTTCAGAAAAGGAAAAAAAATTCAAATCTGTCGTCACTCTCAAAACTGTAAAAAGTAGCTTTACGATATGGAAGCACGTCATCACAGTCTACGAAAAGGGTCTATTAGTACTTGTGTTGTTGTTATTATTTTGATGATATCTGCAATTTTATAGAAAAAAAGACAGTTGTTGTTTTAAAAGTATTGTCATGCATATTAAAGTCATCCTAATGTCTTTAAAGAATCGACAGCTTCTCAGAGACCAGTTTATGGTGGAGTTAGTAGAAGGGGCACGAAAACTTCGGCATGTCTTCCTCTTTACCGACCTGCTGCTTTGCGCCAAGTTGAAGAAACAAACCGGAGGGCAAGTCAATCTTTATTAAACTTTATTTTCTTCTCCTCATCTTCATTGTCAAATATGTGACACCCTGGTTTCTGTGTCTCCCAATGTTTAGGAAGGGGCAGCAGTACGACTGTAAGTGGTATATCCCGCTAGCTGATGTCACCTTTCAGACCATTGATGAATCCGAGTCCTCCCCGGTCCCCCAGATACCAGAGGAAGAGATAGATTCCATAAAGGTCAAGATCTCCCAGATCAAGAACGAGATCCAGAGAGAAAAGGTAGATGAAGGCATTCATTAGAAATGCTTTTCTTCAGCAAACTCTCAGCTTTGTGTTAATTGTTTTCCATCTCGTGTTCAGAGAGTGTGTAAAGGAGGTAAAGCCCTTGATCGCCTCAGGAAGAAACTGTGCGAACAGGAATCGCTGCTGCTGCTCATATCTCCATGCATGGCCTTCAGAGTCAGTAACAGGAATGGCAAGGTGAACCAATACCAAAAATCTGCAGTCTGTGTTAGCATTTGCTTAAAAGTTCTTTAAGACTTTTGAAAACTTAAAGGGATAGTTTACCCAAAATTTTTAAATTCTAACATCAATTACTCTCACTAATATTGTTTCTATTTTCATGTTATGGCAGATAGCCGGACAATAACAAAGATTGGAATTCTATAATATATTTGGCTAAAAAGAAAACACAAACACACCAAGTTTAAAACTGACAATTCAAACAAGCCATTCGCAAAAGTTCTTATTTCTTGTGCGTTTTATTTCTTTATTTCAGGGCTACACATTCCTTATCTCGTCTGATTACGAGCGAGAAGAATGGAGGGAGATCATTCGGGAGCAGCAGAAAAAGTGTAAGCGCTGCTATTCCTCACAGAAACCTTCCTACCTTCCAATAAAATCACAGCGGGATTCCGTTAACTGCTCTTTTCCTTCAGAGAGAGTGACTTAGTTAAATTCAGATGTTGGTGGCTTCACTGACCAAGCCTCTCTTGATTTCTGAATGTCTTCTCCCAGGTTTTAAGAGTTTTTCATTGACTTCGCTGGAGTTGCAGATGCTCACCAACTCCTGCGTGAAGCTACAGACGGTTCACAGTGTTCCTCTGACAATCAATAAAGAAGGTGAGTGCCTTTTGGTGGCCTTGAAGGTGATTTGCATTTCTTTTTTTTAGTGTATCTGAAACTTGTCGTGACTTTAATTGCTTTTTCCCCTAATAGATGATGAATCTACGGGGCTGTATGGCTTTCTGAATGTGATCGTCCATTCTGCGACAGGGCTGAAACAGAGCTCGAGTAAGTTGTCTGGCACGCAATGTCTCACCTAGTTTATGAGACTGGAGCGGTGTGTTTTTTTGCTGGTTGCAATTAGATGGAGTGAAATCCGGCTCGCAGTAATCATTAAATTATTGAATGCCTCCCTAATATGTGCGCACATGCATGAAAACACCTGACATGCTCCCTGCTGTTGTTGGGCAGAGTTCTCTATGAGCAGCTGTGGAACGGGGGATTAACAGGGAACACTGCGTTCCTTCTTAAATCGGACTTTCCATCGTTAATTTCCGTCTCTCTTTGTGAAGCTGCCTGGCTTAAGAAACTCGCT
The DNA here is from genome assembly GCF_964197995.2 of Scardinius erythrophthalmus. NCBI lineage: Eukaryota > Metazoa > Chordata > Actinopteri > Cypriniformes > Leuciscidae > Scardinius > Scardinius erythrophthalmus. Next base: position 17,851,158 of record NC_138240.1, read on the forward strand.
CATTTATTGTTACTGGTTTCTTATAGCCTTTGTCCCCTATAGAATCTTCCTTAATGTAGAGTAGGGTTTGACTGTATGAACCAAAAGCTCTTCACATACCGTGTTCAACTGTGAAGGCTGTTCTTAGGCACGATTTGAAGCCAGTGTTTATTAAAAAATCTAGTGTATTAATAATTATAATGAAAAGTAGATTGATCAAAAGTGACAAAACAACCGACAAACAAGACCGACAAAGCAAAGACATTCATAATGCTATTTCTATGAAAGATTTATGTTTCAAATAAACACTATTCTTTTGAGGTTTCTATTCCTCAATGAATCCTGAAAAAATATATCATGGTTTTCACAAAAATATTAAGCAGCACAACTGTGATAATACGACAATTTTCGTGAGCACCAAATCAGCATGTAAGAAAATTCAGCTTTGCTGTCACAGGAATGACATTACATTAAAAAATGTTTTTTTATTTTATTTCACTATTACTGTTTTTACTGTATTTTTTATCAAACAAATGCAGTGTTGGTGAGCTTAAGAGACTTCCAGAGGTCACATAAAAATCATACTGATTCCAGTAGTTTAAATAAATATATAATCTGATCTTATTTTTATATATATCTTGTATTTTTTCTCATTTTATTTATAAAGCCTTTTATTCAGTAAATTATAATAAAAATAACATAAGAAAATACTTAATATCTAAGCTATAAATATTGTGATTTTGTACTTTTACCTTTAACTTTATTTGGAAAAGATACTTTGTGGAAAATAACTTTCAGATATATATATTTTTATATATATGTGTATATGTATGTGTGTGTGTGTGTGTGTGTGTGTGTGTGTGTGTGTGTGTGTGTGAGTGAAAATGGTTTTATATGTAACCAGCTTGTTGTCTGTTCTCTCCCTCACCTCAGATCTGTACTGTACGCTAGAGGTGGACTCTTTCGGCTACTTTGTGAACAAAGCAAAGACTCGTGTGTACAGAGACACCACAGAGCCAAACTGGAATGAGGTCAGAACTGCAGCCAACACTTACCTGCAAAAACATGAAATCTATATAGTGTTAGAAAGACAGATATAATAATTATATTAGTAATTATGTTACTTTTATTTGAGAAGAAATTACACCTTGCAGCTTTAAATATGAAAAGACATTATAATGCAAGCTGACTCTTTTCACAGGAGTTTGAGATTGAGCTGGAGGGCTCTCAGACCCTCAGACTGCTGTGTTACAGTAAGGTCAAACAGTTCATGGATGATGGGGAGAACATGGATCGCATCATGGCTAAGGGACAGATTCAGGTATGCTTGCTCATTATGTCCACTCATCACATGCAGGGATACCTTTATATGATACTTGAATATTTTACGGAGCTTTGAGATGGTGAACTGCACATATCATTTCAGCAGTGGTTCCTCGCAGTGATCACAGAGCCCAGGGTTGCTCTCACCAACAAACACCAGACAGTTAACAGCTTATTGTTTTGAACACTGCAGTTTATATTGTAAGTCGTTGTTGAGATTTTTGGAATTTCTCAGGTTTTCTTTCACAGTACTTTTTTGTAATAGTAGTGCATTTTAGTAGGTCTGCAACTAAAAAATGTTTATTAATTGATTAATCTGTTGATTATATCTTTGATTAATTATTTAATCAGATAAAAGTGTATTTAATGTCCAAGTTTAAAGCACAAGGACCAATTAAGAACAAAGTAAACAAAATATTAAATATTAAGTTTAGTTATGTATTAAATTAAATTAAGTAATTTAAATTAAGGCACCGGCTATTTACACTAAGTGCAAGTAGTGATAAATGCTATTTGCACTGTTTAAATAGCAAAAGATTCTATTTACACTATGTAAAAATAGCAGTATTTTCTTTGCAATGAGTGTAAATAGTAGTTAGATGCTATATGCTTATAAATAGAGGCAGATACTATTTGTTTTAACATTATTGTACATTAAACAGTATGCAATAATAACATAGTGTAAATTATTATATTTATTAAAATTATTAAATGGATGCTGCCTTATTGGGACAATAAAGCCCCCCCTACCTACCCCTAACCCTTTAATATTAAAGGCACAATATGTAACTTTTTTGCTTTAAAAATAGCAAAAATCACTATATCTATGTTATATATATTTTTTTAGTTGTGTAATTACATTATCCCGACTGTTTCCAACAACTTTCAAACCAGGAGAAATTTGTAATTTAATTCGAGAAACGTCCCGTTTCTTTATTTCCGTTTTGTCGCCGCCAATGGCGTCATATCCGCGTTGTCCCTGGTTTCCGCTCGTGCTGCCATGGCAACCAGAGCTATGAACCAGAGCCGTCTGATAGTAACCAAAGCGACTGACGCGGACAACTTTGTAGTTCGCAATGTCTATTTGCACGCTGTTGTTGTTTCGTTCAAACATTATGGACCATGGCAAGCAGACTTTGGATAAAAAAGGAGAACTAAAACGAGAATCAATATCAGCTCGGTGGTTTCGAGATGCCGAGAGCTCCCATAGACAGTATATAAACGAGAGCTCCACGTCCGAGACTTCGACCGCTCCTACATGTACTTTATTAAATAGGTGAGCACATTTACATAAAACTAATCAATGTTATATAGTTCAACAATGATAAAATGTCAGAATATGATCTGTATGTTATTCTAATGTTGATCTAGCTTACTGCTAGTCTCATACAGACAGACTAATACATACATTTCAACACATTCAAATGCAGTTTAGTGTGCTAGTGTAACGTTAGACCAGGTGAAACAGCGCTGCGTTACCTCACAAGTTTCATTTGTCTAATAAACTGACCTGTGAGTAGTAATTCTGCGTGTAGTTCGGTAGAATGAAATGTCCATATTCCTTTTATATCTGCGGGACTCGCGTCGCGTGTGGAGCTGATAGCTGTCTCTTAGCAATCCCGAACTGCTTCATATCACAGTCGTGATAAAAGCATCGATGTATTCAGTCATCCATAAACATTATTAGATCGGTCGGCTTGACGTTGACGACAAGATCCATAATTCTTAGCAAATGGTGCGTCATCAATCTGCGCCTTTGTTATTGTAAATAGGTTAGCGACCCATAGTGGCAAAAAATGCCATACTGTACGTTTAAACACGTTAGACACTTTATTTTCAAATATTTTCTTCATTTTTATTGAAAATAAATGCCTTTCCGATCTGATATGTGGTGGGAAAAAGGAGTAGAGCGAGTTCAGTCAAACACGGGTCGATTTGCGTCAAAACTTTCTGCCACTCACCTTACATCTTACACTATTGCTCCTGATATCCATGCAGCATCTGACCCAACCAGACCTCAGTGGGCGGAGTTAGTGTAAATAGCCTCTGCCAACAAGACGGGCTATTTGCACTTAGTGTAAATAGACACTCCTTTAAATGAAATGATAAAAAATCAAGGTCCTGCCAACATGAAACTAAGCTTTGCGGCCTCATAAGGTCACCAACCCCCCATAGAACTGCATTTTAACTGATGTAACTGTTTCTCTGTGCACAAATCCAAGCAATTGGCAATGAAATTGTTGATTATTTTTTATTACTGATTTTATAGATTAGTCATGCATCCCAGGATAAAACAAGGCGGTGTACATATAATCTGCTAGTGACTAAGCATTTACATTTTTAATGCCTAATGCAATGAACCGAACAAAGCCGGTAAGTTGTTCAGGTAGATAATCCTGCCATATGCAGTGGTGTGGTCATGTCACCAGAGAAAACAGCAGAGGGAAGGCCTTGGGGAATTGCTTAGGTGTTGTGCTGGAGAAGGATTAGAGGGAATGTACTATGGATTGTCGTCAGAGTTGGAAGCACTCCAGAGAGAAAGTGGGACATGACACGCTGACAGAGTCCCAAAGGGGAAGGTGTGACATTACGAATGGGATGAGTGAGGGTCTGTATCAGCAAATGAAAGCTTTTGTCTTAATCACGTGACCATTTGTTGCCATGGCAACCATAAGCATTTCCTTTGTGGCAACACACTGTATAGTTGTTTACTTCAAACACTCCAAGCGAGATCCTTTATACCTGTTTGTGGTTAAAAGCTTCAGTTTCTTCTCATACGATTGTTACAACAGGATAAATAGCGATTGGAAGAACATAATATTGTCCTAAACTTTGGAAGTGCCACATTTCAATGCTATTAGCAGAAAAACACCAAGCAAAACACTTGAAATTGTCTTGAATACATTTGTTGGAAGCTCAGCTGCCACACTGGGCTGTAATCATCAGGGTGGGTGGAGATTCAGTTAATCCCAGGGCTCCATCTGTGGAACAGCTCTGTCAGGGGGATCTGTGTGTGTGTGTGTACTCAAGACTATAGCAGACAAGATTCACAACAACAGGTTCATCCAGACCAGCATGAGAACGGTTATACCAAAACACGCACTGCTTCAGGATCACATGGAACGCAAGCCTGCAATCGTGATAGGAGATCTGAATTTGACTGTGCTTCTGTGAACGGGGAAGGATTCGTGTTCCTGTATCCTGCTGCTTCTTGTCAATAACAGTAAGAGTAAGATGGGCAATAAGGACCAGATCCAGAATGGTGAAGAGCATTATGGTAGAATGAAGGCTGTGAGCAGTAAACTGATGAAGGAAGAACTCATTAGCAGCTGTGAAGTGGAGGAAGAGGAGAAACAGGAGGAGGAAGAGGAGGTGGATATTGGCCTCAGGAGAGGTCCCAGCACCGGGGCTCGACTCTGGGGGAGAGTTCGCAGCACGCTCCTCAGGCAGAAGGTAACGGGAGCCTCACCTCCTCGTGTGAGGAATTCTGGAAATGAGAAACTTGCTTGGAGATACATTATTAAGCAGGCTGGTTAGGAATTCAGATAGTAAAGTGTTTGATGTGGATTTTACCATCAGTCATTGCAAGAAAATGTATCTTTGATCTGTATTTTGTGGCATCGGTAAAACAGTAGGGTGTGCATTGTTTTGGTAAAAAGAAATTTTGATTTGAAAACTATTAAGGCTTAAGAATGAGTACATAAGACACCCTGGTGTACAGCAGGGCTTTCATACCTCCAGGGGGCAGCAAGGGGCTGCTGGGGTCAAGATACAGTACAGGATCGGTCAAAAGTTTGGAAACATTAAGGATTTTTTAATGTTTTTGAACAAAATCTCTTAATTTTACCATGGCTGCATTTATTTGATTAAAAATACAGTAAAAAAAGTAATACTGTGAAGTATTATTACAATATAAATTAACTGGTGTCTATTGTAATATATTTTGAAATGTAATTTATTCCTGTGATGCAAAGCTGAATTTTCAGTAACATTTTTAGTCTTCAGTGTCACATGATCCTTCAGAAATCATCAAAAACATAAGCGTGCTTTATTATGAATAAACACAGCTCAAGATCAACATCAAGGGGTGTTACAATATATCACAATACAAAAATGCAACAAATTGTGTATAGTTTCTAGAGTAAAATTTCTGTGAGAAAAAAAATCTATTTTACAGAGTTTAGTGTCATCACTATAAACACTACATTCACCCCTTACTAGACCCCCCATTTTGGCAAGTGGGGCATACATGACATATATTCATACGATTCATTATGAATAGACACATAACCAACATATATTTTGAAAGCCAAAACTTGAGAGTTCACAGTTCTAGACTCAGAATTATTCAGACTGTTATTAATATGGAGATATATAAGCTCAACATAAAAACAAAAAAATATCAAGAATATATTTATTAAATGTATAAAATATTATGCGAATGTAGTATAACATTTTATAACCACAACTAAAGTGAAACCACAAGTGTGGTCATGATTTATTTCAAATCTGAGGATGATATCTCTAAAATGATGCATTTTGTAAGATCATGTCAGGGGAGTTTTTAGAGAAGGCTGATATAAGATGCTTATCAAATATGTTATTGCCCTGTAAATACCCATTTGCAGTCTTTGACTAATGTCTGGCGAGGAGAACTGCTCCATTCATGCTCTGTTGTTGTCAATCTACGAATCTTTCACACTTCTGTGTCTCTACTATATATAATGTTGAATATAATGTATAATAATGCAATGGGGAAATATTTGTGGCTCCTCATAATGCCAAATGTCTTATGTTACCAGTGAAAAGTGGCCTACGTTATTTTAAATATATCTAGTCATTGACAAAGTGCAAGCACCATTCTCCTGTGCATTGGGTTTCCAGCACCAAGTCCAAGCTTACAGTGTTCATTTTCACCTCCAATGTAATATAAAATTAAACATTTTAATCAACAGTACATTTTTGTTAACCTTTTACTAGGGCTGACTTCTAATAGTCGAGGATTCGACGATTCGATTCGGAGAGGTCTGATTCGACTATGAACCTACTAGTCGAATACATGGGCGTCAGTTTGGTTTGAAATGTGCTGGGGACAGAGACGCATTCGCATTTTCAGAAGGGCTGGGTACCATTTTTATTTTATTTTTTTCGCTTTCGCGCAGGTCATGTTTTGAAAGACGATGTCCTGTAGCTTACTAATGTAAATAAATAAAAATGTATTAAAAAATCTGCTTCACATTTTCAGCAGGGCTGCGGAGCGGCTGTGAGTTGACTCCACACGGTTCTCATGTGCGTTAAAAAGCTTTACGTGGTTTAATGTACCTAAACAATGATTACCAAATTCCCCTCTCATGTTGCTCCTCATAACCACTTAAAATGGTAAAAAAAATCGAACCCAGAGTCCAATTATTATGGACGTTAACTGATATTAAGCGTTTCTGCTTCACATTTTCAGCAGGGCTGCGGAGCGGCTGTGAGTTGACTCCACGCGGTTCTCATGGGCGTGAAAAAGCTTTACATGGTTTAATGTACCTAAACAACCATCACCAAATTTCTCTCTCATATTGCTCCTCATGTTTATGAAATGTTATGATATATGTGTGATATATATGTGTTTTTTAGCTCTTTTGTTTGAAATGGAAAAAATCTAGCTGCTATCTAAAAAAAAAAAAAAGGTTCGACTATCAGTCGACTACGGCAAAATCTAACGAATCAGATTCGACTATGAAAATCCTTAGTCGAAAACAGCCCTACCTTTTACCATATCGGAGTATCGCAATAATATTGTATTGTGAATTCAGTATCGTTATATGTATTGAATCGTGACATGAGGGTATCGTCCTTTTATGCTAGACCAGGACTTAATTTATTTGATCAAAAAAAGTAAAAACAGTAATATTGTTAAATATTATTGCAATTGAAAATAACTGTTTTCAGTTTGAATATATGTGATGGTGATACTGTGATGGCAAAGCTAAATTTTCACATTTCCTTCAGAAATCATTCTAATATGCTGATTTGTTGCTCAAGAATCATTTCTTATTATTATCAATATTGATATCAGTATGTACTCTTGTATGATGATGAAAAATGCTGTCTGAACATCTGTGTACAGAATATGACACCATGTTCTAGTGCACCAATCGCCTCTCAAATTAGATAAATCAGATTTGTTGGCATGAGTAAAACCAACCAATCAATACAAGTCTTTCCTTTGGCAGCAAGCTGGTAAATTATGTTGTCACATCAACCATAGCAGATCACAATAAATACAAACTGACACCTGGTATTAGAGACACTGGATTGATACTGACAACTGATTATGTGGACGTTATGTAATACTGGGCATAAGACTAAGGAAGATGGACATATCATAATGAAGGAATACCGTTTGGATCATAATATTCTTTTGGTTGTGCATTTCTGTTATTTTAAGTGATAGTGCCTGTAAGTGTAAATTAAAAGAGTATTGTGCATTGATCTGTACAATATGCATACTTTGTGCTTGGACAGCCATCGTCACTTGTCCTGGCTCAGCTCATTTGTTTATTTATTTTGCGAAATATAGATACTTTCAAGTAGCGTGTTCATGGAGTTGCCATTTTTAGCAGGTGACTGTGTTTGGGTCGCACTCAGATAAGGATTATCCTCTTGATTGACATTTGTCCCTATTTTCACAGCTGGATCCTCAATCGCTGCAGGGTAAAGACTGGCAGAGGACAGTAATCAGCATGAATGGGGTCAGTGTGGCTCATCCTGCACAATAATAACACCTTTACTAATAATAGGAGCAATCACTTTATTAAATGTTCAAAAGTCCATTTACATTTAAATAGGCCAGCAGACTTTGATTGAGATCATCTGTGTATCTGGGAAGTAAATATAATACTTGTACTAGTAGTGCAAATGTAGGTGCTGATTACTTGTCTATTTTGCAGATTTTGTAAGATATTTAAATTAGATTGTGTAGAAATTGTTTTTGTATTTATTATTCCCTAATGCTGTATAACAGATACATTTCAGTAGATTTCATTTGTCAGAATAATAACTAAAATTGCTAAAATTACAGTTTCAGCTCTCTCTATAAATACACTACTGTTCAATAGTTGGGTCAGCAAGTTTTTAAAAATGTTTTTGAAAGTAATCTTGCCTGTTTAAGGCTGCATTTATTTGATCAAAAATATTGAAGACAAAAAGTATTGTGAAATATTGAAATTTAAAAGAACTTTGAATATATTTCAAAATGTTGTTTATTTTTGTGACAGCAAAGCTGAAATTTTAGCATCATTACGCCAGTCTTCAGGGTCACATGATCCTTCGGAAATCATTCTAATATGCTGATTTGATGCTCAAGAAACATTTCTTATTATAATTAATTTTGAAAATTGTGCTGCTCAATATTTTTGTGTAAACCGTGATACATTTTTTCAAGTTTCTTTGATAAATACAAATGCACAGCATCTATTTGACATAGAAATCTCAGTCACTTTTGATCAATTTAATACATCCTTGCTGAATAAAAGTATTAATTTCTTAAGCTTTTGAACGTGTGTGTATGTGTGTGTGTACACAGTTGAGGTCAGAATTATTGGCACCCCTGGTAAATATGATCAAACATGGCTGTAAAAATAAATGTGCATTGTTTATCCTTATGATCTTTCATTAAAAAAATTCACATAAATAACATTATGAAATAAATGCTTTTCTCCAAAACACGCTGGCCATAATTATTAGCACCCCTAGATTTGTTAATAAGTAAAATATCTCTGAAGTATATTCTCATATCCCCCCCCCCCCCATCATATTTTTGTGAATGTTTTGAATGAAAGATCAAAAGGATAAACAATGCAGATTTATTTTTATAGCCATCTTTAATCATATTTACCAGGGGTGCCAATAATTCTGACCACAACTATATATACATAGACACACACACTACTGGTTATATCTACTTACATCCTCCAATCAATAGTTAACAATCATTTGTCTTCTATAAAGTTTTAGCAGTATGAAGCAATGATGGATTATCTTGGTCATGTGGCTTGATTTTAAGCTGATGGCCACAGCTTACAGTGATTTAATTCTTGATTATATGATAGGTGAGATTGAGCACAGAGCTCTTTTGTTCTCATCAGTGAGATGTTTTTATAAAAAAGTTGTGCACATTCATCACTCTCTCCAGATTGAGGTCAAGCTGTCTATGCGGTTTACCAGCAGAGAGTTCAGTCTGAAGAGGATGCCCTCCAGGAAACAGTCCGGCGTGTTTGGGGTCAAAATCGGGGCCGTCATTAAGTGAGTCAACCTACAGATCAATCTATCCAGTGTATGACTGATAATACATTACATAAAACACAGTATTAATATAATGGATATAATATTGTTTTTCCCAATTTACAAAAAGTTATATTTGTATAAATAAATTAATAGTATTTTAATTGTCCAATCACATTAGACTATTCCAGTCATATCAGTAGCCTAATAAAAGCTGTTTTTCTTTACGTGGAGCTGGTCTCCTCATGGGGGCTTCCATGTTGTGATCACATGACCAGCCAAACACTACTTATTTTTACTTTGTATCCCCCTTATTTTAATAGAATTTCATAAGTGGAAACTTTAGTTTTTGAGTAATACTGCATTCACACCACTAGATGTCAGTTTAAGCCAAAAAGGCTAGCGAGTGGGCTATTATTTATAAATTAATAAAGTTATATTGTATTGTAAAAGTCAATCATGATTCAATCATAAAAGCAGTCACATTCCACTCACACATCTCTCACTCCAAGAGCAACAACAGTCAGATATCAGCCATGTTTCCCATAATTTAGAAGACACAGGGACCCTTCTTAAAGTGTTTTCACAGACCCACCTGACTCAAACGAGGTTTCATAAAAATAAGGAGGGGGAACACTTCCTTTTAATAAAGCTGAGGAAAGGTGGTCTTCGTCAGAAGGGTTTTTAAAAGCAGAAAGGAAAACAGAAAGCAACCCCATTATGGACTTCCTGAGAAACAGGAAGAAATTATTATTAAAGGCAAGGGTTTGCCAAGGGCTTCCCTCAGAGGACTGCAATAAAAACAAGACTGTGGATTTAGGAATTAGACTCTCAGATATGCATTTTTCATAGTTTAACAGCAATGCATAAGGGTGAAGTATTGCTCTGTAATAATAGTTGTTAAAAAAAAAACATGACAGTTTTGGGAGGGATTTATGCTGGACAAAATGTTCATTTTCCCTGGTGGCCTCATTATGATGTTGATATTGGAATGCTCTGTCAGGATAATGCAGATGTAGGTTTAAATATAGGCTGTGAGAACGTGGATACCACTAAGTAATTTTTCCTTTCATAGTGATCAAATAAACAAGCTCTTTGAATATGCTTGGGGTTATTTTACATCCCAGAAATGGGCCAAAAGATTTCCCATAATTTTCTGTGGTCATAGAATTTACAGCTTTAAATACTGACGACAACCAAAAACAGCGCGTATCAACTGAAATATATTTTCCAGATGCTCGTTGTTGACTTGTGCGTGTTTGTTCCTCTCAGACGGGAGCACTCCAAAGTGCCTCTCATTGTGAGACAGTGCGTGGAGGAGATTGAGCGCAGAGGGATGGAGGAAGTGGGCATCTATCGCGTCTCTGGTGTGGCTACAGACATCCAGGCCCTGAAAGCTGCCTTCGATGCCAGTGAGTACTGTAGCACTTCTTGCAGGGATGACCTAAATAAAATGATTAAAATATATGTAAAATCATTTTTGATATGGCTAAAAATGAGAATGTTTGCGACTCAACAGACAATAAAGACGTTTCAGTCATGATGAGTGAGATGGACGTGAATGCCATTGCTGGAACACTGAAGCTTTACTTCAGAGAGCTTCCTGAGCCCCTCTTCACCGATGAACTCTATGCAAATTTCTCTGAAGGCATTGGTTAGTTGAGAGTTTTTCAAGTTATGATGAATAATAGTTTATATAAAACAGTTCACATTAATAATTTGTTTTGTTTTTTCCAATTTCCTTCAGCGTTGTCGGACAGTGTCGCAAAGGAAAGCTGTATGCTGAACTTGTTGCTCTCACTACCCGAACCAAACCTGCTGACCTTTCTGTTTCTGCTGGACCATCTGAAGAGGTGAAGATTGTCTCATCAGTCAATTTCAATAATATGATTCCTAAGTGAATGCTTGTAAAAACCCGATCCCAATCTAGGAACCATAGAAACCACCTAAAACACCCTATCTACTGCATAGCAGTGCACTGGAAAGTTTTTTTTTTTTTTTTAGGGCTGTCAACAGAATTGAATAATCACAATTGATCTCATAAATTATACCAGTCTTTAATAAGCAGAAAGACATATTAAACTGAGTGAATAAATTAAATGCGTTTATTTTTGTCCTCATGCCGGGCGCAAACTATATGATTTCTAATAGTCCTTTATGACTCTTGCTTGTCAGACTGTATGAACATGATCCCCGCTGTAAGCCAAGTCACACTGTAGGATCTCAGTTGTCATTAATGTCAGTCAAGTAAGGGGCGTTAAAAACGGACGCACACAAGAAGACTCGTCCGGGGTTTTACATCATCAATCGCATTCGGTGACTGTGAGCTGCAATTACATGTGGGGTAGAAATGATGGCTAGCAAACAAAAACAATCTTTAGCGTTAACAGAGAATGTCTAATAAGGCGAGAAGTTTCACTCTCAGTAAACTTCCGGCTTCTGAACTGGTTGCAGTTCTACTCTGGCTCCATATGAGGGCGCTCACAGGACGAGTGCAGAATGAATGGAGGTCTATGGCGAAATACCCATCAAAATCCACTTTTCTCAGGATATAATTTTTTGACTACTAATTTGAATGTTGTATTTGAAAGGAGATGCAAAGAAATTACACATTGCTGGGTGTTAGATTTTTTAGAGTCACTTATTTGCTTTAAAAAGTGTCAATGACATCATACACAGCGTACGACCAGAGATACTGCTTTACGGCAATCATTCACTCACTCTGGTGCGTTCGCGCTCTGCACTTTCTTTTCTCTCGAGGCATCGACAACACAGCTGACACAGGTAAATACACGTGCTAGAAGAGTTTTTGTTTTGTTTGTTTTTGGTCCTGCTTTGGATGCCACGATGCCATCAAGCGGTATCTCTGGTCGTAATCAGTCCTTCACTGACCAATCAGCGTTCATTAGCAGAATGTTAGCGTGATATGGGCAACAACAACTCAACCTGTAAGAAATCGAAAGGACATAAGTACTCGTTCATTCAACTTTCGACCTATAACCCATGTTGAACTTTCAAAACCTATAATCAAATCTGAGATTTCTCAACGGCAATCGGGTGAAAGAGACACATTTAACCGTCTAGCCCCATAGACTCCCATTCATTTTGCACTCATGGGCGATCGCCCCCAGTGGAACTCTGGTGGAACTACAACCAAAATTCGGTACAATAGGACTTAATAGGGAGTGGGAAGGCTCTGGCATGACTTTACTTAAAAATGAAGATTTGTGTGCGGAGGAAGTGGTCATTTTTATGTTGTTGCCTCACTAATTGCGCAAATTTTTGATTTGACGGTTGACGTAGGAGAAGCCACCCTGCTAAAAAATTCTGACAATGCCAGAATTTTAAGAAAAATGTAACGCAATGGTCATTAATAAGCTGTCAGTGAACATGTCAAACTAGCAGTCAAGGACTTTAGGTTTTGGCCTAGGATCAGAGGAATCTTTTAGGATTCATATATATATTTTTTTTTTTTCAAGCAAGCACCATTCACATTTTCTTCAGATCTAGTATTACTTTTGTTCTTTGAATAATTTCCAAGAGTCAGATTTGTTTTAGACCTACACTACGACTGAAATGTTCTTCGTTGTTTCCCTCAGGGTGGCTGAGAACGAGAGCTTGAACAAGATGTCCTTCCACAATCTCGCCACAGTGTTTGGCCCAACCCTCCTTCGCCCCTCTGAGAAGGACAGTAAAATTCCAGCCAATCCCACACAGCCCATCTCTATGAGTGACAGCTGGTCTTTTGAGGTCATGTCTCAGGTAACACATGTACACTAAGTTCTAGAATACTAGAGTTCTGGTTTTAACTGTCCTAAATGAGTCACAAACAAAATAATGGTTCTGTTGATGTATTTGTTGGATCTGTTGGTCAGATTGTTCCTCTTCATCTCTATAGGTCCAGGTATTACTATACTTCCTGCAGCTGGAGACGATCCCTACTCCAGATAGTAAACGTCAGAGTATGCTCTTCTCCACAGAGGTTTGAAGAGAAGCTCCAGGTGCATTATCGTGTGAAATGCCCTGGGAATGAAGTGATTCAGCATGTGACCAATAGAGGGCATCAAAAACCTACTGAAATTTTCCAAGCGGAGTGAATTCCCAACTGCATCAGTAGCATTCTGTTGATATTTCTGGAGAAATTCACAGTGAAGAATGACAAGCCAGTCTGATATCTTCTCACGGACTCACTGTTACAAGCACTTAAGTTACATTCAACGTTCAGGTGATGTTGTTTATTTTCACTGTCATCCATTGTAACTTTTCTGACTGAATGGTGAGTGCCAAGCTTTCTCGTAGGTCATTGGATGGTGAACGTTATTCTTGCGTTTTGTCTTGTTCCTTTCAGCACTGTGGGTTTATAAAGAATTACAAATTCCAGTTTTCCATGACCGTTTTATTTGATCTGACATTTTGCTCACCTATGATTTATGTCTTCCCGTGGCGAGGGCTACGGAACATCTGAACACTCAAATCACGAGGAACACATTTATATGGCCCTTTTCTGATGGATAAAACACAGCGCAGAGAATTCAGATGTGAGATTCTTTAACCAATGTGTTACTATGGTCAACATAGTAGCGGTCTTAATGGTCCATGACCAAAAAGAAACTATACAGTGGCACAATTATAGTTTCTACCACTCCCAAGATTCCCAGGAAAATACATTGTTCGATTTATGAAAACATTTCCCTGTTTTATGTCACATAAATCCACTTAATATTGGATTACTGAGCCTATATTAAAACAATACAGTACACATGGGTAATATCACATGACATTATAGGACTAGAACGAACCTCACATAAAAAACTAGTTTTAGATCTTTATATCATATAAGGCATTGCATGTTATGCATACATCCTTAACCGTAACTGATGGACTTAATACTGTATATTAAAATGAATATAGGAGTTCTCCATCAGAATAATATAACTGCTACTACATTCCTATTATTGAGCAAAAATTAACTTAATTCAAACACTGTAAATCTTTCTTGTTTAATGGTTTGGGATCTTTTTTTCTCTCTTTTTTTTTTTTTTTTTTTTTTTTTTGCTGTTCACAAAACTTGCAAGCACTTTGCGATCCTGAACAGTGCCAATACCTTGCCCTGTTAAGTGTGTATGTAAATTGTTTAGTTGGCTAATGTGCATATATCTGTAATATGTTGTTCAGTACAAAGGAGAGGTTGTGTATTGTTAGGATGTCATGTAACATGCAGGCATGTTGATTTGTTTATGACTTATGTTCCTTTAGAGATTACCTTTAGTTATTGTACGACAAAGAGTCTTCACGCTTGCGTATTTCCTTTAGAGTAAGGAAAACCGAGACATTCCTGTAATTGTGTCGAAGATCATTGCCTTTCTCTGTTCTTATTCCATTGTATGTTCCAGAATCTGCACTTCCTTTATCAAAGTCCTACTGGAATTACAACTATAGCCATTCCTCGCTTTTCTCTCTTTTATTTGGTCCATTACACACTGTACTGATGAAGATATTCCTGGCTGCCATTTTACAACCCAGCCTCCATGATGAGGAAATGTTCTGTATATGGATAAGTATTGCACAGTGTGGATTAAGGAGATGAATCACAATAAACTCCTTCATCCTCTTGTTTCCTCGGAGCCATTGACTGTTCTGTGTGTTTATCTGGCCGATGGCCAAGTACATTAAACGTTCCTCAAAAAGAGATAGCATTACTCCCCAGAAGACGTTCGGACACAGCGGTTTGCGTTCAGCATTCCTTCCTCCTCTTAAGCTCTATTGTGAAACGATAGTCTTCGTTTATTGTTTATACTGGACAATACTCAAACTGCACAATGCTACACTTGTACGGCAGATCTGTTTAAGTGTGGTCATAATGTGATTCTGTACAAAGTAGATGAATAATAAACATGATGTTGGTTGAAAAGATAATTGCAAATCCCATGTTTTTGTTGATGTTTTATAAACAATTAACTGACATAAAATTTACCTAGAATAATAGATTTAAACACAGTCTTCAGTGTCACATGATCAGAAATTATTCTGATATACTGATTTGGGGCTCATAAAACATTAATTATTATTGTAAATATTGAAAACAGTTGTGCTGCTTAATATTTTTGTTAAAAAAAGATACTTTTTCAGGATTCTTTGATGAATAGAAAATTCAAAAGAACAGCATTTATTTGAAATAGAAATTAATTGAAATAGAAATTATAAATGTCTTTACTGTCACTTTTGATCAATTTAATGCACCCTTGCTGAATAAAAGTATGAATTTATTTAAATAAGTTTATTTTAATAAGTAATTTATTGGGTAACACTTCACAATAAGGTTCATTAGTTAATGTATTAACTAATGAACAATACATTTGTTACAGTATTTATTAATGTTAGTTAATAAAAATACAGCTGTTCATGTTAGTTCACAGTGCATTAACTAATGTTAACAAATACAACTTTTGATTTTAATAACGTATTAGAAAATGTTTAAATTAATATAACTAAGATTAATAAATGCTGAAGAAGTATTGTTCATTCTTAGTTCATGTTAAAGGGGTCATGGATTGGATTATTTTATTATCTTATAATGTTTCCTGGGGTGACCTTATAATGCTAGTATGATTTTAACATAAAAAATTGTCATCATTTATAAATAAAAGGCATTTTTCCAAGCCTGATTTTAGCCTCTGATTTGAACGCTCTGTTTTAAGGGGCGTGTCTGCTGTGAGACTTCACTGTAAACGCCCACTGCTGTGAGTGGCTGACATGTTTGCATATGAAATAGCTAGTTTTACATGTGGACCTCTCTCTAAAACGTTTACTATGTTTTTACTATTACAGCTATCGAGATTAAGGAATCGTGAAAAGTATTGATCATAATGATCTATTCCCATCACATGAAAGGTTGCAGTGATGAGCATTGAGCAGATGACACAGTATGTTGATCGCGTATCAAAAGATCTTGTCATTGCAATGCAATTGAATTTCGGCACTCTCACGAATGCTTTCACCAGAAGTGTAAAGTCCAGGGGTCAGAAAGTAAAAGTCCTGCCATATATTTATTCCACTCATGAACTCAGCCAGCTGATTTCACTAATAAATTCCATCTCCTGGCTGAAAAACTGTGCTAATTAGCAAATCCAGGTGATTGGAACATTCGGGAACAATAGCTACTGAGGAGTACTTTTACTTTCTGAACTGGACTTTACACTTCTGGCTTTCACCAAATAACAATGCAAACACGAAGTAAATACAGTAAGAGCTTTGTTGTACTGTACATTGTAATTAACAGCGTCATGATTTTGTGATGATTGATTTCAACGAGTTTTGTCAAGTGTCCAGATAAACTCACGCTGTTTGACAGCTTGGGCAATTGGAAAGGGAGCATTCTTTGATCGCTTTATTTATATAATTTAATCACAGTTTAAATAAGATTATTTTCATCCTACTAAGAGAAACGACGTGAAGTTGATTGTTTAATCACTGGCTTGATTTACTGATGCATGAATAGTTTTGAACGATATTTTGAGAGATAATCTGTCTGAACTTGAATAATTACATCAGAAATCACAGATCAGGCATTAGAATAAACATGACTACTTACATGTTTGTGGTGTTGCTGGCAAATCCATATCAAGTCTGTTTGCAAAGCCTGTGCCGAAATTTACCAAATAATCCACAATGAAATACACCAAATACAAACAAATAATGCACTCTAGGGCTCTCTAATTCAATTATTACTAGTAAGAATTACATTTACAGAGCTCTCTAATTCAATTCTTAGTAACAATTCCAATTACTAGTACCAATTGAATTAGAGAGCTCTGCAATTGCATTCTTAGTAGTAACAATTGAAATTAGGAGCTCTCTAGTAATAATTGAATTAGAAAGCTCTCTAATTGTAATTTTTACTAGTAATAATTGAATAAGAGAGCTCTCTAAATGAATTCTTACTAGTAAAAATGCAATTACGACGAGTAACACTGGGTACAATTTAACCCTCTGGGCTTCTTCATAATTGGGTCACACTTAGCTTCCTCCCGCCCGAAAAAGGGCGAAGCCTTAAAATTGTACTTAACTTTGTCCTAGGATAACCAATCAAATATTGTTTTGTTCTATAATGTTTTCTGATTATTATATAGAATTTTTAGAATTTTTTATGATACTTTGCATTAATTATGTAATTTTAATGAGCTATTTTTTCCATTAGAATTAATATATATTTTTTTATTTTTTTTATTTT
Source organism: Scardinius erythrophthalmus (assembly GCF_964197995.2). Classification (NCBI taxonomy): domain Eukaryota; kingdom Metazoa; phylum Chordata; class Actinopteri; order Cypriniformes; family Leuciscidae; genus Scardinius; species Scardinius erythrophthalmus. The sequence goes on from NC_138240.1 coordinate 17,868,961, forward strand.
ATTTTATTTTTCAATAAATGCAACATTTCACATCAAATTAGAGTGCAGGCCTAAAAAAAAAAATATTTCAAGTGAGAAGAGCGCCACCTAGTGGCTTCAAAATTTATTAATTTGTGTCATGTCCTATAACCGCCCATAGGCGGCCTATAGCTTTTTTATTTATTTATTTGATTTATTCCCATTCGGAAAGAAAACAATTTATTACTAATCAACCACTGAATGGAACAACACAAATTATATATCATTTTAAAGCTTAGAATCTCAGCTTTCTAATGCATCTAATTAAATGTATTAATTCCTAACGAGTGCTGAGTAATCCCTCTAAAACCAAGTGTACCGCCAGCAGGCGCCACCTAGCTGCGAAAATATTTATTACCATATTTTTCAAAAATCTTGCCTTGATAAACACAAAGTTGATGTCATTTGAAAGCTTAGAGTCTGAACTTTACAGTGAATGTATCCACTTTGAAAAACTCTTAAGTATTGCTGAGTTATTTGCTGATACATAGAATTTCTCTTTTTTTCATAATCTATAAAATAATGTACTGCAATGTGTCAAAAACATCATACAGCTCATGAAACATTCTCAGATAATTGAAAATGGCACTTCATTTTTTACAGCATATTATTACAATTAAAATGAGCCCAAAATTAACATAATCTATTGCTTTTATGACAAGATATTCTTCATGGAGAAAAAATTGCCCATGAGGGGGTGTGAAAGACTGTACAAAAAGGCTATCTCTTTTCAAAATGCTGTAATTTTTGATTCCTTTATCCAAAAATTATTATTTTTTTATCCAGATGCAGCTAACATGTAGGGGGACTTCACTAAAAAAGAATTTTCCTCCTACCTTATTTCCTTCCTGAGTTATTCCATGACAAATATGAAAGATATGCAAAATCATAATAAAAATTATATATATATATTGTCTTTTATCCTCCGTTTCTTGGCGGGACAATGTCCAAATGTAATGTAATTTATATTTTCAAAAAATTTAAAAAGAGTTCTTTCAAACGATACCTACCTTTTGACTCTCCTTGCTATAGTTTTGGAGTTATTATGATTATATCATTTTTATATAGTTTGGGGCAAAATTTGCTGTTTCAGTCTTACCAGTTCATTTCTCTGTGTGTGTGTGTGTGTTTGTGTGTGTGGGTGTGTGTGTGTGGGGGGGAGGGTGTCTTTTTTGCACTCTTGATGTTCTAGAGTGTCACCCCTTCATTGCTGTACACTTTTTTTCAGCACAGTGGCTGATCTGTAGCTTGTACCACCAAAAGTTTCTCTGAGTTTTCCTATTTTTTCGCATTTCCCATTCATTTCCTATGTCGCCCGTTTTCGGGCGGGAGGAAGCTAAGTGTGACTTTTTTTTTTACGACCCTTTAACATATCAGAATCATCTCCTTGATTTTTTTGTGTGTTCATATAGGTAATAAAAGAAAAGTCACCAAGTTTCACCCCCATCCGATGAAGCAAAAAAATTAAACAATTCGAAACGTTCAAGTTTTCGCCCGTTTTCGGGCGAAGAAGCCCAGAGGGTTAAGATAAAACGGCTTGCCATTTTGCCATTCTTTAATTCAATTACAGAGCTCTGCAATTATACATATCTTTAATTCGTTTTTTTACTAGTAAAAATTAAATTAGAGAGCTCTCTAATTGTAATTGTTTCTAATAATAATTGAATTAGAGAGCTCTACAATTGGAATTCTTACTAGTAACAATTCAATTGTAGAGCTACGTAATTAAAAATGAATGGAAGTCAATGGAGACATATGACTAGTAAAAATTAATTTGTAGAGCTCTCTAATTGGAATTGTTACTAGTAAGAATTGAATTAGAGAGCTCTGTAAATGTAATTCTTACTAGTAATTGAATTAGAGAGCTCTCTAATTGTAATTTTTACTAGTAATAACTGAATTAGAGAGCTCTCTAATTGTAATTGCTACTAGTAAGAATTGAATTGTAGAGCTCTCAAATTTAATTCTTACTAGTAAAAATGCAATTACGACGAGTATAACGCTGGGTACAATTTAAGCTAAAACGGCTTGCCATATAATAGTAACAATTGAAATAGAGAGCTCTCTAATTGGAATTCTTACTAGTAACAATTCAGTTGTAGAGCTCCATAATTAAAAATGAATTGAAGTCAGTGGAGACATATGACTAGTAAAAATTAATTTGTAGAGCTCTCTAATGGGAATTGTTAGTAAGAATTGAATTAGAGAGCTTTGTAATTGTAATTCTTAATAATTGAATAAGAGAGCTCTCTATTTGTAATTGCTACTAGTAAGAATTGAATTGTGCTCTCTAATTGAATTCTTACTAGTAAAAATGCAATTACGACCAGTAACACTGGGTACAATTTAAGATAAAACGGCTTGCCATACTCGTGTCACTGTTCACTATAGCTCCAGTGGGCGGGCCAAAGCTGCCATGTGACGTCACAAGTCTCCACTTTTTAGATCCTGTCGTTTGCTGGGCTTGGTTTCAATAGAAACAGCTTTTTAACAAGAAAGTTTTTAAATTTACAGGGTATTTTTTATAGTATAACGAACTCTTAACTGACAAAGGATCAAGGAACATTTGAATTCTCAGTCTATGACCCCTTTAACTAAGGTAGTTAACTAAGGTTGTTAACTAATAAACCTTATATTCTAAAGTGTTACCATTTATTGTAAAAATCCTACTGACCCCAAACTTTTTAACCCTCTTTTCAGTGGCTATTTGTTGAAAAATAAAATGTAATGTTTTAAAGAGTTTTAGGTTTTCTACTTTATTTTCTACCTTATTTGTTATTAATTGAAAGACTCATAGGCCTATCATATCAATCAGACTTGTTATAACCCAGAAAGACTTTGTCTGACTTGTCTAAATTAAACATCGTTTTGTGTGCTTTGGACAGCATAACAAGAATAAAACATCCATATCCATAAACTTAAGGGTAGTGTATGCTTTGTTTCAACGATGTCAAAGTGTATTATGACTAATGCTGCTGTATCTTCAGCTGCACTTGTGATTCATGCTTATCTGCAAAGACTCATAAAATACAAAGAATCAAGTGAATGATTGCCAAAATTATGAAGAAATAAGTCAGATTAGTAAAGATGATAGATTCAAGATAGAAGGGGATTGGATTCATTGGAACAGCACAACGTACACATCTTTGTACATAACTCATATTTTAGGCTACTACTGCTGCAGATTTATAGATAGGCCTATATGAATTAGTATGACACGTTAATATAGATAGATATAACTCAGTAACAATTTGTAAAACAAAAGTTGGTTGTTTTCAGCAATGAATATTTCATGTTGCACAGCTGTAATACTGAAACACATGTGGTAGGCGGGCGCAGAGTGAGTGAGTGAGTGAGCGAGCGAGTGTGTGTGTGTGTGTGTGTGTGTGTGTGTAACTGGTGATCTGATCTACTGTGTCTACTGTCTGTCAGTCGCGCTGTGTTTGCAGTGGGCAGCCAGCCGTCAGTGTAGCATGAAACGGCTATCTGCCTCTCAGAAACGATGCCACAACTAAAACTCCGGAATACCCTTTGTTATCTACCCTCGAACACTACCAAGACGATCATTCCCTGACGGGCGCTTGTACAGACCAAAAGGAGGGAGCCAAGGTAATAAATGAAACATTTATTTCACCTCGCATCCTGTTCAAGTAGCACATCCTGTTAGCATTAGCGGTTAGCCTGTAAACTCACAACCATGCCGTAAACACTGGACTGCAGTGATGAAAGTGGATTTCAGATTGGTCATATTTTTGTGTTTAGCCAGATTTTGTGTTGTTCAGGCTGTTGTGAAACATGTCACGTTTGTAGGGATGGTTGTTAGTTCTCGAACTGTACGTTATAGCAGTCAAACCCTGTTGGGTCATGGCAATCAATATCTGGTATTTGTCAGATTTATCTGAGAAAAAAAAAAGCTAACGGTGTTTCTAGCTAACGGTTCACTGAAATGTTTGTATTATTAGTATATTCCTTCTTAATTTAATCTCATTTAAAATAGTCATTCAATGTAATGAGTAAACATACAGGTAACGTTAGTGTTTCAAAACCTAGTAAGCTGCCTAAGTTACTGGAACAACAATTGAAACAATACATTATTATGAATGGCAACTTAGATGCCTTCAAATGTTCAGGTTATATTCGGTATCCTATATTTGATCTTTGACGGGTCAAAACACCGAAGACAATAACCTTATTATTTTATTAATGAAATTAATGTACTAGTTCTATCAATATTCTTAAATAAATAAATAAATAAATAAATAAATAATAATAATTATATATATATTTATATGGCTGACTATTCCCTAAATGCTTATTTTGTATTTCATTTTAACTTCCAAAGGACCTTAGTCAGGGTAGCGCCATGACAGGAATGAAAACGAGGCTGTGAGGAATAGAATACAGTATTCAATGGACGCTAGCCTACTGTTGTTTAACAACATACAATCAGTTCAGCTGACGAAATGTCTTTCCGCAAAAAAAATGTCAGTATTCAAAAACTCTATGAAACAGTTTTGAAAGTTGTTAGTTGTGAAACTTGCGTGATCTAGGACCTTTATACAGTGCGTGGCATTGTAAAGACCACCAGAGGTTTAATTGACATAGTTGGTATAAAGACTGTCTATGTCCATTTATGCCGGGATAATTGATGCAAAGTGAATTAATTTTGTCAGCTGTTTTTATATTTAGTCTTAGTTTTAGTCCTTTGTCTAATGTACTTAATAGTTTTTATCACATTTATTCAACCTTGTCCTGTTTTTGTTTAGTCAAGTTTAGGGCCCTGTTTACACCTGACTGGTATTAAGGTGCGTTTTGTTCGATCGGATCACAAGTAGACAAGTACACATTCCCGTTTACAGCTAGTGTTTTAATCTGTCTCTATTGTCCACTTTCAACCACTGATATCCTGATTTCTTTGAGAGGAGGTTCTATGGGTAAATCTATGTGTTTTTTCAGATCTTTTGATCTAATTGACAAAATAAGCTTGCACAATTTGCATGAACACGACCAGAGACGATGGAAAAACTACGGCGAGCAGCAGCTTTTGTTTGTGCTCTGATAACCAGAAGATCACGCCAAACGTGGTGAGTGCGTGTTAGAAATCAGGAATAGTGAGAGAACATTGTGCTTGGTACGTTTTTCGTCTTGGGTCTCCAGCCGACAAAGTTTAAATCCCGTCTGGCTAGCGCGCTTCCCATAATGTTTACACATTAGGTCAGTAGGCGGAGAGCAGGTGGTCTTTTGTGGCTGTTGGAATGCATTCGACTACATGAGCATTTACACTAAAAGCAATCCAGTCCAATGCGTTTTCTACGACCTCTTGAAGTGGTCAAAATTGGACAAGCTTAAAATGTTTTAGACCCCATTTACACCTGTATTTAGCATCGTCCACTTGTGATCCGATCGACCAAAACGCATTTTTAAAGGGTTATTTCACCCAAAAATTTTATTTCATTCAAACCCGTAAGACCTTCGTTCATCTTCGGAACACAAATGAAGATATTTTTGATGAAATCCGAGAGGTTTCTGAAACCAGCCATAGGCAGTAACATCATTCCAACTTTCAAGGCCCAGAAAGGTAGTAAAGACATCGTTAAAATAGTCCATGTGACCACAGAGGTTCAACCTTACTATTGTGAAGCGTCGAGAATACTTTTTGTGTGCAAAAAAAACCCAAAACAACAACTTTATTCAACAGCTTTTCTATTCCACGTCATTCTCCTATGCTGTTTAGGGCTGTAATCTCCCAGTCGATTATTTGGTCGATACGTTCTTGCTCGACCAAAATTCTGATTGGTCGATTTTTTTGCCGCGTTCATTTCATTAGTTTTGCTGCGTTCATTTCATTATTTTTGCCCCGTTCATTTCATCAGGTGGAAAGCACTAATTACTAATGGGGGTGTTTTCAGAGCACCCCTGTTTCACAGGTAACAGTCTGTCTTCAGAACACCCCCCTTGTTTTCACTTCTTTTGGATTAGCCCAACCCACTGGAGAAGAGAGACAGACAGATTGAAGAAAGTAGGCTACTAGAAGGTTTGCTGAATATTATTACTTGATCTGGTTTGTTTAATAAACATTCTTTTTTTTTATTATAGTGGACGTGCCTTTTGTGTTTAAGAGTAAAAGCTTTAAGTTAATAATCTATTTGTGTCTCAGCCGCGAATAATCTATTTGTGTCTCAGCCGCTGTGCGAGCTGCAATGAAATGATAGTGTCTGTCAGTTATTATAATACATATGACAAAAACAATTGTCTAAATTATGTTGCATATTCCTCAAAAGTTCTTGTGATGATATCACTAGTTGACAACATAGTACTATTTTCGGAAATCATAGGCTATGATATTGCGCACAGATGCACGTGATGCAACGCTGCAGAGCCGACAGACTCGTGTGTCAGACTCATTTCAGTGCAAATTAATTAGGTCAAAAACGATTTAATATACTGCAAATTGCCTACTAGTTTTTTATGTTTATTTATAATTCATTTAGGCGGCCAACAAGGCTACCAAGTAGCCTACTGCGCACAGTGCGCAGCTAATTAATTTAACGTTTTTTTCCCTAACGTCATTTTTAGTCGATTTTTAGTCGAAAATTTCAGGACTTTAGCCGACCAAGATTTTCTTTGGTTGATTACAGCCCTACTGTTGATGTAGTGTTTAAGATTAGCTAGCCAATATGAGGCGGCGTTCTGACGTAGAACCAGGAAGCGCTGCACTTTTTACAATATAAAGACAGTATTGTCACACAGAGGCAGCTTTAATGTGCATTAATTGTGCATTAAGTGCATTTATTGTGCTACTAAAATCCGTCTTTTCAGATGATTTGCGCTTCTTCTGCAGTGTAGAGAGAGCATGTGCATGGTTGCCAGATTGTAAATATTAAGTAAAACACTGGGCTGTAAATTGATAAATTTTAACAGATAAGCTCTGATTGGGGGATTTAATTAAAATACATTTTCACATCTAACAACAGAAAGAATGAAAGCTTGTAGAGGCTTGTTAAGAACAGTCTGTAATATTTAGTTGTCTCTTTTTTTCGACGAAAACAGAGAGATTTTGGAAGTTTTTATTTTTTAAACTGTTTTAATCTAGTCTTTTTTGTCTACGATATTGCATGTTGATATAGTCACAGTTATCGTTTAATGACGTTCATCTCGTCTTGGTCATGAAAAAAAAGGTTGTCAACGAAAAATTTTCATCATAGATTTCGTTAAGAAAATTAACACTGCCTCACAGTGATTTTGATGCAGAGCAAGACATTTTCATTCACTTTCCTTCCTTTCCGTTTGTGGAAAAATGTCGTCTTCTCAAACTATTTATCACAACTGCAGTTGTGTCCAGGGAAAGAGACTTATGCAATAAGAATTACAGCCTGTTTGGGCCGCTCTCGATCCTTGGCTTCAGCAGGGCAGTCATCCCAAGTGAAAAAGTTGGAGTTCTTGGAGGCCATCCTCTTAAGATCTAATAAACCACCAAAAAGGCCTCCAAACAAAACACATTCCTGGAGCTGAAGCAGTGGGAGGGTTTCTGTTGCAATGTGTGTATGTTCACATATAGGAAAACTGAAGGCCTGCTGAGATGTTTCAAAGTGTGTGTGGGGAAAAAGATGTCCCTCATGTTTCCTCTATCAGTACGTTCTTTCTGAGTATCACAATAACCCTTTCTGTATTTGTCAAGTTCAATGGTGGTTTATGTTTGTGTATTAAATATTTCTCAATCACATTATCTGTGAATGTGATTTCAAAATGATTGGTGTTTTGGGAAGATGTGTGTTGGGATGCTTCCACAACTAAAGGAAGGGCTCACTAATTTTATTGCGTTTGAAGATTACCAACAGATGTGTTGTTGGCGCAACAGATGTGTTGTTTTGATGGAGCAAGATGTTGTTCAGACATTTCACAGCGTTTGAAGTTCTTGTGCAATTGGTTGCGTTTCAGATAAAAGATGAAGTGGAATATAGGGATTTCAGTAGCTGAACTCTGATTGAATTGTGTCTGCTTTTTTAAACCTTCTCCAAAGGTTTTTGGGCTGTAACTTTAATTTTTCTGGAAGGAAGTTAATATTTATTTCATACTTTTATTTAGCAAGGACTTATTAAATTGATCTAAAGTTACTGTAAATACATTTATAATGTTACTAAAGGAACTAGGCTATTTCAAATAAATGCTTTTCTTTTGAACTTTCTATTCTTAAAAAAATATAGATCTTAGTTTTCACTGAAATATTAACCAGCACAACTGTTTTCAACATTTATAATAAGAAATGTTTTTTAAGCACCAGATCAGCATATTAGAATGATTTCTGAAGGATCATGTGACACTGAAGACTAGAGTAATGATGCTGAAAAGTAATGATGCCAAAAAAATGCAAGTGAATTTGAACTGCTAGCCAGAAAGTGTTATCCACGTTGTGGATGTGCTCTTCCCATAATGCTTTGAAACACAGGCAACTAAAGCACAAAGAATTCACAACATTCAATTATTATGTAAATGGCAGATTGGCGGTGCACATCTTGCACTAAACTGTATTTTGATCTAATTTATCAAATGATTCCAGACATCTGCATATTTTCCAAGACATGATGAGAAATGATTTTAATTTACGCAGGCCAACTGACGAGAAAAAAAATAAGCTTGGACAGAGACAATTTATATGAGACATGCCACTTCCTCAATCCTCAATACAACTATATAAGGAAAACCCGTAACGGCAAAGATGGCGGTTGTATGCACATGTCCCGCCCCTCCCGCTGGAAAGCCAATCATCTGCTTTTAACAGTCAGCAGCTGACCACTAAGGAGCGAATGTACAGTGACGTGACATAACTGCCATATTCAACCTGTGCTTTCGCGCTGTGGCTGGCGCTGAGCCAAATACGGACGCGCTCAGCGCTTGTCATAGGCTCTATCACAACTGTTCAGTGTTTTAACCACATAATGTTTATTTTAGGTTTCAGACATTTAAATACATATAATTGTTTAAGTGCTTGGCACAACACCGGTATTCTGGATAGAGACGTAAATTAAGTTTGGTGTCCTGAACGTGAACCCTTGCGCATGCGTAGTAAAGGTATAACCTGTGGGGAAAAAGGCATTTTAAACCTTATTTTGGGGCAAAGTCATCAAACTTTTTCAGCGATTTTATTCATATTTTACTGCTGTCTCTATACATGCAGTTTTTATGTCCCAGTGACCAGTGAAAGTGCAGTTCTGACTCTCTGCCCATTCATTTAGATAGGAGCCTGGTCTTGTTAGTCCGAAATAGCTGCCCGGAGGCGTTGCCAAGATGGAGGCCGAGTGGCACGACTTGCCTAAAAGGACTTTGGCTTGGATTACTAATAGTATCATCAATGTTTTTGAATAGGACATCTAAAAGGAATTCAACTGTCTCAAAAAACCCAATCATAGTCAATAATGTCGGGCATTGCCGTTTGAGCTGACGATTAAAAGTGAATGAACACCGGTAAATTGAAACACTTTGCTAGTGTTGGTTAATTAAGTCAACCAAACACATCCTATATGAGATTAATCGGATATATAGCCTACAACATAGAAGTAATATTACAACTTAGGCCTACATCTGCACAAAAGGATGTGAATGCGCACATGAACTTGCGTGCTTGTCTGAATGTGTAACTCACGTCATGGATGCACTCTTCCCATAACAACAATGCTGAAACACAGGCAACTATGCATAAATAATATTATATTTATAATATAATATAATAATAATAACAACATTATAATGTTATGTGTATATATGGCAGATTGGTGCTGCACATCTTTCTCCTGTATTTTCATTATCATTGATAATGATCCCAACACACATCTTCCCATATTAGTGATTCCAGGCATCACTGCACACTTTCAGATCCATAGTTTCACTTCATTTCGCCGCTCTGGGCGGCATGCTGTCCTAATGCTAACCAATCAGACCTCAGGTACCGCCCAAAATGCCGCAATAACCAATCAGAATTTTTTTTTTATATATTTTTATAAAGTCACGACTATCGTGATCATCGTTTTCATGATCAATTGTTGATGTCAAATCCAGGTACTCAAGGACTCGTGCACAACCCTACTACAAAACGTAACAAAACCGCAGCCAATCAGAACAGTGAAGGTGATACTTGTTGTTGTACTGTAATGTCATGTGTAGCAGGGTTTTGGACCAATCCGTTTTCACAGTGGGCGGAGTTACTCAGCACAGTGCTGCATAGGCTGAATAGAAACCAAGTGATTTGCAAAATGTAGATGGATGAGAAAACTATTATCATTTACAGCTTTATCACCTCACACCTGGTTAAGACCCCATATGCAAAATATTCCAGCGACAAACAATTTTTCTGTCCATGATAAAAGTGAAACTGCTGCAAAATTACTGTCAATCAGAACAATAAAGACAAGTTCTCCCTGAAAACTAAAACTAAGAACCAATTGTTGGTAATTTCTGTTGTATTTTCCAGACAGTTGTGGAACTTAAGGGATTTTTCATATAACGTCCAATGAACCGCTCCTCATCTGTGTTTGGTGTTTAATTCATGAGGAGCAGGATTTTCATCCAATAAGTTTTTGGGGTGGGCGGGGCTTTTCACGTACAGAAAGTGACTGTGCTGTGTTCTGGTTTGAAATACTAGCATCACTGACTCACAGAATAAAAATATTGTATATTATTATACATTTTTATCACAGTTAACACCTCAGCGTATTCCCACTCTGTTTCCACAAGGCTACCCAAACACAAACGGCCTGACTGCACCGGGCAGCACTCCAAAACCCTCATCACGCTCTGATGAAGAGGACTAAACAAATAGTGCCATCCCAGTGCTCCTGTAACCAACTCCACTGAGGCACACATTTCCAAAGCGAAAGAACAAAGAGTCCAAACAAAGATAGACACAGGAGTCAATTTTCAGCACATTGACACCATTTTTTGGCCATTTTGGCTGTGATTGCCTGGTCACTGAAAGGCCGAAACAATTATTATTGTGAATTGGAGCAAATGCTTTTATCCAAGTTTGGAATAAAGAACCAGTTATTATTCAGAAGAGCGAGGAGCCTCAGTTCATGCCACGTGTGTCTTTTTAATAGGCCGGGTCCACAGTGTTATGATGACCTCATCGTAGTAATAAATCATATGTGAGCATTACACATGCAGCGCACACCTAATAATGTGACCTCATCCTGCACAGTCCTGACAGCAAATGATGTCACGGTCAAGAGGTAAAGAGAGCATATAAAAAAAACTCTAGCCCCACATATGCTTCCTGTTATTTCGTTCAGACCTTGAAACCTTGGCCTACTATAATAGATGTATTTAGCTATCAGTATGTGATACACTCTGCAGATGAGTGTTAAACCATTCATCTGTTTCTTTGTATGTGTGCAAAGGTCTCTGCCATGACTCATATTCGAGGGATTGGTGGGTTGTGTTAGTGTTGAGTCTCTGTCAGCACCTTTTAATGCTCACTCTATAGCAGGGGTCAGCTTGAAGTCAAATCTGGGAGCCGCACTGTACTTACTCATAAAACTGATTTCTGCCATAGTTTTTTGCTTAACATTTATGTTTACAGTAAATCATTTAGCTGAATGGATTATTTTGGGAATGGGATGGTGCTCAAGCATGAAATGTAACATTTTTGCAGAGTCATGGTGGCTGGCGAATGACCAATTTTACTAGTCACTAAGATTTTTTACCAGAAATTAATACTAATATTTGGCAAGGACACTTTCAATTGATCAAAAAAGAAAGGAAAGATGTTTATAATGTTACAATAGATTTATTTTTCTAATTAAATTATTAAATAAAGTAGAAAACAGTGATTTTAAATTGTAATAATATTTCACAATATTACTGTTTTCACTGTAGTTTTTATCAATTAAATGCAGCCTTGGTGAGCATAAGAGACTTCTTTCAAAATCATTACAAAATCGTACCGAACACAAAACTTTTAAACGGTACTGTCTACATAAAATAGCCTATTTATTTATATAGATATCACCAGACTCCAACACGATATTTTTGCAATTTTTAAAGGCACAATATGTAACTTTTTTACTTTAAAAATAGCAAAAATCACTATATCTATGTTATATATTTTTTTTAGTTGTGTACTTACATTATCCCGACTGTTTCCAACAACTTTCAAACCAGGAGAAATTTGTAATTTAATTCGAGAAACGTCCCGTTTCTTTATTTCCGTTTTGTCGCCGCCAATGGCGTCATATCCGCGTTGTCCCTGGTTTCTGCTCGTGCTGCCATGGCAACCAGAGCTATGAACCAGAGCCGTCTGATAGTAACCAAAGCGACTGACGCGGACAACTTTGTAGTTGTAGTTGTTGTTTCATTCAAACATTATGGACCATGGCAAGCAGACTTTGGATAAAAAAGGAGAACTAAAACAAGAATCAATATCAGCACGGTGTTTTCGAGATGCCGAGAGCTCCCATAGACAGTATATAAACGAGAGCTCCACGTCCGAGACTTTGACCGCTCCTACATGTACTTTATTAAACAGGTGAGCACATTTACATAAAACTAATCAGTGTTTTATAGTTCAACAATGATACAATGTCAGAATATGATCTGTAAGTTATTCTAATGTTGATCTAGTTTACTGCTAGTCTCATACAGACAGACTAACACATACATTTCAACACATTCAAATGCAGTTTAGTGTGCTAGTGTAATGTTAGACCAAGTGAAACAGCGCTGCGTTACCTCACAAGTTTAATTTGTCTAATATACTGACCTGTGAGTAGTAATTCTGCGTGTAGTTCGGTAGAATGAAATGCCCATATTCCTTTTATATCTGCGGGACTCGCGTCGCGTGTGGAGCTGATAGCTGTCTCTTAGCAATCCCGAACTGCTTCATATCACAGTCATGATAAAAGCATCGATGTATTCAGTCATCCATAAACATTATTAGATCGGTCGGCTTGACGTTGACGACAAGATCCATAATTCTTAGCAAATGTTGCGTCGTCAATCTACGCCTTTGTTATTGTAAATAGGTTAGCGACCCCTAGTGGCGAAAAATGCCATACTGTACGTTTAACACCATAATAGTATTGTATCAATGATAGTCAGAGATATTGCCGATAGCTGCTGCCTTTGACGATATCAAGACGATAATTTGCTCTTTTTTTATCATTGTATTAAATCAATATTAATATTATCAGGCTTGTATTATTATTATATTAATGTTAAAATTCAATTAATTTGTTATAACAGTCTTTAGGTCCGAACACCGCACAAATCAGTCATGAAAATCAAAAGCAGCTTCAAACACAGAGACAAAACAACTTGTTTAACAAGAAATATTGATTCTTCACTCTCTTTTTTTAAAATTTATGGTCCACAAGAGAAATATGAAGGCAGTAAATTAAGATTTGAGACCGTTGTCAGCTTATAGATTCATCTTGTCGTTAATGCAGTGACAGATGCCAAAGCTCGGCCAGTTTTTTTTTTCACTTTCAGGGAATAATTGACTGTGGTTTGAGACTCCTTCACAAGTAACTCTCATGCAAACCTTTTAGGTGAAATATTTCTATGCAACGTGACATTTATCTTTATCGCCAACTCAATCTTTGCTCGCAAAATGACAGAAAAAGATTATCATTCTCCACGATTAAAAAACGAAGTAAATAATTAACTAAATAAATTATGATCAAATAGCCTAAGTAAACTATTGTAAGTATTTTAAGCAAGTATTTGAAGTATTCTTCATCACCCTCTCATGCATGTATCATTTATTTTTTTCTCCCCTAAGTTATTTATTCATAAAAAAGTACACAGCTGGCTGGTGGTAGATGTTTAGTTTGCATTAGTTTCACATGTGAGACAGCCATCATGGTCAACAGATGGCAAGCATGAAATCCAGGAAGTTTTCTGCTGGGAAAAGAAGGACGAGCAAAACACAGTTAAACAAGCTAACACAACATTTTCCTTAGTCACGATTAATCCAGTGTTAAAAGAAGTGAGTCTTGAGTCAGTGCCTGAAGATTGGGCGGGATTCTGCTGTTCTGTTGTGGAAGTGGGGTGTGAAAGGTGAGAACTGTTAAGCGCTTAGTCGTCTTGTCATGTTAAGGGTGTGTTATGGATGGTCTAAGGGGTGAGTCATTATTCTTGAGGTCACCACATGAAGAAGATGATTGTCTGTTAATTGGTTCGTATGCCAGGACAAGTGTTTTATTTGACTTGATCCCTGCAGGCATGTACATGGCATGACTAAAATAAATTTTGGATAATTATTTTTTAATGGAATGTACTGTAATGTATTTCTGTATAAAATAACATATATAATATAATATTATACTGTTAATTAGTGTTCATTTTGTTAGCTATTTTGTCTTAGTCCTGCGTCAAATGTACTTTTTAGTTTTTATCATATTTAGTCAACCTTGTCCTGTTTTTGATTAGTCAAGTTTTAGTCAACTAAATCTTCATCACATCACAAATATTTTGCTCAAAATTATAATCACAACGACTGTTGTCATTTGAGAAATAAATTTTTACATTTCATCAGAATTATTGCACTTTCACCTAAGCACAAATCAAGAGAATGTCAACCCATACACATGGTTTATTTAACCTAATCTAGTTTCCTGATTTATTATAGGCTATTTATCATATGAATTAACACTCTCTTTCTACATTATGAATTTCCAAACAGTAATTCCAAATTACATTAATGTTTTTTCTATTAAAACAATTGCAAAAAAATATTGTATTCTAACACCGATGTTGCGTAAGTGCATTTAGGCCTATTCAGCAACCACAATCGCAAACAATATAATTGACATTCGTGTTTGGATTTATTACAGTTCTTAACTGAGAAAGTTTGATCACATATTTGGACACAGCAAACAGCGCAAGCTGCTCATGAAGCAAACTCAGACTGGCTGTATGACACTTTCATTTGAGCAGAATATCTCAATTGACTTTGCTAAACTCCAGGTTAGATGTTTATCTGTGTTTTCAGATCATCCTCGCTTCTTCTGAAGCGTAGAGAGAGCGTGCGCGCAATGTAGTCAGATTGCAAATGTTAAGTAAAATATTACCGGGTAGAAAATGTATCCTTTTAAGAGAAAAGCTCTGATTGGGGGATTTAAACTATTGACATCTATCAACTACAAGCATGGAAGCTCATAAAGGTCCTTTTTTTCTGACAAAAAAAGAGAGAATTTGGTCATTTTTATTTTTAATAATTTTTTTTTTGACAATCAACAATATTGCATGTTATAGTCACAGTTAACACTTGATGACGTTGGTGTCGTCTCGTCATTGTTTCGTCTTAGTCATGGAAAAAAGGATGTTGACGAACATTTTTTGCCATGCGTTTCGTTAATGAAATTAACACTACTGTTAATATGATGTTCAATTTGACCACCTCAGGCATAAGTGTCAAAATATACTTTTGGGCATATTTGGGATTAATTGCATCTATTTTAGTATTTATTTACCAATAAATGTAACCATTCACACTTAGTTTTAACATTGTCTAGCCTAGTCTATGTAGAGTTTTTCTATTGATAAATATATAGCAGATATAATATTGGAGAGTTCAGTTTTCATTTCTGGAAGACTGACGCAGCATTTCTCTCAGGGTAGTTCTGAAAACATCTAGCCAGAAGTTGTGCTCCAAACCTCTCCCTTTAAGGGAATGTGTGCTGAAGCCTTTTTCCATTGGGGGGTCTGTAAATTGGAAATGAGCAAACGTTCTCCCACATCTCCCCACCCCCTGCCTCGCAACAGCTGTAAGATATTAGGCCTTATTTTCTCTTCCATTGAGAGACAGGAGGAACGGGCTCTGTGCCTTGCTATGATCAGGCTCGAGAGGACAATGGGGATCCATTAAATGAACGATCTGGAAAGATCTGCACCGTCCAAAAACAAGTGCAGAGGACTGGGTTGGAAAATCGAAGTTGTGATTCATTCTACCTTTCCAAAACATCTCGGAAACTACTGGCTAAGCTGCAGATCAAAACCAATTTTTCACTTTTTCAGTGGTCTCTCATAAAGACAGAAATGTTGGGTAATTTGCACATGATTGTATTAAAGTGATAGTTCACCTAAAAATAAAAGTTCTGTCATTTACTCGCACTCACCTGTTGTTTTAACCCTGCAGAACACAAAAGAAGATATTCTGAAGACTAGCCTATACTGGCTGCACTTTTTCATGCAATTACAGTAAATGAGGACTGGAGCTTTCAAGCCTCAAAAGATGAAAAAGCGTCATAAAAGTGCACTGTTATATTCCAAATCCTTTGAAGCTGTGAAGGCTACGTGTGACAAACAGACTGAAATTGAAGTTATTCACTGATTCACTGAATTTCTTTTTCATGTTATTCATCATAATATTATTAAATATTTTGATTGATATCACAGCGACTTTTTAATGGACAATTTTGAATGTAGCCTTCGCACTCAATGAATTCATTGAATTTCCACTAGAGATGCACAATTTGACCGGCCAAGGACCGGAATCAGCCTATTTGCTGCTGATCGGCCCGGCCAAAATGCCAAAATGATTGGCTAACTGCGCTTTAACGGTCTAAGACACACAAAATTAAGTCAAAATGCCCGTCTTGGTGAGTATTCAGTTAAACAGTTGAATGTAAATAGTTTATAGCGCATGTTGTGTGACAGTATATTGGATCCATGCATGAACTGTTAAAGTGACAGCAGCATAATAAACCTGCTGCTTTCTGTATTTTATTCAAAGAACAAAAGACAGAAAATCACTCGCTGCTCTTGACTGAATAACTATTGTAACTAATGGCGCTTTTCCATTACCAGTACCAGTACCTCCACAATAGTACCTGGTCGTCATAGCGACGCCGCAGGAAATGATGACGCAGTGAATAGTGACGATTCTCTCTGACCAATCAGCAGTCTGCTGTGTTTTCACGTCACATTTTAGTATCGCCTCAGCTCGCTCAGAACCTCGCCAAGTACCTGGAAGCAGGTACAGGTACAACTTTTACACAGTAGAAAACCAAACAAAGGCGAGGCGAGGCGAGCTGGTACTGTGTAGTGGAAAAGCGCTGTAATTGTAAGCATTAATCTGTATTTATCTTTTATAATGAAGACTATCCAGTGTTATTTTACATTTGATTACTTGAATTTCTGTAGTATTTCTTACCTGAATATACTGTTAGACCCACCTGCACAACTTAAAGCCGTGTTTTATTCATATCTCTCTTTATTCTATTGCATTTATTTGTGCTATTGTTTGAAATTTATTTGTTCTTATTTTATTACTGTCTTTTTAGTTTAATTTTTATGGAAAGAAAATTTTGCATTGAAGAAAAGTAGAGTTTTGTTTGTATATGCTATAAATTATAGTTATTTGAAAGAACCTGAATCGTTAAAAATCGGTATTGGCAGGTCACACTTCGGCCAAGAAAATTGCAATTGGTGCATCTCTAATTTCCACCTGAGTGAGATTATAAATGCTTCGATTGAACCATTGATAATCAGTGAGTTGAACTCAAGAATCAAATCAACTGGTTCATTGAAAATATCTGACTTGAATGATTCATTCATAAAGTTATCTTATGGCTTTAGAAGAATATAGCACACAAGGTATATGGACCACTTTTATGGTGCTTTTAAGGTACTTTTTTTTTTTAAAGCTCAATTATAATTGCTTGGGAAAGAGTAGTTAGTACAGAGTTCAGAGTTTCTCTATTTTGTGCTCCACATAATGCAGTCATAGTTTTGAATCTATATGAGGGGTTAGTAAATAACAGAATCCATGATTGAAATTTTATTTTATTTCAATTTCATTAATGTTGTGTCCTTTGTTGTGCTGTGACCCATACGAGCGAGTTGTTTGTGGTGTGGTTAGCTTTGAAGCTGAATAGTGATATAATGAGCCTCCATTAATGCTCTTCAGATGTTCTTTCCGCGATAGAATCGAATAGCTCTGATCTCCAGGCACTATTAGTGTGTGATGCCCAGAATAATTACCCTGTAGCTTGTTGCCCTCTCATTACTTGAAATCTGTTTCTCGGAACCGAATCGGTCTGAGATCATGCTTTCACTCTTTAGTTGGAATTTGCCTATAAAATAAAGTGTTTAAGTTGAAGGTTTTCCCGTTGTGCAGATGGGCAGCTCTGGTATTGTTATGTTGACCCTGTTCTGAGCACTTCCAGGATTTTGCTGCCTTTTAAGGCACTGTTTTTCAGCAGTATATACAGTAGAGAGCAACACCCCAGCAGACAGACAGCAGGCTCTTCTATGAACTCATGCTGAAGCCTCAAGCACAGCTGATGACAAGCTGTGCTTATACGCCTAGTTTGCCATGGTGCTTTACCACACAAGGTACACATGTGAGCCCGACCATGTCATTAGAACCAATCAGAACTCCAGCAGCAGTTCGCATCATGCTAAATTTGCCAAAAGGCTGTTTCTGATAAACTAGCTTTGGAAAAGATGTTGCTTTCAGCCTTTAACCCAGCGGGGCAAGTGCTATTCAGCTGCTATTTTAGTCTCTTCTGCCCCCTGGTGGAATTAAACGGGTAGGCTGTTGACTCCGTTTCCTTCTGAACCTCTGAGTCTTTTCCTACGTAAGAAAAATTATAAAGAAAAACATTAAATGTAAAACATAAAAACATTAATTTGATGTCCATTTTATTTTGTAATTGTAATAGGCTTTCTTCATTCTTTATTTTAAACATTATCCAATAAAAAAAAAAAAATACAAATGGCATAAGTTCATAAATTTTCACTGGATTAATATGGTTTCACATGTGAACACAAATGATTCTGTTATTTTTAAGACTTTCTGACCATGACACAGTCATCATGAGGTTCCTCTGTGATATTTTGCGATTGCTTCCTTCATGTTGGTTATTTTTCAAATTTCTGTAATATTTTAAAACTAATATTCCAAACTACTTTTAAGAATTGTATTTCTAGTCCTTTTTTTGTTTTGTTATGATTTCAGGATGGTGACCCAACCACATTTAGCTTGTCGTTACTCTTTTACCAGGCCCGAGGATGAGTATAGCCATTAAGTAAACTTAGTCACAGTAATCTATAATTTGTAACCTATATCCTCTCTCCCTCTGCATAGACTGAGGGGTAGATGTATCACCGGGAGCGAGCGCAGTATGAAGAAAGCAGGCAGGCCAGTGGGGAATAAGGCAGCAAGCGGAGGAGGTAAAGGTGACGCAGTGGCGGCCGGGACCTCTGCTGGCAAAAGTGCTGTTAAGAGCCCTACCACAGCTCCGCTCTCCAAGGTAAGTCCACTCTCTCGCTCAAATCAACAACTTCTATTTGTGATATGCTAAACTAGTATTTGTTGGTTATTGTTACTTTTTTTGATGATTCATTAATCTTTGATCAACAGGTCAAAAGCGATGATGATCTTCTAGCTGCTATGGCTGGGAGCAGTGCAGGGACAAACAGCAGTGTTGCCAAGGGCAAGAAATCAAACTCTACACACACAACATCCTGTGGAACAAACACTAATAATCCTGACACCAAGACCAAGACCAACTCAGGTATTTAACCTGCAAATGTTTGCACTTCATCAGATTGGTACAAAACTTGGTAAATGGCACTTGCTTTGTGAACACAAACACACACACAAAAAACAACAGCTCATGGACATGATTTGAAAAGGTTAAATTTTCCTGAAAAAAAGTCACACTTGTGCTCCTCGAGGTTAAAAATGACCTCATTGAAAATGAATGGGAAACTAATTTTATCTAGTGGAAACATTTTGTACTGCGCCCAAACAAAATCTTGTTGAAAGCTACTTTTCGGAGATATCAACCTTAAATTCCTCGCAGTATGTAAAAATATTAGGGCTGTTTTCGACTAAGGATTTTCATAGTCGAATCTGATTCGTTAGATTTTGCCGTAGTCGACTGATAGTCGAACCTTTTTTTTTTTTTTTTTTTTTTTAGATAGCAGCTAGATTTTTTCCATTTCAAACAAAAGAGCTAAAAAACACATATATATCACACATATATCATAACATTTCATAAACATGAGGAGCAATATGAGAGAGAAATTTGGTGATGGTTGTTTAGGTACATTAAATCACGTAAAGCTTTTTCACGCCCATGAGAACCGCGTGGAGTCAACTCACAGCCGCTCCGCTGCCCTGCTGAAAATTTGAAGCAGAAACGCTTAATATCAGATAACGTCCATAATAATTGGACTCTGGGTTCGATTTTTTGACCATTTTCAGTGGTTATGAGGAGCAATATGAGAGGGAAATTTGGTAATCGTTGTTTAGGTACATTAAACAACGTAAAGCTTTTTAACGCACATGAGAACCGTGTGGAGTCAACTCACAGCCGCTCCGCAGCCCTGCTGAAAATGTGAAGCAGAAACGCTTAATATCAGATAACTTCCATAATAATTGGACTCTGGGTTCGATTTTTTTTTAGCATTTTAAGTGGTTATGTGGAGCAACATGAGAGGGGAATTTGGTAATCATTGTTTAGGTACATTAAACCATGTAAAGCTTTTAACGCACATGAGAACCGTGTGGAGTCAACTCACAGCCGCTCCGCAGCCCTGCTGAAAATGTGAAGCAGATTTTTGAATACATTTTTATTTATTTACATTAGTAAGCTACAGGACATCATCTTTTAAAACATGACCTGAAAAAATAAAATAAAAATGGTACCCAGCCCTTCTGAAAATGCGAATGCGTCTCTGTCCCCAGCACATTTCAAACCAAACTGACGCCCATGTATTCGACTATGAGGTTCATAGTCGAATCAGACCTCTCCGAATCGAATCGTCGAATCCTCGACTATTAGAAGTCAGCCCTAAAAAATATACAGGTATATTTCATATAAAATTCAAAATAGTATTTTTGTGCATTTTTTTTATAACAATAAACTTAAACTTAGCAATAATCTGCCATGTGTCTTCTTTATATAAAGAGCAAACTCAAGTCTGTGCTCCAAAACATTCAAGATTTATGACAATTTAAATGTCATTTTCAGGTCTATGTTCAAAAAGTGAGTAAATGTATAACTACTGCATAAATATAATTTAGTACCATAAAATCCCCTAAAAATACTAGCCTATATATTATTATCATCGAGCTAAAGTAAAGTACATTAATTTCATTGAAATAAAAAAAATGTGGTAATTTTTGTGTGTGTTGCAGCCCTTCCCCCCCCTTTTTTCTTCTTCCCTTTTTTGGTTATATTTAAAGCAGTATAATGTTATATGGTATGGTATAATAATCATTTAATATGCACAATATTATTACAAATATTTTGTTCATCTTGGTTATATTTAAAGCAGTTTAATATATAATATCATATGATATAATAATCATATAATATACACTACACAATACACAATTTAAATACAATAAAAATACACAATTTAGTTTGATTTATTTCACAATATCCCATTTTTAATAAGCAGCTATGTACATTGCAATGAAACAACTTAATCGGCAAGATAAATAATTATTAAAAATACATGATCAATTTGATCACTTGCCATCATTTTTCAATACATGCAATGAATTGTCTCTTTTTAGCCTCTTCATCACAATTTGCCCAGTTTCACATTTTGAATTAAGCCTTTGCATACAGCATACATTTTGGCGACTATATAAACTGTAAAATTTTGGTAAAGACATGAAACTTATTGGTAAATTAAAATTTGATCCCTGTATGTTAATATGGTTTTACATTTTGAACGGTCGAAGTTTCAGCATTGTGAGGTGTAGTGTTTTGTTCATTTTTCACATATTTGTCTTCACAAGGCCCATCTGGTAAACGGACATCATCCACGGCTTCCAAGGAGTCAAACTCCTCACGAGACCGTTTACGAAACTCCAGAAACTCCAGCAGTAAGAAGCAGTCATTCCCTGGTGCCTCTGATCGAGCCCAGCCTAGACATTCCCGTGGACTGGCCCAAACCTCAGACTCAGAGTGCCGCATGAGCAAATCAAAGTCTGACGGTCAGCTAAGCGATAAAGTGGCCCTGGAGGCCAAAGTGAAAAATTTGTTAGGTCTGGCCAAGAGCAAAGACGTGGAAATCCTACAGCTACGGGGTGAGCTGAGGGACATGAGGGTTCAGCTGGGACTGCCTGAGGTTAGATTAACTTCTTATTATAATATTGCTTTATGATCATTTAGATTTTTGGTCTTAACTACATACATATCATACTTAACGAAACAAGACTGTTTATAACATAGTTTAATGTTACATTTTAATTGAAATACAGTTTTAATGCAAATTTGTCCATAATGGAGTCAGATGCATGTAGCCAGCAAAGATAACATAGTAAACTAGTTTATGTATTGTCAATGAATTATTTTGTGGTACCCAATCTTTTTATTTTATCACATTAAATTCAGACTGCAGTCTCACAACCCAGGTAAAATATAATTTATTTTTTATAATGTTCTGTGGCACTGTAGATCCAGCAGTGGCATAGCAATAAAAAAACCTGCTCCAACCTAAATGCAGTACTACTTTAATTGTGAAAATGAAAAAAAAAAAAAAATCTTTTTTTCAATCTACCAAAATAAAATTGCACAATCAGAGAAAAAATGCCGTTTTAGGCAGCCAAAGCATGTTGCATTCCAATTTCCACCTGTTACTACCATAAAAATGTAATTGTGAGCTAAAGTTTAAAATAAGATGCAATTACGAGATATAAATCATTCTATGAGATATACTGTTGCAATTACAATATAGTATTAAGTGTTGCAATTACAAGATAGTATTGAGTATTAAGTCACATTCCCAGACATTAAGTTGCTATTATGTGATATATTCACATTTTGAGACATTAAAATAACCTTTTTATTAAAAAAATTAATTCAGAGGTGGAAAAAGGCTTCCATATTGACTCGATTAAAAGATATCTCTGTGATTTTAACAGATATGGCAAATAATTGGTCAGCTGTATAATTGTATTAGGATGTAGATAGTGAGTTTAAGTATTTATGTGGTGATGCAAGTACCAGTGAGTAGTGTTGGTGCATCTGTAATGTGACAGAATTGATTGTTAAGACTTTAGAATAGACAAAAAAATGCACTCACTGTGATGTTATTGTATTCCTAGGAAGAGGAGGATGATGAGAGACCACCTGAGAGGGAGGCAGCCTCCGTGATCACAGCTGCAGATGTGGAATCAACGTTGCTGCTCCTGCAGGAACAGAACCAGGCCATTCGTGGAGAGCTCAACCTGCTTAAGAATGAAAATCGTATGCTGAAGGACCGCCTCAATGCTCTGGGCTTTTCCCTGGAGCAGAGACTGGATGGGGCTGAGAAGACTTTTGCCTTACCCTCTACCAGTCCTGAACTTTCCACTTCTGGAGGTGGTGGAGGTCATGGAGACTGTGCCGCTGTGTCCTTCTCTGTGGAGGGATCAGCACCAGGCTCCATGGAGGACCTCCTTACTGGAGGCCAGCGAAGTGGCTCAACGGACAACCTAGACAGCGAGTCCAGTGAGGTCTACCAAGCAGTGACCTCAAGTGATGATGCCTTGGATGCTCCCTCAGGCTGCGGTTCCTCGTCGTCCTCCGAGTCTGAAGGTGGCGCCCCGGCATGTCGCAATTCCTCTCGTAAGGGGAGCAGTGGCAACACCAGCGAGGTGTCTGTGGCGTGCCTGACGGAGCGTATTCACCAGATGGAGGAGAACCAACACAGCACATCCGAGGAGCTCCAAGCCACTCTGCAGGAACTGGCCGACCTTCAACAGATCACGCAGGAGCTAAACGGCGAAAATGAACGCCTGGGAGAGGAAAAGGTTCTACTTATGGATTCACTCTGCCAGCAGAGCGACAAACTGGAGCACTGCGGCCGTCAGATCGAGTACTTCCGCTCACTCCTGGACGAGCACGGTGTGGCCTACTCGGTAGACGAAGACATCAAGAGTGGCCGATACATGGAGCTGGAGCAGCGCTATGTGGAGCTTGCAGATAACGCTCGATTCGAGCGCGAGCAGCTCTTGGGCGTGCAGCAACATCTGAGCAATACTCTAAAAATGGCCGAGCAGGATAACGCCGATGCTCAAAGTGTGATTGCTGCGCTGAAGGAGCGCAACCATCACATGGACCGACGACTTGAGGTGGAAAGGCAGGAGCGGTCCGGCATGGCGGCAGTGCTGGAGGAGTGTAAAGCTGCAGTCAACAATGATCAGGCTGAGCTGACCCGCTGTCGGGCGTTACTAGAGCAGGAGAGGCAGAGGGTCGCCGAGC
The DNA here is from genome assembly GCF_964197995.2 of Scardinius erythrophthalmus. Taxonomy (NCBI): domain Eukaryota; kingdom Metazoa; phylum Chordata; class Actinopteri; order Cypriniformes; family Leuciscidae; genus Scardinius; species Scardinius erythrophthalmus. The sequence continues at coordinate 17,893,185 of NC_138240.1, forward strand.
TCTACTCAATCCACAATGCCGGAGATAAGAGCGATATCCACCAGCTCCTGGAGGGGGTTAGGCTGGACAAGGAGGAAGCTGAAGCCAAAGCCTCCAAACTGCAGGACGATTTGGGCCACGCTCGCACTGAGGTGGCGTGTCTCCAGGACACCCTCAACAAGGTGAGCACGAGCACTGGTTCAGTTGATTTAAGAACTGTTTGGAGTTTGAGTACTTAGTCCATCTCTCCTCTTGTGGTGGTCCAGCTGGACGCTGAGTACAGGGACTTCCAGAGCGAGGTGCAGAAAGAGTTGGCCGAGCAAAAGAGGGTTTTAGAGAAGCAACGTGAGGACATGCAGGAGAAAGAGACGGAGATCGGAGACATGAAGGAGTCGATCTTTGAACTGGAGGATGAAGTGGAGCAGCACAGAGCCGTCAAACTTCACGATAACCTCATCATCAGCGACCTAGAGAGTGAGTTTGGCAGATTTTGATTTACACATGATGATTTTGCTCTTCCCCTGACCTAAACAAATGTATTGCATGCTGAACTGTTCAGCATAGTCTTGCAGTATATGGTCTGATCTGTTTGGCAGCTTATTCTGATCAAGAACCACCCACTCACACAAGAAGAGACTGTACAAATCAGTGTTGCCCAACCCTGTTCCTGGAGGTACACCAACAGTGCACATTTCTGATGTCACCGTTATCTGACCCATCCATTTTAGGTGTTGAAGTCTCTACTTAATGAGCTGTTGAGGTGATTCAAGTGTGCCTCCAGGAACAGGGTTGGGAAATGTATTACATGTAAAGCAACCAACTAGTTTATTTTCTACATGCCATTTAAGGGCAGGTAGATCTAAAATGGATGATACCAGATTTGTAGCACAGGACAAAAATAAAATACAGTGATACAGTGTCCATGAGCAGTTGTAGAGAAAACGTGGAAATGTATAGATGTGGTGATCAGAATTTCTATCTGTTCAAAAGTAAGAAGTACCTGATTATTTCACAGAGAGAAAACAAGTTTCCTTGTGAATATCTAGTTTCCTGTTGAAACACTGGTACATTTTAAACATGATTTTTTCCCCCTGCTAGAAACCTGCACGTCCTGACTTGTGTCCCGTAGTCTTTTCGCATGTGCTTTTCAGTTTTGTGTGCAAGAAGTATCAGATAATATGAATATGATTGTGGAAAGTTCGGGTGCATGCTGTCAATGTTCAAAACTAGGATAGGCTGTAATTGATGCATCTTCCTCGTATGACCACATGATGGTGCCAGTCGTTCAAGAACATGGTTCACTTATTGTGTTAGTAGAATGAAACCACAGTAAATAAATAATGTTTTTCTAACATCACTTGACTGCTACAGTTCACAAATATCAGTGGCAATTGTAAGAAGAGATTATATCATTTATTTAATTGACCTTTTATCTTTAGTGGTGACATTTAGAATGCATAATGAATTTATTTTATAATCACTGTTTCTGCAGTGCAGAAATTGTTTTCTTCTTTCCCCCCATATGAACCCTGTATGCCCTCAGTTCACATGCTCACTCGCTCTCCTTCCGGTTTCCTGGCAGATTCAGTGAAAAAGCTTCAGGATCAAAAGCATGACATGGAGAGAGAGATAAAGATACTGCATCGTAAACTTAGGGTAAGTGAGGGCAAGGGCGGGCAGTTCATGCAGTCATCTGAGGACCCGGATTTCAGAGACTGGCATCATTTGAAAGGGTGTCCTCAGCTTCTGAGTGTTATGTTAGGATAAAACCACAGCAAAATCTTAATTTTTTACCAGAGAAAATTCATCTAACATACATTCTTTGTGGACATGAGCCCACTTTTATTGTTTGTTAATTCATTTTTGTTCAGATCTTTCATATGAATATACTTTGCAGTTCTTTGGCATTTTAATCTATTTTAAATATACCTTTTGCATTACATTTAAATACATTTATTTTCTTTTAAAAAATTACATTCATTAAATGTTTGTGCTTGTCTAAAATGATGCATCTGTGCTTGTGCATTTAGGAAGAGTCTGCAGAGTGGCGTCAGTTCCAAGCGGATCTGCAGACTGCTGTGGTTATTGCTAACGACATCAAGTCAGAAGCTCAGGAGGAGATTGGTGACTTACGGCGCCGCCTGCAAGAAGCCCAAGAGAAGAATGAGAAGTTGGGCAAAGAACTAGATGAAGTTAAAAACCGCAAGTAAGTGTTAAAAGCTTGGACATAGTGTTATGCTGGTGGTAAATATGTACTCTACTCAGTGACAAAACTTGATCCCTATTGTTTTTAATATCTTGCTTCAAACTCGGTTTCATAAAATCATTATCTTTGCCTATCACAATTCATTCATAGAATTGCCTCCTGGGATTATTTTAGAAGGCAGCATATTGCATCCTACTGTAGTGTTGTCATGATAGCAAACTTCGATCTTAACACTATTACTTAACTGAGACCACGACAAAAACCTAAAACAACAGAAAAAGTATTGAATTATAGAATACTCACATTGCACTTAGAATTCACTATTTTATTTATTAAATAAAAAACCCATGAAATTTCTCACTTTACCAGTATATGCCTGCCCTGCTATTTGAGCATTTTCTCCCATTTAAAAAAAAAAACAATGGTGACCACCACCACACAGGCCTATGGTTAGCATCTACCAGCCTATGATACAGCTGGGCCTACAGGGTCACCTTGATTTTGCCAAGTAACACATGTTCCTAGATCAACATATTCTACCCATAACGTATCTCTAAAATCTGAGGGAAATGATATGTGTATAACACTTATGTAGAAGCACCTAACCCTGGTTGTAAGCTTTAACTTAACATAAACCTGTCCCTCTGATTGGTTGATTGGAATGTTGTTCCAGGATCAACTAAGATGTTGATCCAGGAACATGTTGTACTTGGTGTTATTCAGTGAAGAACAGTGAGTGAATCTTTTTTTTTTCTTTGATTGATTAACATTATAGATACAGACAGCAGCAGGTAAGTACAGTATATTAGGCTGCTGTCACTTTAAGGCCTAATGCACGGATCATATTGGCACACATCCGAATTTCTACCAAATGTTCACTTCACTTAAGTCATAACCAACTGTATTTATGTGAGTGCTCGCCCAGATGGGCATTTTGACATAATTGTGTATGTATTTGACTTGTCAAATCTTAATCTCAATAAGTTGCGAAAGAGATCTGAATTTGAGATTGCATGCTGTCTGAGCAACGGCTTTCTGTGCGTGCTTAGAGTGTGCAAAGTCTTTTTTTTTTAGGCTTATTGCACTTAATAACTATTTTTAACATGAAGCAGGTCCTGCGCTTTGTTTTCTCATTCATGCATGTTTCTTTATCGCTCTAACGTGTCAATAACTTTAGGCAGTCCTTCGCTGCGTGGATATAATATAAAGTTTTGCACAGCCAGTGAAGAAGAGCCTTGGTTTAATTATCTGTGAGCACATATGTATGGGTTAATTATATTAAGGCCTATATGTAGCAGATGAGGGTCACACAATCGTTTAAATTTAATAAAGAGTTTCCTGTCTGTGAGGAGACAGAGTATACATGTTGAAAATGTGACTCTGTGTTATGTCAAAGGCAAGACGAGGAACGTGGACGTGTGTACAACTACATGAATGCTGTTGAGAGGGACCTGGCTGCACTCAGGCAGGGCATGGGACTGAGTCGACGCCCCTCCACGTCTTCCGAGCCATCTCCCACCGTCAAAACTCTCATCAAAAGCTTTGACAGTGCCTCTCAGGGTATCACACCATTAAGCGTTGCTCTAAGTTTCATGTGTATGGGGCATCTTTAATTTTTTCAGAAGTTTCATTTAGTCTATTCTGGTGTGGCCACAGGTCCTGGAGCTAATGGGACTGCAGTTGCTGCCACAGCTGCCGCTGTCACAACCACAACCACAACCACAACTGCCCCCTTACCCCGCACACCTCTCAGTCCCAGCCCTATGAAGACCCCGCCTGCTGCTGCTGTCTCACCAATACAGGTAGCTAAGAGTTACACAATGACACATAATATATTATGCAGTGCTGCAGAGAGAGTTGTTTTCACTATGAAGGTCAAACAGTAGCATTCTGACTCTTTTCCTGCTTGTTGAACCTCGGAAACCTCTGAGACAGCAGCACTTCCTCCTCCTCCGGGCCTCTTGACAGCTCTCACAGCATCGGCTCATTCATGAGAACTGTGAAATTTCCATTGTGGGATAGTTTGGTTTTGTTTTATTTCTAGTGTAGCCGTCACTTCTGATGCGGTCTGGATGTCAAACATCCAACAAGTTTTTGGGTTCCAGTAATGCAAGACCCTGTCCTCCGTTCCTCAGTGCTTGATAAAAAAAAATTGCACTTTATCATCTAGCTTGTCAAAAGAGCTTTTCTTATGCAGTTAGTGCTATGCCAAGCTAGTTAGCTGTGCAGTTAACTTGCTAAATAAAGATGAACTGAAAACACAAATAAAGTGAAATGGGAAATATGTAGTGATTTAAAAAAAATATATATATTTTTTTTAGCTCATCAAAGGACTTTCCTTAACAATTTAGCACTATGCTAAGTTAAGTTGTTAACTGAAAAATGCAAAGAACAGGAAATGTTTAATTTGTTGTGACACTTTTTTTCTAGCTTGTCAAAAGAGCTTTCTTAACAGTTTAGCACTATGCTAAGTTGGTAAGTTAAGTTGTTAGCATGTTAACTGAAGGCAAACTGAAAACAAAAAGGGAAATGTTTAATTTGTCATGATGTTTTGTTCTAGCTAATCAAAGGGGCTTTTATTAAGCAGTTAGCACTATGCCAAGCTATTAAGCTGAACTGTTAGATTGCTAACCGAAGGTTAACAGAAAACACAATTGAGCTTGGCAACAGACGTCACTGCGCAGTGAATTCTGTGACGTAAACAAGAGGGCGCCGCCATATTGTGAGGCCACATCGGGCGAGACTTAAAACAACCACTTAGGGTGAATTAATTTGTCATGATATTTTGTTCTAGTTAATCAGAAGAGCTATTATTAAGCAGTTAGCGCTATGGCTAATAAGCTAGGCTGTTAGCTTGCCTACCAAGGGCTAACTTAACACACACATAAAAGGAAATGTTATATTTTTTTACGACTGATTTTTAGCTTATCAAAAGAGCATTTGAAACTATTTAATGCTATGCTAAGCTAGTAGGCTTATGTATTAGCTTGCTAATTGGAAAAACAAAGGAAGGGAAATGTTTAATTTGTCATGATATCTTGTTATAGCTAAAAAAAGCTTTTTCTTAAGCAGTTAATGCTATGTCAAGCTAGTAAGCTAAGTTACTAAACCTAAGGCTATCAAAAAAAAACAAAACAAAAAACGCAAAGGGATAGTTTTATTTGTCAAATCTTATTCTAGCTATTGATGAGAGTTTTTCTTAACTAGTAGTCTAAGCTGTTAGCTTGTGAACTGAAAGGTAAAGAAAAACACAAAGCAGTAAAAAGAAGGTAAGTTTTGACCATTCATTTGACCATTTAGCATATAATGTGATATGTAATTTTATTTTAGGATTCTGTGGGACGATATGATCTTTGCTTGACAAAGGTCCTATCAAAACAACCAAAGCTCACATTACAAACCATGCACAGTTTCTCACCTCAAGTGTAACGCTCAGTGATCGCAAATGGTTTTTGATATTGACCGCATATATCAAAGTGTCACCCTTAAAAATGTTCAGCACTGAATTTAGATAAGAATGATTGTCAGGGCATTATTGAGGTAGAGAGTGGGGAGATAAGGACAGCAGACAAAGAGGAAATAGATCTAAAGTCATATCCTTCTGAGATGTTAGCTGCAGTCTGCAGCTACTTTTGATTGATGTAGAAATCGAGTAGCGTTCTAGGGAAAAAGAGCGAAATGGATTTAACTCAAGCTGGCCACAATCTAGCTGTGGATGTGTAACCTGTCTAGCAGAAGTAATGAAGGGAAAGAGACCTTTTACAAGGATCCGATGCTAAGGCTTATAAAAGCTACCATTCTTTTTTTCAAGTGCAGAAAAGCACATGTGGAGCTCTTAAATGAAATGGAGATATGAATCTATCTCAGTAGTGCTGTAGATTATTTGAGATATTTATCTTATGACTTCCTGTCGTGATCCTGCCTCACCTGAAGTGACTCTGCCGTCGTTATTCAGTCACGCTGTTATCTTTGGTTCAGATCAGACCAGTTGATAAAAATGAATGCTGAATATATTGAAGATGATTTAAATACTGTTTATGTTAATCACCTACAGAGACACTCCATCACTGGTTCTATGTCCGCTGCAAAGCCCCTCTCCTCGCTTACTGACAAAAGACCCAGCTACACAGACATCAGCATGCCAGGTAACAAAAACTATTAAAGTTTCTTTTTCTGTTGTTTCAAATGGTCCTTACTGATCAATGTTTGTAGTTAATTTCAGTACACCCATTGATTTATTACCTTTTTGTTTTGTTTATTCAAGTCATGTCAGCTTTTCCTTTCAGTAGCCAATGTCGGTCATCTCTAACATGTTCTAACATCTAATTTATTGAATAAGAGTACAGCATTTTTGTCAAGGAATTGATGAATTGATGAAAGTGGAATAAGAGAATTCATTGTGTTGCTAATGTGCTGTATGAAGTTATAACTAACAAAGTCAAAGTCAAAGTATACTATGTTGGTCCCAAGAGGATATTTGGTGTAGACACCATGTTGCTACATAAACAATAGAACAAATGACACACATTCCAACATAAAAACACATAACACAAAAATATAAATGCATAAACAAAACAAAAAACACAAAATGACACCAGATTCTCCCCAATTAGGTGCATTAGAACAAACAAAAATATTTTAGAAATTACCTTTTATTTGAATGACTCTTTCAATACAATATAATAATTACACCACTAATAATGAATTATATATAATTAATATATTATGCCTAGGACCAACGTCATAACATTTATATATATATTTTTACGACTGATTTTTAGCTTATCAAAAGAGCATTTGAAACAATTTTATGCTATGCTATGCTAAGCTAGTAGGCTAATGTGTTAGCTTGCTAATTGGAAAAACAAAGGAAGGGAAATGTTTAATTTGTCATGATATCTTGTTATAGCTAAAAAAAATCTTTTCTTAAGCAGTTTAACGTCATAACATTTAATATGTCAAAATTGAAATTTCCAGTATAGTAAAAATTATGGAAATTGATTAAATGTATATATAAAAAAATTCTGCCTAAGCTCAACTCTAAAATATTTCATCTGTTAGAAATTATTCTTTGTGAGTGCAATGTCTATAAAATGTTTTTCTTTTCTTGTAATCACAAAAAAAACAACTGGAAATGTATTAGTCAAAAGTTGTGGGAAGCCTTAGTGAATGATCAAATGACTGCTTTTTCCTGACTTATGACCCATTGCAAAAACAAAAATCGCATGCGTAATGTGAATCACATCACCCCGACTTTCCAGAAGTCGTAACGGGGTGAATGTCCTAGGATTTAGATCTGGGAGGTAGTTTTCAGATGCTTTCCCAACACTAGAAGTTTATGACAGATGTGACAACTCATGCGAAAATACACCAAGTACGAACAAATACTCAGGTTTTAATGCCCCCTCCCCACTCTTTTTCAAAATTTTTATGCTGGAAAAAGCGTCAGTGTGTGTTTGTGAACGTGCAAGAGAGGGCAAAGAGCCCTTTATGTGATGCTTGTTTTTGAGACGTCTGGCTGCTTACCAGGAACTCTTATCATCCTCTGGGAAATGACAGTGTTATGATTGCTGGGATGACTTTCATGTGGGGGCGATCGATTGACCCTTTACAGCTATTGAGATTTGTTGGCTGTCAACTTCAGTTTTTTTACCCTCTAATGTTATTATTTTATATATTATTATATTATATTATATTATTTCATACAATTTTATAAATAGATTTCTTTGATTATATTTGCAATAGCATTTGATTGTCATTGATTCAGTGTGCAATAACATTTTATTGTCAATATGTCAATTTAGCATTGTGTGTTTGTAGACTGCACCATTCATTCTTTTCTTACATTGTTTTTTCCCCTAGAATTGCCAGAGTTCTATTTAGCTCCCAGATGAACTGATAAAATCATGATTATGACATTATATCTTTGTCTTTCTTTGTCTGCAGCTGAGCATCTACTCAGAGCAGCCAATGGCAGTCGTCCCACTTCAGCTCTTCAGAGAGTCTCGAACATGGACGCATCAAAGACCATCACAGGTGACGCTCAGAGCCATTTAAAATTCAACGAATACAAACACAATGCTTATAATAAATGCACTCATGCTGTAATGTCTTGTTCATAAATTTAAGGTGTTTGAGGTCAGTAAGTTTTGAGACCATTATAAGCAAGGATGCATTAAATGGATCATAAGTTACAAAATATTTCTATTTCAAATAAATGCTGCTCTTTTTAAATTTCTATTCATTTAAAAAATCCTGAAAAAAATTATGATAATAAGAAATATTCCTTGAGTACAAAATCAGGATATTATAATGTTTTCTGAAGGATAATGTGACTCTGAGGTCTGGAGTAAGCTTTACCATCACAGAAATAAATTACATTTTAAAATATATTAAAATAGAAAAGTTATTTAAAATGATAATGATATTTCACAATATTACTGTTTTTACTGTATTAAATCTTAAATTTAAATCTTACCAACCCCAAACTTTTGAACAGTATTGTACATTCACTAGGGGTGAAAATATTTCTTCTGACAACAATGACACTTTTCATAATTATTTTCATATTCCGAAGACACTGATGCAACTGGAGGGACAATTAAATGAATGCATCCATGCAGGAAGTAGATTGGATTTTTAGTAAAACAGCAGATGAACACATAATACATTATACATATACATTATTATAATACATATAATCAGTTGCATGTGACATGTAATACAGCAATGAGTTTTATACCACTAGTATAAACCAAAAGAGTAGGGACTACTGTTACCCAAATGATGATCAAACTTTTTCTTTCTCCACTGTTTAGTGTCTCGGAGAAGCAGCGAAGAGGCGAAGAGGGATATCAGTACTCCTGATGGAGGCCCATCTTCCTCTCTGATAGCCATGGGCTCTTCTGCACCTCCTCTCTCCCTGTCATCTTCCTCCTCCCCCACTGCCTCCGTCAATCCCACAGCACGCAGCCGCCTTCGGTACGCACCCGCCTAGAACTGACTCTAACTACACACAGGCTGTATCATACACACTTTTGTTTCGCTTCTCATATAAATGTAACAATCATTATTGTTTTGTTTATCTATCCAGAGAGGAGCGAAAAGACCCTCTGTCTGCTTTGGCTCGTGAATATGGTGGTTCCAAAAGAAATGCACTGCTGAGATGGTGTCAGAAGAAAACCGAGGGCTATCAGGTTGGTTCCCTGACATGTAAAATAGAAGCAGTATATATAGAGCTGGTAAGTCCCGCCCCTTCCGCTAACCCCACTGGACCTCTATGTTGAAAAATCGTCAATGCAAGTGAATGTGAGAAAACAATTATTTTCTGGTCCTGTTTGAATTTTGCCATGAATGTGAACATATGTTGTCTGTGAATTTTTAATATAATTTTTCGTGTGAAGAATGCTACAATTTAGCGGGTAGAAGTTTGATACGGTTAGACTTTGTGTGAGAGCACTTTGTGGACTACAACTCTTTTTACATCAGACGGGAATCTGAAGAAAGAAAAGCCCATTTGGTTTGAATGGTGACATTTGGGTACAAAACACACAGGAATCTCGATCTGTCTCCATAGATTATCGCAGCATTAGCACCGTGATTTGACAAGTGGAGGGAAAATGTGTTATGGGGTGACGTCACATAGGCGGCATGTAGTCTTTCTCGTTATGTCTTTTCCACAACTGCTAGCCGAAGAATCATACAATATACCGTCAAACTCGTAACATGAAAAATTATATAAAAAATTCACAGACAACATGTTCACATTCATGGCACAATTCAAACGGGACCAGAAAATAATTATTTTCTCACTTTGAGGTCCACTTGGGGTTTTACGCATGGGCGTGACTTACCAGCTCTATGTATATAAGAAACATTTTAAAATATTTTGAAAAATTACTTTTTAAACCGTTTAACTGATAGCATTAATCAGTTAAAATCGTACTGTCGGTTAACCAATTAATTTTGAGCATCCTTGGAAGTTTAAATCTTTTCAAATCTCAGATGTCATCTTTGTCCACAGAATAATAGTCATGTTATATACCTGTTATATAATTTTTTTAGATTTCAGTGAAATGCTGTTTCCTACCTAAGCAAGGTCTTTCTCTTCCACGAAAGCTTGTGTGGTTGTCATAGTCACTGTTTATCAAGATCCTCACCAGGAAGTTCGCTGAATTTCTCTGCCATTTTAAATGGCACTTGACGCAAAACCAGGGTCGTCAGCAGCACTTCTGAGAACAAACTCGTTGAATGTGCATCAACTGGACATTTTTGTTTTTAAATAAGTAGCAACATAAAGCCTTAAATAAATATTGTATTGGTTTGTGAACGGATGTTTTTTTCTTCACTTTTAAATTTCATCTTCTTCAGTAGTTTCCTACTACACATTACTAAGTTTGAAAAGTCAGCGCATCATAAGCAAATGAAGCTTACTTTTACCTCGCATGTTTGCACATATTTTAGAGAAGTAGGGTAAACATTTTTCTGGTTGGGTTAGTCAATGTTAACCACCAAGACTTTACCCACATGTGAAACTACTAGCCGTGAACACAGCTGATGAAAACTCATGATTTTCAAAGTGGAACGGAAGAGGAATGGCATGACGCTTTTATTTTAGATATAAGCATAAGATTATGTAGGAACAAAAGAAGCTGTTTTATTCCTTTCAAAACTCCCTATTTATCCCTAGAGAAGGTTGTTCTGTAATCCTGCATTAAATGTCAGCCACAATAACTACAGTACATGTGTGAATACATGTGTGAGTACATGTGTGAATATATGAGCTGGAGAGAATGAAGGCTCTCTGCTCTTCTGCCACACATTAAGGTTAAAAAGTGAACTTCAGGACAAGTGTAGAAGACGTTCGTAGAAATGGATCTGAAACATGTTATTTTGCTCTTTTTCGAGCACAAATGAGGTTGTGGGAGAAGCTATGAACAGGAAATTTGCTTCACACCACAGGAAGATGAGAAGATTTTGCAATGTTTGTGGGGTAATTTTCCATTGAATGTGTTCCACTGAATTTCTTACCGAAACTCTATAATCTGGTTTTAAATGTATTGCATCTTAAATTTCATAATCTCACGTTTTTAGTTCATGTTGATGCAAAGTCCAGGGGCTTATATGGTCGTGTCGTGTCTGTTTGTTCCACAGAACATCGACATTACCAACTTCAGCAGCAGCTGGAATGATGGACTGGCCTTCTGCGCTGTCCTTCACACATACCTGCCTGCTCATATTCCCTATCAAGAGCTCAACAGTCAGGACAAGGCAAGTACACTGCTGATTCTGCATCATGACTATGCCTTACAGTCATGATGTCTATAGTATTTGGACTGTGTCCCCAGTATTTGGACCGTTAAAACACACTTTAAAAAAAGAACAAATATCTAACCAACTAGCATTTATTTTAAAAGATTTATCAAGCCTATGAGAACAGATCTTTGTTATTTTTTAGGTTAATCTTGGTTTATTATTTGTTGTTAATCTCACAACTAGTTATTTGTTTTCAGAGACGAAATTTCACTCTGGCCTTCCAAGCAGCAGAAAGTGTGGGCATCAAGTCCACTCTGGTAAGTAGGTCTTTTGCATTAGCTTTATTACAACAGCTCATTCAGGGCAGCTGATGAAGTAAGCCTGTAGTTTGCACACATATGGGCATGTTCAGTAGTCTGAGAGTTTCACTACACGTGCAGAAAGACCTAATGCTGATCTGTTTATCATCATTTCTGTCCTCCACTCCCATCCTGTAAGCTGACAGCAGGTGAAAAGCTGGAAACACTTAATTATCGTCCAGCGCTGTTTACTTATAGCACACAATATAGAATTGTTTCCTTATTGTGAACTACTTAAACAATATGTTCAGCATGCACTGAAGCTAAAGCAAGTTCTAGAAATGAATCAAATTTTCAAAATCATGGAGAAGTCATACAAATACTGAACATAGACTACTATTTAAAAGTTTTTGTTTTTTAAGGAAAATACTTTTATTGAGCAAGGACATTTGATCAAAACAATTGATCAAAAGTGACAGTAATGGCATTTATAATGTTAAAAAAATATTTCCTTATGAATGCTGTTCTTTTAAACGTTCTGTTCATCAAAGAATCCTGAAAAAAAGTGCATCTCATTTTTCACAAAAATATTAGGCAGCACAAGTGTTTAAGGTAACACTTTACAATTAGGTCTCAGTGTTTTAACATTAGCTAACTACATTTAGTTAACATGATCTATAAATGAAAAACACTTCTAAAGCATTTAGTAATTTTAGTTATTGTTATTTGCAAAATGTACTAATACATTATTAAAATTTATGTTACAATTATTTAATGGACCAGAGCTGACATGATCTAACAATGAACAGTTGTATTTATTAATAACCAACGTTAATAAAGATTAATAAATCCTGGAACAAATGTATAGCTCACTGTTAGTTAATGTTAGAAAATGTATCGTTTACTATTAACTAATGGAACTTTATTGTAAAGTGTTACCGTTTTCAACATTTATAAAAAATAAGCTGACTGACTGATTTCTGAAGGATCATGTGACACTGAAGACTGGAGTAATGATGCTGATTTGCAGCTTTGCCATCACAGGAATAAATTACATTTTAAAATGTATTAAAATAGAAAACCAATATTTTCAATTGTAATAGTAATTCACAATATTAATGTTTTTACTGTATTTTTAATCAAATAAATGCAGTGTAAATTGTCCATGTGTTCTGCTCTAAAATATTTTGTCTGGAAATTGATAGACTACATTGTTTTTATATATATATATATATATTTTAAACATCTCTGGACATCTCTGCAAATATATATATATGTATTTTTTTAATCATAAAAGTCATGGAATCTTCTTTGAGTTTCACTGATTTCTTCCTGCTGAAATGAGGAAATAAGTGGTATATTGTGCCTTTTCTCAAATAAACTTTAGTTATCTCACGCTTTCTCTTTTAGGACATCGATGACATGGTCCATACCGAAAGACCGGACTGGCAGAGTGTTATGACTTACGTCACCGCTATCTACAAGTATTTTGAGACCTGAGTACATGTCCTTTTACACCCCACCATATCATCCAGGCCTAACCCTAGCACAAAGTCATATTACATCGATCACAAGGACAATTGCATTAGCCTATGCTGATATGGCGTGATACATTGATTATATCAAGGAAATCCTCTACAGTGGAACTCGGCTGCTAATGCAGAATCAGTTTGCCTTGCTTCGACTCACTGTCGGGAGACCCTAAAACACTACGGACTTCACATCCAGTTACTACTTCTAAGTGTGGATGATCTGAGCCTGTGGGTTTGAAATCAGTCTCGAGGAACAGCGTGGCCCCGCTTGTGACCCCGTGCCTTTTGCCACCCCGAGTTCTTGCGTCCAGACAGGCATTTGGAGCAAGTTCTTCACCTTAATTCACAACGTGCAACAAGAGCGAGACCTGCGGATTGCTCAAAGCAGTGCCTAATTGAAACGCTTTATTGGAGAAGCACTTCAGTAGAGGAGAATTGTACACCAATAGGAGTTATTCACTACAGCACACAGTTAGTGGGTTAACGTTTTACAGGAAAGCTCATCGTGGGCGCCTTTGTTACGACTGTGACCGATCTTGGCTTGAAATACTACATATTAAATAGGGAGGTCAGCAATAAGCTTATGTAACCTTTTGAGCCATTTCATATGACATTAGTGCTGCTCAACAACAGTATGATACTGTAGAAAACACTACAACAGATTTGCAGCACATGTGCATGTACTGTCCAGTGTATTAGTCTGAAATAGTATACCAAAAATGAAATCTTGTTTGTGATGCAGTTAAGCTAACTTCCTTCAGTACTAATCAAATGGTATGTTCTTTCTCAGGATAAGAAAGTCTTATCGATATTTATCACAACGAATAATCACATGTGATTCATAATATGTTATGCGCACCAATACCTGCACATTTTATAGTTTGCAAAGCACAAAAATCATCTTACATGCACTAATTGAAGATGTAAATGAAGCTACATTCCAGTGCATTAATATGGATGAATAGAATTGATTTATAGAGATTTTCTGCATGAGTGAGTGAGAAATCCTAATCGTCACATATATCCTGTTTTCCAGCTGTGCTGAATTCAGGCATCGCTCCCTTTTCATGAGTATAGAGACTTTGACTATGTTTCCCACCTGTCTGCAAATAACACTTAATACAAGACATTCAAATAAAAACAATAATGATAACATAGGAATTTTTCATGAGAATATTCATGAAAAATGTGAGGTATGTGTCTTATTTTCTAAACGCTTTGATTCTTTTAATAGAGTATTTAATTTGTCCATTCCTGAGAAGCATTTTGAATGGTTTGAAATAATACCGATTCAAATTCCAGTGTGTGTTTAACTAAGCAGTTTATTTTTAGCTCTCAAACATCTGAGAGAAAGACCAATCTGCAGTTATTCTGGTAAGCGTTTAAGATTAATTCCAAACCCTGTTACGGTTTAGTCGTTTTTACATTGTGCGTCTTTGGTTTTAACAGTGTAAGTTACTGTACTTCACCTTTGGACCATCATCACATATTCATTTTAAATAAATGACAGATTGATCTTTGTTTGAACCTGACCAAATGCTTTGTTCAGGAGCCTCATACCAGCTTGATTTACTAAAAAAAAAGTCATGTTGAGATGGACCTGCATTCAGTATATGTCTGTTTGATGTGCTTCGTCCAGCTTTCATCACATTAATATGAATGTAATACAGCAAAAGGCTTCTCCAGCTGTTGCCTTTTAGATTGTTACTTTATGCCAGTTTATTTTCTGTTCTTGAACTCTTTTGCTGCCCTTTGTTTAGTTTTTTTATATATATAATTATGAGAGCATTATCTTAATAAAAAAGGGTAAATGTTTTCCTTTTTATAAATAAATGTGAAGAGCAATCAATATGCTTTTTCTCCTAAATGAATCAGTTGTGGTGTGTAAATGTTTATGATTTAGTTGTGTTTTTCTTTGCATTTTTGTTCATTTCATTTAGCTAACCATTTAATTCTCAGGAGTTCTTTAGCTCTTTGGCTTAAATTTTTTTCAGAGATAGATTAATTGGTCTTTATGAATCTAGGTGAACAACTTAAGAAATAACAAAAATGAGGTTTTAATTTACTTTCCGGACTGGTCATTCAAGTAACATTGTAATGCTTGTTACATGGGTCGCCCTCCCATTTGACTGGAAGGCTTTTCTTAACTTGGTCTTAAACACATTTAACAGGTCATTTACAAACCGGCAAAAGGTCTGAGGAAAGGACATGGTGGATGTTTATGAGTTTAGTTTGTGCTCTTTATTGTTGTAAAGGATGGGTGTTGTGCGGCATGATTAGTGCACTTCTAAGATTAGATATGACGTCAGTCATTACAAATGGGAAAAATGTTGCATTTTGTCGTGAATGAGACCAATTAATTGCCCTGCTTTCCTGCACAGATTCCTATTGTCTTTCACTGTCACGTGTGAATGAAACTCAGATTGACCTAATACCGGACTGGTTTAACTGTGGGACTAAAGTCTCAGAGAAACTGTCTGTTTATAGATTTTTAAAATATATTTACACAAAGATTTCCATTTAAATTGATGATAAATCTCAATAAAACCTATTACACGCTCAATACAAAATAGTAGCTAATTTGAATACTGTAGTAGCCTACTTCTGCCTTTTAAATTTCCTTTCAGATAATCTCACAAGAGACATAGCACTCGCAGTTCAGTTGTTTCACTGATACTTGATCACAGGAAGGAGCAGTATCAGTATCTAAACATTCGTTCAGACCTCCGGCTCCGGATTGGTCAAGCACAGGCTCTCATAGGGTTCTTCCTAGTCTGTCACTTTTTAGTACTGATACGAGGGCGCGCGACTCGCAGCTGACGCCTGAACGCGCCGACGGAATCATTAACGAATCATGAACCACTGAGGACTCTTTTTCGGAGGGTTACCTTTTTATCTTTTGTTCATGGGGTGTCCTGCTTGTTTTATTTTTCTTATTCAGTCATTCCAGGAGTTATCAACTCTGATGGTAAGTTGAAACCATTAACTAGCCTACCTAATAAGAGCCGTTTTTTCGAATAAATCGGATTTGTTGGCATACATTTGAATTAAATAATTCGTACACAGCTTGCCTGCATTTTTAATATTAAAGTGAATTATTCAAGTGAGATTGTTTCTAATAGTTAAAACTCATGCTGTGTCTAGTTCTGCAGTGCAGGCATTGAAATATTTTAGCTTCAAAACAAATAATACAGGAACAACCCCAACTACAGCTCTTTCATAACTTTGGAAAACAGCTAACTAATTCACTGAGAAGAAAACGATTAATATACAACTGAATTGCGTTTGGGCGCAAATTAGCAGTGTAAATGAAACTGCAGTTCATGGCAAGCCATTTTAACATTTATTCCTTAATTAACCATTGTGTATTTTGTTAGTAAGTATTCCTGTAGGAATTAGCATCTTTTTCAATTTCACCTCTAACTATTCACTGAACTCTTGGTGTTTTTCTAAAGCGACTAAATAGCCTACTTTCATTTAGCCTCTGGCATTCAATAGCCTACTTCATTTGTTTAGTCACTGGTTACTCGTATCTAATACAAATTCACTAGCAGGTACTTATTCTTTAAACACATACCTGTTTTAAACTTTAAAAATTGGTATAGAAACTATTTTCACTCAGAATATGCTAGTACGGCAAATGAACAATTATGGAAACAGCAAGTAACCTACAGTAACACTTAATTAAACGTCCATTTTGAAACCTGAAATAGTATTGGTCACATTTTAGATTAGGTATAACTCTTACTTTTAACTAACTGTTTATTATGAAATTTGCCTCAATACACTCCAAATCACTGCTTATTAATATTTAGTAAGGTAGTTAAGTTTAGATATTGGTAGGATTAATGGATGTAGAATAATGGTCATGCAGAACAAGACATTAATATGTGCTTTATAATAAACAGCCAATAAACTTGTAATATGCATGCCAATAAGCAGCTAATAGTAAGAATTGGACCCTAAGCAAACCCTAAGAATTGGACCCTCCAGTTCCTGGAGTACTTTGTACAAGAAAATACTGGTAACACTTTGGGTGTTACCAGTATTTTCTTGTACAAAGTACTCCAGGAATTTTTGTTTTATTTACGGTTTACCACTTCAAAACATTTTTTTTTACAGTGCATACACTTCTGTTTCTTCCAGTATTTACTAGTATCATTTATAATTCAACAATAAAGTATGCAGCAAACTGTACAAAAATTAACACCCACTGTGCCTAACACCCACAATATCTAACATCTAAAGTGTTAACTTTAACAACAACTTTGTGTTGATTCAGCACTCTATGTTGTTATTTTATTCATTGTGTGTTTGCTGGTATAGATGCTGAATACTGGTATCTCATAAAAATAGGCATTAGTATCTAATAAATAAGCACTAATAAACCTGGAATACTGTACTGTAGATGCTAGTAAATTTAATTACTACAAAATAAGTAATTAAAGAAATAGAGAAGTAAATACTTAGAAATGCGTACCATCAACAATTTGAATACATACTAGTAATATGAGTCAGACTCAGAAGTTAATAGATAAAATCTATAAGATCTTTGAATGACAATGACAAAATTTCAGTTTGTTACCAGTAACACTTAACTACCAGAACTACTGTCTATTCTAATGCATGGTTACTAGAGAAATGAAAAAAGAAGTGTGTGTGTAAAATTGACTTTTTGTTTCTACTGATATGCCTTGTTGATGGAGAACTGGAAGGGCCCTTAAAGCTTTTCTTTAAGCGTTGTGTTGTGATTTCAGCATGTTAGATGTATTGAAACATCATTTCTATATCTAACTTGACCCAGATTTTTCTTTTAACATCATAACAGCAAATAAATCTTTGAATGTAAGAATCAAAACAGATTTTCAACTGAGAAATGGAACATTTTATGATCATTTTTCATTTTATGATCCTATCAATCAGCTGAGGTAAAAGGAGAGTAAAACAGCTGTAAAACCTTCATTCGCACACAGCTGAAATCTGTTTGTTCTGAGCTGGTCCTGCTGTTTCATCTGAAAAGTTTGAATTGGTTTGCTATCAAACCCTGATATTTTGGATTTGGTTTAGTAAGGAATGATTCAGATTTGAGCCAGATAGAGTTATGACTGTGTTCGATGATGGATGGATGTAGACTGATCTTTTCCATCATCCATCCACAAGGGTCCACTGTTGAGTCTGGTGTTGGCACAGGTTGTGGCCCGCAATCTGTCTAGTATAGCTTACAATGCCTTCTTGTAAACACAAAGCACTGAATCCAGAAGACTTCTTTGGGAAATTGATCAAAGGGTTCATTTCAATGTTTTGGAGACCCGTTTCTCTGTTGTCCCATTGTCAGCCCTAAACTCTCAGAGATTCATATCAATGGCTGTGAGGCTGGGCGTCAGGATCTTCTTCTTATGTCTTCTCACCTGTTACTACAATCATTTTCACCTCCCCACTGTCAGTTCTTGTTTATGACAGTCACCTATTCACATTCTATTCATTTTTGTTCTTTTTTTGTGTGTGTCAAATGTCATGAGACTTAAGGCCCGTACACACCGGGACAAATATCGGCGCGCGTTATTCGCCAGCATTTTTCAACGCGTTTTTTGTGTTCACACCCAAGCGATTTTCGCTGACGATGAGCCGAGTGAACATGCAAATTCATTCCCTGACATTAGATGGCGCTTAATACCACTCCATAACAGTTCTCTTTTATCAAGATTTTTGTAGTTGCTGTCGCGTTTGTCACAGTTCTTTATGTTCCGACACCAACGAGACCAGCAGCTCTACAATCATCTTGCCTTGCATCTTCCTCGTCTTTCTTCCCGGCAGTGTTTAGACGCTACTCGGCATATATCTTCTTCGCCGTTACGTATGTGTGCTCGACAAGACCGTTTTGTGTTTGAGCGCCCCCAAGTTGTGTTTTACTGTAACTTCAGAAGCTCCAGACACGTGAGCAAAAGCGCCAATCTCATTGGTCGGATAGTTTTTGATGCGGCGCGTCAAACCAAAAAAACTAACCCGAGGCGTTTTTTTTTTTTTTAAATGACGCTTTTACGCGTGCCTTTTTTCGCCTCGGTGTGCACACTCACATTGGCGCCCTTTGTTTAGTCACAAGGCGTTAAACGTCGGCGAATATCGTGCGCAAAATTCGTCCCGGTGTGAACAGTACACCCGTACACACCGGGACGAATATCGGCGCACGTTATTCGCCAGAGTTTTTCAACACGCTTTTTTGTGTTCACACCCAAGCGATTTTTGCTGACGATGAGCCGAGTGAACATGCAAATTCATTCCCTGGCATTAGATGGCGCTTAATACCACTCCATAACATTTCTCTTTTATCAAGATTTTTGTAGTCGCTGTCGCGTTTGTCACAGTTCTTTATGTTCCGACACCAACGAGACCAGCAGCTATACAATCATCTTGCCTTGCATCTTCCTCGTCTTATTTCTTCCCGGCAGTGTTTAGACGCTACTCGGCATATATCTTCTTCGCCGTTACGCATGTGTGCTCGGCAAGACCGTTTTGTGTTTGAGCGCCCCCAAGTTGTGTTACTTTTACTGTAACTTCAGAAGCTCCAGACACGTGAGCAAAAGCGCCAATCTCATTGGTCGGATAGTTTTTGACGCGGCGCGTCAAACCAAAAAAACGAACCAGAGGCGTTTAAAAATGACGCTTTTACGCGTGGCGTTTTTCGCGCCGGTGTGCACACTCACATTGGCGCCCTTTGTTTAGTTATGAGGCGTTAAACGTCGGCGAATATCACGCAAAATTGGTCCCGGTGTGAACAGGCCTTTACCCCCGGTTTACAGACAAGGCTTGCCTAGTCCCAGACTAAAATTAATGTTTGTGTTGTCTTAACTAAAATCAATTTGCACTGACATATCTTAAAGGTCCCGTTCTATGCCCCTTTTCACAAGATGTAAAATAAGTCTCTGATGTCCCCAGAGTGTGAAGTTTGAGCTCAAAATACCCAACAGATCATTTTTTACAGCATGTTTAAATTGACATTTTTTGGGGCTCAGAAAAACGAGCCGTTTCAGTGTGTCCCCTTTAAATGCAAATGAGGTGCTGCTAGACGACACAGGGGGCGGAGCTTCATGAGCTCGTGCTCAGTCTGTCAGGAAAAATTCATCTCACGGAATGATGATAATATCAGAAACTCTCAGTAACGGCGTTCATTTCGAGTCAGACAATAATGCCTACAGAGTCAGATTGCTGTATAGAGATGAAACAGGTATGGTTTAGTAGTTTAATTACGGTTATTATAACGTATTTGTCATCTGCTTGTAGGCTATGTATCCATTATTTATTAATAATAGCCTACAAGTCTTCTGTCTGAATGATGATCAAACATGTACTGATGAGTTTAATAAAGTTTATTGTACATCACACAAAAGATGAAGCGTCAGTTTTACTTCAGAAAATCACTGTAAGAGCTGAGTAAACACAGTAGGCTAAGTTATAAGAAGTGTGCAAGTAGCCAGTAGAGTTGAGGGAGCATTCCTGTGGGCGGAGGTTAGTCAAGAAACGGTTCTGGTGATGTCACTAATGCAGGATGTAGAGGGGTGTAGTCCAATCGAGCCGTTTTTTGTAGTCAACTTCTGTTAAATAAAATATCTCGCTTGGCATTGAACTTTGAGCTTTATAATTTTACAGATATTATTTATGCTCTAACAGCAACATTACACACTAACTAAAGTTTGAAACATGGAATCGCATGCAACGGGACCTTTAAAATTGATCAGTGCCATTGTTTTGTCTTAAGATGCACACCAGTAATGTTTTTTAAGGCATGTTTATAAAAGCTACTTAAATGTCCTAATTGAAGGCCTAATCCTGGCCATTGTGAAACCAGGCCATTGTGTTGCAAATATTAGTCCCTGACTCCCTGTATATAAGCTTTGAGGTTGTCTATATGCTAGTGTAGTCCTAAAAGTTCACAAAATTGACGTTTTCTCGTCCGAAAAAAAAAACCATTTAGGACCAATAGAATTCCCTCTAGAATGAGATTGTAACGCATATATATGAAGAGTTCAGATGCAAAAGCCTCTAAGTGCCATCTGGAATTTTCTTCTAAAATGATCATTTTTATCAAGCTCGTATAATGAAGTTCAGTAATTTCACTTAAATGGCAATTAATAGGTAATTTTCATTGCCATTTAAGTGAAATTACTGAACTTAAATATACGAGCTTGATAAAAATGATCATTTTAGAAGAAAATTCCAGATGGCACTTAGAGGCTTTTGCATCTGAACTCTTCATATATATATATATATATATATATATATATATATATATATATATATATATATATATATATATATATAAATGCTATTTAAAAAATGATTCAAATATATATACGGTTTTAAATGTTTGAAAAGCACTGTAAATGTAGCAGAGCAGCTGTTTTCTCATGTTTTTCAGAGGTGAGTAACCTCAGGGAGTGCTTCTGCAGCAGTGTGGGAACACTTCAGGGTAAATAACTCAGACTCTCAGTTAAGGGCTTTGGAATGACTTCCCATGAACACTAAAACAAAAGAAAAGCTTCTGGCTATCACTACTGGAGTGTCTGGTAAATGTAAAGTCTGAGATAAAGAATATCCACTTCAAGATTTTCTTCTGTTCACATATGTTTCTTAATCTTGCAATGTGTTAAAGCTTGCCATTTGTATTTACAAGAAAGGGCTTTGACTCTGGAAAAGCTCAATAGTCTGCTGTTATTAGTCAATCCCGATTAAGTGTCAGGATTTCATTGTAGGCTTTAGGAAATGGGATAATCTTATTATGCTGCTGCAACACTCAGTATTATTTTTAAACCCCATATTGTTGTCAATGCCATTGCCAAAAAAAGTAAATTTTTTACTTTTATCTGTTTTTGTCCAGTCCTCCTCTTCAGAGCCTTGTTTTCCTGTTGATGACATACTTTCATTTCTTCTTTCTCCAGGGAATGCAGTGGAATATTAAATGTTATAGAAAGAAGGGCAAGCAACACATGGAACGAGGACTGGACCATCAAGTCTAACATCACGACATGGAATCATAACGAATTTTTTTGTTTTTGTTAGTTGTATTTATTTAATGCCAAATCTTTTTTTGTAAGATCTGAGGTACAATTCTAATGTGTATTAATACTTTTAAAAATTATTTACAACGTTTCATGCCACATTTCAACAGTCTGGAACGTTTTTACCGACGCAACATTTGATTATTCTTCTAAAGGCATCTCAGTCTTCTGGTAAGGCTGACACTAGGCCTCGTGTGTTGGCTGTTGCCTCGAGCTGCAGCTATGGACATTGAGGCGAGGCATCATCCTTTCTCCCCAGAGACCTCACCATGCTGAACAATGTCTTTGACGTGTTGTACATCATTCTGGAGCTGCTGATTGCCCTGCTCTCCATCCTGGGCAACGTGTTGGTCTGCTGGGCAGTGGCCCTCAACAGCAACCTCCAGAGCATCACCAACTTCTTTGTTGTTTCGCTGGCCATTGCGGACATCGCAGTGGGTGTGCTGGCCATCCCCTTCTCCATCGTGATCAGCACTGGTTTCTGTGCCAGATTCTATGGTTGTCTGTTCATCGCCTGCTTCGTCTTAGTGCTGACCCAGAGCTCCATATTTAGTCTTCTGGCCATCGCCATTGACCGCTACATTGCCATCAAGATCCCGCTAAGGTGAGTGAAGAATGTTGCTTTCAGGATATTCATGTTTTGGATATTCTTCTTACTTCAGGGAGGTTGTTTTTTATTCCTATTGTCAGCTGGATCTGTTTATTATTACATTTTTTAGACCATTAATTACATGCCAACAATGTTAAATAGTTTTGGCATTCAAAAGTTTTCTACCAGTAATCTACCAACCAGCATGTGTTTTGAATGCAAGAATTTTTAATGTTTTGAATCCAAAAATTATGCCTGTTTTCTAATAATCATTTTGTAAAAAGTGTATTGGGTCCATAGCGACCCGTTGTGTGTAATAATGTTCGTATTTTTTGTGTTTTAACAATAATTGAATCTCTGATGACTCAATAAATGCAATTCACCTAGATTCCTCAATGTGGCAATGTCTGATACACAATGATGACGTGATGTTTCACTTAGCATAAAACAAAAGAACACATAAGTGTCATCAACAAAACTTGAAATGGCTTAGCGATTTACTGTACGCAATCAAATATTAGTGACACTGTCTCTTGATGGCGGATCTGGTGAAGAAGCTGTCAGCGACTAAAATATTGGTTTTGAAGATGTTGAAAACAATAGTTCTGAGAATAAGATCGCGAACATGAGCCAGATGCTGAAAGTACTGGGGAAATTACCAACTATTACAGTGATGATGGTAAAAAGCGTCTGCTGAAATTGAACCCTTCCAAAATCCAAAAGGTAACTAAATGTGGTTTATTTAATTTTGCAATTGTAATTAAAGTAACAGGAGAGTTTTATACTATTGCGACAGTTAGAGATCCATCCATGTTAGATATACATCCCGGACGCTAAAGACCCGAATATGTAATAATGATTGGCGAAACATTCATGCATTTAAGGGTTAACTAGCTTTACCAGCATTCTTCTTTCTAGTTGTCCAGCATTTTTTGGAACATGAAAGCAACTAGACCAGCATAACCCTACTGAAAGTGCACTCTGGGCTGGGCTTTCCTGGTCTAGCTGAAATGTGACTAAAACCTCTCTAAAACTAGCCTGACCAGGCTGGGAGACTACCTAAGACAAGTAGACAAACTTAGGCTGGCCTGCTAGGGAAACCAGCCTGGATCAGTATGGAGATTCATGCTGGATTAAGATGGTCTTTTCAGGAAATGAACACACGGCACTTTTCCCGTTTGTCGTGGCAAGCCATGCATTAAAATAGTGCCAAATTACTAATTTGAAATAAACTTAGGGTTCCGTTATAGCACACATTGTGTCTTTCCAGCAAACATCAGATTCTTGGCTATTTTTGGCTGAATATGATTTAAGAACATGGCAAGGTCTGAAAACTCTTGATTTTGAGGCTGTCTTTAAACATAACCTCTCGTAAATCTGATTTACTCTGGAATGTTTTTGCTAATAGTTTGTACAGATTTCCTTTAGAGAGTATCCACTTCTGTTTTTTGTCAGTCAGTCTTTTATCAGATGACAATTTCTTTCCCGTAAACTCCTTATATGAGCCAATTAGCACTATTCAGGATGTACAGCTAACGTGCTAAAGGAGATTAAGGAATTAAGATTAAGGATTAAGGATAATAGTGTCTCATTCTGTTTTGGAATGGTCAGTTCTGCTGTTTTCAATGAGATGTGTGATAGACCACGTGCGTGTCCACGTCCTGTCAGCAGGTTTTGGGTCGGGGACGGGGACGGGGATGTTTTCTCTGTGTGGCTCACTGAACTTCTACATCTGGAGAATGAGACTAATAGAGGCCAAGGAACTCAGCTGTTCTCCCACACTGGCCCAAAAAAAAGACTGAAAATAGATTTCTGTTCCAAACGCTGACATTTCTGAGTACATTCTTTCTTCTTAATTGCTCCAATGGGAGAGTTTGCTGGAAATACTGTGAATGGATGCTAGGATCATTAGCACTGTGGTTGCTTCAAGGTTGTTCTAATTCTCTGTTCACATTGTGTCGGAATTACCATAATTACGAGATTTTACTTTGAGCTATATTAATATTAATTTCTATGACAAAGATGTATCTGTGTGTGATATTGCTGTCGATGACAGACAAAAAAAATCTTCATCTCTACATTCACAAATGTATTCTTTTGTAAAATCTAGAGGAAGAAAGCAAGCAAACAAGGTAACACTAGCTAAGTTTCCATCCACTTGTCAATCGAATTATCTGAAGTTCGGCAAAAAAACTCATGCGAATAAAGCTGGTGAAAGTGTGTTTCCATCCAACGGCTTTAAAGGGAATAAAAACCTGTGCGTAATGACGTCACATGCTGTTTTGCGATCAAATTGGTATATCGAATTGATTTGTAGACATTTTAAGGTGTTTCCATTCATTTTCGCACTGAATCGCACAACATTCAAGCAAACATTTGCGAACAAAGTTTTGCTAGACAAAATGTATTTATACAAATAACGTTTCCATCAGCGTTTATCGCATGAGCCATATCTCGATCAAGATAAAATCCGATGAGACCGAACATATTTCATTTGAGTCGATATTCATGAAATTCAATCGAATTTTACTGTTTTCATAAGGCATTTTTCATTCGATATCACTTAATTCGGATAAAAACGTGTGGATGGAACCATAGCTACTAGCTATATTAAAATGACAGAAATATGGGTAGATGCTGTTTGAATTATACGCTGATTTCACGCAGCCGCCATTTTGAAATCGAAAGTGAGGCTCCGGTGGAAAAAACCCCGGAAGTAAAGATAAACAACAATGCCTTTGGACTACCAACCTGAAGCTGCTGCCGCGATTTACACTTTTGGATGTTAATATCCAATATAGGATATGTATATAGTTCATTCCTGCTTCTTTTTTTACTTTCTGAATTATATCAAAAAATATTTTATTTATAAATGAATTTCACTGTATATAGTCTAAAGTATTAAAGAAATGTATGTACAGTTTTAGAATTGACACAACATCATTAAACACAACAATACGCCATCGCATTCAAGACTCTCCTATGATTAAAGGCGACACTTCCGGTTTTCTTCCCACCGGAGCCTCGCTTTCGATTTCAAAATAACGGCTGCGTGAAATCAGCGTATTGAAAGTTTCAGACTTAAAGTAAAGAATTAAAATGCATATAAAGTATAAAGTCTTTAAATAACTTCTATGAAGTCGCAATTATAAAAGAATAAATTGCAATTCTGAGATATAAAGTCAGAATATAGAAAGTTACATTGTGAGATATTAAAAAAAATATATATAAGAAATAAAATTGCAATTATAAGATATATAGTCAGAACTGAAAAGTCGCAATTATGAGACACGAGATATTTTTACTCTTGGGAAACTAATAATTACATAATTCCAACATGATGTAAACAGGGGTGTCTAGGTTTACAACCATGCTGTCATTTGCTTACTTCTGTTAGTACTTTGGACCTTTTAGATGTGCAGTCCAGACAATCTGGAACAAACATTTATGGCTGGGGAATTTGAAAAACATGATTTTCTCTCTCTTCCAGATACAACAGCCTTGTAACCGGGCAGCGTGCCAAAGGCATCATAGCGATCTGCTGGGTTCTGTCGGTTATCATCGGTCTAACGCCCATGCTTGGCTGGCACAATGCCCGCTCAGAGAAGCCCATCAACAGCACCGACTGCCCGCCCGGCATGATGCAGTGTTTGTTCGAGAAGGTGGTGGTCATGGACTACATGGTCTACTTCAACTTCTTCGCCTGCGTGCTAGTGCCTTTGCTTCTCATGCTGGCCATTTACCTGCGGATCTTCATGGCTGCGCGCCACCAACTCAAATGCATCGAGTCCAAGGCCATGCCGTGCGAGCTCAAGTCCCGCTCCACCCTGCAGAAAGAGGTCCATGCCGCCAAGTCTCTGGCCATCATCGTCGGCCTGTTTGCTGTGTGCTGGTTGCCGCTGCACATCATCAACTGTTTCACTCTGTTTTGTCCTAAGTGTGAACGGCCACCTGTTCTTATCATGTACCTGGCTATAATCCTTTCGCATGCAAATTCGGTCGTGAACCCTTTCATCTACGCCTACCGCATACGTGAGTTCAGATACACCTTCCGGAAGATAGTAAGATATCACATCTTGGGCAGACGGGAGCCTCTTTCTTGCAATGGGAGCACCCGAACCTCAACCCGAACGAGCGTGGCAGATTCACTTCGGATTAAAGTCAACGGCCTGGCGCGAGACCTCTACACCGAGCAGAGCAGCACCACCAGCAGCTGTGAAAGTGCCGAACCCGGCCACACGCACAGACCTGTTACCGCGGAAAACTCCATATTAGACAACCCGCCTATGGAACTCACTAATTCCCACAGACATCCGGCACTGAAGCATCCAGAGTCGCCGCTCACTGGGAATAATGAGGGCGTTGCGTGCAGGAAGCATGCTGTATTTGACATTACTGATGGGAAGGATCTGTCCTCACCACTTCACATTAAATCAGCCCTGTACCTGCAGACAGCCAACTGTGTTGAACTCATGGAGGTTTCCTGATAAATAATGCTGTCCGAATGATGGCTTCAAATTATTTATTTGCTGCTCCGAAAGAAAGACAAAGTATATTTTTGCTTCTTTAAAGTCTTGACATTGATGTGATCTGGAGCAGCTCGGAGCTGAGTGTGTACAGTTTGACATTGTAATGATTTGAATGAAAAAAAAAAAAAAAGATTAAAGAGCAAGGCATGGCTGACTGAAATGGGCATCCGTAATGAATATCTATTCTTTATATCAGATGTCATTTTCAAACTTAAGAATGTAAAACATTAAAAATGTCTGTTTTTCAGTTGATGAGTTGATATTTGAATCAGCTACAGGATGTTGAATTGGAATTTCTTTAGTACAGAATAAATAAATAATTGAAAAAAATATATAAGTGATGATTTATATTTATTCCCAGCTAGGTAGAATGGTAAAACTGATTAGAGATATACCTCTTAAATAAATGATATATTGTCAAAACAACTAACGCAACAATTTAAATTTTGCTATACAGTCCCACAAAATCTCCATCATATTGATTGCATATAATGTTACAAAATAAACATTTCAATCTGTTGATAGTATATTGATGACATATATATATATATATATATATATATATATATATATATATATATATACATATATATATATATATATATATATATATATGCCGGAAGTCTGTGGTGGAACAACATTTATCCCAAACTTTTCAAACATTAAATTTAATACATGAATTTTTTACTTATTACATTGGATTTGAATTACAATTTGACATCCTGTTTGCTTCCTCAAATCCAATTCAGGATTTTAAAAGGCATTCTCAGTTAGTTCTCAATGGTTCACACCCTCGAGACTGGAAGTACACGCTTTGTTTTCTTGTGACGGCTGACACCTGAACCCAGCAGACTTGAACACAACCTTGGCATCTGCACTGCAACACAAACATGAACCCAAAGTTCTACATGCACAAATGCCCACAGGCCATTGATTTTGTTGATTTGTAACTGGAAAAGTGAAACTGTTAGTGAAAGTTACTCAGCAAGACTGTATTCCATAAGGCTAGAACATGTATTTATGCAGCATTATAACTCATGCTGTGTTGTTTGGCTATGTTTTGTAGGATTTGTGAAAGCTTTTAAGTATTGCTCTTTGACTGTGGTTTTCTATGAGACACTTTCCACATATACATTTTTGGAGTCATGTTATTTCTGATTTTAAATCATCAGGGGCACAAATCCAATGCTTTTTATTGAGAACTATTAGATATATTACATCTGATCTAACATAAATTTGAAGATAGTCTATCCATTCACCTTATAGACATGCTGTCTCCATGCTATCCCGTCGAGCACGGCTTCTTTCAACTGTTTAATGTTCATATTGGTATCCATTTTAATGGTGTCGAGCCAGCGAGTTCTTTGTCGTGCCCTTCTTCTGATTCCACTGACCATTCCACACATTGCTGACTTTGGCGAGTTTGCTCGCATAACATGGCCAAAATAACTGTTGTAGTCTAGTGATTTCATCGTGACGTCCCTGATTTTATGCGATCCAATACTTCTTTATTTGTTTTCCTGGCTATCCATGATATTCGTAAGAGTTTCCACCAGCACCACATTTCGAATGCATCGAATTTCCTTCTGGCGGCCTCACTTACTGTCCAACCCTCACGCCCATACAAAGTCTTGGGAAAGATGATGGTTCTGACTAATCCGCTTTTGGTAGTGTGAGTGATATCCTATTCATACCAACCGTTGCAGTGTGGCCCAGTGCGACCCTGAGCTTGATTTCAGTGGTGGATTTTCCATCTTGGTCAATTTTTGATCTAAGAAAAATTTAAATCCTGAACTGATTCAATTTCTTCGTCATTGATCTTCTCCACTAGCTGCTGTCGTCATGATCTTTGCTTTTTTATGTTAAGGTGCAGACCCACTTTTCACTTTCTTTCTTGATTTTCAAAATTAAATGTATCAGGTCCTCTTCCCTTTCAGTCAGCAAGGTTGAATCGTCCACATATCTCAAATTGTTGATGGTTCCCCCAATCCTCACAACAATATTCGATGAGTCCAGGTCTAAATTTCACACGACCAACCACCTCAGCGTAGAGGTTGAAAAGAAATGGGGACAAAATACAGCCCTGTCTCACGCCCCTTCTGATCCTGATCTTATCTGTATCATCATAGAGTGCTCAAAAAGTATTTTGCTGCCTTATTTTGTTCCTGTTTGTGGAAAGCTCCATAAAGGTTAAAAAAAAAAATTATCAGATTTGTTATCGTCATTCTGTTGCAACAAGATATTGTACTGCTCTGGCAATGTTCATGAAACATGTGATTTCACATCAACCCATTGCTTGTGATTTTGTGCTAATTCTTTCTGCATCAGGTCATGCAGTATTAGGCCACAGAAATGGCAATGTGGACACATTTGATTTTCCTCTACCATAAATGACAATTACTTAGTTGCATATGGAGGGCGAGCAAAAACATATGCAAAAAGTGCGATATTATTCAATATTAACTACATGTATTATTTACCGGTTGTTTGTAGAGTTTTCCTGTAGCTCAAACAGTAGAGTGTTGGCACTTGCAACGCTGAGGTCATGTGTTCGATTCCCAGGGAAAGCAAAAATGGTTAAGTGTGTGAATGTGTGAACCTTGAAATGCAATGTAAGTCGCTTTGGATAAAAGCATCTGCCAAATGCATAAATGTAAATGCAGTGCTCTTGATATTGCTTGTATGTAAACGGTACATTCAAGTAAGTTTAAAAAGTTAATGTAATCAGTTAGTAGGCCTAAACGATTTGGCCGAATGTGTGATATAGCTTTAAGAGCAAGCTGTGAAATGAATTGCGAATTTCCTTCCAAAGACAGAGTCTCCAGACATGAAGTGCTCATCCCAGGAGATTCCTCCTCTTGGACTGTAGTGCTCGATCACCCGCTGAAGGCTTATATGAATCCTAACATTGTATTTTTCCCAGCCTATTTCCCAATCCCAAAAGATTCCAGGTTAAAAGGCTGCAATAGTTTATCTCAAGAGATTTCTATATCTAGATGTTAGGGTATATATTTTTTTTCTGAATTGAGCTCAACATATCACATAGGCTATGTATAGATTATATGTTTTATAGATTATAGGTTTTAAAAATTAAATCAATGGTAGCTTTACTTTAAGCACATCTGATTCAAATGGAATCGTTTACAGGCAGTTTTAATCATTTGATTTGAACTGAATCACGGCATGGTTCGTCTGGCGCTCCTGACAGATTTTAAACAAAAACAGGCTACAGTAGGCCAAATCCATCTCGAGTTATTGCAAACAAAGGCTCATTGTGTGCTGACACAAAGGGATGTTAATGCGTCTGAAAATGCAGTAGGCTATTCACACCCTTCCTCCTAATGAACTCCAATATGACTCCTGGGCTCGACTCCATGTCTGCTAGCGGAGCTTTTGGATCTTCAACAATAGCAATTCGTTCCTCAAACATACAGTATTCGTGATGCAGAAAACAATATTTATATATGCCTCTATTGGCATACTCTGGGAGCGCCGTGAGTGAGTTGGATATGTGTAGATGTAGGCCTATAACCTTTGGCATACATTTAGCTTTTATTGAGCTAAGCAAACAGGCTGATTGGTCTCATCTTTGTCCTAAAGCTCGTAGAGGGCTTCATATCACATTTAAAGTTGTGGAAAATAACTGTTGATGAAGCTAATAATGTTTACACACTGATAACATTTTTTTTCTTCCTAAAAAGCAGTGTTAGGTGTAACTGGAATCTAGGCTTATGACTTAAGCTTGTGTTGTCATGGGGAAGTTGCTGTTTGTGCCTCAACGGCTGTTATTCTGGCCAGAGTTGTGTATTAGCAATCTTGCAAGGGGGAAAACAAATAATAGAATTTTAAAAGTATGATGGAAAAGGGAAAGAAAAGTCAAGTAAACTAATAAAACTGGAATGGGATTTTTTATAATGTAGCCTACAACCGTTCAAAAGTTTGGGGTCGTAACTCTCGCCAAATTGCAATCTAAGCTATTTTTGTCAATCTACCTGAGTCAAACATTCATGTAAAAGCAGAAATAGAATGGAAACGCCACTTTTAAGATTGACCGTATTTTTAAATGCAACGTGACATGAGGAGAGTAAAGATAAATCTTACTCTCCTCATGTTACGTTGCATTCGTAGATCGACTACTTTTGACTGACAAATTCCAGCCACCGAAAACACTAACTGATAAAGTGAGTAATACAAACCTTTTATTTTTAGTAAATTTTGTGTACACAAACAATGTTGTCAATACTCGAGTTCATGTGTAGAGCCCCTGCCCAGCTAACACACGACATCGCAGTTACGTAATTTATTCTTACTTTTTGGTAATTTCGTGACTTACCAACTGACAACGTAGTCTTGACGTCGCATGTCTGTAATTTTATTACCATCAAATTACCAACTGACAACGTAGTCTTGACGTCGCATGTCTGTAATTTTATTACCATCAAATTACCAACTGACAACGTCGTCAGTACGGTCTCCTAAGGTAACAAAATAACCAACTTTGTCCCAGTTACGTGACGTTTTGGTAATTTCATGACTTACCAACTGACAACATAGTCTCGGCGTTGCATGTCTGTAATTTTATTACCATCAAGTTACCAACTGTCAGGTAAGACACTATTTAAATATGAAAGATTTTTCGTGATTTTTACGATACAAACACATTTTTTTGGGTCATAGTCAAAATTACGTTGTCACAACGTCGTGCTTCTGGCAACGTCACAAAGTTACGTTGTAGCAACGTATCTGGGAATTTCACTTTTCCGGTTGCCACGACCTAATTAGGTCGCCACAAAGTTTGGTCACCAGATTACGTTGCAGTTACGTAACTGTTACGTATTTGTGTTAGCTGGGTGGTGATACTTCAAGCACAGTTTCATGTTGTGTCGAGCCTCTTGTGTTTTAAAAATAGCGATTTTGATGCTATCATTGTAGTGTAGCACTCCCATTCAAAAGGCATTTTGACTGAAAATGAAAATACGGTCAATCTTTAAAGTGGCGTTTCCATTCTATTTATGCTTTTACACGAATGTTTGACTCGGGTAGATTAACAAAAATAGCGCAATTTGGCGAGAGTTACCCTTAAAGATTTTTAAAAGGTTTTAAAAATAAGTCACTTATCCTCGTCGTGGCTGAATTTATTTGAACAAATATACAGCAAAAACCGTAATATTGTGAAATATTATTACAATTTAAAATAACCGTTTTCTTTGTTTAATATATTTTAAATGTGATGCAAAGCTGAATTTTTCAGCATCATTACTCCAGTCTTCAGTGTCACATGATCCTTCAGAAATCATTCTAAAATGCTGAATTGGAGCTCAAGAAACGTATATTTCTTATTATTATCAGTGTTGAAAACAGTTTAATATTTTTATGGAAACTTAATATTTTTGTGGAAACCGTGATAGCCTACATTTTTCAGGATCCGTTGATGAATAGACTGTTCAAAAGAACAGCACTTAATTGAAACAGAAATCTTCTGCATAATCATAAATGTCTTTTTTGTGAAGGCATGTATACAGAAATTGACTTTCAAAAAATTTCAACTTACCATGAGAAATTAGAGCTTCGACTCACAGTTACTAATTTGCTCTTATTTAATAATGCCAATCATAAAAACAAAAACATTTGATTTGATAAAACAGAACTGGACTTTTTTTTTTCAGCAGAGATAATTGAGAGCATGAGTAAAACAATCAGATTGTTTTTATGGATCATCTTACATCCAAGTTGCACTCAAAGTTCATGCAGTTAGAGTACAGGGACAACATTGCAACAGACATTTAAATTAATGAAGATTGCTAACCTATTGGTCCTTTAAGACTAATTTCTTATGGCATATCTTTTCTCAAGCGAATACCGAAATAGCTGCTGTTCTGTTACTGTTATGTTTAAAGTCATGGGAAAAAGGCTATAGATCTGCTGCATGTCCTGGAATAGTACTTCAAAGTATCAAAGAACCTGTCTGTCTGTGTACTAACTCCATGGAGACTATTCAGACTGGTCTGCTTCATAAAAAGAACCCTTTCTCTCTTCTCCTTTCAAGGGGGTGAGAGAGAGATTGAGAGGCAGAAAAATAGAGTGAGAGAGTGAATAATGTAGCCCGTGTAATATAGTGTTGTTTATGAAATGCAGATTCTAGGCCAGGAGGGGAGTTCATCCATAGTTCAGTGATGGCACAGCAGGATAAAATTCTGATTACATTGAGTCTAGTCTGCCAATTATATTCAGTACTTCAGAACTTTTCAACATTCCTCATAAACCAGGGCTTTGTCTCTAGGTATGGCTGTAGTCAACAACATTTAACTGCCTTTTATTTTCCTACTGTGTGAACAGACTCGTTCATTACCGCAGGCTGCCGAGAGAGTACCGAGCAGTTTAGCACTTCAAAACTTCGCATCTCAAGACCGAGATGTTCATTACCGTGATATTTGGTGGTAAGTGCAGGATGCAGCGTTTATATATTACATTAATCTGGTCTGTTTTATATGTTTTTGAAAGAAGTCTCATGTTCATACATGCTGCATTTATTTATTCAGTAATACAGGAAAACAGTAATATGAAATAGTATTGCCGTTTAAAATAACTTTTTTATTTTTTAATATATTTTAAGTAATTTATTCCTGTGATGGCAAAGCTGAATTTTCTTCAGTGTCACATGATCCTTCAGAAATCATTCTAATATGCCGATTTCTTCTTATTATCAATGTTGAAAACTGTTGTGCTGCATAATATTTTGGAAAACATGTTATATTTTTCTTCACAGATTCTTTAATCAATAGAAAGTTCAAAAGAACAGCATTTAAAAAAATAGAAATCCCTTGTAACATTACAAATGTCAATTTAATGCTGAATGAAGGGATACATTCCTTAAAAAACAGCAACTATTGAATTATAGAAATATAGCAACTATAGAAATATTTGCATACATATATATTTATATATAATTTATATTATATATAAATATAATTTTTTTATATAAAAATTACACATTTTTTTAAATATATACAAGCATGTGTGTGTATTTATATATACAAATTTAATTATACACAGTACACACACATATATTATTTAAACACAAACTTTTATTTTGGATGCGATTAATCTTTTGACAGCCCTAATATATATATATTATACAAAGTTCCTTTGTTTTTGTGTTTTCAATGTTTTCATGTTTCTTACAGAGGGAAGAGAAGAGATTCTGAACCTAAATTGCAAGATTATAAACTTCATCCACTGTATTAAAGAAAAATGCAATCTGGATCCCCAAGGTAAATCAAAGTTTGATTCAGCTCAGGTCAAACATGGGTTGACAGGGAAGATGAATTCAGTTACCTAAAAGTTTAGTGCAAGAATCATTAATTGGATTCTTACATGTTTTGAAGTACATGATACAAGTTGTGTCTGCCTGTGTTAAACCCACTACCAGTTTGGGGTTTGTTTTAACTCCAAGCAACACTAAAAATCAGAAACTCACTCACAAACTGATCATTTGAAGTTAAACAGACTCATTAGTGTAGGTAGGTGATCTAAAAAACAAGTGTTCTCTGTAGAGACTGTGGACTTGATGGACAGGACGGGAGAGTTGGTGAACTTGGCAGAGAGAGCACAGAGCACAGACCTCGTCTGCAGTTTGCTGAAGGAGAGAGAGAGCTATATTCCATTACGTGTGTCACGTGAGTTTCCACTTATCCACTTCAACAACAGATACCACAAGGAAAATCAGTAAAAACACTGTTTTCTTGTGCAGGAGGTGAAGGCAGTGAAGGTCCTAAGTATTCTGCAGTGTATGACTTTGGCACAAGTTACCCTGAGCTAGCAGGCAATGCTTCTATATTTCTCTCATTCAATTTAGTACAACAGTTAACAGAGACATTAGTATCAATAAAAACAGCGATTGCTGCCTTTTTCCTTTGTTTTGTTATTTAAACTGATTTTGTGACAAATCCAATTCATTGGCATGTTTACTAATCACAGCAGTTTTCACAATGTGTAGAAATATTTATTTTGGTGATCACTATTTACATAGTACATTTTTGTTAGGGATAATGTTTTTATGTTGTAGTTGCTGGCTCATTGTTTAATGTAAATTTTCTTTCTGCTAAATTTAGAGATTCTGAGAAAACTATCAAATCCTTCAAAGGAGAAGGATAGAAAGGGTGGAGCATCTAAAAGGGGAGGAGTCAGTCAAAACCGCATCAAAGCTGCTGTCAACTTTAAGAAAGCCATCACAACAGCTCGGAGCTGAAAACACTCTGGCTATTTCCATGTGTTTAACACTGTTGTCAAAATTGTATTAATGGAATTCATTGTGCTACTCCTCTGTTATATCTATATCATATGAAGAATAAATATTGTTTGAGTATATTCAAAACTGTTTATTCAATATTCAACCGTATATTTAACCGGTTATTCAACCGGTATATTCAACCGGTATGAATCGGTATATTCAACCGTATATTTGAATATATTCAAAACCGTTTTTAAAGAAATTATTACTTTTATAAAAATAAAAAAAGGATGCATTAAATTGATAAAAATGTGACATTAGAGACATTTATAATGTTAGAAAAGTTTAATATTACAAATAAATGCTGTTCTTTTGAACTTTCTATTCATCACAAAAAATTCTCAGTTTCAACAAAAGTATTAAGCAAGGTTTTCAACATTGATAATAAATAATACAAATGTTTCAAATCAGCATTTTAGAATGATTTCTGAAGGATCATAGTGAAGCAGGCGTAATGATATGACGCAGCACCTGATAATAGTCCCCAGCTCAGTAGCCTATTATCAGGCGGCATGCGCTGCGTCATATCATTACGCCTGCTTCACCCATGGTACGGCAGCAAAGTTTCTTGATTATTACGCAGGAATGAGAGTATAGTTCCTAGCCATATCAGCCTAGAAAATCGCAACTTTTCATTTTCCGTCGGTCTTAGTACACGATGTAACTACAGAAGCGTCAAGTTTTAAATAGGAAAAATATCGAAACTCTTTGTTCATTTTTTTGAGAGAGATGCTAATGGTCTTGTCCGGTTCAATTCATTATGCTAAGCTATGCTAAAAGTGGGACCCCCAGACCCGGAGATCGGCTGAATGGATTCGAAAACGGTAAAACTCAACTGTTTAACTCTGGGGGAGTTGTAAAATGAGCCTATTTCCAAAAAAAGTGGAGTATCCCTTTAATGTAATCATTTTAAATATATAGTTTACTTCTTTGGTAATGAGACATTTGTGCCAGTCACACTGAGACATTTCAAATGATACCAAACAAACATGTATAATACTGTATGATAATTATTCACATTAAACCATATAGATTTTTGGGTGAATTTTGGTGATCTCAGCATGAGAGAGGAGGAGTAGGGGAAGAGGGAAAGAGATGTATTCTGAGGTGAGAATTTCAGGATGTTTCCTATCATTTTAAATGATCAGAATAAATCTATGGTGAAGGGTTCTGAAAATGGCTTCTTATAAAAATGATGTTCCTGTTGCTCAATTTATCCAGGTCGGGGTGAGTTGATTAGAGTCAGAGGTTAAGTTGCACCATCTGAATCTGAATCAAACCTGCATGTGAATAATTTCACATTTCACTATTTTGCAAATAGTTTTTTTCTTTCTTTCTTAAAGCTTACTTAAACAACATAAAACCAACCAAATGAAGTTAAAATTTCAATATCTTTAATTGTTTCTATTTCTAAAACAGTATATTGTTTTAGAAATATAACCACTCAGTGAGTTGCACAGTTTTGAAAACGAACATTAAGGGTTGTTTTAAGGACATGTTCGTGCATGCCGGTAGCCAGCCACTCTGAAGCGATCAAAGACGAGTCAAAAAGTCGAGACAGGACCCATCGTCAAAATTTCTGTCCACCACTCTAGTTCATCCAAAACAAACCAGAAAAGAGACTCAAAGTGCTAAATACCGGAATTATCCTTTAACTAAAGTGCCTTATGGTGGGGTAAGTTAAAACACTGGCTCAATTTACCCCACATCATTTGGCTCACTTTGCCCTGTAGCTGCAATTTTGGACAAAACTATAGCTAGCTTACCAATTCAGGTTAATATGTAGCTAAATAATTTGCATGATTTTATACATTGCTAAATCACCAATAAGGGTCATAAATATTTTTTAGACCTGGACAAATTTGCTTTGATGCAACCGTTATGTTATGCTAAAATTTTACTTTGAAAGGTCAAAAACAGTTTTTAAAGTAAACGGGTTTCTTCCACTCTTCCCATGTACTCCTTTTCACAGTCTGGTAGAAATGACAAAATATGGCCCGGTTTCAAAGACAGGGCTTAGACTAAGCCAGGATTAGACCATAGATCAATTGGGACATTTAAGTAATTTTTATAATCATGCTTAGAAAAAAACATTACCGATGTGCATCGTAAAACTAAAAAGGCACTGATATATTTTTAAGATCAGTCAGTGCAAGTTTATTTCAGTGGAAACAGCTTAGACTTATATTTTAGTCTAGGACTAGTCTTAAGCCCTGTCTGTGAAACCAATATGTTCACATGATAATAAACGTGTGCGGTTGCCAAGATAAAGGGTAGCCTAAGCCTAATAAAAGTGTGTCAACTTACCCACTGGCTCACCTTACCCCTCTCCCCCTAAGCATGTCAGCAGCACAGCTGCAGACATTGCTTGAAAACAATGCCTACAGGTAACACGACTGAAAACTGGTCTGTCGTGACATGGTAAAATATGAAGAGTGTAACGTAACAACAAACCATATGGGATCACTTGAACCCTCTGCTCGTGTGAACCGATTGCATAAGATCTGGAAATGGGCTAGTTAAACAGTAAAGCAAATCGAGGTGAATTCACTCTCTCTGCAGACTGAGCACGAGGACGACAGCTCAAAATGTCTGGAAATGACTTTGAATCGCTAGAGAAGATTCTGGAGGCACATGTACCTGAGGCAGAACTCAGGACCGTCAGAAAACTGCTGTTCGGAAAAGAGCTGAAGTGAGTCACCCGCACTTTCACTACTAAACGCACGCAGACTACACGGCCCAGAATTCAGTTATGAATGGAGGGACGTGCGATGACGGCTGACTTTAATTTGAATGGATTGATGCTGCCTTCACGTGCTATGGAAAAGATGATATTTTCCACTTGTGAACTGGTATTTACCAGTGTGTTGTGTTCAAGTGCTTTTGTTGTCGTAATGTAGTACCCGCAACGTCTGTGTCAGTAGAGTATCTACTAAATCTAGTAAATGTGGTGCTTTCTGATGATTAAAACATAATTAATAATAAAAAAAAAAAAAAAACATGACATAAAATGATTAAATATGAACCAAGGAAATTGCGGCGAAGTTGAAAATTGAGTGTTAACGCATTATATTACAATCGTTAATGACACAACATTGTATAGGCTACAAAAACTATCCGCTAACAGTATTCACGACTCTTGCGTTGCTCTCCGCCATTTTGAAAAGGTCAAAGGTTATCTCATCTCGGCAACTCGTGCATCAAAATATTCTACGAGCTGCCCAGTGGAAAATACCACATGAGGGGGTGTTCATGTGCATTTTCCATGTCGGCTTTTGGTATTTACCATAATTACCATAGCACGTGAAGGCACCTCACAACATTTGTCCATATGTGCTAGAAGTTTTTCAGTGTCATTGGTTAGTTACTGGATATTAAGTAAAGGTTGAAACTGGGTAAATGATACATGGTGGACTTTGGACACAAAAAAAGGGTCTCTGGGTTTAGCGATGACGTCATTGAGTTGAATTTTATATAAACTGACATGCTCTGATTTATTTGACTATATATCGCTAGTTGTAAGTGAAACTGCTCTTAACGGTTTTTTTTTTTCGTTTTAAAGAAAAAAAGATGCACACTTGAACATTAGGCTGTTACAAATAAAACAATTCATTACATAACAATTTAATTCGTACTGAAAAGAAAAACATATTTTGAAGGAGAGAGGCCTGTTTAAAATGTATCATGCATTTATTGGCCATTGGGCTACAATAATCTCGATCTTCCCTATTTGTTTAAATTTTCATAATGTGTAGCAGTTAATCAGCTTAGCAATAAATGCATTTCAGGAAGCTCAGCCTTCCCCAGGGTGCAATAGAAGCTGCAGCGGAGCAAGATTTTGATCTGAAGGGTTATGTGTTTGAGGCTTCTCCAGAACAGCTCAGACCACCCAGAACTGTCCGCGTGGGACTGATTCAGAACAAGATAGTCCTACCCACTGATGCTCCTGTGCTTGAACAGGTGAGAGAAAGAGGTACACACTACATATAATGGCCAAGTGCTAAAACAAGTTTCATCTATTTATCATTATTAATTTGAATTTGAATTGTATTCTCCTTTTGCTTTCACAGATCACAGCTTTGCATAAGCGTGTGGGGGAGATGGTAGAGGTGGCGGCCATGTGTGGGGTCAATATCGTATGCTTCCAGGAAGCCTGGAGTGAGTACACAAACACACGCGCACAAACACACATACACACAGACAACTGGCTCCCTTTCTGCAGAATCCACGACTGTTTCGAAGATGCAGCTGGAATATACACAGCTCTCGGGTGTCTTATGAAATTCATGGCATATTTCTTTCTTAAATAACTTTTTAAATATTTATTATACACTTCTTTAAAAAAAATAATCAGCAGTAATTTAAAAAACATGCTGAAACTACGGAAGAGGATTAGGGCCAGGCAATAATAAAAAAATAAAACCATCTCGAGATTAAAGTCATTATAATGCGAGATTAAACTCGTTAAATTTCGAGAAAAAAAGTCGAAATACAATCTTGAGAATAAACTCATTAAATATCGAGAATAAAGTCGTTGTGTTGCGAGAAAAAACTCGTTAAATTTCGAGAAAAAAAGTCGAAAAACAATCTCGAGAATAAACTCATTAAATATCGAGAATAAAGTCGTTGTGTTGCGAGAAAAAACTCGTTAAATTTCGAGAAAAAAAGTCGAAATACAATCTTGAGAATAAACTCATTAAATTTCGAGAATAAAGTCGTTGTGTTTCGAGAAAAAAAGTCGAAATGAAATGTACAGAATAACGCATTCGATCAGTGTTCATTGCATAGCCTCGATATCAACCTCATCGAGGTTCGGTGGTTTCCCAGGATACCATAAGACACATTATTAATCGTTGTTGGTTGTGTACGCCTCCATCCACAGAATGTAACGACTGTAACCATCTATACAGCCATTAATGGCAATGCCGTACGGTTTTAATTTATCATGGCTGTCCATATGCCAGAATGTATTTGGGCCAGCGAAAGTGGCGTCTTCTCAAGCGTCTCCTTCGTCGAAATTCCACACCTTGAGGATCAACAAGTTTAATAATGCGTCTTATGGTATCCTGGGAAACCATGAAACCTCCATGAATTTCATGTTGGACAAAAGCGAGTACATCGCGCAAATTGGACTGATTTTTTCTTCTAAAAACACCTAGCCGACCTAGACCTAATGTTCTATTCTTTGTTACTGAAAGAAAGTCAAAAATATAGATTGTCTAAGTGATCTAACTCTGCCATGTCCTCTATCAGGTTATGCAATGAACACTGATCAAATGCGTTATTCTCTAACGTTACATTTCATTTCGACTTTTTTTCTCGAAACACAACGACTTTATTCTCGACATTTAACGAGTTTATTCTCACAATTACTTCGACTTTTTTCTCGAAATTTAACGAGTTTTTTCTCGAAACACAACGACTTTATTCTCGAAATTTAATGAGTTTATTCTCAAGATTGTATTTCGACTTTTTTCTCGAAATTTAACGAGTTTTTTCTCGAAACACAACGACTTTATTCTCAATATTTAATGAGTTTATTCTCAAGATTGTATTTCGACTTTTTTTCTCGAAATTTAACGAGTTTAATCTCGCATTATAATGACTTTAATCTCGAGATGGTTTTATTTTTTTTATTATTGCCTGGCCCTAATCCTCTTCCGTATGAAACAC
Source organism: Scardinius erythrophthalmus (assembly GCF_964197995.2). Classification (NCBI taxonomy): domain Eukaryota; kingdom Metazoa; phylum Chordata; class Actinopteri; order Cypriniformes; family Leuciscidae; genus Scardinius; species Scardinius erythrophthalmus. The sequence continues at coordinate 17,934,590 of NC_138240.1, forward strand.
ATTCATAGTTGACAAAAATGATTTTAAAACATCATTCATGTCAAATCTACATGTGTGATAATTATAAATGAATTTAAAACTATTTTACAAATAATTTTAAATTAAATATAGCATGTCACTGCAAGACACTGTTCGACACATGACTAACTACCCATATTCAGTCAGAAATATTACTTGTTTTAATTTTATGGGTATCTATAAACCATTTCCTGTTGTCCTCAAGGAAATGAATGTGCTTATTTATGAACAGAGCGTATAGGATGGGAAGGCTTCTTGACCTTCAGTGATGTAAGATGCCCGTGAAGACATCAGCAGAATCTGGTTTACATCAGCGGAGCGCAGCAGGGCCGTAGTGACGAAGTTTAAGCTGCGCTCACAGTTTGTCTGTTTGTGTTGGCCGTGGCGTGCTGTAGGGATGCTTCCTGATGAAAAGGAGTCTCATGCTCCAATGATAAACTCTCTAGGCATCCCAAAGGTCATTCAGTCCCTTTGGGTCCAAATAGGCCCTGTTGCCCAGGTTTGAACCCCCTTAACCACCACCCCATGTAAACCTTTGACCTCTTGGCTCTGATTTCCTGTGTTTCCATGCAAATCTATGAGGCATGTTTGCTTTGTTAGTAGTCATTAAAAAATGCCATGTAAACAATAATCATTTCGTCGTGCTCTAAACAAAACAACAACTGCTAATGAAAAACAAGACCATAAACCTTTCCACTTTACTTCTCATCCTCCCTCTTAGCAAGAAAAACAACATTTTATTGGACACCAAGGAGAATCAATTTCAACAGATTAAAACTCTCATAAATAAAAATCAGTTCTAATGAAATCTTTTAGGAAAAAAAATTAAAATAAGCATAATTTTCTCTCCTGTCTCCTCTCATCTCCTCCGCCCTTAGCAATGCCTTTTGCGTTTTGCACACGAGAGAGGGAGCCCTGGACAGAGTTTGCCGAATCGGCCGAGGACGGGCTCACCACGCGCTTTTGTATTCAGGTAAGAATTGAATAAATGGATGTCTTCATAAACGTTACACTCATCCTTTGCTATCAAGCATCATCTTGATCTTTAGTTATACACTCAAATATTTAACCTCAGTCCCCAAATTAATTATTTGTTCACTCCTGAAACTCAAGACGAGGCTGTATTTCTATTAGCATGGACCGAATTGTTTTATTCCCTTGTGCCTATTGCGAAGGGAGTTAGTTTTGATATAGCGCATGTTTGTTTTAACTGGTGCGGTGCGGTGCTGTGCAGCTGCTTTGAGGCTGCTGATTTGTTAATGGAAGTAGCAGGAGGTTAAGCCCACAGAGGGGACGGGGACGTTCTGACCACGGCGAGAGCCACAGACGATGAGCACTGCAGCACGTAACTCTGGAATCTTCTGACACTGAGCTCTGAGGAATTACGTGGCCTTTGGCTGTTTACAGAGGATCCGCATCTATCCTTTTGCAAATATGTCCTAATATGACATTTCTAGCATCAATCAGTGCTGTGTTAGTATGGGTTTTTTTTTGTACACTTTCCTGTTAATATTGTTCAATTGCATTTTTTCAACATGCAGGTTCTTCAAGATCACTAGAGATTATGGCAAAAATTAAGAATATTTTTGTCCATGTTTATTAACTTCTTCAAAAATATATATTTTTTTTTTCATTAAAATGACTTGAATATACCTCTTCTACAATGAGTAATTAAATTAATTTAATTAATATGAAATTAACAATAATACTAAAATAAAACTGTTCTACCCTATGATGAGTATGTTTTTAATTTCCCTATTTTTTTTTTTTTTGTCAGCATAAAATAGTCAGGGTGATACAACTACCCTGATATTATATTGAAGCCTTATTAAAATAATGAAATTCTTGGAAAGAAAACTATATTAAACTATTATAAAAGTATAATAATACATTTTATTTATATTGCACTTTTCCTATACCCAAAGCGCTAATATTAAATGTTTATACTAAAATATGAAATTAACATTTTATTAATGTTTAAAAAGACTGCCACACTGCTTATTAGTATTTGAAAAACCATTGTCACCCAAATCAGTCATGTGTTGTGACTAACATGCAGAAACATGCAGAATAAAAATACATAAAACCAAAAAAACTTATCACAGAGATGAATTTGGCATTTTTATGACGAGACAAAGTGATTTAATGTGGAAAAAATGTCATGTAGTGCGACCACCCTGCTATGTCCCGCTTTCAGCAGCCATTCCTGCTAATGCTGAAACTATTTGTGCTTGATTTTTTATTTTTTTCTAGCTGGCCAAAAAATACAACTTGGTGGTGGTGTCTCCCATTTTGGAGAGAGATGAGATCCACGGTGGAACATTGTGGAACACGGCAGTGGTGGTGTCCAATAATGGCCATGTTCTGGGCAAATCACGGAAGAATCACATTCCACGTGTGGGAGACTTCAACGAGGTCGGTGTCACCCTCTGCATAACAGCCAAACGACTGTCAGTGTGACACAACACAGCTACAGTGACACTCTATATTTACATCAATAGATTGTCATCACTCATCCCCTATTTACATTAAGCTAACATGAGTTAAGTAAGCTATAAATTAAATTTTAATACACTGCGGTCCAAAAGTCTGAGATCATTAGTGAAAATGCATTTTTGCATTTTTTTTATTTATTAAAAAAAACATTATTGCATTGTTATTGTATTAAAACATATTATATTAAAAGGAAAATGTCAGAATGTATATTAGTGACAGCGGCACTCGAGCTGCATGAATTCTTGTTGAATAAGACCATGTTCTCCAACATTCTCGAGAATGATCCAAAGAGCATCTTGAGATTCAATAGAAAGGACATCTGTTCATCTGTACAAAGCTGTCACAAAATTACTTATTTGAATAGTGACAGAAATAGTACAGAATCTCTTATTCGTTTTATGTTAATGTTTTTGAAATCCCATGCTTTCTTTTTATTTCCAGTTTTAAGTGATTAAAAAAAACTCTGATTTTCGGACCTTTACTGTACATATTTATCAGTATTTTGTGCTGCTGCGTGGGTACTGTATGTCTAAATCATATTGGACACCTGAAAAGTTGTCCAGTACAGCCACTTTAGAAATTCTTCTTTTCAGAGATTTGTTCCAGCATGCTGGGTGTCATTTTTCACCTCCAGGTTAAACGAGTGTGTGTGCGTGTGTATCTGCACTACATGATCCGTGGCACTTTAAGTGGTTGATTTCTCCCTTGCTGTGCTGTTTATCAGTTGTTCTTTTGATCCATTCCACACTGTGATAATGCTCAATACAGGAAATGTGCCCACTTTCTTTTCCTGGAACACAAGTGTAACTGCAGAAACCAGATGGCAGAGACGGCTCTATTCTGTTGTTTTCAGTAAAATAAAGGAGGACTTTGATGGCATGCTGATTAGCATCAGATATGTTTAAAAGGTTTACACATAAACACTGTTAAAAAAAATGCTGCCTTAATTTTTTAAGTACAATCAACTTGGATGTTTAAGCCATATCAACGTAAAATACATTAAACTGACTTAAAAAATTAGTATAATATAAAAGTTAAAAAAATTCCTTTACTTATTTTGATGAGTTAAAGCAATGTAAAAACATATGTTGTGATAACTTACTGATCATATATACATTTTTACATTGAACTCTAGTTAAGTCCAGCTTAAGCCTGCATGAATTTTACTTTGTATAAATTCAGCATAAATTCATGCAGGTGATGCAAGCATAAATTCATGCTGCATCACCTGCATGAATTTATGCTTGCATCACAAACGGTGGCCACAATTCAAAATACAACATAAGGTATATTTTGGTGAGCTATGTCCTTTTCAGAAGCGGGCGTACAGATATCACATGCACTGTCAATACTGTTAAAACATAAGATTATCTTTCATGCTATCTTTACATACAGTAGTTGCTGGATTTTACACGTCCAAACGCATGCTGTCAATGAAAAAATAAATAAATTGTGCATTATTTTGTGGTAATCTATAGCCTCCTATTTCTGACATTTGCATACAATAAATGGCTGCATTGGCCCCCTAGTGGCAGTCGCTCAGAGATTAACGTTTAGTAGAAAAATATTGGTAATTCTCCCTTGCACTAAATAGTATTGATCAGAATACATCATATCTGGTCGGACTAGTTCAAATATTTGAAAGAATGTCCTGCCGGTAACAAAAAAATATATTTTGTCGAAATGATGGTCTAAACCTATATCATAATGGCTTTGCATTAGCAATTTTATTACAAAAGATGATTTCTGAATGCTGTAGATATTCTTGCTGATATTGCTTTTATACAACAGTTTAATAAACAAGACGCAATAATGAGTAATTTACTGTTTTCAGACATAATATTTAAAGTTCATTTATGCATTTTACTCCGCCATCAAAAATAATGAAACAAATTCACAAGAGAATCAACTGTGTGTCTCCAAGAAATGCACAGTAGTATTGATTTTTGAACAAATCTGTTGGCTACTTTATTCATAAAGGCAGTGGCTGCGTCTTAATATGCATATTTTCAAAGCAATAGCAATATGGCAAGCCATTTTAGCTTAAATTGTACCCAGCTTTACTCGTCGTAATTGCATTTTTACTAGTAAGAATTCAGTTTGAGAGCTCTACAATTCAATTCTTACTAGTAGCAATTACAATTAGAGAGCTCTCTAATTCAGTTATTACTAGTAAGAATTACATTTACAGAGCTCTACAATTCAATTCTTACTAGTAACAATTCCCATTAGAGAGCTCTACAAATGAATTTTTACTAGTCATATGTCTCCATTGACTTCCATTCATTTTTAATTATGGAGCTCTACAACTGAATTGTTGCTAGTAAGAATTACAATTAGAGAGTTCTACAATTCAATTATTACTAGTAACAATTACAATTAGAGAGCTCTCTAATTAAATTATTACTAGTAAGAATGCAATTACAGAGCTCTTTAATTGAACTTTTACTAGTAAAAAAAACTAATTAAAGATATGTATAATTGCAGAGCTCTGTAATTGAATTGTAGAACTCTCTAATTGGAATTCTTACTAGTAACAATTCAGTTGTAGAGCTCCATAATTAAAAATGAATGGAAGTCAATGGAGACATATGACTAGTAAAAATTCATTTGTAGAGCTCTCTAATTGGAATTGTTACTAGTAAGAACTGAATAAGAGAGCTCTCTAATTGGAATTGTTACTAGTAAGAATTGAATTAGAGAGCTTTGTAATTGTAATTCTTACTAGTAATAATTGAATTAGAGAGCTCTCTAATTGGAATTGCTACTAGTAAGAATTGAATTGTAGAGCTCTCAAATTGAATTCTTACTTGTAAAAATGCAATTACGACGAGTAAAGCTGGGTACAATTTAAGCTAAAGCGGCTTGCCATATAGCAATCCAACAATCCAATCAGTTTCCGATGGACAAAATCAAATCCAGTCCTACATTTTTTCCTGTTCGAGAAGCCGTTTCACTTGAATGTACAGTCACACAGGGAAGAAAAGACTATCGCAACTTCAGTTTCATGCCGATTTGAATGCATCAAAGGGTTAAAGAAATATTAACGAGTGTATTATAGCCTACTGATTCTAATGTATGAACTGAAGTGCTGATTTTCTGTATGGTACTGATGTTGCATTTCCCTAAATCATCTTTTAAACGGACTCTTTTTCATTCCTCCTCTAGTCGACATATTACATGGAAGGCAACACCGGCCACTCTGTATTCCAGACACAGTTTGGAAAAATCGCTGTTAACATCTGTTACGGCCGACACCACCCTCTCAACTGGTTAATGTACAGCATACATGGGGCTGAGATCATCTTTAACCCCTCGGCCACAGTTGGATTGCTCAGGTATGGTGTTGTACCGCTGTCTTCTCATGGGAAAGACGCAGAGCCCGTATTCCCTCATGCTGATGCAGGTTTTGTGTTACAGTGAACCAATGTGGTCGATTGAGGCCAGAAATGCAGCCATCGCAAACCACTGCTTCACCTGTGCCATCAACCGGGTGGGAACGGTATGTGCCACCTGTTGTCCTCTAACTGTGCCAAAAATTGTTTAAACAATCTTAAAAATGCTTTTGAGTTTTTGAGTCTAAAATACACACAGAGATTGCCAGGAAATGTCCTATTTACCCTAACTATGCGCATACTGTGATAATATCACAACCACAGCTGAAGGAAACTATATATATTCTAATAAGATTAGATAAGCACATGCTAATAATTTATCCAGGATTATAAGCCAAACTGCAAATAACGTTACACAGATGAAAAAACAAGTTGAGCGGTGCCTTTTTTTCTGTGGCTCTGTAGAATCTGGTCTCTGTTAGCGGTTATAATGTCTTAGAGGGATGACTTTTATTCTCAGAGTTAGATACAGTAAACCAATTATCTTTAAATTGGTTTTAAATGGCAGTTATTTGGACAGACTGTTATGCAGTGCCTCTCATAAAGCGTTGGATGTTCAGATATGCGTTTTCTGCTGCCCTCTACTGATGATTTCTGCGCAGAAGCGACCTGAACCTTCGAGTCTTGACGTATATCTCTCTTTTCCAGGAGTATTTCAAGAATGAGTTCACATCTGGAGATGGAAAGAAAGGTATCCATTTAGTTTGAGCATGTGCATGTATCTGCGTATGTGGGCTTGTTTCTTTTATTTTGTGCTTAAAATCTTTTAGAATCCTGTAAAAAATTGGTTTCCATAACATATATTAAGCAGCACAACTGTTTTCAACATTGATAATAAGAAGAAATGTTTCTTGAGTAGCATATTAGTATGATTTCTGAAGGATCATGTGACACTGAAGACTGGAGTAATGATGCTGAAAATTCAGCTTTGCCATCACAGGAATAAATTACATTTTAAAATATATTATTTAAATTGTAATCATTTTCTCAATATTACAGTTTTTACTGTATTTTTGATCAAATAAATGCAGCCGTGGAGAGCATAAGAGACTTCTTTCAAAAACATTACCGACCCCAAACTTTTTGAACAATAGTGTTTACATAGCATGGTTGCGGTGTAATGAAGACATTTAGTGCAAGTGCATTTCTCATAAGTCACTCATAGATGGCACTCTCACCCTAGTAATTCAATTTGGGTGAAAAGTCTAAAGATACTTCCTGTCAGTATACAGCTGGCTCTTTCCCATAGCTTAGTGTTGCTGTGTGTCAGCATATAAAGGATCTGCGTATCTGTCTGTCAATGTAGCATCTGTGTCGGTGACAGGCTGAGGACAAGGGACCTTGTTCATAGGTGTCGTGTTCCTAAAGCTCTGGTCTGTCAGGCTCTGTTCTCACTTTCAGCCCTCATTACTGTTGCATAAGCCTTTCACTCGAACACAAAACCCCCCTCTGCTGTTTTACATGCATGTACATGTAACATGACCAGGGTCACACAAACATATACGAGGACAGGTTTCCATGAATGGGGTACAAAATACAGTCTAAAACTACTTAATAATTAACTATTTTTTCTTTCCCAACATGATCAGTGAAACGAGATGCTTAACCTTGTTGAATGTCAGCCTCAGGAGATGAAACTAGATATTGTATTGTTGTGTTATTTTTCATAAATTTTCTTTGAGGTTTGCATGTTTTGCAACCCTGTTAGCAAAATTTGGGACATGAGAAAATAGTTTAAACTGATGTGTTGCTGAGCTAATAAACATAAACATAAAAATTGACTGACAAAATGTTAAAACAGAAAAAACTATGCCAAAATGGGGTCATTTGGGATCAAATGTTGATTTGTAGTTCGTAAACTTACGCTTCCATTCATAAGTTTGGGGGCAGTAATATAACCTCAGAAATTAGTACTTTTATTACACATTAATCAAAAGTGACAAAGCCATTTACAATATTGCAAAAATGTTCCTAATTCAATTAAATGCTGTTCTTTTGAACTTTCTATTCATCAAAGAATACAAAAAAAAAGTTTATCCATTTCTACAAAAATAGTAAGAAGCGCAACTGTCTTCAACATTGATAATAATAAGAAATGTGTCTTGAGCAGCAAATCCGCATATTAGAATGATTTCTGAAGGATCATGTGACACTCAAGACTATATTGAAAGTTCAGCTTTGCCATCACAGGAATAAATTACATTTTAACATACATTAAAATAGAAAACTGGTATTTTAAATTGTAATAATATTTCACAATATTCCTTTTTTTTAAGTGTTTTTGATCAAATAAATGTAGCCTTGGTGAGCATAAGTGACTTCTTTTAAAATCGCCCCCAAAAAATCTTGCATTTATTATATGATTGATTTCTGATTTGCCTTATCCGTAGCGCACCGTGACTTCGGCCACTTTTATGGCTCCAGCTACGTAGCTGCTCCTGATGGCAGCAGATCCCCAGGATTATCCAGAACCCGCGATGGCCTCCTGGTGACAGAGCTGGACTTGAACCTAAATCGCCAAGTTGCTGACAAATGGAACTTCAAGGTGGGATAAGAATCAATACAGTACATTTCTTTCAGGAAGATATCTCATCATGATCACCATCAGAGAGGTTTATTCTCTGACAAAAGTCATATCCTATAGATAATGAAACAGGACAGTCTATAGTAGTGTCCGTGTGCCATTCACACATATGAGTCTCTCCACAGATGACTGGGAGATATGAAATGTACGCAGAGGAGCTGAAAAAAGCCGTCCAGCATGACTTCAAACCCAACGTTGTTAAGGAGTGAGTGCCAAAAGCCCGTGAGAAGAACTGTGCCTTCTGCTGAAAGCCAAACTCCGCAGATGCAGGAGAACCACATTATGTATTAGGGATATGTGCTTGTCTCTCTACTTGAATTTCACAAAATAACTTAATTTATATAATTTATCAGTTCATTTTTAAGGTCAATAATGGAAATGATGCGTTTGATTAAAATACAAATCCAACTTTTATTCATTTCCTAAATGCAACTATATATTTCATAAAAATAAAGTTTGCCATATCAACATTCCTTATGTTCTTTTAAAAATAAGCACAAGCTGATGTAATCGGACACCTGATGCAGTCTTTAAAAAAAAAAAAAAAAAATCACAAAAATAATATTTTAACATGAATGATCAAAGATTAAATAACAGAATTATGGCTGGTGGAACACCATAGTGCAAGCATTTCATTCATCTTCCATTTTGTCCTGATTGAACCATCTGAACCACTGAGCAGGCGTAGTGTTTACAAGCAAACAGCAAAGCATTCACAACACTGTGTTCAGACCATTTCAAACGGTGCACGACTCCATTCCACAAAACAACTGACGTAAAACTCCAAACGTAGTGTTCCTGTTCTCTCTCTGATAACACCAACACATTAGAATAATGAGAATTTAACAACATAATATTGTCTTTAATACAGAAATGAGTCTAATACTGTACTAGTGCTGAGTGATTTTGAAATGTACTGTATGGTTCACAGCTTAGAGTCGCCCACAAAAGCAGCCAAACTCTCTCTTGCTACTTTACATGAGGTTATGACAGATGTCCAGGTGATTTTGTTCTTGAGGAAACCCCTGGAGTAAATGAATCCACACGTATTGCACCCCTGAAACGTTTCTTTCCCGACAGTGGGACATAATTTAGCATACTGGATTTATCATATCTTACCTGAGATTTTAAAAACAGCTTCCCTCTTTTACAATAATTAAAACCGTTCACTGTATGCTCAATTAAGTGGCTTCCAAGAGGGAAAAATGAAAACAATAATAATAATCACAACCCCATGATTTTGCAAGGTTACCCTGAACAATCACAAAATCTCCATCTTTACATGAATGAAAAACATTATATACACTCCTTCTCTACCTCTTACAGTGGCAGAGACTATATAAATCAAATGTGCTAGATAAAAATATAAGTCCACATAACAATAATGATGAGTTACAAATACATAGCATCTCCCTTTCCTTTCTGTGTGAATATTTCATTCTGTGGCCGATGTAGCACCATAGTAATGTTTTGTGCGACACTACAGAACTTATGAGGACCATAGCCAGAGGTGACACATACTACCCGCCGCTATTGGCCAGCAGAACTGGTACGTGCTACCTTTTGGCAAAAATGCTACCCAGTCAACCACAGTGGATGCTAAAAGTGTGTTAAATGCATGTTCATTCAAAAGCGGTAAGACTCAATCATCTTTGTAGATTAACAGAATGTCCTCGTCCGTTCCGTAGCTCCTTCTGGCCTCCTCAAAATTGCTAAAGCTAGTGCAGCACACACCTGTCAATCAAAGTGATAGGCATATATGAGACACACAGTTTTAATGTTCCTGCAATGTGTAAAGATTCTCAGTTGTAAAAAAATAACCATAATAAACTATAATAAATGAGGTGGATGTTTTTGATACTTAATGTATAAATTGCATTAGATAATGAAGTATCAAACATATTAAAAAGGCATCTGCAAACAAATCCAAGGTGGTTTGACAATCTACATTATATATATATATATATATACACACTCACCTAAATGATTATTAGGAACACCTGTTCAATTTCTCATTAATGCAATTATCTAATCAACCAATCACATGGCAGTTGCTTCAATGCATTTAGGGCTGTGGTCCTGGTCAAGACAATCTCCTGAACTCCAAACTGAATGTCAGAATGGGAAAGAAAGATGATTTAAGCAACTTTGAGCGTGGCATGGTTGTTGGTGCCAGACGGGCCGATCTGAGTATTTCACAATCTGCTCAGTTACTGGGATTTTCACGCACAACCATTTCTAGGGTTTACAAAGAATGGTGTGAAAAGGAAAAACATCCAGTATGCGGCAGTCCTGTGGGCGAAAATGCCTTGTTGATGCTAGAGGTCAGAGGAGAATGGGCCGACTGATTCAAGCTGATAGAAGAGCAACTTTGACTGAAATAACCACTCGTTACAACCGAGGTATGCAGCAAAGCATTTGTGAAGCCACAACACACACAACCTTGAGGCGGATGGGCTACAACAGCAGAAGACCCCACCGGGTACCACTCATCTCCACTACAAATAGGAAAAAGGCTACAATTTGCACAAGCTCACCAAAATTGGACAGCTGAAGACTGGAAAAATGTTGCCTGGTCTGATGAGTCTCGATTTCTGTTGAGACATTCAGATGGTAGAGTCAGAATTTGGCGTAAACAGAATGAGAACATGGATCCATCATGCCTTGTTACCACTGTGCAGGCTGGTGGTGGTGGTGTAATGGTGTGGGGGATGTTTTCTTGGCACACTTTAGGCCCCTTAGTGCCAATTGGGCATCGTTTAAATGCCACGGCCTACCTGAGCATTGTTTCTGACCATGTCCATCCCTTTATGACCACCATGTACCCATCCTCTGATGGCTACTTCCAGCAGGATAATGCACCATGTCACAAAGCTCGAATCATTTCAAATTGGTTTCTTGAACATGACAATGAGTTCACTGTACTAAAATGGCCCCCACAGTCACCAGATCTCAACCCAAAAGAGCATCTTTGGGATGTGGTGGAACGGGAGCTTCGTGCCCTGGATGTGCATCCCACAAATCTCCATCAACTGCAAGATGCTATCCTATCAATATGGGCCAACATTTCTAAAGAATGCTTTCAGCACCTATTAGTATGGTGTTCCTAATAATCCTTTAGGTGAGTGTGTATATATATATATATATATATATATATATATATGAGCCAAAATATTATGACCAGTCACAGGTTAAGCGAATATCATTGATCATCTTCTGACAAGGCCACATATTACTGCCTGGTTAGATCAGATGGTAAACAATCAGAAAGCATCTGCAATGGGCACGCAAGCGTCAGAACTGGACCTTGCAGCAGAGGAAGAAGGTTGCCTGGTCCTACACGCGCAACGCTAATATTTGATGTGATGGGTGGAATAATATTTACGTGGTCATTTGCGGTGCAGGTGCAGGTCTGGAATTAATAGGCATGGGCGGACTGCGGGTCCAATAGCAAAGACTATTTCTATTTCGACTCAATTCGGTACCCACTGATAGCCAGCTGCTTTCAACCGGTCCCGTGCTTATTTGCGTTCACGTTCTACAGTCTAAAGAACGTCAAAGGTTTCTAATTACAACGCGACTTGCAGCATTGAGCACAGCATTTGCATACAGTGATTGACAGCTTCAGTCATTAAGGGAGCGCTCTTTCCTCGCTTTCAATATATAATCTATTCACAATTTGAATAAAAGTTTTATCTTTCATGCTGCTAAGAGGATCAACGGCCACATATACACTGCAGAGTTTCAGGAGAGACAACTGCATTTGCATGCAGAGTGAATATGCTAAAATATCCCAAATATTAGGGTAAACGTACCTATTAAGCTCAAGTACCCATTAAGCACACTACCATCTTGGAGCTCAGATTATAAAAAGAAACAGCAATGTATTATCCTATTTGATGTATTAACCAATTGATGTGTTTGTTACTATATACCTCCTGTAATTTTAAACCAATCAGACCATTGCACACTGAGATATGTGTGTCCATGTGTTCACACTGTCTGGCGGCTATTTTCAAAGCTGTCTGAAAACTTTCACCAGAAGAGGAGCCCCTCAGATGTGCATTTTTTATATGTTTAAGCCTTTATTTTGAAGAAGTACATCTTCTTATTGCAAAATTAAGAGATTAATGTTTAGACTTTTAAATATTATAACCTGGAACCTGGATGTGGGAAATAATTACAGTTAGATCTAAAAGATAGTTTTAGCAACATAGCCCAGATGCTATGAACATAGCTAGCTTACTAGCTGTATAAGATTGTGTGCTACATTAATATATTACTTCACAGGAATTAATGGCTTGTACTTTTAAATCCATAATATTATAATTTTACATTTTATTGATAGTCTGTGGTTTTAAACTGCTGTAATTTTTAAAGAATTCATATTATTGTTAGGTGAGCTTAAAGGGTGCACTACTATGACAATCACACAGCTTCAGTGTGACATCAATTAGAAAAAGCATAATTTCATAGATATTGTCTATAATAGTTGTTCATATTAAAATTGGTATAAACTTAATACATTACCTAGATTATTAATTTAGCTAAATATTTTCCTTTAAATTTTAATTTAATATTTATTAATTAAAAAATGTTTTTGCTCCAATTAAGCACAGTGTGTGCTCCCTTTAAGCTCACCCACATTAAACGTCTATGTAAATACTTAATAATCAGAATTTAAATATTAACTGATGGTTGTCACTGTTAATCTTCAAAAAAATGATTAATAAACTTATTTTCACAGTCTTAAGATGACAAAAGCTAGACGAAACTATAGTGTATGCCCAAAGATGAAAGAGGCATGTCATACAAAGAAGGAGCCATCAGAAACCTGTCGTATCTGTCCAAGAAGTTTGGAGTAGACAGGAAAGCTCTGACCCAGAGAGTTAAAGGGATACTCCACTTTTTTTGGAAATAAGCTCATTTTACAACTCCCCCAGAGTTAAATAGTTGAGTTTTACCGTTTTCGAATCCATTCAGCCGATCTCCGGGTCTGGCGGTACCACTTTTAGCATAGCTTAGCATAATGAATTGAACAGGACAAGACCATTAGCATCTCTCTCAAAAAAATGACCAAAGAGTTTCGATATTTTTCCTATTTAAAACTTGACTCTTCTGTAGTTACATCGTGTACTAAGACGGACGGAAAATGAAAAGGTGCGATTTTGAGAGTATAGTTCCTAGCCATATCAGCCTAGAAAATTTAAACTTTACATTTTCCGTCGGTCTTATTACACGATGTAACTACAGAAGAGTCGAGTTTTAAATAGGAAAAATATCGAAACTCTTTGGTCATTTTTTTGAGAGAGATGCTAATGGTCTTGTCCGGTTCAATTCATTATGCTAAGCTATGCTAAAAGTGGTACCGCCAGACCCGGAGATCGGCTGAATGGATTCGAAAACGGTAAAACTCAACTGTTTAACTCTGGGGGAGTTGTAAAATGAGCCTATTTCCAAAAAAAGTGGAGTATCCCTTTAAGGAGCACATTGGTTTGTTTTGTTATTTGATTTTTCAATATGGGTTACATAGCTGAACGTGGACTAGTCTAGATGTTGCAATGAGTTTGAATGACACGTCACTATGAATAGGATAGGCTACCTGATCAAATTGAATGCCTTGTTGCTTGATTTTAGTGTTCTGTTTTTTTGTGATTGACTCTGTACCTTCAAATAAAACTTTTTTCAATTATTCCTTAAAAAGGTTGTTTAAAATAAACAAGAATTTTTAATAAAACTTGTTGTGAGCTTATTGGGAACAGGGGTGTGCTTAAAGGGTACAAAACGTACCCATTAAGCACAGCCAGACTTTTTATATTTAATGATGTACATCTTAATTGAAATACTTTTGTCATTTAAAATAAAATGAAATATTATAGTGTGAGAGATTAATATTTTATTTTAAAATAACTTCTTGTACTAAAACCAATATCTTGTGCACTAAAAATGTCTCAATGTAGATTTTGGTGAGCTTAATAGGTACGTTTACCCTATATGACAGTAAGGGCTCATGTTTCGTTATATGTTCTTTTAATTTATAGAGACATCTAAGCGTGTGTGATTTATGGACATTTGTTCAAATTAGCCTATATGGGCAGATTGTTCACAAGATGCAGGCAAAAGTTTTGTATTATTTACACGACGGATGCAAGGTTTCATCTTTTTTTCCTTTTTAATTATTACCATGTTGGCCTTGTTTTTTCATAAATGCATCAACTCAGAATGCATAATGTTGGTTTGATTGCTTGTGTTAAATAAATCATTTTTGTCTACCTGATGTAGATTTAATGCGGATGCAGTACGGGCCGCGGTCTTTATGTCAAACAGGTCGAGTCGGGTGCGGAATTAAATCAGTGCTGCTGTTGGATAACGGGTCGGTGTTCTGTTAAGTACTGTGGGTGTGGGACGGGTGCAAGTTTACCAAACAGGACCCGAGCAGGACTCTACGATGAGTCCCTTTTTCTTTTACCTCACGTCGACGGCAGTATACGTGTTTGCTGTTTACCTGGGGAAGTGATGGCACCAGGATGCACTTTGGGACAATGAGCCGGTGGAGGGAGTGTGATGCTCTGAGCAATGTTCTGCTGGGAAACCCTGTGTCTGGCCATTCATGTGGACGCAAATTTGACACGTGCTACCTACTGTACCTAAACATTATTGCAGACCAGTTGCACCCCTTCATAACAATGGTGTTCCGGATCCCTGGTGGAGGCTGGCACTTCATCCCTGAGGATGAACTGGCCCCTGACAGCCTGATTTCTCCCAAGGTTTTTTTATCCATCCTGTCACCTGACGGAGTTTTGGTTCCTTGCCACTGTTGCCTTGGCTTTTGGCTTGCTCAGTTGGGGACATTTAATATTCAACAATATTATTGATCTGCCTTACTTAAAGGGTTAGTTCACCCAAAAATGAAAATTCTGTCAGTAATTACTCACCCTCATGTTGTTCCAACCCCGTAAGACCTTTGTTCATCTTCGGAACACAAATTAAGATATTTTTGATGAAATCTGAGCTATGTCTCACAACTCCATAGGCTTCTAAGTGATTGAAACTTGCTGGCCCGGAAAAGTTATTAAAGAGATCGTTAATATAGTCCAAGTGACTCCAGTGGCTCAATCTTAAGTTTATAAGATGAGAATACTTTTTGTGCGCAAAATCAAACAAAAATAACGACTTTATTCTAATATTAATTTCCTTCTCTCTGAGCCTCGAGTTAGTTTACGTAGTGTTTTTGCGTAGCGCGTCTGTGTTGCACGTCACCACGTAGGCTCACTATTGGTCGACGCTTGTCATGTGTGTGATACGTGATGACGTGCAACACAGACACACTACGCAAAAACACTACGAGGCCCAGAGAATGAATAGTGGAATAAAGTCGTTATTTTTGTTTGTTTTTGCGCACAAAAAGTATTCTCGTCGCTTTATATACTTAAGATTGAGCCACTGGAGTCACTTGGACTATATTAACGATCTCTTTAATAACTTTTCTGGGCCAGCAAGTTTCAATCACTTAGAAGCCTATGGAGGAGTGATCCAGCACTCAGATTTCATCAAAAATATCTTAATTTGTGTTCCCGAAGATGAACGAAGGTCTTACGGGGTTGGAACAACAAGAGGGTGAGTAATTACTGACAGAATTTTCATTTTTGGGTGAACTAACCCTTTAAGGTGGACGATGACGCAATTTTCTTCTAGAAACAAACTTTGTTGTATTATTTTCATGTTATCACAGTGAAGCTGCTTTGATACAATCTGTATTGTAAAAAGCGCTATATAAATAAAGGTGACTTGACTTGACTTGGAAGTGGATAATGCTTTCAGCAGGATAATGCACCCTGCCACACATTGTTAAGGAATGGTTTGAGGAACATGATGAAGAGTCCAAGGTGTTGCTCTGGCCTTCAAAGTCCCCAGATCTCAATTCAATTGAGCATCTGTGGGACGTGCTGGACCACCAAGTTCGATCTACGGTGGCTCCACCTTGCAACCTACAGGACTTGAAGGATCTGCTGAAAACATCTTGGTGCCAGATACCACAGGACACTTTCAGGACCAATAGCATATTAGGCAGGTGGTCAAAATGTTTTGGCTCATTGGTGTGTGTGTGTGTATATATATATATATATATATATATATATATATATATATATATATAGTGCCACTTGGTTTGATATTTCGTTATCTAATTTAATTTTAACAAAACTGGTGTTTAGACTTCTCAATACATACGGTCTGAGTAGGCGGGGTTGTTGTAGAAGACGCTGCCGGTATTGCGGTTAAATCCACACACGACCACAAAGTGGCCCTGGTAATCTGGCTTCCTGCAGAAGCACTTCTGACCCACAGGGAGGAAACAGCAGTATTTGACAGGCGTGGAGCACAGCTCACACACCAAAACCACTGCGTTGACCAGCACGATGGCCACATGACCCTGTTCCAGGTGGCTCTGGATCTCCTGAACTGTAACAGAGCTACAACAGACAGATGTCATCAGAATTCTTCATGCACTGCACAGGAGTTTCAGCTGAGATATATTTTCATAAAATCTGGTAAATTTATACAGATATGATGGAACGGTAAATATATACACACACAAGGATAAATGTCCTGTCTACAAATTCCTGAATTCCTGTAGCTCCATCTGTAGAGCATGACAAACGGAGAACGAGTTCGATTCCCAGGGAATGCATTAACGGAAAAAAAATGCCTTCGATGCAATGTAAATCACTTAATAAAATCACTTAGTAAAATGGACATGATTAAATGCATCGATAGCAATAAATTAAAAAGGTCTTCAATACGGGCCAACAACAATATATTGTGCATGGCTAATTTTTGACCAATGAATTGTCATGACTTTTCCAGATGTTTGATTACAGCATAAACACTTTTTTATATTCATATTATAAAAATTAGATCGCCTGAATTCAACATTTTAAAGCTAAGCATTAAAATGTTTTCCACATTTATGTTGATTTTCCACAATTTTTTTAAGTCTTTTCTGAACATTTCTAGGGTTTCCATGATGGTGGTGAACCAGTATATCAAGTAAAAAGTGTCAGCATGCTCCACAGAACAGAAAAATGTGACAAATGTGGAAAAACCTCACCATTTCTTCACCAGGACCCCTTTGCTCTCAGCCTTCATAAAGAGTTCATTCACCCTATCCTCCTCTGTTTCAAAATGCTTTTTGTAGAAAGACTGAAGCAGGAGAACAAATGAAACAATGCCAAGGTCAACAGTTATAACATCTGAGTCAGGACTGATCCTTTAACTAAAATTACAACTCCACAACCATAAAAACCAATGCTTTAACATTGTCTTTTTCTTGGAAATATGCATGTGACACAAAGCTTGTACTCTATCTACCCTCAGTGATCATGACACTGACAGCAGCTCATATACCTGATTCCTGAAGCCCTTGTCCACACCGAGAGTCTGTGTGCAGAAGCAGTGTCTGACCCCCAGCTTACACATGAGATAAGCCAGGTCTATAGTCCACACGCTCTCTGTGAACTCCAAGTCCAAACACGCTCTCTGAAATTCCTCCTCACTTACTGGATGTAAATACCTGCACACGCAAACAAAAAGTTGAAATATTTATCATTAGGGTAGTAATTGTTGCAGGATAATACATCACTTAAGATTTTCATACTTACTCCAGTACCATTCTGGAACAGGCCAGGCCACAATCCCAGTGGAACAGCTGCCGGATGACCGGTACGTTTAGCATCACATCATCTGGCAGAACAAGGTCAGAAAGAATGCTGGTAATGTCATTGTGCCACAATGAGCAGCTTTTGATACATTCACATTATCATAAGTTATGTTGTATCGTGGATAAATTAGTTTTGGTTGTGAACTTAAATTATATCAAGCCACTCATTTTATTCACGTAAATGAGAATGAATAACAACTTAAAGTTAAAGACAAGCTGCTTCAAGATAATACACGAACTGTTCATGTCTTCATTTTAAATAAATATATCCGGGTTGTCTGTTTGGTCCAGTATTGTATGCCAGAGAAGGATCATGATTGATTATAATGCTAGTTTGGTTAAACAGTTACAAGCCACCTAAGATGTTTCATTTGAATGTCATTTAACACGAACTCACCGTTCATGATGCAGTCTGCGTGTGTGTCTCTGTGTTGTTGTGTTGCAGTGATGTTTAATATCAGGGCTTGATTCATGAAGACTGTCTGCTAGCGGGGTTAGCCGGACAGCCGTTGCCCTCCTGTCCTCTACATCAGACACGCTGAAATCTGTCCATCTTGTTGATGCTGATGAGGCTGTTGGTGAAAAGCGGTAAAAAGGCTACAAACTCGACTTGTTTAGTCCACGCCTTGTGGTGGTCATTCCCAGCAGGGATGAATGTTTCACTTCCTGTCAAACCAAATACAAGTGTTCGTCGGTGCATTGAGGAGAGGCAGAACTGCGCCCTCTGCTGGAGAGACGAGAAATGACAGTCCAAACTAAAATCTATGCCTTTAAATGGCTTTAATGGTGGAAATGGCCGGGCATTCTAGTTGGTGACGTATTTTATATTTTAACACATGCAGAAAATCCTGTTTCGAGGCTGTTACGTGGATACAAGATGGAAATCCTCTACATTTTGAACTGGAACTCCCTTGAAAAGAAGTCTAATCACTTTTTTCTTCTCAAACTGAGTGAATACTACACAGGTATGTATTTATTTATTTCAATATAAATAAAAAGATGAACCAGGATATTTAAATATCAAACTAAATTAAAGTTTGGTTATAAATGACACATGTGGAATTAAATTGTGTTTTAACTCAGTCCAGTAGGTGGCAGTGAGTGTCTCCAGTAAGTTACAATAAAATACCCGGAAATTCTAAAGGACGTCGAAGAAAAAGGAAGAGGACATTATTTCGAGAATGAGATTTGGGCATACTGGATTAAATAGTACGCTTAAAATAATAGGGAAACATGCGACTGGGATGTGTGAGGTCTGTAATATTAACGAAACAGTAGAGCATGTAATTATGAATTGTCATAGGTATAAGGAGGAAAGGATGAGGCTGAAAGACTGGTTTAGGAAAGAAAAAATTAGATTTGAAATGAGGGAAATACTACAAATGAATTCAGGGCATGTAGGGTATAGAGCGATATTTGTGTTTTTGAATAAAACAGGGCTTAGTAGAAGGATATGAGTTTAGTTGTTTTAGAAAGTTGTATGTAATAATAATGATAATGTATGAATATTAATAATGTTATTAGATATTTATGAAGCTATTTATTGGTTTTATATAAGTATGTATTTATTTATTTATTTATTTATTTAAAGGATAGTGAGAGAAGGCTATTGTGATCCACACTCCATATCAGAAGGTGGCGGTAATGCACACTGAAAAGTTGTTTGCCAACCGCCATTAAAAGAAAGAAGAAGAAGAAGAAGAAGGACGTCGAAGAAAAACTGTTTGTGGACGTTCTGTGCACGTTTGGGTGAGATTTTGTATTAATTTTGCGGAAAAATTGGTAAATTGGAACGTGTCTGTCGGGAATTATTTGTAGATTTGTGTTCAAACAATTAACTCTAACGTTAGGTGTGTGGTTTTTTTTCCCTTGCGTGTTTACGAACAACCTCAATATCTTGTGTCTGACCCATTCATTTCAGTCTATTCAGCTTCCACTAGCTTTCACCTCGTAATACAAAGATTTACATTCTGTCAAAGTTATTTCTCATCTGCCAAATTTTCTGAAGGGTCTCATTTTCTCTCTCACACAGTTCACAGACAACTTTAATAAGATGTCGATTGGAGTGCCCATCAAAGTTCTTCATGAAGCAGAGGGACACATAGTCACCTGTGAAACCAACACTGGGGAGGTTTACAGGGGCAAACTCATCGAGGCTGAGGACAACATGAACTGCCAGGTACTAAGATTTGGCATTTGTACTGAAAACTAATTTAAGGCATGAAAATAAATGCTTATCTAAAATATGTATTATTTTACCCTTATAGATTTTATACTGAAAGTTGAGTTGTTTAGTTTTAGTCTTTGCGTTGGATATTATTCTTTGAATTCATAATAAGGTTTGCACCAAGTAAAAACACTCCTCTGTCTGAAAGGTTGCCGTATTCTTTACTTTCCATCTTCAATTTCCTCCAGATGGCAAACATCACAGTCACATACAGGGATGGCCGTGTATCTCAGCTGGAGCAGGTGTATATTCGTGGCAGTAAGATCAGGTTCCTCATCCTCCCCGACATGCTGAAAAATGCTCCCATGTTAAAGAGTATGAAGAACAAAAATCAGGCAGCGGGTGCAGGTCGAGGAAAAGCAGCTATTCTCAAAGCCCAAGGTATATACAGCCTCTTGAACCCAGTCCACACATCTTGCATCAGAAACATGTATTTTTCAGAGAATTAATGTGACGTTATTTATAAAGATGATATCAAGCTGTGTTTGCATTAATGTTTTTTCAGTGGCTGCCAGAGGACGTGGACGTGGTGGACCAGGACGGGGGAACGTATTCCAGAAGAGACGCTAGTTTTATATTGATACCTTTTTTTTACTGTAAACTTAACAGAATTTTTTTTATTCATAATTTTACCAGCATTTTGGTTTGATCTATTTTATAATGTTCATTTTATGCTTCGAGAAATAAATGGGCGATTTTTCTATTTTTCAATTGATTATGTGAGGGTTTTTTTTTTGGAGGGGGCAGAATTTTTTGTTAACGTTTATAATTTTGTATACTGTATTTATCGATCATGCTAAAAGAGCTGTCAAGCACTGAGATGCACACATTTTAGTGCATTTTCTGTTATAATTATAGCATGTAAGGTGTTTAGGAGGTGTTGGTCATTGCTGAGAGGATCCAACCACTTGATTTTCATGGGTTTTACACGGTTGTAGACATTGGCTTGCAAATGTGCCGAGTGCGAATGCTACTGGTACTGTTTAACCAAATACATGCAGATGGATAGCAGTGCTAATCTTAACACATCCATTGCTCCTGTATGATAAGAAACTACATTCAAAGCATGTGTAAATTCTATAGAGAAGTGTAGTAGATCTCAGGCTACAGAAAGACGCATAGTATTCTGACCTTACATCAAGTACTGTTTCTTCAGCAATGGGCTCTAAGTGCAGCTGTTGTGTTTGCCTCGACTGTCTTTTTGAATATCAAACACCTGTAACGCTGGTTATTACTAGCAAAAAACTAGGATTCCTCTTCAGACTGATAGAGTTCTTGATCATCGCCTATGTTGTCATGTGAGTATATTTTGAGAGAATTCATGGCCTTTTTGTACTTCAAAAGAAATATTGATTGCATCTACTTGTATTCATTTCATTTTGAAGTCACTTTGAATAAGAATGTAATTTGATTTAATTCGAACGGGGTGTCCATTCCTGCTCCAGGAGAGCCAGCATCATGCAGAGTTTAGCTCCAACACTCTTACCTCCAGGAGCAGGTTTGTACGCCCTGAATTAGAGTTTGACAAGCCTATTGTTATACAGTACTGTGCAAAAGTCTTAGGCACGTTAGTATTTTCGCCAAAAAATGGTTTTAGGCCAGTTATTTTTTTCTTTTACTGTGGCATTTTAGTAGCAAATATCAGTATACATTTCCAAACATTCATTTTGCCAAAAATTTTAATAATCCAGTGAGAATTTTGTATGCAGAAGGAGTCTGACAACAGCTGGTACTCCACATGGAGATCTGATCTCACCATCTGTCTGTGATCACATGAAAAAAAATGAAACGGACTAAATATAGAAAAACTGCAGCAACGATTCCAAGACACTTGAAGAAAGTTTACATTTCCAATGATATTTCCTACTGACACACTACAGAAAAAGATAAAACCAATTTCTTAGGGTGAAAATATTAACGTGCCTAAGACTTCAGCATAGTATTGTATATAACTTAAACATTTAAGCCTGTCATGTTCTCAGTGAAATTCAATGCAGTCTTGACTGTTCAGGGTAACTCCATATCTGTATACTTTTTAAAGATATGTCTGCTGGTATCAGCGCGCTTACCAGAACCAAGACTCAGTGATCAGCTCAGTCAGCACCAAGGTGAAAGGAAACATTTTGACCAATTCATCCATTGAGGGAGTTCATGTTTGGGACGTATCTGAATATGTCATCCCACCCCAGGTATCTAAATTGACAGAAACCCATTGCACAGCAAATACAGTGGTTTCTCTTCATTTGAGTTAATTCGTTTATCCAACAGACATGCATTTTGTAGAAATTAATTCCACATTCAAGCATTTTTTTTTTTTTTTTTTGGTAGGGAGAAAACTCTTTCTTTGTGTTAACAAATATGATTGTCACTCCTGGCCAGACCCAGAGCAGCTGTCCTGAGGTACGATAAAACAGATTTGCATATGTCCACTCTCACAAATAAAGAGTTGCATGTTGCATTATGAATGATTCCTTTTTACAGATTCCAAGTGAATTCACTAATTGTAAATCAGACAGTGATTGTAAAGAGGGATTCAATGAAATCCGTGGCAATGGTGAGTTTTCATGTTCTGCATAATGCTGCACGATATTAGAGAGATCAATAAGCAATCTCTGTGATCCTCCTCGCAGGTGTTCAGACTGGCCGATGTGTACAATATTCGGATACAATCAAAACCTGTGAGGTGATGGCATGGTGTCCACTTGAAAATGATACCATCATCCCAAAGTGAGTTTCTTTAGTAAAAGTGAACAAGTTTGATGCAGTTTGCACAATTGAAACTGGGTATATTAATATAGTTTGTGATCGCACAGACCTGCTCTACTAAGTGCAGCGGAGGACTTCACAGTGCTCATCAAAAACAACATACAATATCCAATGTTCAGTTTCAGAAAGTAAGTTCATTCATTTGTAGGTCATGCACTTTAATCATAGATGAACAGAAACAACATGGTAACATTATGGTAATCATTTAAATCTAAGGTCTGCAAAGATGACTGGTTGAGAGAGAAACATTATTTTAAATTAAAATTTGAGTTATGTCAATCTGATCCTTTCAATGTCATGTTTTGTGTTATTTCTAGGCGAAACATTCTGCAACACATCAACTCCACATACTTAAAAAACTGCACGTTTAATCGTAAAACAGACCCACACTGTCCTATTTTTCGTCTGGGGGACATTGTAACCGAGGCAGGAGAAGACTTCAGCGTCATTGCTATTAAAGTCTGTATCTTCAATAGTGCTATACAGTTGTAATCAAAATTATTCAACCCCTATTGCAAGTCAGGTTTATTAGCATTCAGTCTATAAACAAAAGTAATTGAAATAGCTCAACACAACAAATGTTTCAAGTGGTTTCCCCAAATTCAACTGAAAATGCAACTTTTAATGGCTTCTGCAGTCTAAAAATTATTCAACTCCCTGAATAGAATCCCTCACAACAGCACAAATGTGCATTACAGGTGTTGTCTCGAGCACATCTGATGCAAACTAATCACGGGCTTCATTAGTTGCACCAGGTGTGCTTGAGCTAGAACACATGGAATACCTGAACTGGCTAGGTTTGTTGAGTGTCACGTTTGACTGCATGTTAGAAGTCAAAAGAATGGTCTAAATAGTTAAGAATATATCATCGGCCTTCACAAACAAGGAACAGGATACAAAAAATATATATATAAATGTATAATAAGATAGCGAAGGTACTAAATGTTCTTAGAGAAACCGTAGGAAGCATAGGCCACAAGTTTAAAGTTAATGGAACAGTGGTTACACTACCTGGACGGGGCAGAAAAAGGAAGCTATCAATAGTTGCCACAAGATTTATGAGAAGGCAGATTCAGAAAAACCCTTGAGTGATTGCAAAAGACCTGCAGTAAGGCCCCATCCACACTACTGCGTTTTAGTTTAGAAACGGAGAATTAAAACGAATATGATCTCCGTCCACACCAGCGTTTTAGCTGCGTATTAGAATTGATCTCCGTCCACATTAAAACGACTGAAAACGCGGATCACGTGACCATTCACCAACACTGGGCATGCGCGTGCCGGTGTAAACACAACTTCATTGATAAAATTATCCCACCATGCGCTGGTTCTTCCCGGGTTAACCCAAAACCGACGCTCCATGTACGGTCGATACCGCCGCTGCACATGGGAATTGTCACAGATCGCTCGAATAATAGCTTGCCTAGGCTGCATGTAGGCAGTTATAGCATTGTAAAATGCAGAATTTACTCGCTCAACAGCTGTTAGCAAAGATATACGCCATGACTGATGACACCCAATCATAGAGCCGAGCGTGAGCCTCTACTACGTCATCGTTATCTAAAGTCCTCCGTTTTGACCCGTCCACACTAAAACGCCCTTCGGAGATTCAAAACGAAACTTCTCCGTTTTGGGTCTCCGTTTTAGTGTGGACGGGAGGTGCAAACATAGCAAAAGGTCTCCGTTTTTAAACGAAAACGCAGTAGTGTGGACGGGGCCTAAGACTTGGTGGCAACAGGCACTGAGGTTCCAGCTTGGACAGTAAGGCGCATACTAAACTCATGCGGTTTCCATACCAGAACTCCAAGACGTACACCACTACTGACCCAAAAGCACAAGAAAAGTCGGCTCCAATTTGCTCAAAATCATATAAATAAGCCACAGAAGTTTGGGGATTCTGTCCTGTGGAGCGATGAAACAACTTTTCTGCCCTATGGATCAGCGGTATGTCTGGAGGAAGAAGAATTAAACATGCTGAAAAGAACAATTCGTCTACAGTCTAGCATGGTGAGGCTCGGTGATGCTCTGGGGCTGCTTTGCATCCTCTGGCACTGGAAACCTGCAGCGTGTGGTAGGCAAGATGGATTCATTGAAGTATCAGGAAATCTGTTAGGAGAAAACGTCATGCCGTCAGTGAGGAAGCTGAAGCTTGGGCGTCATTGGACCTTCCAACAGAAAAATAATCCCAAGCATACCTCAAATTCCACCAAGGCTTGGTTGCAGAAGTAGTCCTGGAAGATTTTACAGTGGCCATCACAGTCACCTGACTTGAACCCCATAGAAAATTTCTGGTGGGATTTGAAAGCGGTTGCAGCACGCAGACCCAAGAATATTACTGAACTGGAGGCCATTGCTCATGAGGAATGGGCTAAGATTCCTCAGAAGCGCTGCCAGAAGCTGGTGTCTGGTTATACATCTTGTTTGCAACAGGTCATAAAAGCAAAAGATTGTTCTACTAAGTACTAAAGATGCTTGCCATGAAGGGGTTAGATCATTTTGAGACTGCAGACATCATTAAAGTTGCATTTTCAGTTGAATTGGGGGAAACCACTTGAAACATTTGTTGTGTTGAGCTATTTCAATTTCTTTTAATTTGTTCATTGCAAACAGCTGAAAGTCTGTACATTTTGCCAATAAACCTGATTTGCAATGGGAGTTGAATCATTTCGATTACAACTGTATATCTGTATTACTTATACACTACTGTTCAAAAGTTTAGGGTCACAACAAATATTTTTTTTAATACAACATAATGGATTCAATATGATTTATTGCTTTTATTCAACAAGGATACATTCAATTATGGCTGTATAGTGACAGTAAAGACATGTTACAAACGATTTCTATTTCAGATAAATGCTGTTCTGTCATGATAACTCTCAGACTGTTTGGCATGGTAATATGACAATGTTGAAATGTTTGGTCTTTGGCGGAATAGATCTAGGGGTATTCCAGAAAGCAGGTTATGTGACATAGCCGGGTATGTTTAAGGGCAAGGATAACCTCAACTTTCGGTCCCAAAAACGGAGATAACTTTCATGGTATGTAAGTTGCCATAGCAACTTTCTCCGGAGCAGGCTCTGTTTCAGAATTAGTTTACTTCAGAGGTGTTCAGCGCATGTGTGCCCTATTGATGAGGCTCCAGTGGGCATAACAGATTGCGCACAATATTATAAATAGTTATATTGATATATGCAAAGCACTATTAAAACAAGGTAATGTTTATTTTTTTAGTAAAATATATATATTAGCATCTCACACATCGTTAATCTACAGACGTTTTTTTTTTTTTTTGCAACAGGATGTTATAATGTATTTCTATAATAAAAAAAAAACATTTATGATGTATCTTACCTTTCAAGGAATGTACAAGTAAAACGACTAAACATAAAAAATAAACTTTTACAGCCATGTTATCTTTACAAGCACACACTTATTTAGTTTAATCAGTCTTTCTTTGTATTGTATAATTAGCATCAAACAAACAAAGTAGTTCTTATTCACAGTGATTAAAGATTATTAAATAAAAAAGATTGAACACTGATTGCACAACCACTAAATAGGGGCGATATTCACCAAGTATGTAAATCGACATTAAAAGTAGTAGTATGGCGTGCTTTTCTTAGCGTTCGTTTCCGTGGTGACTCATCCGTCGCTCTGTTGAGAATGTCTTGTGTGTTAACCGTGAACATACTCTAGATTAGAACTTACTCCCGGATGCGTTTTTGGAACCAGCATACTTTGAGTAAGCAAGGATTGGGTTAATCAACTAAGAGTTCAGTGTATGTTTGACGGTATAACCTTGCTTTCTGGAATACCCCCTTGCTGCTGCTGGCTGGGGGCCCTGATCACCCTGTCGGGGTTTATTTTGTGATGTACATTATCACTTACTTATTCAAATTTGGTGAACCCCCTGCACCCCTGGTTAAGGACCTATAACTAAGCCATCTATAGTTTCATGAAACATAAATTTGTATTTCTTTCTACTCAACAAAGAATCTTGAATTTTTTATTTTTTTTTATAATGGTTTATATGGTTGACCAACATTGATAACATAGCTTTTTCTTAAGCACCAAATCAGTGTGCATGTATATATATATATATATATATATATATATATATATATATATATATATATATATATATATATATATATATATATATATATATATATATATATATATATATCCCCTAAATGCAGTCTTGTTAAGCATAAGAGACTTTGTTCAAAAACCAACCCCAAACGTTTGAACAGTAGTGTATTTATTTTTAGTATTTTACTTTTCTTTACTTGTATTTTACTTGTAATTGACTGTGTTTTAATGTTTAAGGGTGGTATTATAGCGATTTTCATTGACTGGAGTTGTGACTTGGACTTCCCAGAACACTTCTGCATTCCAAAATATTCTTTCAGCAGACTGGACAACAAAAATCCTGAAAATAACGTTGCCCCTGGCTACAATTTCCGGTACATAGAAAATTTCAATTTTTGATTGTTACATTTTGTATCTAAAGCTATCTTTATTTCTATTGGATAATAATTTTGTACTTTCCCACAGATATGCTAAATATTACAAAAACAATGAAGGCATTGAAACACGGACATTGATAAAGGGCTTTGGAATTCGCTTTGATGTGATTGTGTTTGGGAAGGTTTGTCTGCTAGTCTCTAAAGCAAGATATAACAACCAGCATCTTAGTCAACCTTCAGATTTGTTTACTCTGTTTTGTTTTGTTTTGTTTTGTCTCTTTAGGCTGGTAAATTCCATATTGTGCCCACTATTGTGAATCTTGGGGCCACTCTTGCCTTTCTTAGCTTGGTAAGCACAAGTTAATATTATTTTTTTTTTTTATCACCTATTTGAGTAAAATGGCTTTGAATCAAGTATTTTCATATTGTTCCTGAATTTCTCCCAGGTGACTGCTGTTTGTGACTGGGTCATGCTTACTTGTATGAAGGACCGTGACTATGCCAAACATAAATTTATTCACCTGGACAAAAAAAGTGAAGGTGTTACACTGGTGAGTAAAAGTCACTTCAATTTTTCTAAATGATTTATTTATTGTTTTGCAAAATTATATATGTATATATATATATATATATATTTTATATATATAATATCTTTTTTTTTTCTATACTTTTATAGAGCTCCATGGAGAGCACCTCATATGGGACTCAATGATGGAATGGACTGGACACTTTCACTGCGCTTGAAACCATTAGCATCAATATACATATAAAATAAAATTATATATATATATATATATATATGTATGTATAATATGTATAATATATATATATATAATATATATATATATATATGTATAATATAGATGTATAAAATATATATGTATAATATATATATATATTATCTATATATGTATAATATATGTATAATGTATATATATATATATATAAAATATGTATAATATATATATCTATATAATATATATATATATATATTATAATATATATATATATATATATATATTATAATATATATATATTATAATATATATATATATTATAATATATATATATATATATATATATATATATTTTTTTATATATATATATACTTTTATAGAGCTCCATGGAGAGCACCTCATATGGGACTCCATGATGGAATGGACTGTACACAATTTCACCTCCGCTTGAAACCATTAGCATCAATATACATATAAAATAAAATAATATATATATATATATATATAATGTATAATATGTATAATATATATATATATATATAGTATATATATTATATATGTCTAATATATATATATATATATGTATAATATATATATATAAAATATAATATATGTATTATATAATATATGTATAATAGTTGTGCTGCTTAAAGGGTCATTTCACCCATTTGAACATTGTTTTTTATTTAAAGTGGGTCATATATGTAGTCGAAATGTAAAATAATTTTTGAATTTGGTGCCTTCGTGACCGAGAAAAGACAAAAAATAACTTCAGAACGCATTTGTATGAAAGACAACAACTCCCACAATGCACCACATTGCACAGCTCCGCAAGCCCCTCCCACTAATCCAGAAAGCGCATATCTGCCTATAAGAGAAATCACTCTTCCGTCTACAAGGCTAGCTACTACCAGAGCTTGAAATTCATTTCACATTCACACAAAATGTCTAGTTAGTTGGCGAACTCATATAGTGCATTACTCCTCGTTTGTATTTTTTTCGAAAAGGTGAATTATTGCGTGGTACCTGGATGTTCAGTCAGAACATATGCGGTGCGAAACTAGGATAGTTCACAACACAAACGTCCGTGTCCTCGTCTGATTCAGAGATTTCGTCCAAGAGAAATTGTCATCGTTGAAATTCTTTGCCGCAGACGGACTCTATCTCTGTGTTCGTAGCGGTTCGTAGTTGCATAGTGAGATCACCGGCGCCACCAGTCCACCCTAACTCGAGCCAGTCCGGGCTCCTCGTCCGCGGCAGGCAGGTCTTCTGCCTCGGCTGCTCTTCGCTATAATGCGGCTTGTAAAGGTAGCCACAAACACCTGATTCAAGCATCAGACTTCCGAAATCCTCTTCTTCTATATCATATTGAGCACTCTCCTCCGCTATTGTCATAACTGTACATCTGTCTCCACAGCGCCTGTTAGCTTATAGCAGGGGTCGGCAAGTAACTTTGGCCGCGGGCCAATATTTTTTTTAGCCAGTAGATGGCGGGCCAGCTACACAGAGTAGGCCTATGGATACAAATTAAATACTCTTATATAGGCCTATAATTGCGGAATATGATGGGTCCGTCACCGTCCGTGGATCATTCATTCAATCGTTTTTTTTTTTTCAAATTAAAACCAAAAATAAAAAGATGAAAAACGACTTGTTTTTCCATTATTTATTTCCTAAACTGAAATGAAAAAAAAAAAAAATAAGGACGGGTTTTCTGATTTTCTGATTGTGCTCAGATCAAAAATAGAAAAAATGAATTACTGGATTAGACAAATTTAAATTTTGATTTTTAAGTTTTAATTTAACACCTTATGCATATATCAAGGAAACCATTTTAAACAGATCAAGTAGGCTACTATTGTGGTAACATATTACAGCCATTTTAATAAAGGTGTGAATAGCAATCATGCCTCATTCCGTACAGTCCGACTTTTGAACTTTATTCCTTTTTTATTATTATTATTTATTCGGGGACACACACATACACACCTAAGGTTTAAGGAGGTCTGCGTGGGACTGTTTTTTTTCGTCCCGCTCCCACAAGGTTCTATTCAGCAACCGCTTAAAATACACTCGGTGTTCACCCGCTTTATTTCCCGACCTGACGGGTCCACAAAATTTAGATCTCGTTTCCATAATCTCACATTCAAATGTCTCTAATGGAAAGAAGGAGATTGGAGTAGCCTATAATAATTATAAATGCTATACAAAAATTGTGTTCGTGTCAGTATAAATATTAGGCTATTTTAACATTGTACTGTCAGCAGAGAAAAAAAATGTCACAGAAAAAAAATATGAAATATAAATAACATGAATTAAATAGGACAAAGCCTATCACTCAAGTTTCTAAGCAACATAAACGAAAATCATATTGCCCTACTGACGAAATGAAGTAGGCTATTTTCTGTCGGACTATTTCAAACATCCTTGCAAAAAAAGAATGTTGTTGACTGACAATGGTTTCAGTACCAAACAGCTCCTCAGAGCTAGGTGTACAGGCGGTCAGAATTAAGTGCGGATACGCTGTCAAAAGATGTCGGGAGTTGGCTATTGTCAGTCAGACCGCACGCTCCGTCCAAAGTACACCAGAGTTCTGACCGCTACCGTCTTTTGACGCGCGAATGGACACAAAGTGGTCAAGCGTATAACTAGACGCGGCAGGCGCGAATTTGACGCGCTATTCACGTCCGTTGTGAACGCACAGTTATACTTTAAAACGTAATCCCGCGCCGCATTATTCCCTATGGGCGTTTCACACAGTATGCGGCGGTGAAATCGCCGCGCGACTACGGCTTTTCTCAAGTAGTGGAAGAGTTTTGTACAGCATTTAGGACTGCCAAAATAATCCGGCGGGCCAGAAAATATTGCTGACGGGCCAGTTTTGGCCCGCGGGCCGCCAGTTGCCGTTCCCTGGCTTATAGCTTCAAACAAGATGGAGGATATTGCTTTCAGTTTCAGAGAGTAAAGTCCCACCCACTGATCTGTAATAGGTCTGTAGCGTGAGCGCGCCCCACCCTGGGAAAGATGAGAAACTAGTGTCTGTAGTCTTAACAGAAATCCCCCCCTCTAACACTTCCTCCTACAATGACGCAAAATGACGATTTTTGCGTCATTGTAGGAGGAAGTGTAAGAGGTAAATAACAGATTTCTCCCATCTCAGGGGAAAATGAGAGAGTGTTGCACGACCATTCAATAGTATGACTGGGTTTCTAACAATGCAAAGCTTAATGCAAATGGGTGAAGTGTCCCTTTAATATTTTTGTGATAGGCCTATATTATGCAGCACAACATTTCAATTAAATACATCCTTCCTAAATAAAAGTACTGATTTCTTTACAAAAAAAAAAAATCTTACTAAATTTTATCCGTCACATTTGATTAATACATATGATAACATACTTATTGCAGTTTATGAGTGTATCAGTGTAAATCATTAGTAAACCATTTTGGCTGTACATGCTTGACCTGGATTAATTTTTTATTTTTTTTTACTTCAAAGGCATTTGTCTTAGTAAAAACTTAATGACATGATCATGTTTTTGGGGTTAATACGACACATAGTTTGTTTGCTTTGCAGGTTAAAATTGTACAAATGACCAATCATATTCTGTATTATTGATTGTAGTTAGTATCATTCCCTTTTATGCATAATCATAAGACATTGTCATTCTGATTGAATATCTAATCATAAAACAAATAAAGTCTATTATCTGTTGAATTCTGATGGTACGGCCTGATAAAGTCTAAGGCCACTGTATTTCCCATCAGGGCTTGGGTATTCTGCTCTTATCCTCCATATGCAGCAACTGGGTATTACTGGAATAGCATCTCTGGGTGTGCTGTCACCAAACCGCCATCTAATGAATTGAGCATAGGCTCCATGGCGCAGAGCCTCCTCTTGCAGCTCTGCTAGGGGATCCACATAGAACAAAGTGGTCTCCAGGACTGAGCGACTGACAACCAGTGTTGAAAAGAGCGGGGAGGAGGTTATGCAGCGCCCTTTTCCTGATCGACAGCACAGCTGCTCCTGCAGGATGTCTGAAAGCCGGCAGCAGCCACACTGACACCAGGCCGGACACCCAGACTGTGACATCTCCAGTAATGGTGTATCTGCGCTCTGTCCGCTGCTGTGCCTTCTGGGAAGGTTTTTGTCTACCACAAGTCCACCACTCTGTCCATTCTGTACTGGCTCACTTCTGCTTTGGTCACACTGCAGAACACTCATCAGAGTCTTCATGCTTGCCAAGTCATTCTGATAGAGAACAGACCAGGGCTATTATAAGTAACTAAGGGTAGGTTTACACGACAACGATGTACTAAAAACGGAAAAGTTTTTCCTTTGAGTTTTTTTGCTTATAGACGACAATGTTGTTAAAACGATCCCCGTTCACATGGATCCGCGAAAACAATTAAAAATGCTGTATTATGCATCCAGGCCAGTAGTTGGCGATGTAACTTTGTAAAGAAACACAACACCCCTATAGACTGAACATGTAATATGCATGAGCATGACGTCTCTTTTTTTCACAAATTCGCGTTTTTGTAATTTACACAAATGATAACGGCATAGTTTTAAAAAATTATGCATTTTCAGGCCCCCAAAACACCTTTGTCATGTAAATGAACGGCCAAAACGCATAAAATGTTTTCCGTTTTTAGTTGAAAATGGTATTGTGTAAACAGCCCCTAAAACTAAAAAACTTAAAATATTAAAAACAAATTTTATTTCAGCTAGTTGGTGAAGCAAACATTTCTCATTTTCATTTAGTTTAACTTGTAATACAAAAAAAAAAAAAAAAATTAATATAAACTATATAGACATTTAGACAAAACTAATTCGAATACAATTTTTTTTAAAGAAATTGGAATTTTTTTAAATAAGACCTAATTCAAAGTATAAAAAATTAAAAAAAAAATTAAAATGAAAGTCATCATTTACTTACCCTAACATTGTTCTAAATAAAAAACCTAGATACATGAATGAATTCAAAACTATTTCAGTACATACAGAAAACTGACGCTTAAGAAAGCACTAAAGCATGTCAGCGAAATGGTACATGCTGCTTGCTGATCATTTTCACAGTATTTTAACACCATTTTCTGATTTTTTTCAATAAAATAACCATAGCAAACCAGTGTAAAAGATTCATTGATGGTGCACAGGATTTTGCCATTTACAATTTTACAATATTATTGCTTAAATAACAGGTTCTTTTTTTTACCAAAAACAACTCTTGGGAAGAGTGCTTGCTGACGCTTCTGGGTTAAAGTGAGTCAGAATGTACTGCCATTGTATTGAATTTGTTGTGTTTTGTGGAAAAAAGTATGTCATACAGGCTTGTAATGACATAAGAATGAGTAAATGATGACAGAACTTTCTTTTAGTACAGTTTTAAAACTAAAATAATGCTTGCTTTAGATTTAAAAACAAGCATTCATTTACTGGCAAGTGTGACAATATAATTTGGTCATCTTACTTTGCGCTGGTGTAAGGAAAGGGGTTTCGTCTCCTGTAGTCTTTTCTTTCTGGATTTTTTCACCACCCTCAACATGTCCTCATCCACAAATGACACACAAAGAAAGCACTGCAACAGACACATTACAACAGGTTAGATTCATACATTCAGGATCCCAGTTACAGCTTGTTTAAAGCATTAACAGTGTGAAAAACCTGCCACACAACAAACTGAGTCAGTGTTTTTAATGTGTGTTCACCTCTTCTCGGTCCTGAATGGCCTCAAACTTCCTCTC
This sequence comes from Scardinius erythrophthalmus, assembly GCF_964197995.2. Classification (NCBI taxonomy): domain Eukaryota; kingdom Metazoa; phylum Chordata; class Actinopteri; order Cypriniformes; family Leuciscidae; genus Scardinius; species Scardinius erythrophthalmus. Next base: position 17,968,754 of record NC_138240.1, read on the forward strand.
AGTGTAGGTCTGCTTTGCCTCTTTGGAATAACAGCCGGTACCAATAAGCCAGTCCAGGAATATTGTTGTCTAAAGAAAACTCAATGGTAAATATTTCATTATTTTAAAATCACCATCTGACGGCTTAAGGGTTACTCACAAGAGCATAATACGAGAGCGTGGATCCAATGTAGATGATTAGCTGAATGATGCTGAATTTTCCAGCCTGTGAAGAATATAGAGCACTCTTTGCATGTCTTAAAATCCAAAGCGAACATGCACAGTTATGACAATATAGGATAATATGATCTCACCTTCCCAAACACCATCACATCAAACCTAATGCCATACATTTTAAAGAGCGTCCTCTGCTCCACACCATTCACTGTAGAGTATCTTGCAAACCTATAAAAAATAATATCTTTAAGAAAGGAATGTTTAATAGTTCACATACTTTTCAATATGATTTCAGTTGTTCATACCTGAAGTTGAGCCCAGGGTACAAGGTGCGGTTGCTTTCTTTTTCGTCCAAGCGACGGAACGTGTATTTGGGCAGACAGTTGTGAAAAATGCGGTTCAGGTCACAGTCCCAGTTGATCTGGATCCCAATTACACCACCCTGTGAAGTAGATACATGGACAATGCTATACTGGCATGCTTTATAACTAAATTACACAAATACACTACCGTTCATAAGTTTGGGGTCGGTAAGATTTTTTTTTTAAAGAAATTAATACTTTTAATCAATAAGTATGCATCAAATTGATAAAAATTTGCAGTAAAGACTTATTTAATGTTACAAAAGATTTCTATTTCAAATAAATGCTGTTCTTTTTAACTTTTTATTCATCAGAAAATCAGAAAAATTGTATCAGTTTCCACAAAACCGGACGTCGAGGTCACTTCAGTGATTTGGGAAAAGCCCGTAAAAGTCCTGGCAGAAAGCGATGCATAAGGATGTAGTGTAATGACGCCCAGTTCCAGAAATGCACTAATATTTTGTTGGTAATATTAGTTTGCAACAATTATTAGTTAACACTAAGTTGTCAACACTTCGGAAAAAAATAATACAAAAATGTTGGATATACTGGCTTTCTGCCAGGACTTTTACGTGCTTTTCCCAAATCACTGAAGCGACCTCGACGACCGGGTTAGCGGTAGCATTAGCCATCAGGTAAGTGTTATTTAAATAAACTCCTGATGTACTTACAAACTTTCCAATGCCTTGTTTTATGAGTAGAGAACCTATTTGTACTACTCTAGAAATTTGGTACCATTCTGGGCATTATTAGTGGGGTATTTTACGAGATACATCCTAGGTTCCATTAGCGCCTGCACTAAGCCATTCGGCTGATATCTCTAAATAAGTTCTAATTTTAATAATGTCCAGCGAAGGGAAAAAAGGCTTCTTGGGGGGAGGGGGATAGGGGTGTTTGGCTCAAGGTCATGGTGCAAAGGACCCTAGGTTGATTTTACTCCGAACCATCCCTTTAAGCAGGACAACTGTTTTCAGCATTGATAATAATAAGAAATGTTTCTTGAGCACAAAATCAGCATATTAGAATTATTTCTATAAGTTCATGTGACCAGGGTTGTTATCACTAACAAACATTAACTGAAATAAAATAAAATTTTAAACTTAAATAAAAAAAACTTAAACTTACTTTATTTCAGCTAGCTGCCGAAGCAACATTTTCCTTTAACTTTCCTTTACTTAACTCATATTACTAAAATAACTAAAACTAAAACTAACAAAAACATCTATATAGACCTTTTTAACATTAAAAAAAAAAGAATATTAATAAAACTAAACTAAAATTAAAGTGAAAACAGAAGATATATAAAAATATTAACAAAAACTATAATAGTATATCAATGATACTAAAATAACACTGCATGTGACACTGAAGACTGGAGTAAAGGCAGCTTTGCCATCATAGGAATAAATTACAGCATTAGAGACTTTTTTTAACATTAGTGTATATTTTAGTGTGCTTGAACGAAAGGTATTTACCTCCACTGCCATCTCTGAAAAGTTCTCCTTGGCCGCACTCACAATGTCTCCCAAACGGAAAATGGGGCAGTATGGATTTTTGTAGCCGTTATAGATGCAACCCTTAAGGTCAGTGTCCTTCATTTCAGGGAGAATGTTTCTTCTAAGACAAATAGATAAATGGATGTCTATATGATCAGTTTTTGAATAATGAATATTACCCTGGGCTTCCTTCTGGCTAGCATTTACTTCAAATACTGCTAACTGTTCACATATGCTTAAAGAATGTTAATGCACCAAATTTGTTCAGTAAATGTCACAGCATTTGCTACTGTACAACTAATGTACTACCTTATGTAATTAAAGGCTGGAAATCTGATGTTATTCTTGATCAGCACAGTGAAGTTTTCTGCAGATGCTAAAAGGGCAGGTCTGGGGAAACAGAAATGAAAGCCTGACATAAGAAAACATCCGCATACAGAATCTCAGTTTATGTAAAAGTGGCAAATAAAAGTGCATGTTCCTCAAACAGGTTCCTCAAAGGTATCTATGGCAGCACTGGTAAGTTTGAACTGCAGTGTCGACTGTTTTACCCCTTTAGCAGCATTTCTCTATTGCCAAATAGCTTTGTTGTCACAGTATGTTTATTGAAAAGTAGCATTGCACATTACAGCACCTGGGATTCTTCTTGTTCTCAATGGGGCACCAAGTTCTAACTTCACATGTTTTCCTCATTATGTCCAACTTCACACAAGCACCTGTTTGAACACCTTAGAGGCAAACACAGGAACAGACCTCAGATCATGGAAAGACTTCAGATAATGGTTTAGGCTTTCACTGAAAAATAAAAAATACAGCTTGGGTAGTATTATTCAAATATTCAAACAAATGATTGATTGGTCTGGCATTGAAATGTTTCCGCATAACAAATCTGCAGCCAGGGCACAAATTGCATCTTCATATAACATTACCATGGTTATGTTGGTCAGACAACCCTTTCTCGCAGTCTTTGTCTGTTCGACACAGCTTTCCATGTGGTGGGATCTGAAGTAGAACATATGAATGGTAGAACAACCAAGTAGAACAACAGAAGTAGACCATCTGTTGAATGGATTATATTTGGCTTATAAGGAAAATGGAGATTGAGAGGAGATTCATGGAGATAGAATCATCACTAAATATAATGGGCCAAAATGGAAATAAATCTTCAAGACTTGAGATATACTTTGTATTGCAACTGAAATAAAAATTAACTGCACTTACCTCTGGGCAATTACCTTGTTGTTGGTTCTTTGTGACTATGACATTTGTCGCAACAAAAAATGAGTTTTTTCCCTGCCGAAATAAAACAAGAACAACATTTCATGACTTTTTAACTTGTTTTCAAGAGTTATTGGAATATAAACCTAAATCTACTTAAGAACAAATTTATTGTGGTGTAAGAGAACTGGAAGAGAAGGCAACTCTATGAGAAAACAAACGAAGTTAACATCTGAACTCTCTTGCTATATTAACATCCCCATTCGAGACACGATCACACTTGAGTTGATTTAATTCAAGTGTATAGCCTACATATCCATGTGGGCTACACAAAATATCTTGCCTCGAGTAAGCATGAGTGTGACCGCCTAAGATTACCTCTGTTTAGTGACCAAAAACTGACGAGTTTGTGATCGTGGGCCCGCATTATATTAATGGCCGGGGGACCCTGTGCGACTTTGGCACCCGAATGAACGAAGATATTAAGAGTTAAATAGAATAAGCAAACGTGTCACTATTCTATGGCATTCTAACCTAAATTCGAGGTCGTGATAAAATGGAGTCAGATAAAAGTTTAATTGGAATTAAATTACTTTGCCACGATGAAAAGACAGTAACACACAGTAAAACCTTCACCCGCTTGTCGTTGGACTGACTGGGCAGGCCTTACAGTGGTATGAAAAATAATAATAAATGGTGGTACTAGTGTTACCTGCGATGGTCCACTGTAGTCCACCACATCCCACACGACTTTTCCAATGTCTGGTATAGATATCTCTGCCACTCCCTTAACCTTTGTGGTGACAGAACTGACCACTAGATCATACTCTTGATATTCCTTGTTCCATAACATCATGATACTGGAAAGTAAAGGCATAAAAATGACTTAGGACTCTGAATTAATAATTTAATTTTCGTCAGTAACGTTACATCTAAACACAGCATAACACGTGTAAATAACACACACTATCAATGAATGTAGCCTACATGAATGAGCTCTTGTTATTAAATGTTGCGGGGGCGACAAGCCTGAACAACAGCGGAGACAAACTGCTCAGAAACTTACCAAATGAACATCAAGATCACTCCGTTAAAGGTCCATTTCAGCGACCCAAGTCTGACGCTGTTGATTTTGACGAGTTTTTGTGTGTCATATTCACAGAGGTTCAGCAATATGCAAGGCATGGCGGTGATTTGGTAAACACAGGGGAAGAATGACTGCGGACAGTGCGGAGTGCAGCTGGGCTTGAGGTCGCGCAGAATAAGGTCACATGGTCTATTGAAAGACAGTTTATAAGGAGGTTGAAAGTCTTTTCACTGAGACAAATGTAGGCTATTCAAAATTACTACATGTATATCCATTTTTATTTCGGAACTATGCCGCAGTTTTTAAAGATAATTTAAATATATTCTCAATAAATATATATTTTTTATATTTCATTTTTATGCAATTTCATTTTCATATTCAAACTGTACATTTTAACCTAAATGTAAGATGCTAAATGTATTCAAATTTAATTTATATTTTAATATATTTTAATTGCATTTTCATTTCACTCTACCATTCACAGTGGCCCAGAAAAAAATAAAGAACCTCATGAATACAAGGATTATTCCTGCCGAAAATAAATAAAATAAAATATTGAATAATGAAATAATATTCTCAACAACACTACTGTTTAGAAGTTTACAGTTGGCAAGATTAATGTTTTTGAAAGCAGTGTCTTATGCAGGCTGCATTTATCTGATACCATTATATAAATATATATAAGTAATATTGTGAAATTTTAAATAACTGTTTTTTATTTGGATATATTTTAAAATGTCATTTAGGCTATACCTGAAAAGACAAAGCAAAATTAGCAGCCAATATTTCAGTCACATGATCCTTCAGAAATCATTCTAATATGCTAATTATTATTATCATCATCAATGGTGAAAACATTTTTATATTTTTATTAAACATTTATTAAATATTTTTTGTGGAAAGAAGATAGAAATCATTTATAACATTATAGAAGTCTTTACTGTCACTTTTTACTGTCGCATCAATTTAATGCGTCTTTAATGCTGAATAATTTCTTTTAAAACTCTTTTTTTGTTAAATGAACGTTACTGTATACTGGACTTGCTACGATATTGTACATATCAAATCCAATTTAGCTTATTTAACACCCTGTATAGAAAAATCTATGAGGTTAAATTATTCCCCATCAATCCATTGTCCCATTGTCCCTACAGTGGAAAACTCAAGTCCCTACATCTTAGGAGATTTGAATAGTAAAATTTTACAGACTGCATTTTATCATTCCAAGTACATCTAAATAGCAAACAAACAAGGATTTGAATAGGCAAATTTCAAACACTGATAACATGATCATTTAATACTGATTGTATTGTGAAAACAAATGTAGTCTCAGTGTGTAAATGACATGCATGAGTTGTGTATATTTACCATCAGCGAAGACAATAAAATAAAATCTCTTGTTTTATAATTTTGTTTTATGTAAGCTGAACTGTAATGAACATGGTGCATTTCTCTCATTTTACCTAATTTGTGTTTTCAGCTTTGAACAAAGCCTGCTCTGATTCACTCACGCAAAGCCACTTTGCATATGAGATTCATTCCCTGTTTCTCTACAAGACAATGCGCATCTCTCCAGATCTCATATCAGTGCAGGACTCTGGTTTGTGTGCTTCGCTCTCTGAAGAGAACATCATGATCTCGACCTTAATTGAGCACGTTCTTTTTTATGTTGGACTTGCGCTTGTTGGTGTTTCTGGAAACTTATTTAACCTCATTTTCACTATACAACAGCAAGTGAAGACCAGGACCATTCAGACTGTGGGTCTGATCCTGAACGTCATCTCCATCAGCAACATTATCTTGGTCCTCGCCACCTTCTCATTGGTGATGGGTGTTTTTCAGAATCCCCAAATTTGGTGCATCACACCATATCCTTTATCAATCCGGATCGAATTGTATCTGATGATAACTTCCAGCTTTAACAGCTTCTGGGCCATTGCATGGCTGAGTCTCTTCTACTGCATCAAAGTCGTGAGTTTTACGTCTGAGTGCTTCCAGACACTGAAGAGGAAAATCTCGTCTGTGATCAACGCTGCAGTGCTGCTGATCTGCTCTTTCTCCTTCTTGTTTTGCACTCCTCTGTTCTCACTTGACATTACAACTTCACTGGATGAAAATGACAACGTGAATGACACCACTAACATGACCTGTTCGCAGCCCATTTTGACTATAGGTATTGACACAAATGCATACGCGGGTGCTGGCATTTGTCTCCTCTGCCCGATCCCTCTGATGATCATGCTGCCGACCTCTGTCCGAATGGTCGTCCATCTGTGCGCCCACACTCTGGCTCTCCAGAAGAACAAGACCCAGGTGCAAGGATCTGACTCGTACCTCCTGGTGTGCAAAATCACCATCTCCCTGGTGGGAGTTTATCTGTCCACTCTATTTATTGTGTCTTTGTTCATCATTAATCGGTTAATCGGGGGACTTGTCACCTACCAAATTATGGCCGGTGCCTTTAGTTTTTACAGTGGCATGACTTCTTTACTTCTGACAGCTTCAAACAGGCATCTAAAAGACAAGCTCTGGAGTCTGTTCTGTTGTAGGAAGGCACAGGAACAATCTAGCAAAAGCCAGACAGTTGAGACAGGGGATGTTTGATATGATAAGGACTGTTTACCAGGTGACTTGATTTATAGACAACTAGCACTCACTGTAATATTTTTCTGATTTAGAAGAAGTTGCTTTGGACAAAAGCATTAACCATATTTGCGTCAACACCAACGCACAACAACATTCTCTTTATTATAAGCAGGCACTGCAGTTTTGTCATCTGCCACTTTAAATGCTCAACCTCTTTAAAAGCTAGCTGAATTCTGATTGGCTGTCAATGTTTTTATCCTTCATCAGCTGGAATTTTTTTTTAAAAAGTGATTCAAATGATATTGTGTGTCATTATTGTTTTAGTTGTGGTGTGGACTTTGCTATTCTTTCAATTTAGAATAATTTGTAGAAAAATAGAAAACAAAAACTTGCCATATATCTTTAGTGTTACTGCTATATCATCCTTGGTGTGAATGTGCTTTAATTCATATGCATTTATACAACCTTGTTAAATATTTACATTTTCCCATGAAACTGGGTTGTAATAACTAGAAACAAGTTAGTATTTATTTAATATAATATTCATATAAATTGTTCTTGTAGAGTAATGAAAAAGTTATTTTTGTCTTGGTGATCTAAATGTAGTTGTGAAAAATACCAATAAAATGTCTACGGACTGAAAGGATGAATACTGTTTGTGAACAACAGAGCACGGCCAAAGACTTGTACAGACATGTTTCACTCATATGACTCATATGTTACCGTATTCATACTGCAACTGCTGTTAGAAGATTAGGATTGCACATGCATATTGGCTAAACCATCCTGAAATCTATGCTTTTTAATTCTATTTGAGCATAAGAAACAACATTTTTGGGACAGTATACATGTCAGATGTTTTGCTGATTTGAAATGTGTAAATTTAAATGTGAGTTTGGCAAAGTTTTTTAGATTTATGCATTTCCCCATTTAAGTAGATACGAGTTGGCCTTGCATGCCCAAAATAACGGCCCGGAGGTGTTGCAAAAATGGCCATAGTGTGAAATGACTTACCTTGACAGGGATTTTAGCATGGCATTGCCAAAGGTCACGGGTTTGACTCCAAGGAAACACACTCTGATAAATGTATGAATGACTGTATAAATGCATAAATGTAGGTATCATTTTAATATAGTGTTTTTATTTTAAATACAGTGAATTTATTGATTTCGTTTTTGAATACAGTAACATTTTCTAATCCATATTTGATCTATAGTCCACCATATTACCGCAAAGTAACTTGATGAAAAATTAGAGTTTAAACATAAAACTAGACTAATAGACCATGCAAAACAGACTTAGTTAAACATTTTCTGTAGCTTTAGTTTGAGAAACTCAGGTAAGCCTTTTTTTTCAAAGGTTTGTGGCAATGCATCAACATTCATTATAACCTTATGGGCTTCATCGAAGACTTCCACACCAATCTCCTTCTTCACTCTGTCTCTCCAGGCAATCAGAGCAGGTCTGTCTTGAAACACATCTAGACCTGTACCGACCGGCTTCAAAACACACAAACAGAATTGGTCAGTATGTCATGTTTAGGTCAAGCATTAGGAAATCAAATGTACACAATGTACCTGCATCATCTCCACAATGGCTACAAGATCAGCCAGAGATATTTTCTCTCCAATTATGAAGGGTCTGCTCTGCAGAAACTTCTCCTCAAATGTCTTCAGAGACACATTGAGGTCCTCCACGGCAGCATCCATCTTCTCCTTGGGCACCGGGGCGCCTGTGACCACAGGTATGACCCCCTAGAATTGTTGGAAAATGTCAGTTACAGCCCAACATCTGATTCAGAAAGCATTTTGTCAAATATTACATATAGAGATGGTTGCATACTTGATAACTAGATCAGCAAAAAAAGAGGTTACATAGTCACAATTTACTCATTACACACAGACACAACAAGTGATCTAATCTTTAAGCAGCAAATCTTACCCTGAACCAGAAGACCTTTGACCCATGAGTTCTTATGTTTGTGTGCTGCCAGGAGAGAAACTCGTCGACTCGTGCACGCTTCTGCAGATCAGCTGGATACCAGTGGTCAGGAGTGTGGTGATTCGCTGCCAAGTACTGCAGTATGGCTATACTATATAAAGTATATAGGCTTAGGCTACTTAGTATTAGGAAATCTAAACATGTATCAAATGTTAAAAATCAAATTAACAACATATATACCTCTCTGTGAGAATGAAATCTCCGTCTTTGAGAACAGGAACTTTCCTTATGATGCTGACCTTGCCAAATTCATCTCCATATTGTTCACCTTTGTGCACAGAGAAAAACAAAACAAGATTTTGTATTGATGCCTATATAAAGCAGAACCTATACAAATCTATTTCATTGAAACCAAATGCTTTTGCATGCAAACTGGGATAAAATATTAACCTAAAAACATGCTTCATGTGCACGTGGTAGATTTTTCCCTAAACCTAACTATCTGGGGCGTCTCCAAATCGACACCAATACCTTAAACTGGGGCGCCTTTATACTCTAGCTCTTGCATCTTCAGTCGACAACTAGCCGAGTTTCTAACTAACTTGCTTTCCTAAACTCGCTTCCTGCGCAGGAATAAATCGACAAACAGACCTTAGCAAATGTCCTTAAAATGCTTTAATCACGGCCAGGAGATCTTCCCGAGCAGTTCTCAGGGAATCTCTCCCAAGAAGCAAGGCCGGAGGATCTCAGACAAATTCCATTGAGAATCCCACCGTAAAACACAGATACAACTGTGTTTTTATAGAATTGAGAAAACAAATAAGACTTACATGTCACTTTCAATATGATTGGTTCAACTGGTTCAAAAGCCCCAACCTTTTTCCTCTGTCACTGGCACAAGCAAACTCTGATTTTGTGATTAATTATCACAAGGTTTTGAGAACTAGTCATTTGTTTCACTTCCCCTTTCTGTTATTTATACACACATACACTCAAAGTCACAAGTTTTCCCAAAGAGTTTGGCCACATTAAAAGCATATGAATGTTACTCCTGCAAGAAAAACAAATGTTAGTTGATTAATTAAAGTTGATTAATTAAAATCCATCATAGGAAGCATCTAAATTAATTTCTTGTTGATAAGTCAAAAATATTCACTGTAGCCTACATCAACCTAAATACATTGTGTTAAAACAGCTTGCATCAAGATTGCAGTGCACAAATCCATAAAACAGCTAAATTAAAACAAAAATTAAAATCACCTGTAGATAAATCCACGGATTTGAATTCAAAGGGAATTTTATTTATCTTGGCAAATAGGAAGACTGAGCGACATGGCTGGGAATGCAGATCGAGATACAACTCCAGTGGCATTTTGGCTGTGATGTGTTTGTCCAAGAAGAAGAAGACGGGATTCGTCCGCGTCTAATCCTCATATGTTCTGTGTTTATGCTCCGCCCTCCAGGGGTCAGTAGTACAATGTTCTTGCGACACCTAAAATGAGGGTACCATGTTGTGGCTGTCTGCTTCGTTTATCTAATTGCTTGCTGCTATAGTTGTCATGATCAAAGACAAATGGCAGGAGCTGAGAAAAACTTGCATGTCATGAGGAATTTGCCTGAGATATGGTGAAGGGATGAGAGCGAGAGAGAGCTACTGTAACAAACTGTGAAGAAACTCAGGACAGCATATGTTTTACTTTAAATCAAGTTAATAAATAAGTTAAGCAATTTTCAACTTCAGCTGTCAAGTTGATTTTAGGCAACATCAATTTAAGGCAGCATTTTTTACATTGTGAAGAGAAGCTTCAAATATTGCTAATTCATGCACTTTTCCCACAAAGTAATGGTTAACTTGATTTTTGGAGTTTGGGGGTGTATGTCAATAAAGATTGCTGTAATAGGCCAAAGTCGAATCACATTCACCCCATCCAACAACTGTTCCTCACTTGAAAAATATCACAAAATAAAAGTGTTATTATAGAATGCTGAAAAAAAAAATGTAGACTGAATTTCACAAGCAAAACCTGTTAAGATTTCTTGTTTTGTGCATGCATTCCTCAAGAATCTCAAGTAATTAAATCATTTTTTTACCCCCAATGCATGAATTTTCTCATATTACTGTAATTTCAGCAAAGCAGATCAAAATCCATATATGCAGCTCTTTCATGCTTAGTGTTCTTTTTCTTTTAGAGGTGTCTTTCCAGCATCAAATGATTAAGTGTAACCTATAGAACACATTTAGGCCTACTACTTTAGACATAAGCTGAAAGCAGTTTGGAATAGCCTATGTAATTTTTTTATGTTATTTTTTCGGTTTTAGACATTTACTTTCTATATTTTATAAAAAACCCTCTCAAGTATCATTGAAAAAATTGTTGCCACATGATGGCGCAAAAACACTTCTAAAAAATAGACCCCAAAGAATGAATTAGTGGTGGATCATTCCAACACCTTGATGACTTTCTTTCTCCTTGGACAGAAAGTTGTGATTCATATTTAGTCTATTTATATATAAATTTGTCAAGCTCTAGAACAGGCTCCAGTATCAAGGCTGCTCTATAAAGTGTGGATGTAGCCTAATGCAAATGGCTCCACCATAACAACATTACTTTTACAAATAATTGGAATACTTTTTTTTTTTTACAATATTCTAAAACTCCCACAGTTTTAAAATCGGTTAAAGGAGAACTCCGGTCAATTTTAACATTGAGCTCATTTTTTTGTAAATTTGGAGTGCTGTCAATACAGAGAACAACGACAAAAATCGGTGTTGCCTACACCGTGTTATCCTCTTTTTAAAATTTGCACCCTGTTGACTTCAATGGGGCAAGTTTTAAACCTGCTTTTAGCCTCTTAACATCCTTGATGTGTCATTACAAGTGCACAGCTAATGTGAGTGATCACGGGTGAATCTGACTGCAGTAGATGTGAAAGATATTAAAAAAAATGATGTTATTTCAGCCAGCGCACATACCTGTATTTTCTTCCTGTTTTCAGTCGAAGTCCATAGTAATCGATTGTCGAGTTCACGCGCGTAATCATAGGTAACTAAACCTATGCGTGTGAACTCGACAATCGACTACTTTGGACTTAGACCAAAAACAGGATGTAAATACAGGTATGTGCGCTGGCTGAAATAACATCATTTTTATTAATATCTTTCACATCTACTGCAGTCAGATTCACCCGTGATCACTCTGAAGGAATCACTCACATTAGCTGTGCACTTGTAATGACACATCAAGGATGTTAAGAGGCTAAAAGCAGGTTTAAAACTTGCCCCATTAAAGTCAACAGGGTGCAAATTTTAAAAATAGAATAACTCGGTGTAGGCAACACCGATTTTTGTCGTTGTTCTCTGTATTGACAGCACTCCAAATGTACAAAAAAAATGAGCTCAATGTTAAAATTGACCGGAGTTCTCCTTTAAGATGTGAAAATCGTGTAGTGGGTCCCAGGACTAAATTAGACATCTCTGATTGGCCATTGCGTTTCAGAGATCAACAAATATGTCTTTGGCTACATTGCACACCATTGCAAAAACATGTTGTAAAAAGAAACAATGTTCTCCTTCTCCAGAGGTCGCAAACACAAATACGTGCTAACTTGACCAAATCTGTTTCGTCAATATGATATTATTACAGTATCAACTTAGGGTGCACTTGCTTTCATTTGGTGGTGCTTATAGCACCCTCAAGCACCCCCATTAACCCGGGCCTGCTCTAGTAACATCAAAGGATGTTACATGTTGAGGACTATAGGGATTGTTACTATCAGACACACATTAAATCACATAAACTGCTCAGAAAGGATAATCATATTTAGGCAGCTTCCTAAAACCATTATAGAGATTGATCTGAAATGACTTTGTGTTGAACATCCTCTCCTCAGACATTCAAGTGTGCTTTGGAGTTGACCTTCTCAGTGAGGTCATGGTTCGAGTGTGCAGTGTGGATTTTAAAAGGGTGGGTTCTTGTTGGTTCTGTGTTGTATTTCAGAGGGAATGTACAATAATGAGATGCATACACCACCCTTTGATAATGATACATTCACTGACACACCTTTACATCATATTACACTGCACAGATTTATTCTTAGGGAAATCACAAACCCAGATCCTTAGATAGCCTATTATTACTGTATTTAACTTGTATCGCAATCGTTTACGTGTTAGATCATCCACCACAGCCCCGTCAAACTCAAACGAGAAGTAAACAAAGAATGGTTGTGGTTTGGAATAACCAATATAATTGTTCTGAGGCCAATGGGTTTTTCCTGCGGAGGCTCCCAGCAAGACTTCACTCAAAATCTGGTTTGAATTTAAAGAGGCATGCGGTCCCAGATTATAGCAGATACACAGATAAGAACCAAAAGGTCTATGTAAAAGTCTTTCTGAGATTGTTTCTCCATGTTCTACTATTAATGGAAGACTGTATTAACATATTCACTTCTATTTATTGTGAGACAAGCAATGTTTGTGCTAGATTTGGTAACAATAAATGATGTATTTTCTAAAAAAAAAAAAACACAAAGAAAGACAAATTTTATGTCTCTACCTCTTCTATTCTTAAGAGATAGCAAGAAAATAAATAGCATATACATTGCTTCAAAACGTTTTGCTATTATTTCATATTTTGATGTAATTTGAATGAAAAATTATAATTTGATTATAGTGCATTCATCTTAATAAGCCTCAGAATTTTTCTAATTATAAATAAAAATAAACCCTTCCTTGTGACATTTCAGCCAGACTTCACAATAAAGTCCTATTAGTTAACATTAGTTAAAGGAGAACTCCGGTCAATTTTAACATTGAGCTCATTTTTTTGTACATTTGGAGTGCTGTCAATACAGAGAACAACGACAAAAATCGGTGTTGCCTACACCAAGTTATTCTATTTTTAAAATTTGCACCCTGTTGACTTCAATGGGGCAAGTACTAAACCTGCTTTTAGCCTCTTAACATCCTTGATGTGTCATTACAAGTGCACAGAAAATGTGAGTGATTCCTTCAGAGTGAACACGAGTGAATCTGACTGCAGTAGATGTGAAAGATATGTATAAAAATGATGTTATTTAAGCCAGCGCACATACCTGTGTTTACATCCTGTTTTCGGTTGAAGCCCAAAGTAGTCGATTGCCGAGTTCACGTGCATAGGTTTGGTTACCTATGATCACGCGCGTGAACTCGGCAATCGACTACTTTGGACTTCAACCGAAAACAGGATGTAAACACAGGTATTTGCGCTCGTGATCACTCTGAAGGAATCGCTCACATGTTCTGTGCACTTGCAATGACACATCAAGGATGTTAAGAGGCTAAAAGCAGGTTTAGTACTTGCCCCATTTAAGTCAACAGGGTGCAAATTTTAAAAATACAGTAACTCGGTGTAGGCAACGCCGATTTTTGTCGTTGTTCTCTGTATTGACAGCACTCCAAATGTACAAAAAAATGAGCTCAATGTTAAAATTGACCGGAGTTCTCCTTTAATGAATCATCTAATGAGTTGTTTAGCCTATATAATTAAATTAGCAATACATTTGTTACAGTATTTGTTAGTCTTTGTCAATGTTATTTACTTTTTGTGTTTAGATTAAACAATTGATGTTTACTGATGTTAATCTAATTGGTAAAAACTTCCAGCCCATCATCCCATTGGTTTTACATTAAAGGGATAGTTCAGGATTTTAGACATGAATCTCTATAGCTTCCCCATAAGCAGTGTGGTGCATTGACCATGACTTACCCCCGACAGCGTCCTGTGAGCCGAGCTCCGGTCCAGTTTTGGTCAAGATGAAATTAGTCCGGCAAGTTTGCTGGGGTCACGGCAATAAAGCTTTTTTCTTCTCAAATCAATATGTGTTCAAAAGAGTGATATATTTGCGTCACAAAACCGCTGTCTATGGAGAGGTCAGACCTCGTAATGGCTTGGCACTATTTTCTCCCCCGTCATATCGCTGCGCGCTGCCGCTACCTACAGCCAGCTGGGAGCCGCGCACGTGTCACTTTGTTTACAGCTCGTAAAGAGAACGATAACATGTCTGACTACAGCAGCGACGATGACAACATTGACTTCGACACACAGCCAAAATGATATCTTTTGGGATATCAAAGGATAGCTTCTTTATCTTCGCCAGTTTGGAGTTCACATTGAAGCCCAGAGCAATGAGCCAAAGTCGCCTCAGAGCAACATCTGCCACAGGAAATCTTTGAAATGTGTGAGGAGAAAGCGCCACATCTTTGTTTGTACAGTCCGGATAGTCACAATTCCGCACCATTTTCTACAAAGCTTGTACAAACTGATCGCTCTTGGTGAGTAGCTATGTTAGCTCGTTCGTGTAGCTGTTCTGAGCACGTAAACACTGCTGTAAACACTGCCGAACAACTGAAAAAGTGGTGTGCGCCTGCGCGGCTCCCAGCTGGCTGTAGGTAGCGGCAGCGCGCAGTGATATGACAGGGGAGAAAATAGTGCCAAGCCATTACGAGGTCTGACCTCTCCATAGACAACGTTTTAGAGACGCAAATATATCACTCTTTTGAACACATATTGATTTGAGAAGAAAAAAGCTTTATTGCCGTGACCCCAGCAAACTTGCCGGACTAATTTCATCTTGACCAAAACTGGACCGGAGCTCGGCTCACAGGACGCTGTCGGGGGTAAGTCATGGTCAATGCACCACACTGCTTATGGGGAAGCTATAGAGATTCATGTCTAAAATCCTGAACTATCCCTTTAACTTGTGGTCAGATTTTGATAAGGTGAGGTAATGGGATGCATGTTGTGACTCTCTGGGCTTCCTGTTTTCCTCTTCTGGGCTCATTGGGGAAATTCTCTGCTATGAGCTCATCCCCATCTATGCAGGTGAACTTTCTTGGAGTTAACTCATACACCCATGACATTTGCATGTAAAATAATATCATGTATATATATGTGCGTGCAGGAGATGCATCGTTCATCTGGGCATATGAGTTAGCAAATATGTTTTTCTTTCTTTAACAAAGATTACATAAACATTGTAGGTCGATGCAGTGGCAAAGCTATGAACCTTCCAAGAGGCTTACCAGGGGAGGGAAAAACAACATCTGAGGCTCATGGCGGGGCTTTAAAAGTAAGTGAAGCCTCATTAGTTTTATTTGTGGCCTCCTGCACCTGCATCTTTGGTACACCCACATGCAGAGTTAAAAAGGCAATTCAAACACTAACTTGGACATACATAAGCACATTCCATAATGGAACAAATTAAAGGAATAGTTCACTTAAAAATGAAAATGATGTCTTCGTTTACTCACCCTATGGTTGTTTCAAACCTGTATGAATTTCATTCTTCCGCTGAACACAAAGGAAAATATTTTGAAGAATGTCGGTAACCAGACAGTTAATGGACCCCATTGATTTCCATGATCCTTTAATCTATAATGAATGATTGACTGAAAATGTTCTTAATCATATTTGTGTTTATTGTATTGTACTTCAACCTCTTGATCATAGAAGCTAACACAATAATTGTGGTATTTTAGTCATTACAGACATAGACAAAAACCATATGTAGAATGAGCAAAGATCTGTGGTCCTTTCATCACTTCTGTAAACAGAATTCCAAAAGCCAGTTAACTAAAAGAAGAGCTTAATTCTTTTTATAGTTAGTGGTCATGCATGGTCTGATTTTGCATGAACTTAAATTGGCTGTTAATGTACAATAAAGTTAGAAAGAAAATGATAAATGGAATCAGAGTTTGATTTTGCCTGCAGCTAAGAGTGGGTTTTTCAAACTCAGAGCGATATCTCCCCATTATCTTTCTGAGTCGGTCTCGAGACATTGTGTGCTAACGCTATAGGGCACCCCCCTCCTCCCTCGAATACCAAAGCCTGATTGCATTGCGCAAGTAAAAATGACTGGCCAATGGCGTTTGAGTACACAAGTGAGGGACGAAGCCATTCACTATATAGCTTAGCGCTCATTGGCATTGCCTCAGATATCTTTCTCCTTCAAGAAACAAGCATTGGATTGCTTCCTGCTGTTGACGACACTCTAAGAGGACGCCGCATTCACTTGCTGTTACCCTTCTGCGATCCAGCAGAGACACAGTGTCCATCAAGGAGTGTTGTGCGTGCAGTGGACCTATTGAGTTCCCCGATGCACATGATGCGTGTATTTGTGTACTCTGCTTGGGTTGTGCTCATGCAGAGGCAGTGCTGGATAGGCCTGACTGTTCTTTCTGTGAGAAAATGATGGTTAGAACCCTCTGTGGAAGGAGTTCTACCATCCTGAACTGTGCACGGGCTGCCTCCTCACCTCCACCTTCCGTTGCCATCGAGCATAAAAGTCACAACGACTGAGCACTGTATGGGCAGCCTGGTGGTCCTTCAGCATAACTTATGGCTGACACTGATGGAGATGAGGAACTCTGAGAAGGTGCAGTTACTGGGCATGCTCATAAGCCCCCATGGCCTCTTTGGTGACGCTGTGGGTTCTTTATCGGGGAAGTTCCGCGAAGCCCAAAAGTAGTCCAAGGCACTTAGGCATTTCCTGCCTAAAAGGGCGGTAGCTCCTCCAGAGCGAGGCGAGTCGAGTCGTTCCGTGCCGAGCCGAGTCGTACCACCTAGTGGAAAAGCGCCATAAGAGGCAGGGGCTCCACCCAAGTAAGCCAGTGCCTGAGCTTCAGCCGCGTTCTTGATGTGAGTGGTCAGAGGAGGAGAACATCTTACAACGTAGACAGCAAACCGGCAAGCAAAAGAGTTCACCTTGCTGTGTTGCACCCACCTGTTCCCTTGCCAGTTGATAAAAATCGACAGTGAGCAAATCGTGTTCTTCACTGAGGTGAACAATTTAACCTCCGCTTCTCCAACCAGGCTCCAAATCATCTAGACTTTCTGAGGATGTAGCCTCCATTGTCCGTGAAATGTGCCTCTCCCTGACAGCATTTCCATGCCACAATTCAGACGGCCAGGAACATTGACTGCCCGTATCAATAGGAGGTTCCTGACCACCCACAAAAGGAAACGTTCCGTCAGCCAAGGCAGAAAGGCAAATATGCCTTTGCCCCAGTCAAGATTATGCCACTGGTGTTTCAAAAGATCAGGGAGGAAAAGGAGACTGTGCTGCTGGTTGCGCCGAACTGGCCCAACCAGCCATGGCTTCCAGAACTAGGGGAACTTCTGGTGGCTCCCCCATAGCTGATGCTGTTATGGAGGCACCTGCTGTCTCAAGCGATGGGCACTATATAGCACCCCAGACCAGAGCTATAGGACCTGCATGTCTGGCTGGTCAGTGCAAGGAGTAGGCATTGAATGTGCCACAAAGGGTCGAGAGCCCCGTCGACCAGACGCCTTTATGCTTTAAAATGGAAAAATAAAATAAAATCCTGGTGTAAGGCAAAAAATGAGGACCCATCGACCAGCTATGTCTGTTATTATGTTGTTTCTACAGGATTGTTTGGATAACGGGGCACACCATCCACTCTAAAGGGTGTATGTGGCATTTCATTGATTGTCGCACAGTAGGTAATCACAGTTTGGTGTCAGGGTTTCTGAGCGGAGCGAGATGGCTGTTACCTAACCTGGTACCTGCCTGGATTTGTCTTTGGTGCTAGCACACTTTCCGAGCCACTTTTTGAACCGCTGCATGCTATGGAGCTGAAAGTGCTCTCATTCAAGACATGCTTTCATGTTGTTTATGCCGTTTAGAGCACAGGTTATAAAGCTGAAGCATTTGCTCCTCAGGAGACCATGCCTGTCCCACATCCTTTATGCCCTGTTTGTGCTTTGCATGCGTATGTGGACAGGTCTAGTCATTTTAGACTGTCAAAGCAGCTGTTTGTCTGTTTCAGAGGTTGCTGTAAAGGTCTGCCACTTTCGAAAGAGCGCTTGTCTCATTGGATTGTGGAAGCTATAGTGTTGGCATATGCTTCTAAAATGAGACTTGCCTCTTCATGGGCTTGGAATAAAGGGATGTCGATTCAGGACATTTGTTCAGTGGCAGGTTGGTCTTAGAACAGCTTTGCTAGATTTTACAACCTTGAGATTCCCTCATTTGCACCACATGTTTTGTTTGTGCAGGATATGTAAGCTGATCATTTTATGGCTGTTTGCAACGATTGGCCACACCCTTCTCTGTGAGCTGTGTGGTTTCAACTCTGTCTGGTACAGACTAGGTAGGCCTACCTAGAGTAGACCCGACCTACTCTAGACCTAGTATAGGTCGGGTACTGTGTTCTGATGCACTGGCTCGGCTGCTTTGATTGGAGTATTTAGCATTTATTCCCAGCCATAGCAAAAACGCTTGAGCTGTTTGTGTGCTTGTTTTGTCGCTTTACATTAGTGACAGATGTCGCTTGTTTATTCATCAGTTTGGTGCTTGCATGCGTTAAACGCTTGCAAGTGTTTGTATACTGTTATAATATGCTTTACTATTTCATTTGTGTTTTCTCTTTACCAGAGTGTTACCGTTGGGTCAGCCCCTCACCCTGGAGTGTATCATTCGTTAAGCTATACCTACGTGGTTAGTTGTGTGTGTGATCATCATGGGTTTGTGTGTTGATGTAAAGGATGCCACACGCTGAATCGCCCTTCCACAGTATAATTCCCTTGTCATCATTTTATTCTGCACAACTGCTTGAAATTATGAAATAACTGCCAGGACTCCATAGAGCTGAGAATGTTTACATGAACAAAATAGAAAATAGTCTACATTGCCTATTCAATAATTTTAGCTATTCTCATTTGCTATTTTTTTTAAACAATAAAAATTAGATCAATTTAGCATAGAATCAATTTGCTTCGCTGCCCACGACTGTGTCAATCAGCTACATTTCCATGTGCATCGTAAAAACGCGGATGTTTAGGAAAGCGCTGCGGCAATTTTTTGTGCCATCTAGTGGTTAAGAGGAGAATCAATCAAATGCGCCTTTGTATGTATGTACAAATGTTCTTTACAATATAGCGCTAACCAAATAGATTATTCTACAGTTTCTTCCCCTATAAATCTTAGATAGGCCTATCTACATCAAAAATATGAGTCTTTCCCTAAAATGTTACACATTTAGAGAACACGCAGGTCTAGTGGAAATTACATTTGGAAGTTATCCAAATCTGACCGAATTAGGGAGTTTTTTTTCGTATGCTAGATTAGGCTGCAGGCTATTGATCAGCTCTCTTCAGAGGCAAGAGTTAAAAGTCACGTGGTGAGACAGGGCAACATTGTCACTCCGGCCCATAAGAAAAAAAGAAAAAAAAAACTCCGGTGTATTTGAGGAAAGAGAACAAAGAAATCATTGCATATAAATTACTGCAGTCTCCGCAGCAGCAGTCGCACAGGCATTGCGCGAGTTGTTTGCACCGCTACCTCCCATCGCATTTCCACTTCCAGCAGTGGAGCTCGAGGATACAGGAGGAGGATGCAGGTCTCCGGGCTTCTGTCAGGCGCTTTCGCTCTGCATGTGCTCCTGACCGTGAGATGCATGCCTTTGCATGGGGGGCGAGAACTGATGAAGCACAAAGAGCCCCCGGTGAGTTTATTAATGCCAGTAGTCTTATTTCATACATTTGATGTATTGTTTCGTTCCAGCTCTTGAAAACCGGTAGGCTGCTGTTAAGTTATTGTACGTTTTACCGTTGTAACTTGCCACAAAGTTGTAAAGTTTGAGTTTTACTTGAAAAAATCTAATAATATGCTTTTTTATTTTACTTTCATGTAACGTGACAAATAGGGCAACATTAACAAAGCTAAATTTGTTGAGATTTGGCTTGTTACCAGACTCGCATATTGGGTTATACATAATCATCATGAATCATAAATTGTAAAACGTCGTCTGAAGCCTCTACAATTACGAGCCAGAACCTGTTATTTTCATCTGGGATTGTTAACGTTTTATGATTCAGGATTAGTAAAGAATGCTTATGAGAGCAAGTTTGTCTCATTTAACTGTTTAACTGCCACTAAATGCTGTATTTTCCATCAATTTAAAATATACTAATAACCTTATACTGTTCCATACATTTGAAGTGTTTGCTTGCTTAATAAAATCACCCAATCAACAAAAATGACCTAATTTTTTATTTATACCCTATATTTGAAGTGTTTGTTTGCTTATTACAATGACCTGTGATCATAATCTGAGTACTGAAGAATTGCTTTTTAGTGTTGTGTTTATGATGACTCAGGTGTAAAATTTGTATATAATGCTGTCAGTTTGTTCCCCCGGCGATGACAAAAGAGCGAGGGATTGTGCAGGCATGGGCAAGTTTGTGTTTCTGTGCCATCTGGAGGGACACACACTCCGTCTCTCTCACACATGGATGCATAGCCTACTGTAGAGAGAATTTAGGGAATGTGAGAAACCGCTTTGTCCTTGTTCCAGTTACGATTATTTTGTACTGGGACTATAAGAGCAGTTTTATTGGGTCTGTTGGTGCTTATATGCTTATTGTGTTAATTTAAATTTTTTGTGGAAAAATTAAGCCTCAATTTGGTGCAAGGTTTATATGATTAAATTTTAATAAAGTTTTATGTATGATCAAATTAGATACTGTGTATCAGACATGTAAATCAGAACCTTATCTGTTTGGTCATCTTGAAATTATCTCCATCTTAACTTAAGACTACATGGGAAATTGTATACTTATGCAATTTATCAGTGAGTGTTTACGTCATGTCCGTAAATTAAGAAAAGGTTTGTCCGGTCCGGCTCCTATAGTGCGTGTATTGTGCAGTAGACTTGTGGTAGTGGCTTAAAGACTTATTTTTGTGTGAAGAAAGCCGGGGAGTTTTGATGTCACAATGTAATGTCATGTAATAACTTTCGCTCTCATAAAATCACCTGCAACCAAGGGTACACCGCAAACCATCATCCGCTTAGAATAGCAGAGATGAAGCCAAACTCACAAAATGACAAATACAAACCACTGGAGGGCCAAAAGTTACATATTGTAGAATTAAAAGTATCTGTAACACAGCCTCTGAAGTGTAAGTGAAATCACCTGCAAACCAAACAGCATTTCCATCACAACACAAGGAACATTGTGGTTTACGTATATAGTCAAGAGATTATAAGGCTCACTCACCTTAACTTAATGGGAAAATGCCCCTGCTGTGATTTTGTCAGGGTCATTCAAGGAAAGCGTGATATCAGTTTCATGACTTCCTGAAAGTGCCAAAGCAGGAATATGTGTGTGTGGGAGAGGGAGAAAATAGTTTTATGTGAATAAACCAGGTGCCAAAATCCTTCAAGCATTGACCCAAACTTTGAAACATTTACTACAGCTGGTAGATATAGAGGACTGAGCTGCTGGGGATAAAGTTTAACATGAGCACTGGTGCATAAACAGTATCTGGGAGCTTATCACTGAAAGCTACTTGAAAGTCTCCTTTAGTCCTGCACTGGACCGCTCATCACTCCCAAAGTCAGCTGCAGCTTCTAGGGGATTTACCTGTGAATATTTGTTCAAATGGTAATCCTTTAAAGCTTCATTTATCTTGCCATGAAGAGCTGTGATATGTTGGTGTAAGGATTAGCTTTTCTTTTACTCACCCTGTCTGATGTCTGTAAACCAGATGGACAGTAACTCATATCTTAGATCCTGCTCTCTAGCCATCCAAAAAGTATTTATGGGGTCAAAAGGCTCATTTAAGTACTTTTGATAAATGTGTAAATATCCTAAATCATACATATTCCAACATACACCATGATCCTTTTACCTTAATTTTTACTTAAAGCTACACTGTGTAGGATTTTCTCCCATCTAGCGGTGAAATTGTTTATGACTACCAACTGAATATTACTTTCTAGCCCCTCCCATTCCGAGGGCGTTTTAACTCCTACGGTGGCCGTATTATCTCAAATCTGCCGCCAGTCGTGAGTGCTCTCCCCCTTGCATTCGTCACGGTGCCACTGAGTGTAAAAACGCGAAAGGCGAATATCGAATTTCCAGGTATGTCCCTCTTTGGCACATGTATTTTCAAGATGGAGGCGCAACATGGCTGCCGACATTCGAGCGACTCGCTCGTATGTATTCTAAATGGCAGATTCTACGCTTACGAGAAAACTTGATTAGTTGGTAGAAGTAATTACACATTAATTGAGCACATATCATTTTGAAAGAACAAAGTTTTTTTTTTTTTAAATTTAAAAAATTACACAGTGTAGCTTTAAAGTAGTTATCTTAAGGAGACCGACTCAGTTGTTCGTGAAATAATCTTGCTTTATGAGTTAAATGTGATGTGTGGGATTTTTGCATTACTAGTCGTCAAAATGATAAAAATAATAATTGTTTCCAAACATTTTTCCCAAACAGTCCTACGTCTTCCAGTGGTTGCATAAATAGAATGGAAAAATTTTAATCATTTTTGGTTTAAACTTAGGGCTTGAATCACTTTAAAGTATTAGCCTTAAATCACTGTTTTACTACTGAAAGTGGCTTGTACTTTCAGTTAGTTGAAAGCAATGAGAAAAATCCTAACAATTAATCCATTATGCATGTCACTTGACATTTTTTGCAACATAATGGTCCCATATTCACACAATATCACTCTCTCTTATCAATCTTCCTCAACAAAGGTTTCTGAGACTCAGATATCGTTAACCTTAAATTTGGTGATTCTGGATCTCTGCTGGTGATTCGCAGTAAACTAGGGCATAGTTCTGGGAAACAGCACATAGGGGCAAACAAGATGCACTCAGATGCACCGTGTCAGGTCCTCTTATCAGGATTTCCCCTGTGCTGAAAGCACGTGTGAACACTGGAGAGAGGCGGGGGGACGTGGGAGCTCTAGGCAGAGACAGGCTGTGTTCTATGAGAGTGAGGCTCAAGCACAGACCTCCACTGGCAAATCTAACCACACGTGAAAGGAGACAGCAGCATTTATAACTTGGCTTTGTCTGGGAGGCGTATCTGAAACATGAATTAAGTCGAACTATACAGGCAAAACGCTGACTCTAAATATTTCCAGCATTAAAAAAATGAATCAGAAAGCATTGTTGGCTAGCTTTCAAACTCTCTGAGACAAGTTTTTTTTCTCCCTGTCTGATGACTGTGAACCCATTAATCACTGACCCAGAATTTTGATCCCACTCTAAAAGGTATTTTCAGTAGCTCTAGGGTCAGACGGTTCATTTAAACAGAGTTGATAAAAGTGGACAGCTACATTCTCACACATATCTTGCTTCCATTAACTGCAGTAAACCCATAGCATTCCTTTCTATGGCCGCTTGGTTTCCATTTTGTGTATATAAAGTGCAATTTTGTTGCTTTAATCTCTTCGGACATTTAATGAAATAAACTGCTTAAACATTGTGTTTTGGCAGAACATCAAGGCACCTTGGGCAATGCTTTCTCTTTAGATTACACACACACTCACACACATGAAAAAAACAACCTATTGTGTTGACTTCATTCCCCCCTGCATAGTATAGTCAAATGTGACTGTGTCCTAACTTGCCCTCCATTTTTGAGAAGTGGATCATACACATAAACTTTGAACTGGAGTTCTAAAAACATGCATTGTAAATGAACAATGCAGAAAGTGTGTGCCAGATGTGGAATGTGTGTGTTATTATTCCAGGATAATGTCCGATCTCTCCCACTGATAGGTCAGGAGTCATGATGCTGTCAGAATGTTATGATGAGATAAACAACTGAGAAAATAATGAATTTAATCAAGCATCTGCTTTGAATTTTACTGTCAGTTTGGTCCATGACATTTGATTGAGGGTAAGTGCTTAGCGTAAATATTTTAAGTGAAAAAAGATGATGCCATACACTTTTAGAATATTATTAGAAGAAGAATATGTCTGTGAATATAGACGTTTCATGAGCTGTAGGTGTATTTTGTGAAAGCAACATACATACATTTCTAAGAACTTGACATATGCATTTTAAACTAGAATGTTTCTTATTGTGGACACCCCTATTTGTCATTGACTCATAAGTGTATTAATACAGTAAGAAATACCTGCAACTTAGTCCAAAACACAAAGAGCATAATGAACCTGAACGGTCTGTGCACATGTTTGAAATCAATGTGCTGGTCTCGCTCAGAGACCAGGGCACATTCCATAGTTCCTGCTGGGCATTGTCTCCAATATAGCAGCTCTTGCTCACGCATGAGGAGTCACCGATGAGCCTCCGTCCCTGGGAGAGAGACACAGGGTCACAGAGGGGAAAGCGTTTAGCCTGTTTGCCGTTTTTTTTTTGCAAACGTCCTAAACATTTTATAATATGTTGTAAACCAGTCGGGGGAAAAAAGCAAGGGCGCCAACAATCTTGTCAGGACTGTGCTTTTTTCTTCCTGTCCAAAGGAAGACATAACGATAACATAAAAGTCACACTGTAAAAACTTAAAATCTTCAAATTGTAAAATTTTTCACTTTTTAAAATGCATTTAGGTTCTTATGATTGTATGTAAGTATTTAGACATCTGGAGTTGGTAAAAGTGGGTAAAAGGCAAGACTTGAAAGCTGAAACATCCTGAAGTTTAAAACCTCTGTAAATGCCTCAAAACTTCTGGCTAAAAGCACCACAGTGCTGCCCAAGGCATTCTTCTCTGTCTTTAACGCCCATGTTAATGAACAGCCATTTCCTCCAAAGTATGTTTAGGGACACTAAGCAGTCCATCCGCAATCATATCTCACAGTTAGTAAACAGCATCAACCATGGGAAAAACATGATTTTTCTTTTTGTATCAGATTAGGTCGGCTTGGCTTGTTTGTTTTTATTTAATGTTCCTTAACATAGTTTATTTTCATTATCATGAACTGTTTCCTTGCCAAAAAAATGTATGTATATATATAGGTAGTACACTACCGTTCAATAGTTTGAGGTCGGTAATAATTTTTAAATGTTTTCGAAAAAAGTCTCTTATGCTCACCAATGCTGCATTTATTTGATCACAAATACAGTAAAAACTGTAATACTCATGTTATGACAAATTTAAAATAACTTTTTTGTAATTTATTCCTGTGAATTTTTGTCACATGATCCTTCAGAAAACATTTCAATATGCTGATTTGTTGCTCAAGAAACATTTATTATTATTATCAATGTTGAAAAAAGATGTGCTGCTTTTGTGGATACAAAAGGATTCTTTGCATTTATTTACATTAAAGATCTAGATTATTTATTTAGAAATCTTTTGTAACATTATAAATGTTTTTACTGTCACTTTTGATCGATTTAATGCATCCTTGCTGAATTAAAGTATTAATTTCTTAAAAAAAATAAAAATAAATCTTACTAACCCCAAATTTTTTAACATTAGTGTCAACTTTATTCAATTCATTGAGCTTGCGTTAAACTTCACTTACTCTCACAAGAGCATTACAACACACTGTCCATTGTTGTCCATTACCAATAAGTTCATGCAGGTCTTCCATCTTTCCATAACAGAGTTTGCCACAGATTCCTCATTCGCTCTCTGAGAAGAGGAGAGACAGGGTCCACCTCCATCACCCTCAGGACACCTTTAAACCTCAAGCAAAGGGTGAGCCGCTCAGGAACAGCTCCGGGGGTGTAGGTCCACTGCGCTGTGGCGTCCCAGACTACCCCGACCAGAGAGAGGTGCATCTCAGCAGGCACCCCCGACAGAAACGCTTTGTGATTTTTGGAGGACGCTGGCCAAAAACTAGCCTCACTTACAAGTAAGGTGTACAAGAAAACTACAAATATATATATATAGATAGATATATAGATAGATAGATATATATGGCAGGTGGGGGGGCATAATTATTAACATCATGGATATTAATTGTATGATTTCATTAATATTCAGTAGGTGCTTTAGACCTTCCTGTTATTCCATTCACTCCATAATAATATCAATAATAGATAAATAATAACAAGTGATTAAAAGTTTGTGGGGGCATGTTGCATCCAGGATTAGTATAGTTTTATTATAGTTAACTAAAATACATGTTAACGGGAAATAAAATATATAAAACATTTCTTCCTTTAATTTAGTTCAACTTGATAGAAAAAATAACTCAAAATTAAACTGAAATAAAAGTTTTACTGAAATTAAACTATACTGTCATAAAAAAAAAAGACAACAAAATTACTAAAACTTTAACCAAAGTGAAATAAAAACTATGAACGTATCTCAGTCAGGGATACTATAATAACAGTGATCCCATATTGGTTGAAATCCCTTAAAATATTATTACATGGTTTATAATTTATTATTTAACAACAACAAGTCATAATAATAATAATCCTGATAGCTTTCTAGAATTGTATACAATATTGTTGGCTCTGAGAGAAATTGCTTTTGTTCCTGTCGCTTTGGATAAAAGCATTTGCCAAATATAAAATAATAATAATAATACTTATTATTATATAAAACACACAATTATTAGTTTTATATTATTATTGTAATATTAAAATATTTAATTATTATTATTATAATCACACATTTTAGAAAAGGGTCTTTTTTATTATTTTGATGATTGTTGTCCAACACATTTACGTTCTTTAACAAAACCATTTTTTTTTTTTTTTTTTACTTTTCTTTGTGAAGAATAATAAGGTGCGTCTCAATTCGCATACTTATACTACATACTTTTAGGGCGTAGTATAAGTAGGCGAATTGAGACGTAGCAACTGAAAAGATCTGGAACTTGTTTAAAACTTTTGCAGCAAAAGTAGATATTTTTGAGTGTGTAGCAAAAGAATGCACAAGCTTTGGCACATACTATCACGTCATACAATTGCATCTTTAACAGTTGCTCTCTGTCGCATCCTGTCACAGTAAACTGGCCTGTCAATCATCTTGTCACAGTTAAAAGCTTTTATAATTATTTCATATCAGAGAGAAATGCAGAAGCACGTTGATCTGCAGTCACGGGTCTGTCATGCAGAGGAGTGTCTCAAAATCTTTTTGTTTTCAACAAAAGAGTAATTTCCCCATTTTTTTCAATATCAGAATTGTAGTAATGTTTGTGCACTGATAGCACATTCTATCTCTGTTCTGATCATACCTAAGCAGACAGTTTATGTGGAGGAATGCAGGGGCATTATAGTCAGACCTGTGAGGGAGAAAAAAAGGCCCGTCTTTGAAAAAGAAAGTAATCAGCCACATTTGTACAAGAATCTATTCACAGGCAGCACAGTGTGGATGTATCCGGTGGAAGATGTATACACTGTTTTCTTTCTATGGTCGTGTCGCTCTGGATTGTCCTTTGTGTAACAGTTTTATGGCTGAATACAAGGGTGTGTACAATGTAGATTAGAATGGGACAGTATAAGATAAACTAGATGTTTACATTGAAATATAGTATATATATAGGGTGACCATACGTCCTGTTTAACCTGTTTAATTTCGAGATCGCCCAAAATGCCCGGGATTCGGCTTTTGCTTTCTACAGTCACCATTCATTATGTTTGCATTATTACATTATTTGACACTGACACGTACGTGCCAGCTTTGCAGGTCATGCATTCTGCTTCACAAGGATCCCGACCAAGATGAAAACAAAGGAATTTTCTTAGCAATGCTAAAACGCACATCAACCGATTACTTGTTTAGCGTTCATGTAAACACTACATTCAGATTCACCAATCGGAATTAATTCAGTCCTATTGAATCAAAAGGTGTGTATGTAAACAAAATGAATGGCGACGAGAAAGCAAAAGCCGAATCCCGGATATTTTGGGCGATCTCGAAATCCATGTCCTGGAATATGGTCACCCTAATATATATATATATATATATATATATATGTGTGTGTGTGTGTGTGTGTGTGTGTGTGTGTGTGTGTGTATGTATATATATATATATATATATTAGAAAATGCGCATTTATATATATATATATATATATATATATATACATAATGGTTGTGATTGTGAATATAATTCACACAACGAAGGAGAATCAAAATAAACTTTAATCACAAACACTCTTGGAACTTAAATACATGGAACAAAGGGATCTAATTGGGAAACAGCTGAAAAGAATGACTAATCAAGGAGACTAACAAGAACTCAGGCAGGCAGGAAACAGAAACAAAGAAAACAAGACTCAAACTGAACATAACAGAATATACGTGTTACAATATAGTCATAGTAATGCTATTGCGAATTTTTTCTTTTGCTATATTGGAGCATATAAGAACACAAAAATAGATTTGTTGTAGTTTCCATTCACTGCTATAGAAGTTTACCTAACTATGAAGACTTGTGCTTCTGAGAACCCCAGAAATGGGAAAAGCATAAACACAAGAACAGAAGCATAAAAAAAAAAAATGGTATCAAATTCTAAGCCGGAGGGGCTGAATGAATCGAGACACATTCCATGACACAGACAGGTGTGTGGGCCCTCTGATAAAGCTTGGCTTCCTTTATTAAAATGCGCATTTCTAAATAATCTCCGATACAAGTAGAAACAGCTTTTATAAGTTCCTGTTAACTTGAGCTACACAAATTGTTACTGCTGTTCAACACAAACATTTGAAGAATGCTCAATTAAGTGCTCACATTTGTGTGCATGACTATAATAAAACGTTTTGCCCAAATTGTTAGTGAAGATCAAGAACAGTCTGATATGATACAGTGTCTGAAGTTACATGATTCCTGGTGAGTTCTGCTCCTGTCAGAGAACTGGGTCATAAAGCTGCACACATAATACCACTACAACCGCAGTTTCATTATGCTCATAAAATAACCAATCAGAGCACATTATGAGGTCATGTGACATGCTCACCAGACAGATGCCTATGGTGATGAATAATAAAGACGAATCACTGGTGGTCTCTGATGTGGGTTTGTGTCGGTTGGTGGTCCAGCAGTGAAAGACTGGTGGTCCGAAACACAATGTGTTTATGCAGGAGCAAAAGTGATCACATGTTTTTTGTTGATAAACTTTGAGCATTTCTCAAATTCTTTGTTCAGGATCCAGCGCTTCCCATGGCAGATGAGCGAGGATAAAGTGAGGCGAGTTTTACTGGAGGCTCTCAAGGTCTGGAGTGATGTCACACCTCTCACCTTTACTGAGGTTAGCAACCAAGAGGCCGACATAGTCATTGACTTCACAAGGTAAAAAAAACAAACACCTTTCACTATGCAACAAAAATACAAATCGAAGGATTGGGAATTTTGTAATTTTTGCTTTAGGTCTCCAGCTTCCTAAACCACTAATAAGACTTGATAGTGACATCAGTTGGCATAAATGCAGTACCATGCAAAATCATGGTCTCTGTTACAGTTTTTTCTGAAATACCCTCTTCATAGATGTATTTGTCATCTTTTATTACGTTATCCTGCAAACAAAGTGTCCAATAATACAAGCATTACAAGATAAAGTGAGTATTAGTGTAGTATTCAGTATAACTATAATATAGAATGATAGTATAGAACAGCACATTATAATAAAGTACAAAACAAGTAAAGTACAGATGATATAGTATAGTACAGTACAGTGCAGTATAATATACACTACCGTTCAAAAATTGGAAGAAAATAGAAGATTTTTTTATATTTTTGAAAGAAGTCTATTATGCTCAAGAAGGCTGCATTTATTTGATCAGAAATACAGTAAAAATAGTATTATTTTGAAAAATAATTTCTTATTATTATGAATCTTGCAGATAGTTGCATAAATTTTTTGTGGGAACTGCGATAAAAATAATTCAGAATTCTATTAGGAATAGAAAGTTTAAAAGAACAGCATATATTCGAAATATAAAACTTATAATGTCTCTACTGTCACGTCCGATCAATGCCTGAATAATCTCACTGACCCAACTGGTAGAGTGCTGTAGTAAAGTACAATATACTATAGTACAGTAGCATTCTACTGGACATGCAATCTCAAGATAGCAGAATAAAATAGCTTTTTCTTGACCCCATTCATTTTAATTTCATGTTTTCATATGCATGTCTTTAGGTATAAAACTAAAGAAATGAATATATGGAAAAACGTTACATTATTACTATATATCCTATATTAGGTACTGGCATGGTGATAATTTGCCATTTGATGGCCCTGGTGGGATCCTGGCTCATGCTTTTTTCCCAAGGACGCACCGGGAGGGAGACATTCATTTTGACTATGATGAGTCCTGGACGGTGGGCAATGAACTTGGTAAGTGGTAAAGATAAAATCCTCATCTTACTGCTTCACTGCCTGCCTCTTTCTTGGAAAACTTTAAATCCCTGATACAGATAACACATTCTTGGGATCAGTAAATCAGTGAATGTATCATAGATTATGCTTTCAACACACCTATTAAAAAATTACCTGTAAAGTTCTGATTCATCTCTGAATCGCTTTAAGACTTTGTGCAGACAAGCAGATTTTTTTTTTTTTTTGCATATCTGACACAAATCTCAAACACGATCCACATTTCACTGATTAAACCAATCAGACCGATTAAAAGTGTGACGTGTGTGCATACAAGTTTGTTTTAATGTGTAATGTTGCTTAAAATACATTTTAGCTGTGTCCAAAACCGCTCACTCGTTCACTCATTCACTAATCCCTATATAGTGTATGGCATTTGAGTGCACTATATCTGCAAGGAGTGAACGAAACGCGGAGCAGTCCTCTCCGCATTGGATTGTGGGAAATAGTGCTTCAGAAAGTGTACATCGAATGTACACTCGAATTCAGAGAGGATTGTGGGTAAAAGTAGTGAATGATTGTAGGGAATGATGTTGTTCACTCAGAATTCGGAAACCACCACAAAATGGCCGACACCTGATATAGTGCACCATATAGTGGTTAGGGAGCGGTTTCGGACACACCTTTTAAGTTCAGCAACTCAGTGAGATGTCATGACAGACATAAGCAGGGGCAAATTTTCTAGTTTTATGTCTCTCATTCCACACTGAGAGCAACACTCAGCTGTTGGATAAGAAAGCCTCTCGGCATCCTGCTAACGTTTACATCATTGCTACAGAAACTGATGTAGAAGCACCAGATACTGACGGATCAGAAGAGATTAGAAAAACAAAATGGCAATCATTCCTTAAGATCATATTTGAAAACCAAATCAGATTTGTGTGAAAAAAAAGGATAATTTCATTTGTCATCCTACAGGAACAGACCTTCTTCAGGTGGCAACACATGAGTTTGGCCATGTCCTGGGTCTACAGCATTCTTTGGTGCCTGGGGCCATCATGTCCCCGTTTTACAGCTTCTCCTATCCTCTCCAGCTCAGTGAGGATGACAAGAAAGGGATCCAATACCTCTACGGCCCCCGACCGCAAGCCCCGCCCCAAGTCCCTATGGAAACCAATGAGATTATCACCAGTGCAGTGAGTCGCCAAACGATCATCCCGCTTCACAGTTTATCTGCGGTCAATTACACTTGAGAAATTGTTATTAACATTGAAAAGAATTAAATGAATGTCAGCAGCAACATCAACAGCATAATGTTTATTACCAAAAATATTGCATTTATGGTGGTAAATACCAATTATATCCATTTAAAAGGCATTTATAGGCATTTAAAATAGAAGTGAATGGGGCCAATCTGTTAATGTTAAAATACTCATTATTTCATTAGTATAGACATACACTCACCTATTAGGATTATTAGGAACACATGTTCAATTTCTCATTAATGTAATTATCTAATCAACCAATCACATGGCAGTTGCTTCAATGCATTTAGGGGTGTGGTCCTGGTCAAGACAATCTCCTGAACTCCAAACTGAATGTCAGATGGGAAAGAAAGGTGATTTAAGCAATTTTGAGCGTGGCATGGTTGTTGGTGCCAGACGGGCCAGTCTGAGTATTTCACAATCTGCTCAGTTACTGGGATTTTCACGCACAACCATTTCTAGGGTTTACAAAGAATGGTGTGAAAAGGGACAAACATTCAGTATGCGGCAGTCCTGTGGGCGAAAATGCCTTGTTGATGCTAGAGGTCAGAGAAGAATGGGCCGACTGATTCAAGCTGATAGAAGAGCAACTTTGACTGAAATAACCACTCGTTACAACCGAGGTATGCAGCAAAGCATTTGTGAAGCCACAACAAGCACAACCTTGAGGCGGATGGCCTACAACAGCAGAAGACCCCACCGGGTACCACTCATCTCCACTACAAATAGGAAAAAGGGGCTACAATTTGCACAAGCTCACCAAAATTGGACAGTTGAAGACTGGAAAAATGTTGCCTGGTCTGATGAGTCTCGATTTCTGTTGAGACATTCAGATGGTAGAGTCAGAATTTGGCGTTAACAGAATGAGAACATGGATCCATCATGCCTTGTTACCACTGTGCAGGCTGGTGGTGGTGGTGTAATGGTGTGGGGGATGTTTTCTTGGCACACTTTAGGCCCCTTAGTGCCAATTGGGCATCGTTTAAATGCCACGGCCTACCTGAGCATTGTTTCTGACCATGTCCATCCCTTTATGACCACCATGCACCCATCCTCTGATGGCTACTTCCAGCAGGATAATGCACCATGTCACAAAGCTCGAATCATTTCAAATTGGTTTCTTGAACATGACAATGAGTTCACTGTACTAAAATGGCCCCCACAGTCACCAGATCTCAACCCAAAAGAGCATCTTTGGGATGTGGTGGAACGGGAGCTTCGTGCCCTGGATGTGCATCCCACAAATCTCCATCAACTGCAAGATGCTATCCTATCAATATGGGCCAACATTTCTAAAGAATGCTTTCAGCACCTTGTTGAATCAATGCCACGTAGAATTAAGGCAGTTCTGAAGGCGAAAGGGGGTCAAACACAGTATTAGTATGGTGTTCCTAATAATCCTTTAGGTGAGTGTTAGATGTAAACAATTTGTGTTAACATTTTAGTGTGAAAAAAACATTTACTAACCTTTTCTGTGTGAAGTTATATCCAATTTTACAACTTAAACTCTAAAACCTTAAAATGTCCTAAAATTATGATTTAAACAGCTCTACAGCTCAAATAATATTTTAATAATTAATCTCCATTGTAAGTGCTTCACTTTAACCTAAATTTTTCCATTCCTTTTCCAGAGACAGATCATAATTTTTCTTTTGTGGTAATAAATGTTATTAATATTATTGTAATAGAATTGTGTCATTGTATTATACCAAGAATATTCCTAAAATATGAAGTATTGTAAATTAGTTCATCTATATGCTCCCTTTATTCTCACTCCCGTTATTCCATCTCTTCTTCTCCCGCTGTCATCGTCTGTAGCCTGACGCTTGTCAAACAGATTTCGATGCTGTGTCTATAATCCGTGGGGAATTGTTCTTCTTCAAGGCCAGCTATGCCTGGCGCATCAGGGAGGGCCGTCTGCAGGCGGGATACCCTGCCTTGGCCTCCCGACACTGGAGGGGCATTCCAGAGAAAATAGGCGCCGCCTATGAAGACAAAAAGGGCAATATCTGGTTCTTTGAAGGTGGGTGAGTGCAACACCGGTGGCTGACTGTGGTGATTTGTGGTTGGAGGACAGGATCAGACAGGCCTGGTTACGTACATATCTATGGTGACTGGTGGTGCGGTACTTCCCCTTGACCCATATATGAAGCATCCTGAATTGTGCCTCTAATGCAGGGCATGATAAAACATGACCATGAAGAACAAATGCTACTAACAACAGATAAAAACACTTGTGTTGTGCAGTGCAGTATCTAAACAGAATTGTACGCTGTAGGTTGTTACTGTTGCTGAGATGGTACTTTCTCTGAATGAATTTCACTGAGCGTTACAATATTGAGAATTTGGTTGAAATTTAGTGCATTTAGACTAGCATAGGTGCAGTCAGTCAAACATGGGGTACATTATAATGCTGTAAATGTACTTCATTTTTTCACCATTAGAGGGAGCACCTGTGACTGACTCAAGACAATTTTATCTTCTTGAATGTCTTAAATTCACTTTTTAATAATACTTTTTCATGTATTCTATTGAGATTCTGTCCTTTTAAAGCTTTAGAGGGCTATATGGTACATTTTTATACTGATTTATATGCTAACTTCTGCGGCAAAAACATCTTCTTACGCCATATTAAAATATAGATCATTCAAAAGGCTAAATATATCAGGATTTTGTTGTTATTTTTCACCCAGTGTGGCAACTCATAATGTAATAACTACTAGGGCTTGTCAAAAGATTAATCGCGATTAATCGCATCCAAAATAAAAGTTTGTGTTTAAATAATATATGTGTGTGTACTGTGTATAATTAAATTTGTATATATAAATACACACACATGCTTGTATATATTTAAGAAAAATGTGTAATTTTTATATAAAAAAATTATATTTATATATAATATAAATTATATATAAATATATACAGTATATGTATGCAAATATTTCTTAAATATATACATGCATGTGTGTGTATTTATATATACAAAATAATTATACACAGTACACACACATATATTATGTAAACACAAACTTTTTATTTTGGATGCGATTAATCGCGATTAATCTTTTGACAGCCCTAGTAATAACAAAGCACAATGTAATAGGTATTGCATAATTAATGTAATACAAATGTTTATAATGTAATAATTTTGTCAAAATGTAATAAAATCTTGAGCTCATAATGCGATAATTTTCCAATGTAATAACTATTTTTCACATATTGTACTAGTCATGATTCCAATTTTTTGTCTTGTGTTTTGTAGGACTTTTATGTTGAAGTTCTCTTTGTTTCTGTGTTCATTCCTGTGGCCATGTTTGTAGTTTTGTAGTTTTTCCTGTTGATTAGTCTTCCCCAGGTGTGTCTGTTTACTTGTTATCTTGTAAAGCTTGTTTGCCCCTGTGTATATATTTATACTGAATTAAAATCATACAATAATCCAGTCATATTTATAACAAACTCTTTCCCTTGTGTCTTGTGTAAGGTTCCAACTACTGGGTGTTTGATGCAGAGCACAAGATAGCTGGACCAGACCCTCTGCAGACTATAGGCCTCCCTGTCACACACATTCAGGCTGCACTGCGCTTAAAGGAGCACCACGGCCCCCATACATACTTTTTCAAGTCAGGAAACTACTGGCGTTTGGATCCCCAAGAGAACAGAGTGGACACAACCTTCCCACGCAGCATTCAGCAGGACTGGCGGGGCGTCCCTGAAGAGATTGATGCTGCCTTCCAGGATGATCGCGGTACTTCCAGCTCAGTCTTTTTAATACATATCGGTGAATGTTAATATTAACATGAAAGAAATCAGGTCTCATAAGTTAAGAAAGTTTGTTGAAAGTTTTTAAATGAATCGAGTGACTGATTCAATAACCCATTTATAAATCGCTTGCATAATCTCTGAATGAATCAGCCGTTTTGAACCAATCGTTTTGAATTAAAGGTAGGGTAGGGAATTGACCCTTCGCTGGGAGTTTGATTGACAGGCCATCTGACCAATCATAATCCGCCATCCGCCGTATCCGCCATTTTTGTCTGACAAATCAGTCAGGAGAGTTAGTAGATTAACTTTGGAGGATTTTAATTTGAAAAACGGAGTGTACTGATGTCTTTCCGTGGTTAAAACAACATTCCTTCTGATGTTCATTCATGTTTATTTCATGCTATAAATTAACTAGAAGGAAGAGATGATTAAGTTAGATGAGCTTTAACTGAGACTCTACAGCCATCTGTCATACACATTAAAGAGCCACAAAACGGTATTTATTGTTTAAAGTTCTTTAAAAAATGACCACATTTGAAAGTTGTGAGTTTGTTTCACATCAAAAGTAACCTGGTCTGTCCTGTCTGTCAGCGCGTTGTCAGTGTCCTCTCTGCTCCGCGATGTATTTTTCACTGCGTGGAGTGGCCTGAGAGCGGCGTAGCTAATCGGACATAGCAACAGTAACTAAAGGCGGCGGGTTTTTGCGAACGGTCAATAGAAAGCCTAAGTCCCTCCCCTTCCGGTGGACCACCATGGGACCTTATTTCGGCAAAATATTGTATGGTAGTCAATGGCGAGAGACAACAAATATTTTGATCTCGTTTGAATTGTGCCCTGAATTACACATATGATGTTTGTCAATTTAAAAGATACATTTTAAAGTCAAGAAAGTCACAGTTTGATGTAAAACTGTTGAGGTATAAGACTGTGAAAATACGTAATTACAAAGATTACAAACCCAAAAGGCGCACATGTGACGTCATACCTTTTCTCTCAATGAATGAAGCTAACTTTACTGAAGCTAACGTCTGTCATTTTTTCTATAGTCTTACGTTATAACCGTAACGTTTCGCCGTCATGCCTGAGTGTTTTGAACCAGACTGCACACATACGAGCAACGGTGACGTACATAGTGCGAGACGAGAGATGTAGTTCATTGAGCGATTTTCACATAAAACTAAATGTTATGTTCTGTTTTATGACAAACTGCGACTTTCTTGACTTTCATAATTATCTGTTAAATTGACAAACATCATATGTGTAATTCAGGGTAATTCAGATGGAATAAAAAGATAAGTTGTCTATCGCCATTCAACTCCATTAAATACATCTAAATGCCACTTCAGACACAGATTCTTTGCCACCTCTGCAATTCAAAGATTTATTATGTTGATACTGATTTGATTGGTAACAGCCGGTTGTGTCTTATTATTCTGATTGAATTTATTGATTAAATGGAAGAATTAACATAAAAGATGATGGATCATTAAATCTATTTGTAACTGAAGCTGCACATGAACGTATGTGACATATGAACGAAATGACTTCAATGATTTTCAGTCACTTTGACCCAGAAAAAACATTTTCTGCATTATACCTAGACTTTTTTAGTGGATTAAACTCAAAATATTTTGGTGGGTCGAAGTGACTCAAAAAGATGCAGCATGTCACGTTCACAGAATAAAGGCACTCATAGCTTCTTAATTCAGTATACTACAATTGTACTGTGGTCATTTTCTTATTTTGGTGAGCTTCACATTGATTTGCTTCAACATTATGGTGCTTCAATCCAGGAGAGGGAATTGGAAAGACATGTCATAGGCAGTCGTTTGATTTGCCACTGCTCTGCCAATTTGAATTGGTGAGTGTGACAGACCTCTGACAGAAGAGGGCGATATTTCAGCAGCAGCAGTCGGTGTCAGTTGTTTTGAATCAAGTTGTTACATGACATACTACTTGTGCACACTCACTTTACATTTTATAATTGCAGTTTAATAAATACATTGGTTTATGAATGCAAAAACATTTCCCATTTATGCTTTTTCTTGCATGAGATCGTCTAAAACTGTTTTGTACTCTACAGGCTTTGCCATCTTCATCAGTCGCCGACAGTACTGGAAGTTTGACCCAGTTCAGCGCAAGGTTTTGGAAGGTTTCCCGCGCTACATTGGTGCAGACTTCTTTGGATGTAACATGCCATAAACCCTCAGGAAATATTTCTGTCTCTTTCACCATGTTTTCACTCTCTGGTTTGAAGCATACAGTGTAAATTTCCCAACATTTTCATGATGACGAACTGTACTATGTATCTTAAGTTCTTTTTCCCCCGGCCATTTCTCTTCACTTCACCTCAAAAATGTCTGATTAATCTAATTTCTTCTCAGGAAATCTTGCACATCTGAGCTTTATGAACCACGAGCAGCTATCTGTATTTGTTGTATATCAAGCAACCACTGTGTAAGAAGACATAAATACCCTGTT
This sequence comes from Scardinius erythrophthalmus, assembly GCF_964197995.2. NCBI lineage: Eukaryota > Metazoa > Chordata > Actinopteri > Cypriniformes > Leuciscidae > Scardinius > Scardinius erythrophthalmus. The sequence goes on from NC_138240.1 coordinate 18,007,158, forward strand.
GTTAAGGTGCTAAATAAGGTGCTAAACATGTGTCAGGGATCTTTGCACCAGTTGCAATGTCCGTAACTCTTATCTCGAAGTTTTTACAATTATTTGCAAGTTATACTGTATCTTAAACTGTGCAGTTTGTATTAATTAATCACACACATCACGTTTTTTTCAGAACACAAACTCTTGACAAGTAAGCATTTGTTTATGATGTTGAGACTGTATGTTAGACTAATATACCGACAGACTAACTGGCACTCTTCAGTGCAGGACACTGACAATGTTTTAAATCTCCTTTTTTTTAAATATACAAGCTTGGAATTTTTTTCACATCGTCTGTGTACATTTTTTTCTTCTATATTTTCTCAAGTTTTTTATCTTTTACACTATTTTCTTCTGCTTTTCATATTTACTGTGTAAATACTTTTATATAAAATGTGTGTTGTATTTTGGTACAATTAAAATATTCCCAGACCACTTATTTGTCCGAACTTTTCTGTGATCCACTTGTTTATAATTGTAGTTTTATTCATAATTATATTTATAGTTTTATTTGTAATTTTATTTGCAAATGTATTTATTTATAATGGATCATTCATTCATTCACTCACTCCAGTCAATGAAAACAAATAGACTACAAGCAGAAAAAGTTGTCGTGAAAAAAGCCTACGTTTTATTCATATAACAAATATAGGCCTTTACATTTTTCAAAACAATATTTGTATAATCTATTCATTCACAATTTATAAAAAACAATTTTCATCAGTTACATTTACGCAAATATTCATTACATCACGTCAGCGAAACCGTGCGATCTCATTGGTCCACGGAAGAACAAGAGAATTTAGCTTATAAACACGTGGAGGTGCTGAAGCGACTGATGAAGCCTGGATGTCTCACTCCGCCCCTCATATCCTAACACAAACATTATGAACCATTAAGAATAAATAGTTGACGCTAACACTAAACGCGGACATGCATCTATTGATGCCTATCCACACTGAGCCGATCGATTGTTTGTTAGTGTATTGAAATGCTATACGGATAGGCTACACAGTGAAAGTGTGCAGAAGAGTTTAGATACGCCGGAGAAACATTATGGCAAACAGCGTTACTCAAGAGTACATGCAGATCCCTGCCGTGACGCGAGCATACACCACTGCATGCGTCCTGACAACTGCAGCTGTGGTAAGTAACCCGTGTGTTACATTTCTGAACAACTATAGCCTAGTATCACATGCTGATGATGACAGTAAGTCAATATGTCTTCAAAATTGTTATTTGCCCCACATAAAGATTCAATGTCAGTGTAAATGCTCAAAAAAATAGCCTATTTAACTTTAACTGTAACTTCACTTTTTGAAATTTTAATTGTGTTAATATTATAAATAGCCTCTCAACAATGAGGTCATAAAATGTAATGTATTATATACAATAATTTGAAATTAGTGTTTTTTATATGAAGGATTGCTTGTCACACCCAAAGGTTCATTTTTTATGGCCACTAAAAAACCTTGCCAGCAAACACATTACGTTGTGGCAACGTCTGTGGCACGTTGTATTTTTACAATGGCAACGTCGCTGTGTACGTGCTCGCAACATTGTAGAATGACGCGACAGGGCTGTAGCAACGTTCAGCAACTGAGAGACGACGTTCTGACAATTAATTTGTTTTATATAGATATAGATATCCCCCATTTATCATGTTATGTTTTGAGGTTAATTTTTAATTACTCAGATGTTAGATAATTATATACGTTTTAAATACTGCTTATGCACACACGTTCATACTTCCTCAATTGAACATTTTATTTAAACAGTCACCGCCAATGGAACGTTGTGCCAACGTTCTGTGTTTGCTGGGTTATCACTTATTTGATATTATTTTGTTTATTACAGCAGCTGGAGTTCATAACACCGTTTCAACTCTATTTTAACCCTGACCTGATATTAAAGAAATACCAGGTTAGTTCCCAAATATCATTGAAACATTGCTGCATTCATGACAACAACTTAAACAACATGTAGTCTTTTGTTTTGATATTCGTGTTTCTTGCTTTATAGGTATGGCGGCTGATCACAAATTTCTTATTTTTTGGACCTCTTGGATTCAGTTTCTTGTTCAACATGATTTTTCTGTATCCTCTTTGATGAATATTAATATTTCTCTCTGTTGGTTGTCTGTGAAATGTTCAGGAAGTGCACACAAAAACACATTCAGAGTTTCACAAGTGTGTTTGCTTTGCATAACAGCCGTTTGGCTCCTGTGCAGCTGTGGGTCATGTGAGTTTCTGTCCTTGACTGAGCAGATATCGGTACTGCCGAATGCTGGAGGAAGGCTCCTTCCGTGGTCGAACGGCAGACTTTGTCTACATGTTCCTGTTCGGTGGTGTTCTTATGACCGTATCCTTCAACACTCATCACATTAATGCATCTCTTCACCAAAACATATCATGTTGGTTGAATGAAATGGAACTTATATGTAGTACACTGCCATTCAAAAGTTTGGGGATGGTGATAAGTTTCTGTGCTACTTACTAATTTTTTGTGGAAACCGTGATATACATCCATCATCCCCCCCCCAGGATTCTTTGATGAATATAAAGTTAAAGAACATATTTATTTGAAATCGAAACCTTAAGTACCTTATGTTATTATTATCTTTACTGTCAATTTAAGGTGTCCTTGCTGAATGAAAGTACTAATTTCTTAAAAAAAAAAAATCTTACCCACCCCAAACATTAGAACTGAAGTGCATTTCTTTCCTCTGTGAAACACAGAAGTAGATGAATTGTATGGACAACTTTTGTGACGCTTTATGGTGCTTTTATTTTAAATTCATAATTTTATCTCATGATTGTGACTTTTATGTCATAAATATGACCAATTATTTTCTTGTTTGGAGATAATAGACTTCCACAGGTTGAAGACATGTCAATATAAAGTTTTTTCTTAAGGAACATTTAATCTTTTCAGGTTATTTATTTGTAGTAATGAATGAAGTTTAGTCTTCCATCCTTCTAATTTCTTTAACTTCGGTATCTATAGCTCTTTGGTCTGTTTGCCAACCTGTTCTTTTTAGGACAGGCGTTCACGATCATGCTGGTTTATGTCTGGAGTAGAAGGAACCCTTACATCCGCATGAACTTCTTTGGCCTTCTCAACTTCCAGGCCCCATTCCTTCCCTGGGTGCTCATGGGATTCTCATTGTTATTGGGCAACTCCATTGTCATTGATCTTTTGGGTATGTTAACTTTTGTCCTGAAATACTCATGATGACTTTTGATGCGATTTTGCATAAACAAAATGATTAAATAATTCACTTGAAATACTTGTAGCTGAAGTTGAAGTGTACAGGTATATACAAAAGAAAGGTATAAAAAAAAAACCTCACCACAGTTGCATTTATTTGATCGAAAACAGACATTTTGTTTAATTAATACTTTTTTTCTGTGATAGCAAAGCTGAATTTTCAGCATCATTACTCCTTTGGTGCTCAAGAAACATTTCTCATTATTATCAATGTTGAAAACAATTGTGCAGCTTCATATTTTTTTGGAAAGCATGATACATTTGTCAGGATTCTTTGATGAATAGAAAGTTCAAAAGAACAGCATTTAATTTGAATTCAATTTAAAGTATACATGCTGAATAAAAGTATTAATTTAAATATTAAAAAAACTTTGGATACTAAACTTTAGTGTGTATGCGTATTGGTGTAGGGATTGGTGTAGGACACATCTACTACTTCCTGGAAGATGTATTTCCTAACCAGCCAGGAGGCAGAAAGCTTCTTGCCACTCCTGGAATTTTGTGAGTATGACTATAAATGACTATAAAGTTTTTTCTTTTATCATTTGTTTGGCTTTAACACAAGAAACAAACAAAATCAGAACTATTCAGTCATGTTTTGCAGTCGATTTTTGTTTGACGCACCTCAAGAAGATCCGAGTTACGCCCCCCTTCCGGAAGATCAGGATGGGATATCCTGGAATGGACAAGGTGTAGAAGATACTGGCCAAGATCAAAATGAGGAGGATCCACAATGAGAAGAAAACTGAAGGATTCAATACCACTAAGACAGCAATAAACGTTGTCATGCTTTTCAAGTCCTGCTTGTTTTAGTTGGGAAAGTGTATGTCTGCATGTCAAGTTCTGGAAGTCAGAATATTTTGAAGGCACTCCTTGTTAAAGGGACAATGCTTTAACATACGGTCCGCTGTGGATCCAGGAAAGACGGACACTATGGTCATCGTAGTGCACAAAATAAATGGATCCAAATTTTGCATTCAGTGCCATGCACATCACAAAACAAGTTTTCCTTTGTTATTTTGTTCTGGAAGAACAATGCCTTTCTGTTTTACTTCACACCACATGGTTTGAAACAATTGCCGTATTCTCGTCAACTTCTGTTTAATGAATATTACAAAGTAGTGGTGGCTGGCAGCATTGGAGTTTAAAGAGAAACCATTCAATCTCCCGAACTATAATCCATCATTTTAGAGGGAGTGCGGACACCGCAAGAGGGTATTTTCTTGGATACAATACTGTGGCATATCTCTTTTCCCACAACAGTCAGCGGCGATGGAGGTGGACATTCACAAATGTGCCGACTATTTGAAATGCCAAATTGAACTGCAGACTGTGCATTTTCAAGCCTTTGGTCTTTGTTAGCACAGCGCCTTTGCAAAATACAAAAAGGCTTTGTGTGGTGAAACTGAAATTTTCCTGAAGAGTTTGTCCTCCATAAAAAAAAAAAAAATACACTTCTTAAAAACCATGGATATATGTGCGAGAAGACTTTTATTTAAATATAAATACAAACCCACTTGTTTGTCTGAAGGATGATGAATAAAGTTTTCATATTTGCCATCTGTTATTTGTTGGCTGCTTCTGCTTTAAAAAAAAAAAAAATGTGGCTCATATTATTTTTAGATCCATATCTAAAGCACTTGAGTGACTAGTTTGTTTCACCCTTGAGCAAGAAACTCTGGACAAAAAAGCAAAGTTTTTCTTATCTTAATAATTTTATTTAAAAGCACATTGTTTACAAAATGGCATCTATACACAAAACAAGACAAATAAAGATACCATAAAATACTTTGAACATTTAGACCGTCTGTCTCTGATCAGACAGATATTGAGTACGGGGGGGAAGGTCACGACACAGGCTTTGACTAGGCCAGACTGAAGCAGATGTTGCTTTACATTAAGTTACTCTGATCAGGGGGGACTGGCCAATGGAATGTCTCAATGTTTTTATTTCAGTAATGCTGGGTTGTAGCTCTATTGTATTTCCTCTTCAGATTTACATAGTTGTGGGAGAGGGCTGTTATCTTCACCATGCTGGGGCTGTGTTTGCAAGTCGTCTCATCCGCCTGAAATACACAGGAAAAAGTTTGATATGAGCACTGGGATGGTCACAATCACCTCTCAAAGAGTACATTATTCTTCTTTCTATGTTGAAACTGCACTGCAAATTATTATTGGTCTTGGAGCGATAATAGTTTGTCATTGATATACGTCTTGCCTCTGCTGTTGGTACATGTCTACTATAGGGGCAAATCGGTATCTTAAGTGAGGCAGTTCATTCTCTTACCTTGTGTTTCTGTCCTGGTCCCTGATCTTCTTCTCCATCTCGGCATCTGTCAGCGTCTCCAGCAGCGGACACCACTGGTCAGCATCACCTGTGTTTCGGATGGCAATCTCCACTGTCGGGAGAGGGTTCTCGCTACAAAAAGAGAAAAAACAGCAACTTAAATCCAAAGTTCAGAGACAACTTGTTCTTTTGAGTCAGATATTTTCCATTTAAATACAGTACAGGTTAAAAGTTTGAAAACATTCAGTTTTTTTAAAGTAGTCTCTTAATCTCACCATGGCTGCATTTATTTGATCAAAAATACAGTAAAAACAGTAATACTGTGAAATATTATTACAATTTAAATTAACTGGTTTCTGTTGTAATATATTTTAAAATGTAATTTATTCCTGTGATGCAAAGCTGAATTTTCTTCAGTCGTCAGTGTCACATGATCTTTGGTGCTCAAGAAACATTTCTTATTATCATTAATGTTAAACATTTTGTATAATATAATGCTTGATATTTTTGTGTTAACTGACTTTTTTTTTTCCAGGATACTTTGATGAATAGAAAGTTCAAAAGAACAGCATTTATTATAAATATAACTTTTTAATATTTATTAATTTCATAAATGTTTTAATGTGCCTTTGCTAAACAAATGTATTAATTTATTTGAATTAATTTCATTTATTTTCTTAAATCTTACCAACTTTTGAATGGCAAAAGTGTATCACGATTTAAACAACAACAACAACAACAACAACAACAACAACAACAAAATATTATATATACAGTGCTGATCATAATTATGAGTATGAAACAAAAATAGCTTTTTTGGGATAAGGACACAGGGATAAAAAAAGTGCCCCATGTGTAAAATGAAATACTCTGAACAAGATGTCCAGAACCTCTGGCAGAAAATTAGAGTATTTCAGATACATGGCATCATGGATTCGATCAAATACCAACAGATAAAAAACATCAAAACCTGACAACTTCTGCTAGAAATCTTATCATTTTTGCCATGTTTGCCATGGATCTTCCAACAGGACAGTGATCCAAAAACAAACATCAAAAGGATTAACAATGCAGATTTATTTTTCACAGCCATCTTTGATCATATTTACCAAGGGGGCAAATAATTCTGACCAGCACTGTGTATGCATGCATGCATGCATGTATATATATATATATATATATATATATATATATATATATATATATATATATATATATATATATATATATATATATATATATATATATATATAATTAAGCAGCTAAAACTGTTTTCAACATTGATGATAATAAAAAGTGATCTTAGAATGATTTCTGGAGGATCATGTGACTCTGAAGACTGAAGTAATGGCTGCTGAAAATCCAGCTTTGCCATCACAGGAATAAATTGCGTTTTAAAATATATTAAAATAGAAAACAGTTATTTTAAATAGTAATAATATTACTGTATTTTTGATCAAATAAATGTAGCCTTGATGAGATTAAGAGACTTCTTTCAAAAACATAAAAAAACCTTAATGTTTCCAAACGGTATGTAGGTTCACAAAACTGGGCTGAACGATAAAAAAAAAAAAAAAAAAAAAAAAACCAGAAATAAATATAAATGGAGCAACATTTTAAACAGTCAAACTAAAAAAAAATTCTCTGTAACAATATGGGGATGTTTGTGGTGATGATTTTTGGAGGCGTTTTAATAACACACAAACACTTCACTTTTTACCACATTTTATCTTATGCATTGAAAAAGCTTTAAAGCCAGGACTGTGATGAAGTGGATTTGTGTGCAAGTCTGTACCTGAAAGCGTAGGTCCTCTGATGCCAGCTGAGCTGTCCACGTATGCTGTATGCGATGGTGGTGACAAACTCTCCACCCAGGCCCAACTCAGAGCACAGCTTCAGAGCAAACTTCTCCGGAGAGTTCTCCTTCTCAGACATGTCCCATTCAAACTGGTCCACCAGAGATATGTTCCCAACATGAATGTTTAACTACAGAGATAATAATAACAGCAATCAAAAACCAACCACATAATGCAATCGAATAATAATAATAAATATAGCTGCAAGCAGCGATACGGGGCCAAACCCCTGAAGCAGCAGCAAGAGCAGTGAAGAGCAGGAAGAGTAAAAACAGCAGAAATTGAACATACATGAAAAAACAGCTGGTTCAGAAGTACAGGTGTAAATTAACTCAAAATGAACAGAAGTTCAGATGAGAATGAACACAGAATGAACAAGACATACTTATTTCTAATCCAAGAGGAAGAAAGATTAGTACAACGCTTGAATAATAAAGGAATCGACATGACACAACATTTCACACAATTTTACAAAGTCGGGGCTCGAACCCACTATATACATACTTTTTTTTTTACATTTTTCATTTCTTTAATTCAAATAAATACTATCCTTTTGAATTTTGTATTCATCAAAGAATCCTGATTTCTTTTAACCTGTTAAGCTGCAACCCCACTTTTGAAAAATCCCCAGAAATGACATACCCAAACTGAAACAGATACAGTTCATGAACCCTTTGTACTAAAAGCACAAGTATGATCTCATTTGAAAGCTGACAAATGGCAGTTTATTGTAAATGAAGAATTAATTATTGTCATAATGACAAAAATTGTTATAAATATTTCAAAGTTTTGTAAAGTTATTAGAAATAAATTTTTTTGAAACATCCTCATGAAAATAAAATTGAAGTTGGCACTGTAGCAATCTAGAAATGCACTACAGCTAAAGCCACATGTCTAAACATTTTATGTTTAAAATCTGAAGATAATAAGTCCAAAACTCTGTATTTAGTGAAATGTTTTTCAAGACCATGTCAAATGACTTTATTTTGATTTGACGCTAAAATGCTACTGATGTTTATTGTCATCTTCTAACCATCTATCCAGTATATTGTCTCTATTGTTTTGTGGTGCAAACGATCCCCATTCAGTCTCAGTCTCCCCCTGCACACATTCACACCTCTCCAGACTGGTTATGGCTCTAAATATGCATTTCTTTTGTCTGCATTATAGTTACTAACGACTGGCTATTCACAGGCTATTCGTAGGTTTTCAGTCCCTAATTTCTTTTCGAAAAGTTCACCTCACATTTTAAACTGTATCAAATGCATTTATTGAATAAAGAAACATTTCAGTAAGCATTCAAAAAATCATAAAAGTATAACTGCTAGTGGCAGGTGCACCTAGGGCTAGCTAGCATGTTAGCTTAGCACACCATCAATACACGACAATTTATGAGATTAAAACCATGTTTGTGCTCCAAACTTACTTTATAACGCAAGTCGAGTATTTTAAATAATCTTCTGTGATCTAATTTGGCTTCAGATAAAAAAAATCAGACAGAAAATATACTATTGTATACTGTTCTGCACAATGATAGTCTATATAGATTAGCATTACATTATAAATATAATCTATTATTATGAAAATACCTGGCATGGCTTGAAAAACACAGGGAACTCAAATATCATTGCAATCATGTTTATTGTCTTCAAAACATCTTAATCTGCATGTTACAGCGCGATCTCTGTAGCTTTGTGTGTATCAGTGACGTCCTGGAATGTCACATGATCATGGCTCTTCTTCATGTTCTATATATGGACTATTATTGTGCATATAGCGGATAGCGCCCTCGGGCTATTGGTATGAATTGAAAACACAGTATCAGACTCAGAGTACCAAACGCTTATAAAGATTACATCGACGCATTTGGGTATAAATTCAATAAATATTATTCCTGTCTATAGAAATATGATGTAAATCTATGAGAATCTGTCAATATTTCTCCAAATCTGCACATTTTTGAGCTAAAGCCCTGAAGGACGTTGTTTTGTGTATCGCTGTCATGACGACAGCACAGAGTTTTTTATGAATGAAAGCGGCTGACGCGCATAATTCATAGTAAAGGTATCGACTCCTGACACAAATTAAGACATAACTGTCACTATGAGTTTCTCAGAATACAATAGTGGTCAAATACTGAAACTTGAGTATTATATCTTTTTAATTATGTATAGTTTGTCAAGGTATAACATTAAATCTGATAGTAATTTTGAATTAAATAAATAAAAAACGCTTCAGTGCGCGGGCGCACTGGCAACGGTTAACAGGTTAAATCAGTTTCCAAAAAATATTAAGTGGTTACTAAACCAGGTATTAAACCATTTTCAACACTGATAATAGTAATAATAAATGTTTCTTGAGCAACAAATCAGCATATCAGAATTATTTCAGAAGGATCAGGAATTATTAAAACTTTACACACAGTTTTTGTTTTTTATGTGTCCACTAATGTAACTTTTGGCCCTCCAGCAGTTAAAAAATAACAAAACTGTACGCATTTTACAGAAAAACGTTGTTTTGGTTGTGCTTTGGCCCTGCGTGACTATGGATGAATAAGGTTATCCTACTGATTTCCCATGTTCACAGTCGGGAAACCAGTTGTTTGTGAATGGAATCTGTTAGTGGTCACACCACAACACTCTACTCACTATAGAAACAAAACTGTTAAATTTATGATTTCTTATCATCATGTTTGTAGTGGCTCACATTTTGAAAATCTTTTGGTGTGGCTCCAGCTTAATGGGATCTGATATTCAAAGATGAGATGACTGAAATCAAGAGGACTTGACAGAATGACGCATGTACCTTGATGATGACTCTCTGGTCCATCTGCTCATCCAGTATGCTGTCTGTGGGGTAGGACTCTATCTGCTGTCTGATGGCCGAGGCAATGGCTGGAACAAAGGTCAGTGGGCTCAGGTCCAGATCGTCGCAAAGGATTTCAGCAAACATCTCTGGAGTCATTAGCTTTTCTATCGTGTCAGGAAAAAAAAAAAAAGAGAGTTCAGGATATTGTGTAAAGCGTGAAAAACAAAAAAAAAAATATTAAAATTCAATGAATGCTGCTCAGAAACTGTGTAAGGGACAGTCTACCATTCATGTTCCATGTGAAAGCATCACGCAGCTTCTGCCCGTCAATCTCCATGTCCAGGCGGATGGGCACCAGGATCTCAGGCTGGGTGGCATTCTCATGAATGACAGCAGGGTCATGATCATCAAAGCTGTAACAGCACATATCCAGAAGACAAACACAGTAAGAAAATTAAACCAGTGAAATTATATAAATGAGTAAGCAGACTTTATGAAATCTGTTTTTAGTTTTATATTCCCCAAATTCTGTTTTCCATTTAAAAAAAAATTCTGGATTCCTTTTTATTGGTTTAATAAAATGTTCAAACTTGAACAATTCCTTTTTGACAAACAAAGTGAGGCACAATAGAGGATTACTGTTTAAAGTCACCATAAAATCAAAATGGACCTTTTTGAATTTTTATGGAATAATGCAATATTTAATATAAATGATTTATCCATATCTTGTTTCACTTAATGAACTGTGATGCACAGCTCCACAATGTGAGATTGAAAGATTTAAAGGTCTCACCAGAGGGGGAAGGTCCTCTTTTTGTCACGGCCCATTCGGTTGCGGTTAATCGTGGTGGAGCAAGGCACAGCATCTAAGTGATGGGAACTATTGGGAAGAGTGGGAACCCACTGACTGTTTCGCTTGGCTTTCTGCTCCCTGTGAGGAAAACCATAGGTTAAAAAAGTAGATGTGCTGTCATGCAAAAACTAGGGCTGGACAAATTTTTATTTTATTTGTGGGTGACAAAATTACCATGATGATTTAATACACTATTTAGTAGACTTAGTCACCAAATAAAGAGTGCATCATTAGACTAATTTCATCATCACACAAAAATAGTCACAGGTCTCTGTAACGCTATATCAGCAGCAATGGCTATATTCATGGCAAAATCAACATTATTTCAATAAAAAATAAATAATGATGATTGCAATATATGCAGTATTCAATACATCGTTTACAATAATTTAGCAATTTTGTCTTCACAAAAATAATCAATATACAAAAACATACATAATATAACAATTAAACAGAGTCTTTACATTTAATATAGAAACAGGGGTTAAAGTGAAAAAAAATCCTGAGCCTGAAATTTTTTTGGGAGGCGCGGGTGGGGGTGGGGGGGGGGTGCGGTGCGGTGCCTTGGGCTTCATTGGCACCATTTATTTTCAAGCATGTTAATGGCATATTTTTATGAATAAAGACCAGTATCACTGATATAGCTACTTATGTCTCTTTGTCCAAAATTTGAAACATTTATTAGGCTTAAAAAAATATAACAACTTTTAATTTAAGTAAACTTAAAACAATCATCACTTAAACCCATAATAAATGTAATATTTGCCTGTACCTTACCTGTCTAACCAATGTGAATATAGAAATTGAATACGTTTATAAAACAGTCCGCACTGCATAAATTATAAATGAAAAATAGATTAATCCTTAAGCGTTTGGCAGTTATTAATTTTCTCTGTTCCCATTGTTCTTTGGTTAACTTTACTAACAGAGAGAATTGCTGTCACTTACCAGCCGCTGCTGACAGGATCTCACGCATTCTCTACTCTTTACGAACTATTTAAGATTGTATTTAACTCATTTTACTGTTCTTGTGAAGATACTCGACAAAACTGACATTTTGACATAGCCTAAATGTGTGTGTTATGGTTCGTACAAGCGCGAAAGGGAACTCGATGGCGCGCTGTCGACTGCGAATGCGATACTGGCGCGCGTCTTTCTGTGTGTGTGTGTGTTTCAGGAGGACATTCATTCACTGACAGCGCGTCACTGACAGCGCTCTTTTGTCTTCTCGCGCATTGATAGTTTAAAACATTTGCGTGAAGGAGAGCATGATCATATAACCCAAAGGATGACAGAAAGAACAGACGCTGCGATAAATATTTTAATACGTTAAAGCTGGACAAATTAATCGCATGCGTTTACTTTGACAGCACTAACGTTAGGCTACTTGTTGTACATTGCTGACAGAAAATGCTGCGGTTTAAAGTGGACTCGTTTTCATGGTAGGCCTACACAGAATGTGTTTTTTTTTTGTAAGCTACACAGAATATTTAATTAAATATTCAAATGAAATATTTAGCCAAGTCTGAAGTTACCAAGGAGCAGCATATGTTAACGTTAGCTCAGTTATCAACAGGTGTAGACAGAAAAGATGATTATCCTGACCTGAGCTAATTTACTGAACCAACTCACACCTCTCCTTTCTTTCTTTTCATCCATGATGACATTAAAGTCACGTACGTACCGTTACCTGTTGTTTCTGGCGTTTCATCGCTGTCTGTGCTGCAACCGCTAATACTCGCTCATTAGAACATTCAGTGAGCTATTTTACACAGGCTCGGTCCTGCTCCGAGTCCTCCGTGTCAATGACGGCGTGCGGTTAAACATCATAACAAACGAATTTGAGTGGGGGTGGGGAGGACAACGGGATTTTGGAAAGTGTCCCCATAGGAAATTACGCCCGTGCAGGAGGACATCATCCAAAGCTTCATGAACTAGCGCTCCTTTCCCCCACAACGTTAACGTGACGTATAAATCTCAATCACACTGTGTTGCCCTGCTCTGCTTCTGATAGGCTTGTAACGTTAGTAGAGCTGCGTTTCTTTCATATGATTGGTAGGTGAAATCAATTGACTCGAAAATATTAAACCGCATGCAAGATTCAAATTTATTTATTTTTCTTCCTCACGGCCGAACGCCGGAGATCCGGCACGGTGCCGGAATACTTTAAGCCCTGTAGAAATTCTAAAATTATTCTAGGAGAAATGTTTAAAAAAAATTCCATTAATATATTTTCTGATTAAAAATGTTGTCTAAAATCATTTAAAATGGACATTATACATACTATTAAAATATATTATACATTGAATCGAGTGGTTTAATCCAAGTCGATCTCTTTATGAGCATTTTGAACCATCTGAGTTTTTGGGTGAATATACAGTTTCAATGGAGGGACAGAAATCGCTCAGATTTCGTTAAAAATATCTTCATTTGTGTTTCAAAGAAATACAAACGTCTTATGGGTTTGGAACGACACGAGAGTGAGGAATTGATGGCAACATTTTCATTTATGTATGGGTGAATTACACCTTTAATGAATGATTAATTCCACCTTTTTGTAATTTGAATTATGAAGAAGAAACCTCTGAAATGAGCATGTTTGAACTTGAAGCATGTGTGAATGCATTTCATAAGATGAGAACTTCTTTACCTGAGATAGGCTGGAGGTTCAGTGCTGATTGACACAGCCTTGTACTTCTCGTCATGTCCATCAAATATCTCTTCTACTTCTGAGGCCTTCAGCAGCGTCACACTGGTGGCTAAAGTGGTGTAACCGTGATCTAACACAAAACATTGCTTATACTGTAAGATAGAAAGTGCCATTTCCAGCTTACTTTTAACCCCCAGTCCTCAGATCTCTTATCAAATGTTCACAGTGAATTCAACACTTACCGTGAGATGATGCTACTATCTTCTTTCTCTCCTCTACTGACGCAAGTCTTCTTGAGAGTGATGGGTAGCGCTTATATAAAGACCCTCTGAACATACGCAGGTAATTTCCAACCTAAATACAGACACATAACGGGAAATTATTTAGGATTGACTAAACAAATAACGTTAACCATAACCTGTTCTGTCAGTGACAGTACTGTTTATCTCTGGTAATCCAGTATTGTGTATAATACAACTACACCGCAAATAACACATCAGTACTTGATGTGTAAAATGTCTGGGACCGATTCAATTCAACGAATCATCAATAATTTCAGCAGTTATTGATATTATCACAAACAACAACAATCTTAGCTAGCTAGCTAGCTGACGTATTAGCACCCAATGCAAAACAATACGGTTCATAAACATAAATCCTCGCTAAAATGATAAGTGCGTTTAATTACAAACCTCTGATCCAATCATGTAGAACTCCCCATCCTCTTCCAGTTGGAATTTAATAGGTTTCTGTCCGTATGTTTTGCTTAAAGCCATGTTGATCGCTAGCGCGACTCGTTCCGCTAAACATGAGTAGTGAGCGCCGACCTGTGTGTCGCAGGAAAATGACGTATGTGGCACAACATACTATACTCTTTGATACTAGTTTAGGAAACGCAGCAGAAGATTCAGTGCGAGAGACAGGAATTTATCAATTCAAATATTTAGTGCTCAAGACCTCTCGCATTTTTATTGGAAAATGAACCTGCACTGAATATCCTAAAGTGGGTGAAAAGTGCTGTTATTTAATTAATTTAGCTATATTTTTGGCCAAATTTCAGATTCATGAATGCAAGAAAAAAAAAAAAAACAGTTTTATGGTTTGTTGACTGTAGTAAGACATTGTTGACTTTGAGTAAAACGCTAAAAAGACTTTAAAAGTGTGTGAGCTCCACAAATTATTTATTTGATATTTCTATACCAAATTGTACACTTGTTTATATGTTTTATTTATTTATTTGTGTATTATATGATTATTTATCTTGAAAATGTCAAAGCTTTTGTTATATTTAAAGATCTAGCGAGACCACAAGCTTTTATGACATTTAAAGGTTTTAAAAAGACCAAAACCTTAAAAACATCCATAGAAAAATCAGTTTATAACTTTTTACACCTTTCAGTCTATTAAATTTTATTTAATTTCAATTTATTATGCGATTTACCATTTTGGCTTAAAAATCGTTGAATGACATTAATTTATAAGTAATTAATATCTTTATTGACATTTCTTTATTGATATTGATGCCATATTTGGCTATCTGAAATATTTTATATAGTTAGAGGAACTAAATTTCATAGGAAACGTTTTTTTTACTGCTAGGTTGTTATTCTGCATAATTTGTAGGACACTAATCAAAGAAGCAAATTTGTTATATTGATTATACAAGCTCTCTTTGTACAACATATTAGTTGTTTTTACTTTCAAGATTCTCTTTGGAACATACTCAAATCATGCTGGAGAACAATATTGCAAAATTTAGAATATTCCTTGTAATGATTAGGTGAAATCAAAAAACACAGAGACATCAAGTACTGGGCTCTCAGCACCTCCACATTTATTTGTAAGTTCTTAAAAAAAATGTAGTGCTCATTTGTACATACAAAGGTGCATTTATTAATTTATCTTCACAACAGTGAAATTATAAATAAAACAATTATAAAACATATAAATAAATAAAAATGGGGCAATGGCACAAACTGGAGTTCAACATTTAAACTTTGACATTAACATTCAGAGTTAGATTCAGACATACAAAAGGGTAAAAAAGGGGACAAAACCAAATACAAAATCAAGTCTGGATATGGCACATGTGTTGAGTGACAAGCTGCAGGCAGTAACATTTGAATTCATGTTCGTAGCTTCCTGACAGCATGTTTTGACAAGGAGATATTCATAGCAGTGGAATCATCACTATAGGCATATATGTTCTCCATGCATTTTGATCTTTTCATAAATCATAAATAAAGCACAACCTATATTTTGTTCCAGTTCGGTTATATAGTTGGCATATTAGCAAAAAAGCACCAACACTTAGTGAACTTCTTTCATCATATTACAATATAAATTCCTCAATATCTTTTCTCTCAAAACGCACACACTCACACTAACATTCACCTCTGGCCGAGCAAACACATCTGTAAATCTCTCCTGATGGGAACAAAATCCCAAAAGCACTCATGGATATAGTTCACAATGCAAAAAGGCTTAGCAGGGTGAAGCCACTCACAGTGTTTGGTACAAAAAAGCTTTTCTGTAAAGACACAGCGTTCTATTATGTGAAACACAGAGAGAGGCCAGCTGCAAATAAAAGAGAACGCCTTTGGCATTGATACCTTTCTAAGACACGGATGACAACATTTGCGCTCTATATGCATTAAGAATATTATTTATGTTTTTTAAATAACCATAAATAACAGCGTAAATCCTGCACCTTAGACCTGTCATCTCCTCATGCTCAATTGTGACAGCCTCCTCATGAAGCTAACCAAGTCACTAGGCAGTCAATGGAGAATCCTTCGGTCTCGATTATTGCCGGAAAGGTTAATTTCGGGTTGTAAGCAGTTCTGGGAAAACAGGCAAGCTGAACTGGCAGCAGCAACAGTTAAAACAGTTAGTAAAAGAACAAAAAGCTAACAAAAGACTGTACACTTTACATTGTTTACATTGTACATGTAATACTGTAGACTTGCCATGAGCAGTCCTAATTTCTGAGAGACTGTGAGTCCGAAGGGAGAACCTGTTTAAAGGGGAATCAAACGGAAACCCCACTTTGAATTTGAAAAGGACCAAGGACCACATCAGCTCTCCGCAAATCTCTTGCTTTAAGGACCGTTCTAAAGTGCTTGAAATGTTTTTGTTTAGTGTGCTCATGCATGAATGACTGCATTTGGTAAATGCTTCCCACACACAGTGTGTCTCTCATGTGCAGTCTTAAGGCAAACCTTGTAAGAACCACAGTGTTCCTCCTGTGCCTGTCGCATTGTCCGTAGGGACAGGAAACACAGGCATAGCTTCCTGTAAGAAACAAGCTGCTCAATAACGCAACAAATCCATTGGATAAAAGCTCCAGATAATACTGTGGCGGGTTATTAAAGTGACTCTTGAGAATCTTCAACAGTTTCAGGCTTGCTGAACTCAGAAGAGTGCTTTCAGAAGAAGCCCTTGGGTATTTTGAACCCTTTCTGCTTCATGCGCGGTAGAGTCAGGCTCGGGGAGCTCTTCGAGCGGCAGGTTTTGGGGACACCGCGCTTCCTCAACAAGAAGTCGTAGTTGGCAGATGAGTTCATGGCGTAGAAAACGTTTCCATTATCTGGGATTCTGAGTTCTGTGGGGTAAAAAAAAAAAAAAAATGGTTAGAAATGTCTACAAGCTTAATTTGGATATTGAAAATCCCATCAGAATCAGAGTTTTGCAGCTTTCAGTCAATGTGCGTTTCATTTGAGGCTATTTAAATGCTAATGTACTCAAAACTACAGTCTTTACTTTTTCCTGGATATTGGACAAAAATATGGACATTAACCTTTTTTTTTGTCCAATAAAATGTTCTTTAGAATGAGCAAATACCACCATCAACTAGAAATGGCAAATAGCAATTCATTTTTTGGCTCATAATCAATAAATGGCTAATATTAAAATTTAAAACATTTATTTATAAAATAATTAATTTTGAAATATAAAAACGTTTTAAATATTTTATTTTAAATAGTAAAAGTTAATCATTTTAATAACTACAAGTGAATTTAGAGCATCATAACATTATAATGTATAGTGTGAAAAATTGATATTAATTTTGAGATTTGCTAAATATCAAATTTTACAGTGTTACTAAATTATTGTTGTTTTTAAAGATAACTTTAAGAGAGCGTTAGATGATGGCTTAGGTCATTTAAATATAACAATGAGGAAAATTAGCTTGTATAATTAAATATATATAAAAATCATTAGATACTGATAGATTAAAAAACAAATTTTACCTGATAATGTACCATTATATCCCTAAAAAAAAACAAGCCCTTTGATATTTCCCGTCCCAACTTCCCTGTTTCAAGTTTTTACCTTTATGCTTTGAGACCCTCTGAAATAGTTCATAGTCGTCTGACTTGTCATTGTCCAGGTTGTGCTTGACCATGGCTTTCCTAATGACACCAGGGGTTTTGTCCTGACTAGTCACCTGAAAAACATGATCATTGAGATTAACTTTACTACTACATCCCCAACATTCCTTCATCACTTATCTCTGTCAATCTCCCGTAATGTCTCTCACTCACCAGGATGCTCTTGTACATGTTGCCGTTGTCCGTGTCGAGGCTGACTCTGATGATGCAGCAGTCGTTCACCTGCTGGTTGTACAGCGGCAGGGAGAGAGACGAGTAGTCAGAGACGCCAGAGACCGATCGTTTGTGGAAGTGGAAGGCCTGTCCAGTGGAGGCGGACACTGAGGATGAAGAAGAGGAAGAGGAAGAGGAGGTGGAGCTGCTGCAGCCAGACTCCAAACCCAAGCCTGATACAGAAGCAT
The DNA here is from genome assembly GCF_964197995.2 of Scardinius erythrophthalmus. Taxonomy (NCBI): domain Eukaryota; kingdom Metazoa; phylum Chordata; class Actinopteri; order Cypriniformes; family Leuciscidae; genus Scardinius; species Scardinius erythrophthalmus. Next base: position 18,025,707 of record NC_138240.1, read on the forward strand.
CCAAAGATGAAGGGGTGGACGACTCCCAGAGCTGGAAAATAGTGAATAAGTGAATAAACAAATATAATAATTCAGCTGAAATGATAAAATACGCCCAAGAAAATGCAAATACCTTGGAAGAGGAATCAGACGTAAGCTCCCCTGTATCTGAGGTCGATGTAGAATGTTTCACAGTTGGTGTGGATGTCTGGAGAAAGAATCAATAGTCAGGTTAATGCTTATTTAATTCATTTATTTATTTATAAAAACAATTATAAAAAAAATGGCTGGTAAAAAATTCCATTCTATTTTGTCTAAATAGGTTGAAAATAAAACACTTTAAATTTAAATGTAGGGATTATTATAATGTACAGTATGATTAACAGATTTTGAACAGATATGAACAGATATTCGTTTTGAGATTTGCAATAGATTACATTAAACAGTGTTTTCACATATTTCACATATGACTGTTTTATAACTATTTCACATATGACTGTTTTATAACTATATAGTTTTTGATGGAAAAGGTCATCTAAATGTAAAAATAAGGGAAATTACAATTCGCAATTCGCTATTCAACATCGTCCGATACCTATAAATCTCGATTGCTAATCGTTTTGGTACTGCTATATCATGCATCATTGGCAACAATTGCAGAATTTTCTATATCTAAATCTATATCTAAACAATGTTTGCTAAGCATACCATGGGGACTGTAAATAAACAATAATATGGCCTTACTCTCTGACTCCCTGATTCTGGGGAGTTCAGCAGACTGAGACTCGTCTCCTCTGCGTCCGAGCCGCTGGATCCCACTGAGGTGAGGCTGAGGGAATCTGCTCCATCTTTGAAGCTCTCTTTGAACTGGCTTAAGCGAGGTTGCTCAAAGGACTTTGAGTGTGACGTCCCTGCGCTGCTGTAACCCGACTCCTCGCTCATGCGTTTGATGATGCCCCCGTTCTTTTTGCACACCGACTCAGAAGGCGGCTCGATATCACAGGACATAGAGTAGCTGAAACAGACATCATAGATATTAAACATATAAAATATCCTAAGTTATTATTTCTATCATATATCTCTCCAATCTTTTGTTTTCATATCCTCCACGTTTACTATTTTTCTTTCTCACCTCTCAGTCTCTGTAAGTTTCTCCACTCTCTTGAACCAGTCAGTGAAGCGCTGGTTTCTGGCGAAGTTGTAATAATTGCAGGTCAGCTGCAGCAACTTGATCTGAGCGATCACTTCAAATTCCTAAATGAATAAACAAAATTATGTACTTTGTTTATTTGTATTCATTTGATTTAATTATGAATGTATTTTAGTTATGCATGCATTAATGCAGTTTTAGGCAAGTTACTCTAAAAAAGTTGTTAATTACTAGTTACTAATTACATCTTCAACAGTGTTTAGTAACAAGTAATACTTTCTAAATCCCATATCAACCTCGACCAGGTGAACAATAGGTTAGGATAGACACAAAACTGCTTTTTTAATTTAATTCTAAAGTATTTAAAGGATGAAGGTTACATTAGAAACATACATTTTAACATTAGACGTACATTTTTTATTAAATCCACTATAGAATTGATCTATAGTCTATACTGTATTTAATACAATTACATCAGAAGTAACTGTAATTAAGTTACTGAAAAATTAAGAGTAATCGCTTACTTTACTCTTCAAGGGAAAAGTAAATTGAATTACAGTAATTAATTACTTAGTAATGCATTACACCCGACACCGCATAAGACCTGTTAACACCAACAACGATAAGTATAACTAAGTATATTAGCATCCACACCAACAGATGATAAGATCCTGTTTATTATTAGTGTGTGGTGCAGTTTTGTTGTCTGCTGCTTTAAATCATCAAGATTGTTAAACTCGGGTGGATTCTGATTGGTTGTCAATGTTTTTATCAATGATCAGCTGGCAAAAATCGCTCAAAGTAATTCCAACAATATCGTTCTTCTGTGTCGTTATCGTTATAGTTGTAGTGTGGACTTCCCTCCCTATTCTCATAGAATTAGAATCATTTAAAAAACATTATTGTCATAGTTATCGTCTTTGGTGTGAATGGGCCTTTAGTCCAGCCTTTACTTAACCAATAAGATTTAAGATGCCATGCAATACTGTGGATATAACAATGGCCTTTAGCTATGCCTTTATTTACAATAAACTTATTTTTAAAATATTGAGGACATACATTTTCATATTATAGCAAATTCATCCTTGCGCAATAAGATATAGTCCCTTGTATTTAAACAATAAAATGTTATTATATGGGTGCAGTGATGATAACACAGTGTCTAGGTGTTTCACATCTTAGCTATTATTACAACAGGTTAGTTAGCATGGTTGGAAAATTGTATTGACCAATCAGCATCCAGGGATGGAATTATGCATTTTATAAAATATAATTCCTGTGCACAAAGACTCACCTTCCTTCTCTTCTCAAAGTTGATCAGCCCAACCTGAAAAAACAACCAAAAAAAAAAACAACAACCAGAAATTATAAAACAGAATATTTTCCAATTACATGAATATTACACTGATCTCTGTCCCCCTCACCTCAAGATGGTCTTTCATAGCAGTATCCAACATAACTAGGTCGGTCAGAAAAGTGCCAAGGTATGGAATAGTTCCTTGCACGACACCCTAAACAGCAGTGAGAAGAAGAGATACACTGAATAAATGAATAAACATACAGTTAATATTCTATTCAGATATTCTAAACTGAATATCTGACCCGTTTTAACCATAAGAGGGCGCTGTAGCTTAATAAATATAAATGTCAACTGCCATTATGTGACATTATACCTGTACATACCATGTCTCTTTGCTGCTGGTGTCTTCTCTGTGCTCCTTTGTGGCTAATCTCGATGATGGCAGATTTGGAGGTGCCCTCCTGGAAAATATTAGTTTCACATCATCATTTTGAATTTCAAAAGGGAAAGCATTTGCATTGACGCAATATTAGCAAGCAGTATAACCTGAAGGCAGATAAGGATGTCAAAGTGGAATCTTAAGACTGCACTGCCACGATATACCATGACGTAGAATGGACGGGGAGTTTAACTGTTTGGCGTCTAGAGATAGTGCCAGCCAACACCCTGGGGAAGCCCTTTGGCATTAAGGAGGGCCTTTATTTGGCCACACATAAGGCCTATGACCTCATCCCAGGAATTCCCCCATAATGAACAGCAGCAACTGCTAGTTTCTCGGCCCCAGCACACATACCAAGGATATTGTTGAATGTACGGAAAGGAAAGCTTTCATCATGCTTGGTTTCTTTCTATTGAGGTCAGCTATTTTCAAGGCAAGTTCTGAAAGTTACTTCTGCGGTGGATCTAGATAACATCAACACAACTCAAACTATTTTTAACCCCCACACTTTCTGAGTCACATTTGTGTGTCATGGAATGTCATGTTGCCACAACAAGGTTGTGATGAATTTGAACAGAATTCATCTGTTCTGTTAAGTTAAATAAAACATCCTTGAAACAAGATACATAAACTTGAGAAGCACAAATAAAACTTATTTTCAGAGAATACTCATAAACATTCAGAATTGTGGGGCAAGTTTTTTTTTAAATGTTTTTGAAAAAAGGTCTCCTATGCTGGTAAAGCACCATTACACCAGTCTTTAGAGTCACATGATCCTTCAGAAATCATTCTAATATGATGATTTGGTGTCTGATACATTTTCTTGAGGACAATACATGATGATACATTTTCTTTCTGAGGACAAAATTACTGTTCAAAATTCTCTCTTTTCAAAGTTTCATAATGCTTTTAACACTAATGGATTCTTTTCAAGATGTCTATCAAATGCATGAAGCATGCCCACTAGTGGAAAGTACAAAAAGGATGAGTTTGATGCTGTGCTCAAAACACAGCAGGCCACAGAGAGCTGAGTGATGAGCCAGCAGGCTGCATATATTGTGCAAGTGAATATGGCTTTTCTATTTACCCTGTGGCTGCTATAGAAACATAGCTTTACAGGGTTGACAGTCTGATGTAACCACATCCTATCTTCCCCCAGCAACAGATACAGCAAACGTTGGTGGCTTATAGTGCACTTAAGAAATTTGAAAAATGCTTGGTGTTTGAACATGTGACTGCTAACGTAAGGTGACTAGACTTCTGAAAAGGAAACCGGGGACATTTCCTAGTTCAGTGATCAAAATATAATTGAAATTTTAATAGTTATTTTCCATCAAATAAAATAAAATATTGTGGGTTGAGTTCCAAATACTATCATTATTATTAATAATAATAATTATTATGATGTTTGCGGGTCACCAAATATCACATTATGAAAAATAGTGAATAGTAACCATTGCAAATAGAAAACGGATCAAAACAGTATTATATTATAACAAATAAATGATTTTACAAAACAAATTAAAAACTGAAACAAATCAGTTTATAATTCACAAACTGTAAATATACTTTTAAATTGTTATATTATGCTTGTTCTTTTGGAAATGGATCTATACTATCCCTAATTAGCCGTATTATTTGGGCTAATTTTGAGCAAATGTAATGGTAACACTTTACAGTAAGGTTCATTAGTTAATATTAGTTAACTACCTTACTTCTACAGCATTTATTAATCTTAGTTAATATTAATTTCAGCATTTACTAATACGTAATTACAATCAAAGGTTGTATTTGGTAACATTAGTTAATGCACTGTGAACTAACATGAACAAACAATGAATAGCTGAATTTTTATTAACGAATGTTAACAAAGATTAATAAATACAGTAACAAATGTATTGCTCATGGTTAGTTAATACATTAACTAATGTTAACTATTGAACCTTATTGTAAAGTGTTACCAATGTAATTGTTAAAAAGTGCAATAGAAAACTGTTTTATTTGTTAACATTAACTACATTCGTTAACATGAATTAACAATGCAAAATTATTCTAAATAATTGATCAATCTTAGTAAATGTTAATTAAATTAAGTAAATTATTAAAATCAAATGTTGTTTCTGTTCATATTAATGAACTGAACAAACATGAACAATAGTGAATACAAATAGTGAAAACAAAGATGAATAAATACTGTAAAAATGTATTCCTCATTGTTAGTTAATGCATTAGCTAATGTTAACCATTAGGACTTAATTGTAAAGTCTTAATTTATGCATATCTGGGTGTGCTAATGTAAATTAAGATGCATTTGTGGGAATTATAGCATTGTGCCCGCAGAAAGTACATGTGCAAAGCAACAACCTTTTTACTCACCTTAATGAGAAGCTCTCTGCTGAGGGAGTAATTATTGTCATCTGAGAAGATTTCAGACAGCTCTTGGAAAGTACGATAGCTTTCCCTGTAAGCAGAAGAAAACAGCTTGAGTCATAATCTATGTGAAATCCAAACACTGTAAATAACTAGCATTAAATCTCCTCTGCTCCTCCATCTCCAAATGCCCCACTATAAAACAAGTCTTTCATAAAGCGGTTTCAGCTGCTTCAGCTTTAGCTAGAGGTCTGTATGAATGAACACACAAGAAGCAAGGAATGCTACTATTAATCAGTGGCTAATGCTAATGCTAAAGTGTTAGCGTTTACTCTGGCTAATCATTGCTGACAGAAATCCAGTCAGACTCTTACCGAGACACATCATCCCAGGTCCTCCTCAGCCTATGGATGGCATTACTCTGCAAGGCGGACAAGATGGCTTTCAGAGAGGAGAAGCTCTTCAGGATACGACATTTCTGAAGACAAAAACAGATAGCCATTCAGAAAAGCCATTCATATGAAGCTGGTTACATGATAAAAATGTCAAAGTGAATTGGTTCACAAATCATGCACTATACAAGTGTTTTGAGGTCATAGCATTATATATAACCATTACTGTGCAAGGAACCATGTGAAAATATCGATAATCTGCCTCCGTAATCATAATTTGTGTGAGTGTCTCACCCTTGCCACTTCTATCCAGTGTTCAATGCGCTTCGCTCTTTGAAAGGGTCTGAGAGACCTGTTATCCAAGCAGGTGGCAATCACACAGTTGGTCACGCTGTTGAACTGAGCAACGGTGGCACGGATGGTGGGTGCCAGGTGCTCTTTGCCCTTCTTATCCCGCTGGGACCATATGCCACCCAAACAATGGTAGGGAACAACCCTCTTAAACAGCTCCTGTGAAAAACAATGAGTTCAGTCGCATTCACCAGTTTAATTCGATTTGTAATATGAAAATGTTTTGCAGGACAACTTTATTTACACTTTAGAAAAGTATTTAATGACTTGGAAAAGTAATGAACTTTGTTCAAAGGTTGAGGTGCAGTACAGTCCTTATTCTTTCTTCAGTTTCCCCACTCCTTTGCAACCATTAACCCCTAACCTTGTCCCTACCAGCTCCCTACTTAGACTTTTGCCATTAAGACAGATTGACAAAAACTTGATGTCTTACCGCATCCATGACCGTTAACTGCTCAGCGACTAAGGCAGGACTGAAGGACATGAAGTGTGAGGGGGAGAATTCATCCTCCAAACTGCTCTCCTCTGGTGTGGCAAAGGGGCAGGTGCACAGATCACCTGAAGAAGAATAAGAGAAGTCGTCACAGTCAGTTTGAAAGACCATTTTTCAGTTGTTCAGAGATTCAATCATTTAGTGAAATTGTACCTTCAAGCTCAACCTCTGACTGTTGCCGTTGCTGGAAGTGTTCCAGCAGGTTATGGGCTCGTCTCTCCAGGTCCGATCCAGAGAAGTTGAGTTTCAAGTAGGATATGAGGCTCTGCAGGCATCCGTGGTCAGGAGGGCTCCAGAAATCCTCAGAATACTGATCCAACCATGCACCCAGGATAGATGAGACAGTACTGTCGAGCACATCAAATTAAAGTTGCACCCATATTAAAATACAGATAAGCCAATTATATTATTTTCATGTATAATTTTCATGTCATAATGGTTCAGTTGAACAACATAAAGACTTACTTTTTAAGTTCTGTGTGGTCCTCTGAGAGTTTTGGCTTGCCTGAGACTGGCTGATCATGCAGTTTGGCATACCTAAGATAGATAACAATGCATTGTAGGTAATACTGTAGTGTACAATTTAATATTTCTAAAAGCACGAGGGATTGATGACACGTTTACCTGTTAAGCAGCAGGTCCAGCACTTGTTTGGTGGTGGCGAAAGCTCGGTATGTGCAGAGGAAAATAGTGACATATGTATAGTCCTTCCCTTTGAAGGCCAAAACCATGTACTCCACCAGTTTCTCCAGTGTGCCAGCCTTAATGGTCCGACCCTTGCAGGTCTCGTACAAACTGAGGGCGGAGTCTGTCTCCACGCCCAGCCATCGCTGCCCCTTACTGGCCGTCTGGTGGAGTTGCACCTTTCGGAGCGTGATGGTATAGATGGCGCCGTCCTCGACCTCCTCTCCGATCTCCTGAACTGAGCTCTACAGATAAAGAGGGAAGAAAGACTGAATATTCTGGTCCTTGTATCCTTATCAGACATTCTTCTATTTTATATATATACATACATATCTTCTATTTGAAAATATTTTAAAATGTACTTTATGCTTGTAATGGCAAAGCTGAATTTTCAGCAGTCATTACGCTAGTCTTCAGTGTCACATGATCCTTCAGAAATCATTCTAATATGCTGATTTGGTGCTCGAGAAACATTTCTTATTATCATCAATGTTGAAAACAGTTGTGCTGCTTAATATTTTTTGTGGAAACTATGATACATTATTTCATGATTCTTTGATGAATAGAAAGTTCAGAAGACCTTTATTTGAAATATAAATCTTTTGTAACATTATAAATGTCTTTACTGTCACTTTTGATCAATTTAATGCACCCTTGCATAAAAAACTCTTACCCCAAACTTTTGAACACTGGTGTACATAAGTTATATATAGGCCTATTTAAGGAACAATATCATAAATCACAAAACCTTGTATCATCCAGACAGGGTCAGATTTTTTTTTATATAATGGACAGCTTTTTGTACATTATCTTACTTAAATACACAGCTACTTACAAAACAAATGTATCAAAATAATAATTGATGATTTTGATATATATATTAATCAAATAAGTGCTATTCTTCTCACTGCATTGTTTGATGAATTTGCAAGGCCACTCAGTTATAGTACAGCAAGAGCTTTAAGGGTGAGTCTAGGATTACTGCTCATTTAATTACTAAATAATCCACACACAGCCTTAACACTAAGTGCACAAGCCTAAGAGTGTGACTCTTTATCAGCCACTGTCACAAGGCTTACCCAGCCCTTTAACTCCACATCTTCAATGTGCATTAAGCAGTTAAGTTTCTCTGGCCGACAAGACAGAGATCTCAGACTGTATACTGACACCTATTGCCATGGATGAAGCATGATGCAAACGTTGGTCTCCAGTCTCATTGCAAGAATATGTGCCACCGGAGATTGATTTATTCAGCAACAATAGGTCTAAATTCTCTCTTCAACCAACACAAGTTTGTCATAAATTATTATAAAAACATGTCTAAGAATATTACTGAATGGTTTCATTCCATAAGTATCTACACAATGCTAAATTGAAAGCCTGCAGCCAGTAAATTGAAATGGCTACTAACTCAAGTACTGTAACTGACATCATTATGGAAAGTAAGAGGGAACTCCCAGGGAACCGTGAGCTTTGCCACAGGCAAAGAGCCAATCGTGAGGGGTGTATCCTGTGTAAGTGTGGGTGTGAGTCAGTGCATGGTCATTTGAACAGCTTTCTCTACAGGAGATTGGTTGAACAGATAACCCAACCCCAGCTCTCTGCTCTGAAGTAGCTATGGTAACAAACACACAAACGCCACATAACAGTTTCTTTCAAATATGGTTGCTGTGATATTTTGGAAGTGCATCAATGGGCAAAAAAATTAAAGGAACAAAGTTTCTTTCGCTTTCAAGCAATTTTGAAATGTTGCGCAAACCTGTAAAACACACAAGATGTTCGATGTCTGTATGCGAGACAATTTCCCTCTGATGATCACAATGATGGTGATGGAGATCTCAGAGTATATATTATTATATTATATTATATTATATTATATTATATTATATTATATTATATTGTATTATATTATATTTTGATCCAGCCAGGGTGGCCATTCTATTATATCATATTCTATTATATATATTATAACATTACTATGTAATCATATATTATATTGTATGGGAAAATAAAAAAGGGGATGTAGACTACTTCACCAAAACAATAAAACAAAAAGTGAATCTACGCCCACTCTGGGAAGCCCCTTACTCTGTTGACATTAGTAGGCAGTAGCAGGATCGACCACAGCGACCTAAACAAAAAAGGCCTGACACAACACAAGACCACTGTAAGGGACCCTCTTTGATATCTGACATTTCAAAACAGAAACAGAAACAGCACCTACACTCAGTTGTACTTTCTAAGGGAAAATCCACCTCAAAAACTACAGGCTGCAAGGGAAAGCGTAACAAAATGTTTGTATGGTGAAAGAATGTTATTTTGCACTAATCACGGGCTTGCTTTTTGCTGAAAATGTAATGGTATAACTTAAGTCACACAAAGACTATGACAGAATGCATTAAACAATTTTCAAACCCCTCGACTTTCCTCTGATCCACTAAAGCGACACGGTTTCCTGGGAAAAGACAAAACGTGCTGAAAAGTTACCGCGTCACAGCTTCCTTGACAGATGCATCCTTCACAAACAATTCTTGGAACACATAAACACAATGCAGAATTCCTGCTGTCAAAATCAGGGAGGAGTTAAAAGATGTTAGAGGACAAGCCCAATTACGTGTCCTCTTTAACATATTAACATCATAAAACAAATCAAGAAAAACAAGATATGTTAAAAATAGATTAAAAATGTCAACAATTCCTGTTTTTGCATTCCAAAACAGATTGACTGACTATTCACTTTAATACACTCAATTCGTTTTAAAAGCGCATATTTTTTATCCAAAACTAGCTGTTTTTGTGTGAACATGAACAGTCATGGCGTGAAATTCTGAAAAAACACTGAGACCTGTCGCAGTTAACAAAGACCATCTGATATGTTTACCGCTGAAAAATAGTGCATTTGAAATGCAAGACCACATTCTATATGCAGCTGTAAAAAAGAAAGCGAACGAATGAGGTCAGATGAAAGGAATTTGAAGCAGCAGTGATCAATCTGCTTGTGCTCAGCGTCAGTTGTCCTCCTGTTGATCATTAATAAGCCGGCTTCAAAAGGCTAACATTCATTCGTATTCTTCATAATGTGTCATAACATTATCTGAATACCTAAGCATGTTTGATTTTATTGCCTTGGCTGCGTATGACGCATAGCTGTGAAAAACATTGTCTCTGAGCATGATTTTATCTTGTAATATGATATTTATAAATGCCCTAAACAGATCACTGCTTAAGCCACTGTAAGCTGGGACCAAATCTCTTTTCTGTTAGTAATAGCCAGAAGCAAAACAATGCTTATTTGTGTAATGAGAGCTACGGATTTGGGTTACGTTTCATATGTTCTCTCAAGATTCACGGTCCTGTACGATTATTAACCTAGAGAGAGATGGGATATGTTGAGCGACGCTGCAGAGTGTGTATTTTGGCATTGCTCAGTAGGTTTTTCAGCACACTCGGTTACAGCACATTAAACCTCAGCTCAGAGTGATGGCCTGATTCACTGCTGCAAACATCTACAGTGGAAAAAAGAGGAATTAATACTTTTAATCAGCAAAAATTTATAGAAGTGACTCTAATGTGACTGTAAAGACTTTTACATTGCTTCCAAGAAATTCTATTTCAAATAAACACTGTTCATTTGAACTTTCTATTCATCTGAAATAAAAAGAAGTCTGAAAAGAACGCTGATTCTTATTATTATCAAGCTTCAAATCAGCATATTAGAATGATTTCTGAAGGATCATGTGACATTGAAGACTGGATGAATTTAGCTAAATTGGAGTTATTGGAATAAAATGTAGCTTTGCCATCATGGTAATAAATTACAATTGTGATTTTAGATTGTAACAATATTTCACATTATTTTACTGAGCATCAACTTTCTCCAAAACATTGGGTAAAACATCACTGAGCTGCAATCATTAACCTCCGATGAGCTTTTCTGTATTGTTTGCATACTGTGAATATTTTCAATTTGATAAATGGCTTTATCAGTATTTTTCTGGCTTGGATGTTGTTAATAATAACTGGATGTTGCTGTCGCTATTTTGCCTTTGTTTTGGTTGTGCCAAGGTTTTCATGAAATCTGCTCAAGCATTTTAGAATGAGATTAGCAGAACCAAGGAAGGAATTCTCCAATATAAGCCCTGGAGAAAGAATTACGCCTGAGTGCAGGTCAGAACCGCCGAGTGTGGTTGCTGTCCGGCTCCAGAATAGCGCAGATGTAGATATAAGGAATGTATGCATGGTGTTATTCTGAGAGCCGATCATTTCTGCACATTAAAGAATTGTATTTGTCTACATTCTACAAGAAAAAACACAATCAATGTATATGAAAAGTTGTTCCCACGTGTCTCATGACCAAAATTCATTGATGTTGGGTGGCTTAATAAGACTTAGAATATGGCGCATTTGGATGAATAGCCTACTTCAATTGTGCTTTTTGTTGTTGTTGTACATTAGAGTTGAACAGACAGGATCTAGTTCAAAAATTCACTTGTAAACCCATGTAAAGTCACAATTAAGTTTTGTAAAGATTTTCAATTTTTGGTGAACGATTCGTTTAAAAACTCTAGAAGCATGCTATTCTATTCTTCTATTTTGTTCAGTCACTTTTACACTTGGAAATATTCATTTGGCAGACCATTTGTTCAAAGTGTTTTACAGTGCATTTTTATCAGTATGTGAACTGAACCCATGACCATGGCATTGATAGCACCACTGGTTGAGCTGCTTTTCTACATGTAACCTAACAAACCTGATTTAACAGTGGTGTATTGAGTATTTGTACGCCTTATACAATTGTTTAAATACATCAACGCTCACCTACGTATCCCTGCCTCTTCACTCTGCCACTTTCCTGCCTCTCACATCCACTGTTCCTCCCTCTCACCCCTTTATTTCCATTCAAGAGATCTTTCATGACAAAAGCGTCTCTGTATGTGTCAATGTGACCCTTGTCTGTTCTCCTCCTTAATCAAAGCTGAGCTCCGCTGTCCCCATTATGACGTTCTGAGTTCAATCTATCACACAAAGGCCTCTTTAAGAAGAATGGAGAATTCGTAAACAATTTTGACAAACCCAGGAGAACAATGACTAAAAGTATTATTATAGCGATAACCCAGCGTTACCAGTGCACAAGTTTGGGCTCAGAAAGATTTATTACTCATTTTTTTGATTAATACTTAGGCTATATTCAGCAAGGGTGCATTAAATTGGTCAAAAGTGACAGTAAATACATTTATAATGTTACAAAAGATTTCTATTCCAAATAAATGCTGTTCTTTCAGTTTATATTCATCAAAGACTCCTAAAAAAGGTATAAAGTATATTAACAAAAATATTAAACAGTACAACTATTTGCAACATTGATAATGCAAGCAAATCCGCATATTAGAATGATTTCTGAAGGATCATGTGACACCGAAGACTGGAGTAATGATGCTGAAAATTCAGCTTTGCCATCACAGGAATAAATTCAATTTTATATCATATTACACTAAAAAATATGTATTTAATATTGTAATAATATCTCAGAAAATGTCTTTTTTGTTAAATACAGCTTTGGTGAGCATAAGATGAAAAAATCTTACTGATGCCAAACTTTGACTGGTAATGTCCGTTTATGACAATAACACAGCATTAAAGTGCTCTTACACAAGATCTTACACATGTTCCTTTATGGCAGCTGTTACGTTAAGAGATTAGCTGATCTATGTACTGAGCCAATGATCCATTATACAAGGGTACTTCTACTTTTACATCCTGCTGTTTTGGTTTAGATCTTCAGGGATGACGTAACCAATTCTAAGCTCTTGCCAGGCCATCTGCAGGCTTGAATCACTTTAAAAGCAGAGATAAGTGCCTGTAATGCCCCCCCTTTTTATACAAGCCATCCCATAAAAGAAAGAGGATGAGAGAGCACAAGATAAGAGAGAGAAGGATTTATAGCTAAATTATTCGATCATTGCAACTCCTCACGGTTACCCAAGGGCCAACTTTTTGGAGGTTTAGAGTGCCAAATGCCATGCCAACTATTTTCACATTAAAATGGATAATTAAGAAAATATGATTTCTTTAAAGGAGAAAGGAGAAGGGTTCTAGTGCTGTGCTGGGTGGAATGGGAGATTTAACCATCACTAATTGTGTAATGAGAGCCGATTAGATTTAGTCCAGTGAAGGTTAGCAGCTGGTGACACACTGGAACCTTCTTTTTGTGCATGACTAAAGTAAAGCTGCAACATCGTAAACAAGTTTTGGTGTGAACCGCCGTTGAAGTCACAACAATGTGCTGTTGTATTAAAAGACAAGATAAAAAGGGGACATGTTGTTCACACACCATAGACAGATATCTCAAGTTTAGCATAACAACCTAGCAACCGTAAAATGCGTGACTGCCATGGTGATAAAATAATTGACTTGTCTTCAAAAATAACCTAGAAAAACATTTTGCACTGGAGAGTTTAAGAAGTCACAAATAGAAAATCAATAATGAAAGTCTCATCACATCTGGTAAGTTAATGCGCTGTCACGTATTATATAAGAGGTTCTCAAATATAATCATTTATTCTCAGCTGACATATCTGCACTATTGTGGGCAATCTCATCAAACAAACAGCCCCTGTTAAACTATCAAAATAACATAATATCAATAACATCTGATTGTATTAACCTTTCTTTCCACGTCCTTAGCTAAATCATCCTGAGGGGAGCCTGTGTTTTTATTTAATGCCTAAAGGATGTAAATCTCATCTGACTGTTTTATTTCCATGGCCCTTTTTGGGGAGAATTTAGAGAGGGGAAAGTTGGAGAAAAGGGGGAACGGCCTACTCTTGCCAAGATTATGGTGGAGACTCGGTTTTGGTTTACTTCAGGTGGGCCTTCAAGCACAAGAGATTTGTGTAAATGCATTTATTCTGTCTTTTTGTGGAATATTGCTTCAGATGCAGCTGCTGTGCCGCCTTTGCAGATGGCATAAGACTAATTCATACAAGACAAAGATAAATAGATAATATAGAGCCAATGCAATTTGCATTGCAACTGAGCAAAAAGTATTTGAAATAGAGCAAAGGTATTTGAAAACGTGTACTCTTAGCTGTTCTAGCTCTAAGTTTTCTATAAAAGAAAGAAACAATGGAAAAGTAGAACAAAAACACTCATGCCAGCTCAGTAACATTTACATTGACACTATATGCAAAAAATGACAAGAAAACATGGGAAAAAACGTAAAAAAACCCTAACATATCATATAAACAACCATTCATTTCAAAGCAAGACTAAAGACAATATGTTAAGTTAGTTAGATAGTTATAAATGAAAGAATGTGATTTGAGCAATGACGTTTAAATCTTTATATTACCTCCAGCATAGGCAGATCAGGGTCCAAATGCGTAAAACTATTTAAGACCACCGGACATCCATCTCCGGCCGCGATCTCCAGCTTCACCCCATCCCAAATGTTTTTAATTCTCCATGTGCTGGACTCAAACAGCTCATCCAGGGACGTCGGTTTGACACCCAGAGCGTCCGACTGCATCCCCATAATGTAGACCATAACCGAAATACTGTCACTGTTTACGATCTATTATTTTACAACAAACTCCATATTCTGTCATTCAGACTTCTGCTTTAGCAACGAATGCTTGTCTGTATGGGTTCGGGTGAAGTACAGAAGGGAATACCCTGCCTGAGCCGCTAGGCCCCGCCCATCGCCGAGCGGAGCGCGCATGTGGCCCCGCCCCTCCTATGACTAATCGTGGTGTCAGTTTCCGGGAAACTCTGTTGTGCGCTACTAAAATATCACTTTTAATCGCTTGGTTATTACTCGACATGCCTATAAATAGACGGGTGCAACTATAATAATTATGTGGCATTAATTAAACTATCATATGATTCATTATCAAGCTTTGGTTTAAATGGGCATTTGTGTATAAATAGGAGGATCTGCCCACGTGTATCAAATTGAATACATAAAAAAAAAAAACACACACAACAATAATAATAATCATAATAAGTGCATAGAACTCCCCTATTCTTCTCTATATCATTTTTGACTAATTTTATATAAGAAATACAAAATAGGCTACATTTCACATAACTTTTGGAATTGTGAGTCAGGCTTTTCTAAACAAAACAAAAACTCTTAAATAACATAATGGTATATTGTACAGCAAATCTATGAATCAAATTGGACTATATATATATATATATATATATATATATATATATAGTCCAATATATATATATGTTCTCAAATGTAGCCCCTCTGTACTCTATGGAAAGGGTGCAAGTAGGGCTCATGATTATATATATATCTATATATATATATTTATATATATATATATATATATATATATATATTTATATATATATATATATATATATATATATATATGTGTGTTCTCAAATGTAGCCCCTTTGTACTCTATGGAAAGGGTGCAAGTAGGGCTCATGATTAATGATTATACTGTGCCACTAAAACAAAGATATTCTTAATAGTCCAATTGGACTTTTCAACCAGGCCGGCTCATTAACACATTTTCAGTGCTCTTCCTGGTCCATGGTTTTTGGGACAGCCACCTGAATATGAATAACCTAAATTTTAGGTTATTCCTATTTCAGCCTCAAAATATGTGTTTAGCAACTAGACCTAGTTACCACAAAAACACACAACCCCAGCATGATCTTACCAACGCCATGACCCTGACCTTAATACATACTAATAGCGCCCTCTGTTGGAAAATACTGGTAACTCACTCTTCGGGCATGACTGCTGCAACACTGACGCAAAGCTCTCAAGAAAACTCAAACCCTCCAGAGGAATAGTGTTTTGCGAGAAAGCAGCTGTGCGACTGGTGTTTTCCCATACAGTTTCCCCCCTGAGGTAACCATTATGATGACATTGTGAAATCTGACAAGACAGGCAGCTGTTTGAAACCCACTCTCTGTGCTATAGGAGCTGTGGAGATGCTTTTTAAATATTAGGCCACTTAACTTTTAAGTGCAATGAAATATTTATTTGCAAATTGAAAGAAAAAAAAATATATATATATATAAATCGACTGAATGATTTACACTCACATTAAGAACCCATATAGACTATGTAATTTCCATTTTAAATCATTATTATTATTTTTTTTTGGGGAAAGTATGCTCTTATGCTCACCATGGCTGATTTTTATTGGATCAAAAAAACAGTAAAAACAGTAATAGTGTGGAATATTACAGTTTAAAATAACTGTTTTCTATTTGAATATTTGATTATTAATTCCTGTGATGGCAAAGCTGAATTTTCATCATCAATACTCCAGTCTTCAGTGTCACACAATACTTCAGAAATCATTATATTATGCAGATTTGATGCACAATATATGGGCCTAAATGTCCATGCAGCATTTTTCTTTAACAGAGATGACCCATGGCACTAAAAGTTTGGGATTGCTGTAACATGTATACTTAGGCTAAGGCTATCTCTGCCGCAGCTGGAACTCAATTGCACAACCACTATTTGCTCTGCTCTCTGCTGAGATTGATAGATAACAGCTTGTTGTTCTCTTTCAGCACCAGCATGATTTATAATTCTTTGAAGAAGCTTCATTTGATCTCTTTTGTTCTTTTTCCCAGACACACGCAGTCAAAAACCAGGTGATTATAGGATCTAGAAAAACTTTTCCATACTCCTTTCTATCAGGAATCAAGGCCATCAGAGCTCTCACATAAATGTTAGCAAACAATGTTCACCCTGAACCCAGTCTCCTCTCAAACCTGTGTCAACCTGAGAAAGGACACTTGTACTTTGAGAGTACACAATTTCAGATGGGGACAAATGTAATGAGCCTGCAAACAAAGTGATCTTGCTATATATGCTATTTCTTTTCCTTGTATGCATACTCATCATTTCAGTTTGATACACAACAACCCAGTGGCACCTTTTCAAGGGAAAGCGATTTCAACTCCAAAAAGATTTAATAGCACATCAATTCTGAGTGATTACTGGGAATGTATTGAAAATGTAACGTTTTCTTTCTTTCTGTCTTCCTTTGTTTACTAGGTCAAAATAAAGGAAGACCCAGAAGAAGATAAGGTACTTCTCAGCCTGTGGAAAGCACCTGAAAGATACTATCACGGCCAAGAATGGTTTAAAAGATGCAGGAAGCAACTTGTCACTCATTGGTATCCATTAACACCCACACACAAACACTGCCGCCTTAAAGGCATACCGATTTCAACAGATTTCTATAGGAGCAGCACTAACTTCCAATGAAATCTATCTGCATGCATTGAATATTTTTCTATAACGCCTTTTTCTGTAATCTCAGAAATGAGTAAATTAACCAATAACACTACAGACAACATGAAATATTAATAAACATAACAATGTAATCATAAAACATTTATTTTGACAACATTAATAGAATAAAATCAGCTGATAGCTAACTAGTTCTGATAAGACTACCGGTAACTATAAATTTGCAGACTATTAGAGGCCAAAAACAAAAAAGTAGTTCTTCTTACCTGTTTTCTTTCCTCTAAACCTTCCAAATCACAGAACAGTTCATTATTCACGTACACACAACCAAAGCCACACCAGCGTATCAGTTGAACAAGTTGATCAATTCTGTCTTTCCAGCACATCACCTTCCCAAATGAGTCTTTGTAGCATAAACTGCAAGGGATCCTTGATCTTGTGACAGATATGAAGCGCAAAATTCTCCTTCTCCATTCGCTGACCCCAAAACACTGGCCCTGTCCGACACGTGTGGACTCAAACAGCTGTATCAATATGCAGGGAACACGGTAACACAACTCTCTCACTGAAATCCACAACATCTACTGAAGTGTTTCTCATAAGCTCTTCTATTAACACCTTCAAGGTTAACAAGGAATCATTTGTGGTGCACAAGCCTTCGGGGAGTTTAGGTAGAATTCCCACGCAAAACGGAAAGTGCAAGTGAAGCAATCAACTAACGCTAAAACCTGTGTGACAACTTTGCTCCAACGAGAACTCAAACCATATGAAGGAGCAAATGTTCATATGACGTCACAACAAAACACGTGTTATCATTTTACCCTGCGTTGTTATCTTTCTTTAATACCTTACCAAACCATGTTTCTTTACCCAGTGACAATAATCCTTCTTATTTTGGAGTCAATCAGTTTTTTAATAGAATGAAATCAGGTTTACCTTGTGGGTGCGTTTGGTCTCAACAATCTGGGCAAAACACATTCTGTTAACTATAACTGTCTGATAGGCTGATTTCACACAACTTCCAGGAGTAAAAACATAATCAAAGTCAAATTTCAACAAAGTCATATACCGGATTGATGAGAAATAATGAAATAATCACTGGATTTGACCGTTTTTTAGGTTAGTGACATTACATTTTTGAAAGATATTCAGAGTTTTTAGTTATTTAATAGCAAGACAACTAGATTTCCACTGTTAATTCTGCTAATTATGTATATGAAATATTCTATAATTATTGTCTGTACTTTATTTAGAGTTTTTCTGTACAATGATTTGCGGATACTGCCATGCCATTATTTAAATGGACAGTTCTTGGCTAGAATAAGATGCAGTATGGATCGTCAAAGGTCTGGCTGTGTGAGACTAGACAAAACCTGACCCACAAACACAGACCACAGTTGGATACTGATGTTCAAGAGGAAAGACCTTGTCAATGCATGTCTATGTGGCTTAAAACAATGATGTTGTTATAACAGGCCAATGTGAAACAGCTCTCAATATGGAAGTGCAATCTGACAACAGCTTTAAGTATTGAAGACACCTACCTTATTTTCAAAGATAGGTCAAAGACTTAATTCACTGATAATGTAGAATGTAAATCCCTGATTCTTTTTCACAGAGAGAGCTCACATACTTTCCTTTCTTGAGTGCCACAGAAACGCCATTCTGTGGCTCGATTTATTACCCTGCTTTATTCTCTGGAGCTCAATTACAATTCTAAGGCGCTTTGACACTCAGAACTTGGCATTTAAAAGTGCTTTCTCCTCACGACTGAGGCCAAAAGAGAAACTATTTAAAAAACCTAGTCCGGTCCAGTCAATGAGTACAGACAGTCACTGGCTGAGACACGGAGACGAGCCGATCCGATACCACTGTTGCCAAACATCACTGCTGGAAACATTTTGATCATTAATAAAAAAAAGTGTATTGACGTGTATGAATCTTTATTTTGATTGAGATCAGATATTGAGATCAGTTTAAAGTGTTCATTCATTGAATTGAGCATCCATGATAAAGAAAAAACATCTGGTTGAAAACACGTGCAAAGTTCTTAGAAACTTTGAATTCTTTTATTCGTTGCACTGTGAATAGATGTGAGTGCACATCTAAATATTATCAAAAACATAATAAAAAAAAAAAAAGTTGGTAGATTTTTTTTTTTTACAAGCATCATGGCTTATTAATTCAAAAATGATAAAATATACGTTTTTGGGGAGTCGCACCACATGATATTTTACAACCTGATCTAACCTTGCCTTGCCTTAAAGGTATAGCGGAGGATTTTTTACTTCCGGGTGGATCACCTATACTATTGGTCCTCCTAATTGTCAATCATTCTGGTGAATCAATCAAACTTTTCAAAAAGTGGAGAGGGCGGGTCTTATCTAAAATTCGGAAAGATCCTCCGCTATACTTTTAATGACTAATGTATTACGACTAATTCTCATATTTTAAGAGACTTTTTGACCTTGACTCACAGCCATGGTGGTCTGCAGGGGTTTATGTATTTCCTCTTGGTTTGGCAGACAAAGTTTTAAAAATATATAATAATAAGCAGTAAAGCAGTTTTGTTTTTATATTTTTTCCCCTAAGAAATAATAATAAAATAAGCCTAATAAGGTTTTGTTTTCAAGAGTTTCGGAAGTATTTCAGAATTTACAGTTGGATCACCCAAACATTATTTTACTTTCAGTCCTCCAAAAAATTTTTATTTGGAAATTAAAAACATGCCTAAGAGGTGTATGCAAAGACACTGCACTTTTCAAATATTTTTGAATAAATTAATATTAACCCATTTCATTAACAATTATTCAAACAGATCCAAAACAAAAAGCCACAGGACCAACAGTGAATCACATTCATTTCAAGATGACTCTTAAAACTTGAAGCAACTGCAATACTGAAGTGAAGCGTATAATATGCACTAAAAGAAGCCTCTGTAAACTAGACACATACTGACACCTGCAGAAGTGCTGACACAGAAAAACATCTGCTTAGCAAAAGTAGCACATTTTCCTTGAACATCTCTGTCCACTGACATTTAAAAAAAGAAAACGCCATATAGCCACGGGCAGCATAGCAACAACATCCTGTTCCGCATGCCAAAAGTAGAACTCATTACTGAGCGTAAGATAAACTCCAGACGCCGTTATCGATTAGTTGTAACCCGTTTAATGACAAGGATCAGTGTGAACTGAGGAGAATAGAGGACCGTCAGTTAAAGTCCTCACTGGCTCTAAGCCAACATGCACGGAAACAGCAGAATACAGCCGAAGGGTGAGTACATACTTGAACTAAATGAAAACACATGCACACAGACACGAACTCGCACCAGGTGAATCAGAACGAAACGACTGCAGTCTCTCTCTTACCAGATCATCCAGGATGGAGACAGGAAAATCAAACATGCACATCTTCACAGGCTGAGCCAGGGCTTTATGCAGACTGAACAGAGACTTGGGCTCCATCTTCCCCGATGGAGAGAGTGCAGGCTGCTGTCCAGGCGCCTGCTTCATATTAGGGGTGTGCTGCTCCCCCTTGTCCGCTCTCATTGATACACAACTCCCTCCCTCCCTCCCTCTCTCCCTTTCAATCGTTCCCTTTCCAGAGTGAGTGCACGGGCACTCTCGCTCTTTCTGTATTTCTCTGTACTAGTTTACACGCAGCAAAAAAAGGAACTTGCTGCCGCTGTCACTAACACTCTGTTGCCATCTACTTCTCTCGCCTCAGAAGACGGTAAGAAATTTGAAGAACTCGACCTCCTCCCAGTGCTTCCTTTTGCACATTGTCTCTCCTTCTAACAATCTCCTAACCATGTAAACACCCACACCCTTACATGCGACGTAGGTATGCAGGTACATCTCGCTTTAAAATGCAGTGTCTCTCTCTCTCTGTGTCTCTCCCTCCCTCTCAAGCCAGCTGTGCATCACATTCAGTCTACGGCTATTGCTCACACTAATGTTTTCCAGCTCAGGAAGATGTAGGAGAGTTTGGCCGGGTGTTTTTCTGCCTTCTGCTGTGCTTTTCCCCAGGCGTGCCCCACCGAGACCTTCTGTTTGTGTATCTGAGAGCGCTTCGGCAGTGGAAAAGTGCTCTCTGGCTCATGCGCTCTGTCCATTTTGCACGAGCAACAACAAAAAAAAAGCGTCCAGGCAGAGTGTGTTCTCGCTCGCGTGACCAGTCTGCCCAGTGACCTGTGCAGCTGGGAGTCTGAATCCTTCAACACACACACACACACAAATGGCACACATACACTCACATCCATTAAAGAGTTGAAAAAAATTGCAATGCCCTATCATTAAATCTAGGTCACAAAGCTTTTCGTCCAAAAGATCCGTCCTATACTAACACAGCCTTAATGGTAACAGTATATGAGACATTTCTCTTCTGCTCTGAGTGAGTTAAGGTATGCGCACAAATACATTATGCAGGAACTGTTCGTATAAGGCATAAGCAACAGGATGAAAACGCATAAACCTGAACAGCACACGGTTCAATACCAGAGGGTTGCATGTGATGATTATCTAACGGCAGACATAGTTGAGGACCATTGGGAGGTGGCACTCTATTATGAAAGCACAGACTGTGGGAACTGTTTTGAAATGCAGAGGATATCCTACGCAGCCATAGAGCGATGTGGTTGCCATGGAGACAGCAAACGCTCAACCTTTGAAAAGAGATGCCTAGAGGAACGGCAATAAAGCCCACAGAGACTGTATGCCTGACTTATTTGCACAAGAGCACCGTACCTCACCACAAAGATGTGTGCACAAAAGCAGTTTCTATTTAAAATATGTCTCCGATTTATACCTTTTTTCCCCCTTTCAGTTGCATTCTGTAGTCTGCGTGACATTTAAAATTCAGTCAGAATATGCACTAACATGTCTTGCCTACATTTGCCTCATTCCATTCACGTCCAGACATGTGCAAGTTCTTGAGAACAACTTGGATGCTGAAAAATGACTTCTCTCATATGGTGGCTTCACCGGTTCAAAGACTTGTTTACTGGATAGAGACAGACCAAGGAAATGTAAAACATTTTTAAATGTTAAAACAACACTCAATTTTATAGAATATTTAATGGGGCCTTTTTAAAAGAAATGAATACTTTTATTCAGCAAGGATGCATAAAATTTATCAAAAGTATCAATCATGATCTGTTCTTCTGAACTCTATATTCACCAAAGAATCCTTATCAAATCAGCATCAGAATGATTTCTGAGGGATCATGTGACACTGAAGACTGGAGAAATTATGCTGAAAATTCAGCTTTGCCATCACATGAATAAATTAATTTGAAAATATATTCAAATAGAAAACAGTTATTATAAATAGTAATGATATTTAACAATATAAAACTGTATATTTGATCAAATAAATTCAGCCCCGATGAGCACAAGAGACTTTCAAAAACATCTGAACAATTGTAGAGAGCAGAACAGAACAGAAGACGTGTAAAATACTGTTCAATATGAATGAACTACAAAATCTGTAATTCAAGACAATGATCACTATGGTGCCAATATATTGTGCATCTCTAATTTATATGATGTTGTATGATGCTTACATAGCAAATCAATTAAAACCAGATTGAAATGTTTGTAGACAAACTTTGAAGTTGGCTTGAAAAAGCCTAGCCAGAAATTTTGAATAAAGATGGATAAATAGATAGATAGATAGATAGATAGATAGATAGATAGATAGATAGATAGATAGATAGATAGATAGATAGATAGATAGATAGATAGATAGATAGATAGATAGATAGATCGTATTAAAGATAGGTATATATATAATATATAACTATATATAGTTTTTTTTTTTTTTTTTTTCATTTTCTCACAAAAATGAGTAAGATCACTAAACAATTTCTGGACCCACTGAAGTACAGTTGAAGACCCCATTTTAAGGACCCTTGCTTTAAAAAAACCCCTCTCTCTAACTAAAAAGAACTGTGTTTTGGGTGGAATGAGAGGTAACCGAACGGAAGCACAGCTTCTGTCTGAACACCCTCAGAGATCCAACTCCACACAAAGGCAGGACAGGGTGGCGTTGGAGAGGAACTGTTGGAGCTGTTCGCTTTAATGTTCCACTCGGCCTTGGGACACTGGCAACAAAAACGTTACACGTAGATGGGAAACTTCTCTGTCAAGATAAATTTTCCACATGCTGTACCTTAACAACCACATGTTTACGCAGACTGTTCTAGCAGCATGAGTACAGCTCCTCTGCTGTTAAGAATGCTTCTATTCAAATATATAATTTCTAGACCTCCAAAAGGTTACAGCCAAAAGTATTGCGAGATAAATCTGTCATGTGGCACTACAGCCAAATATGCCATTGGCAATAGCGGTAACTATTAGAACCTCTTACTGTAAGACCACTGAGACATGCAGTGACATGATACACATCCTATTGCCAAAGAGGATGCCACAAGAGTTCTGCATCCTCTTTATTGTGTAATGACTCATCGATTATAACATGCTGTAAACAACTGTCTGCACATTCTTAAAAGCTTTTCCTTTGTTTATAACGTCAGTTAAACAATGCCGTGTCCCCCTTTTTCTGACGCAGTGCACTTTCCTTTTGCCTGTTTCCATATCAGAACAGAACACACACACACAGAATGAGTAAACGGAGTGATTGAGAAATAGAAAAAAGGGAGTGAAAGCGGTACTGGCATGTGTCGTATTCCTCGAAATCGATAATTTGTTAGTGAATATCCTGAAAAGAACTGTTCAAATTGTTACTATGCCTGCGGGTCAAAGTCTTGGTTAGTTAGCATGGCCTAGTTAATCCCTGCTGGTAGATGCTATAACTATTCTGGTGCAATATTTTTGAAAGCAACATGCAATCTTTAGTTATATTATAGTAATTTTACCAAGGTCCGATTCTAGTTAACTGGGTTCTTAACATCGTGAATTGGTTATTTTTCTTTGTCAGTTTTTACATTACAAACAAAAGTTGCTAGTGAATTTTGTGGGACTGGAACTCAAATAAGAGTAACTATATGCACAAAAAAAAAAAAAAAAAAATTAATAATAATAATAATAATAATAATAATATACACATATTTATATGTACTGTCACTGATGAGCCAAAACATTATGACCAGTCCTAACCAATGGTCATCTCCTAACAATGCCACATATTAATGTCTGGGTAGATTAGATTGTGAGCAAACAATCAATTCTAGTAATCAATGTGTTGGTTGCAGGATAAATGTGCATGAATCAAGATCTGAGCGACTTTTACAAGGGCCAAATTGTTATGGCAAGTCGAGTAGAGAGTATCTCTGAAACGTCAAGGCTTGAGAATTTACCAGCAGTGGTCCGAGAGGGTCAAACCACAAGTCACACAAATTTTAATGATGGTTATGGGAGGAATGTCACAACACAGATCAGACTCTGCTGCATATGAGGCTGCGTAGCCGCAGACCAGAGTGCATGACCCCTGACCCCTGAGATTACCTTTTCTTTTTCTTTCTTTCTTGTTTTACGACGGTTGGCGTCCAGCTTATTGGTGCATTACCGCCACCTTCTGCACCGGAGTGTGGATCAGATAATAGGTTTACAATCTATATTCCTTACCTTCTCTTCACCACTAATACATACACACTCACTCACTCACTCACTCACTCACTCACTCACTCACTCACTCACTCACTCACTCACTCACTCACACACACACACACACACACACACACACACACACACACACACACACACACACACACACACACACACACACACACACACACACTCACACACTCACACACACACACACACACACACACACACACACACACACACACACACACACACACACACACACACACACACACACACACTCCCCCCCCCCCCCTACTTAACCCCTTAAGCCTTGAGGGCATTTTTAGAGTTGTTTTTTTCTGAGTGACTCATAACTCCAAAAGGAGAGTCAAAAGGTAGGTATCGTTTGATAGAACACTTTTCAAATTTCTAGAAAATATAAATTACATTACATTTGGACAATCTCATGCCGAGAAACTGCTGATAAAATAAATAAATATATATATATAATTTGTATTATGATTTTGCACATCTTTCTTGTTTGACATGCAATAACTCGGGAAGGAAATAAGGTAGGGGGGAAATTCTTTTTTGGTGAAGTTCCCCTAAATGTGAGCTGCATCTGGATCAATTGTGGTGATTGCATAAAGTAGCCTAATCAAAGGTTACAGCATTTTGAACCAAGATAGCCTTTTTTCTCAGTCCTTGACGCTCCCTAATAGGCATTTTTAAAATTGTTCCTCCATGAGCAATATCTTGTGATCAACGCAATAGATTATGTTCATTTTGGGCTCATTTTAATTGTAATAATATGCTGTAAAAAATGATGTGCCATTTTCAACGACCTGTGAATGAGCTGTATGATGTTTTTGACACATTGCAGTGCATAGTACAAAAAAGTATTTTATAGATTATGAAAAAAATTAATTCTATTTATCAGCAGATAACTCAGCACTACTTTGGAGTTAGGTTCAGACTCTTTAGCTTTCAAATGACAGGCTGTAGTTTTGAAAAATATTATTATATTATTATTATTTCGCAGCTAGCTAGGTGGCGCCCGCGGGGGGCTCTGTTCTGCTAAATACTACTTAATACTTCCTCACATTCTAATAATTATACTTCAAATCCTATTGAAAACCCCTGATTTTATTTAAAAAAATCATCATTAGCCTACTCTGATCTGTGCCCTAACCCCTGAGATTACTGAAGAAGATTTTTATTTGCATTCCAATGGAATTAATATATAAACTACTAAAATATATATTACATAAACAATAATATATCTAATAAGACCAAATTTGTTTTTAATTTTTAATGCGGCTCAATGGGGGATTCGGTTTTTGAGCCTCACGCACCCCCTGGTGGAAATAAACTTTAGCTATAAGCTTGTAGCATTTTCTATAGTGTCCAGCTGTCATTGCGCTTGCCGTAGACTTGCGGGAGTTTATGTAAAATCATGATGGCGGCGGCCTGTGCGAGAACTCTTAGTAAGGTCGGTCGGTTCATTTTTGACACGCCGAAATGCCGCGTAACAAACACCGCAGCATTAGTGCCGAGAATGAGCATGAGATGCCAGGGAAGAGCTTACGGTACCGGCGGTGCGGGATTTAAATCCAGACTTTTGGTCGCTGCACCGGTGCGTGGCAGTGGCAGAGTCCTGGGATGCGCCTTCTTGCTCGGTGGTGGTTTCGGCTTGTACCAGACCATTAAACTCACGCTTCAGCGTCACCTTGCAGAGGAAAAAGCAAATGTAAATATTCAGTTATGTGCTACATTTCTGGGTGTCCTAACAGTTACCCTTTTTGACATGCAACTATAGAAAGTAAATGTCATTTTTTGGGTTAGTTTGCTCACCTTTGTTTTGTTAACGTGTTTTGATTAGGCACCGCTGGGGACAGGTCTTAAGTTGACTCTGTATCAGTATAAGACCTGTCCGTTTTGCAGCAAGGTGCGAGCCTTTTTGGATTATCATGGTCTGCCATATGAAATTGTGGAGGTCAATCCCGTTATGCGAAAGGAGATCAAGTGGTCCACTTACAGAAAAGTTCCCATCCTGATGGTGAACGAGACGGTGGTATGTAGCTATTCGGATGATGTCTTTCCTGATTATGATTATGAATAGTAAGATTCTTCAGATCATCAAGTCCCTCTCTGTTATTTCTTCAACAGCAACTCAATGACTCCTCTGTAATTATTAGTGCTTTGAAGACATACCTGGTCAGCAAGTGAGTAGCCTATATTGTGCTTGACAGTCTTTATACTTTTTATATGGATGTTGTTGATTTAACATTGTGTATATTTCTGTATTGTATTCATGCAGAGAAGGGGTTTTCAAATTGGGACATTAAACATAAGTTTTTCCTTGCAATATTGATTTGACATTGATTTTTATCTAAGGGGATTGTCGTCGATTCAGATTGAGAACCTTTTAGCACTGTTTTCTCTTTTGCGCTAATTGCTTTGCTGATTAAAAAAATGCTTATGCAAATAAATGTAAATACAAATGCAAATTTGTATTGTCTATTCACTGCTTCTTTTAGGGAGAAAACAATATCTGAGATCCTCACTTTTTATCCTGAGATGAAGGCAAAGAACGACAGTGGGAAAGACGTGAAAGAGTTTGGCAATAAGTACTGGGTCATGGTGCGTGACGCTGAAGCTGATCATCTATATCCTGGAAAAGACACCAGAAAGTAAAGCAAATAAGTTATGTCTGATAGTGATTGCTTTATTAGTCTTTATTTTTTTAACTTTTATGGTGTCAAACATGATTTTGTTTGTTGATCTCACTAACACTTTTTGCTCAGAGAGGAGATTAAATGGCGGAAGTGGGCAGATGACTGGCTGGTGCACCTAATTTCCCCAAATGTTTACCGCACGCCGACCGAAGCCCTCGCATCCTTTGACTACATAGTACGAGAAGGCAAATTTAGCACCTTTGAGGGCTTCTTTGCAAAGTATTTCGGAGCTGCTGCCATGTGGGTCATTTCAAAGAGATTGAAAAATAGGTATTTTTTTTAGGGCAGTGGGTTAGTAAATAATGAAAATATTTGACAAAAATGTTTTGACATTAAAGTTTAACCTCATTATACTACACAGACACCATCTGCAAGATGATGTCAGACAGGATCTCTACAAGGCCGTCAATGATTGGGTGGCAGCCATTGGAAAAAATAAGAAATTCATGGGAGGTGATCAACCCAACCTTGCAGATCTGGTATGTGTTTCTCTTTCAGTCTAAAATTTTATTAAAGATATATAAAATACACTACTGCCGTTCAAAATTTTAGGGTTGGTGATATAAAAAAAATGTTTTTGAAAGATATCCTATGCTCACAAGGGCTGTATTTATTTGATAAAAACCAGTAATATTGTGACATTTTTTTTATCATTTAAAATAACTTTTTTTTATTTGAATACATTTTAAAATGTAATTTATTCCTGTGATGGAAAAGTTGAATTTTCAGCATCATTACTCCAGTCTTCGGTGTCACATGATCCTTCATTAACCATTCTAATTAGCTGATTTGGTGCTCAAGAAACATTTCTTATTATTAATGTTAAAGATAGTTTTTCTGCTTAATATTTTTGTGGATACCATGATACATTTTATTTCTCACTTTGAATAGAAAGTTCAAAAGAAGAGCATTTATTTGAAACTAACAGTTTGTAGCATTTTAACATAAATGTGTTTACTGTCACCTTTGGTCAATTTTACGCATACTTGCTGCTTCTTACTGACCCCAAACGTTAGTGTGCAGTAGTGTATCTTTTTCCCAGTGTCATAATTGCTTGAGGAATGTCAATTGGATTCGCTTTTTTATTTTTATTGGCATATCTAATCCTTCTTGTACCTTGTGTTTTCAACATAGGCCGTGTTTGGTGTTCTGAGGGTTATGGAAGGCCTTCAGGCATTTGATGATATGATGGAACATACCAAGGTGAAGAACTGGTACCGGCGTATGCAGAAGGTCACAGAACAAGTGTCATAAAATCAAAGCTTCAGTCATCACTGCAACAACTTGAAGCACTTGATACCACTGCACAACTTGCCATCTGTTGGTAGCGTACTGGTTATGCAAATCTTAAAAGACTTTTTTTCCAGTAATTAAACTGGCTTCCATTCTTCCTTTGCTCAGACTATACTCACAGAGCTTATTTAATTTGAAGAGATCAACAAAAACACATCCATAACAGCATAAAGCGCTTTTCCTGTCTGTTTGTTCTCTCTCCATGATTTGCTTTACTACTCAACTGATTTTTCTAATCAACTATTTCTTTTACTTTGGAAAGCAAAGTGCTACCTGAAACAAATGCTCTTTAAAGTAAAACAACCTCATATGATCTACAGACATTGTGAATGGGTTGAAGTGGGATTGTTCTGAAACCATCCAGTTTTCTCCATCTTTGTGGGCTTCAACAAATGTATAATCTAGTGGTTTATTTTTCAACAAATAACGGTTCATTTTTTTTGCATATGTTGCTCTTGTTCTTCTGAATTGTTGTTTTGTTCCTTTTTGTGATGTTGAAGTGCTGCCACTCTCATCAAGTGGTATTTAGGTAACTAAGCAGATGAGCTCAGCCCTGGTAATGTTAGTAGTTAATTATGTCTACCTCTGTTAGGGTTATACTGTTCATAAATGTTCAATCTGAGGTTGCAGTGACCTTCAAATCTGTAGGTTACAAAATGGGGTTCTCAATTTAACTTAAAATGTGATATTACTGATTTATGTGAAAGTTGCTAAATAATTCACCAAGAACGCTATGCATCATCTTTTGAGTTGTCAAAAGTGACAAATATTTGTCAATGAAATAAATTAAAAATCTCAAGCAGATGGTTGTCAGCTTGCTTGTCTGTAGCCTGTCATATTTGTATGCTACTGCTAATAAAAAGGCGATATATTTATGCAACAATTTTACAGACGGAGAAGGCGGTCCCTGCACATAGCAACGCGTCGTTGACATAGAAACCTAATAAGCTTCCGTTCATTGGGCGTTAAACACACTTCTCAACTCTTTGTCGCTGAAGTTTCGAACCAGCCAATCAGATGCAATATAGAACGTTAAAGGCGGGACTCAGAGCGACAGACGCGTTTCTGATTGGCAGCTATTGTTGTCCATGCGAGAGTCTACCGGGTATTTGCAAACAACACGGGGGACGTTGCGTTGCATTGAGGTTAGTGGCGTTTGTATTCGTATCACTTACAATTTTAAAGTACATAAATACATTTTCAACGTATTTTTGATCAGGAGGATTTTACTGGCCGTATAAATATGCAGTGCATGAGCAGAAGTAACAAACTTGACTGAGGACAAATAAGTTAGTCTTGTTTAGCAGATAACGTTACACATGTATGTATGATTCATAACACCCCTAGTTCATCTTTCTCACAAGTTTATGATACACTTCTGGTGATCTTTTAGATACTATTAAAACAAATAAAAACCGCCCTACTGAATTGAAGGGATGAAAACACGGTCGTCCTCTCCGCCCGTCCATGTTCATGTCCCAGACTCAACATCTGTGCATGTCCACCTAAAGAGTCCACAGAAGAGCCAGGTCAGACTGGATGATTTTTACTATTCCAGTTTAAATCAACTTCACTGGTTTAATGAGACAGTGAAACAACTCATCACAACTCTTTTCTTCAGCAGGGTAAAGTGAGCAATTTACGATCCACTTCCAGTGTAAAGGTCCGAGCTCCCTGGGTTCCTCCTGGAAAAGCCTCAAGACGGAGAGAATACAGATGGGAGGTTTGTTTAGTCCCATTTACCTTTATTTAGTAGCCTAAAATAATTGCAAGTTATGTATTAAAAAAAATTGACTTTACATTTAAGAATGAATTACTGTTTTTAAAGTCGTCATGAAACGGAAGTTGTGACAGTCTTTTCTCCCTGTTGTTACATCCGAGTGAAACGGCTTAGCAAACAAGAAAAAATGTAGGGCGTGACTTGAGTTTGTCAATCGGAAATTGATTGGATGGTTGAAGTTGGCCGTTGCTGTGATTTGATTTGAGTGACAGGTCCCGTCCTCGCGCCAGTAAACGTCATTGGTTAAAGATTACAAGGGCACATTAAGTTTAAAATAATAAATTGAATTGTCAAATTTGATTTCATAGTGACTTTAATAACAACATTTCCCATCAGGGGGCTACTCGCTGCTTAGAGATCACCCCGGCACCAGCCGCTGACCCTTCCTCACCTCCTCTCCGGCTCACCGACCTGTCCAGTGAAGAGGACGATGCAAGAGAAGTACTTGGCAAATATGAGAGAAAAATTGAAAGCCTTATGTCAGAGGTTGACTGTATAAAAAGTGAGGTATGGATTGTGAATAATCATGACAATAAGATAGATTTCACAATTGGATTTGAATGTTAAAATCTCCACAGGTAAAGTTACGGCAGACAGAGGACCACCTGAAGCATCAATCACAGCAGTTAAGTGCCTGTCGGCGTTTGATTGACCAGCACGAGGAACGACTTGAGGAAGCTAGTAAGGACTTGAGGAGGTCAAAGTGTGAAAATACTGATCTGCGTAGCACTGTAGAAGGGACGCAGGGTGAGCCTGGACAAATGAGGTATAGTTCTTCCAGGTTAATTTGTCACATTAGCTTTTAGCAGAGCCATAGAGAGAAAGAGTTGCGACACTCTTTGATGTCGCCGCTATGGCTGTCACGTGGTTCATGTAAGCCCCAATAGTTCCA
The DNA here is from genome assembly GCF_964197995.2 of Scardinius erythrophthalmus. Taxonomy (NCBI): domain Eukaryota; kingdom Metazoa; phylum Chordata; class Actinopteri; order Cypriniformes; family Leuciscidae; genus Scardinius; species Scardinius erythrophthalmus. The sequence goes on from NC_138240.1 coordinate 18,057,358, forward strand.
AAACATACGCTGGCTGTCATGTTCTTCTATGGGACAGACAGCAGCGATTGCATTATTGAACGGTAAATATAAAATAAAACACACACCCAAGTACTTTTTCAGCTGTTATTGCATTATTGCATTTTGTTAATGTCAGTTTTGCATTTGGAGATAAGTTTTAGGCTATATTTCTGGAGGGAAAAGCATAGTGTTCATGTTCGCATGGGTAGTAGCACTGGCTTTAGCGGCTCTAACTTAACTTTTCCATATCATTCATCTGATGATGGACATTCATCTGATGTTGGACATGATATTTATTTTAGCACAACTGGGCTGTATTAGGCTATTGATTCCCGTGATTTTGCTTATAAATTTTGATTCAGTCATTAGCCTACCTTCGTGATCACGCAAAGAGGTCTGCCGTGGCGGTCCGTTTAGAGTTCGCTTAAATATTTTTTATTAAACAATGACAGACAACAAAAATGTGTGCTTGTGTGGGTGTGTGTGAACAAGAAAAACAAAAACCAGGGGCAGGTGATCCATAAAACAGACAGGACTGGTGATCCCATAACAACCCTAGAGGTCCAGCATTGTTCTCACAAGCCGCTTCACTCAAGACAATAAAACATAATGAAAAGTTAGTATATCCCAAAAAATTAAATTAAATAAAAGTTGCTATAAAGGTGGTAGTGATTCATTACAGAACTCTTACTGTCACAGCTGACGAAGTCGCACTAGGAGGCAGTGCTTGAAAATTGGTTGAAACAACCAACATAAAATATAAATAATTACGCTGTGCATATACAAATGAAGACCAGTATAAGCATCGCAAAGGGCCTCTGATACAATATAGACAGTTGACAAATCAAAAGAGGTCGATATTTCAGCAACTTAACTCTGGAACAACTCGACGCGCAGCAATGTAAGTAAATGGTGTCCAACGCCAAAATGACAGTGTTTGGAACTAATCAGATCTTCAAATCCCGGGAGTAGGCGGTTAAAAGCGCTGCCATTTTTTACAACGGAGGTCTATGGGAGTGTCGTAACTCTTTCTCTCTATGGCTCTGGCTTTTAGGTCGTTGGCCTGAATGCTTAAAGTCACCATCAAGTCTTATAGTCGAGTCCCAAATTAGATAAATAGCCCTGGATAAGATGCAGTAGGCATTTTTGAGGAAAAGTACTTCAAGTCTTGTTTCTATATGATTTTTAGGTGCTGAATCCATTTCTGCCGTATAACAAGTTGTAAACATCACTGTTTTGGCATTTAACAATAAAAACAAAATGGCTGCCAAAAAAATGTTTTAATGCATTTATTGCAGTTTAAACATTAAACATTAGAACTAAACTATGCACTCTCAGAATATTTAAACATGTAAACAATGAAAAAACAACATTAACATGAAAGGGACAGTTTTTAATGGCTGCTGGAATTATGCCAAGGTACACTGGGAAGCATATATCAGTGGAAATGTGCAATTATGCCCAGCCCGAAGGGGTGGGGTGGGGTGGGGTGGGGTGGGGGGGGGGGGGGGGGGGGACTTGGAATACACATGACCCCAGGGGGCTGCATATTGAGAATCACTGAGGTGTCCAGCCACATTTGGAATATTTTAAACCCAGGGGTGGCAAGGTGGCTTGCCGAGGGAAAGACACATGCTCAGAGAGGCTTACAGTGGAATACACACGTGGGGGTCGCCCAGAGGCCGTGTTAGGTGTCACCCAGCCTGCAGCTCTACAGATGTCTGTTAGCGAGGCGCCATGCGCTAGAGCCCAAGAGGATGCCACACCAAGGGGGCATGGTAAACCTTGCTGCTGGTAAGCCAAAGCAATGGCGTCCACCAAAACAGACAAAGAGCTGGTCTGAAGTCCTGAAACACTGCGTTCTGTCTACGTAAGCACGGAGGGCGCGTACTGGACAGAGCAGTGCCAAGGCTGGGTCTGCCTCCTCCGAGGGCAGGGCTTGCAGGTTTACCACCTGATCTCGAAAAGGTGTGGTGAGAACCTTGGGCACATATCCAGGCCGGGGTCTCAGGATCACGTAAGAGTTAGCCGGCCCGAATTCCAGGCACGCTTCATCAACCGAAAATGCTTGCAGGTCCCCTACCCTCTTGATGGAGGCCAATGCAACCAGGAGCACTGTCATCATTGACAGGAACTTAAGCTCCTTTGATTGATTGCAGAGGCTCAAAGGGAGCACACTCTGTAGAGCAGTTAAAACCACTGAGAAGTCCCAAAAGGGTATGAGAGGAGGGCGAGGAGGATTCAGTCTCCTCACTCCTCTCAGGAACCTGATGATCAGGTTGTGCTTTCCAATGGACTAACCTTCAACTGCGTCGTGATGTGCGGCAATGGCGGCACCATACACTTTCAGGGTGGAGGGAGACAGCGTTCACTCCAACCCTTCTTGCAGGAAGGAAAGCACGACATTGATCCACTTTCGTGGGTTCTTGAAGTTTAGAAGAACACCAGTTGACGAAGAGGTTCCACTTCAACGCATAGGCATGTCTCGTGGTTGATGCTCTAGCATAAGTGATGGTAGCCACCACCACTGGTGGTAGGGTACTCAAACCTGCCTCGTCCCGTCCAGGAACCACACATGGAGGTTTCAAAGATCGGGACGAGGGTGCCATAGGGTGCCCCGTCCCTGAGAAAGCAGGTTCTTTCTCAGAGGAATTGGATAGAATTTGGGAGGTGCTGTCGCGAGGAGTACTAGTTCTGGGAACCAGGTGCGGTTGTGCCAATACGGGGGAACCAAAATTACCTGCTCCTCTTCCTCCCTGATCTTGCGCAAAGTCTGCGCAAGAAGGCTCACTGGGGGAAACGCATACTTGCAGAGGCCCCATGGCCAGCTGTGCGCCAGTGCATTCGTGCCGAGCGTGCCCTCGGTCAGAGAATAAAACTGGTCGCAGTGGGACGAGTCGTGGGAGGCAAACAGATCTACCTGTGCGTCCCCGAACTGATCCCAAATCAGCTGAACCGGTAAAGGTCTCCCGGGATATAAATGGCTCGAAGCGACCTCAGATGCTTCTGACTCTATGTGAGGAGGTGGCGGGCGAGTTGCGACATACGGCGGGAGCACAGACCACCTTGTCGGTTGATGTACGCTACTGTCACGGTATTGTCTGATCGGACTAATACGTGCTGACCCCTGAGCAACACACAGAAGAGGTGCGGGGCGAGACGTACAGCCTGCAACTCGAGGCAATTGACATGCCAAAGGCGCTGGGGTCCTGTCCTGGAGCCCGCGGCAGAATGTCCATTGCACATGGCACCCCAGCCTATTGTGGAGGCATCTGTTGATACAACAACATGCCAGGAAACTCGTTCTATGGGCACTCCAGCCCATAGAAAACTGAGGTTCGTCCACGGGGTGAAGGTCTGACGGCAGGTCGAAGTCACTGGGACTCGGAGCGTGCCGTGTTGCCATGCCCACCTCGGGACTTGATCGCGAAGCCAAAGCTGAAGCGGTCTCATATGTAGCAACCCGAGCGGCGTTACTGCGGCTGCGGATGCCATATGCCCCAGGAGCCTCTGAAATAGTTTCAGTGGAACCGCACTCTTGCCCTTAAACTGACGAAGGCAAGTCAGCAGTGACTGCGCGCGCTCGCTCGTAAGCTGCGAGCACATGGCGACCGAGTCGATTTCCATACCGAGAAAAGAGATCCTCTGCACGGAGCAGAGTTTGCTCTTCTCCCAGTTGACCCGAAGGCCCAGACAAGCTAGGTGCCGGAGCACTAGGTCCCTGTGTTCGCAAACCTTGTCTCGAGAGTGAGCTAGGATCAGCCAGTCATCGAGAGGAACAAGGGCTGCATCGACAACCTTCGTGAAGACGCGAGGAGACAGGGCTAGCCCGAAAGGGAGAACCACGTACTGGTATGCCTGCCCCTCGAATATAATCCGAGGGGCAGGCATACCAGTACTTGGTTCTCCCTTTCGGGCTAGCCCTGTCTCCTCGCCTCTATATATATATATATATATATATATATATATATATATATATATATATATATATATATATATATAATATACTGGAAAGGTTTTATGGTGATATCTATAACTTAAAAATTTTACCCTATCCACCTGTAGTGTTTCGGCTGTGAATAATGCACCTATTGTTTCGATAACAATTACAAGAAAATGGGACCCTTATTTCAATGTTATATGGTGGATCCTTATTCAGGAGACATTGAACTTTCTAAAAATGTGGTATAACAACTTTTCCTCAAAAATGCCTACAGGGTTACACAATCTTGAAGATTCGGACCTGACTATTATTTTTTTATTCTTATTTATCTTTGCACATCATAATTTGTTTTAATTCATGTGCCTTCATAATCTTTAATCAAAATAACTTTTCCTCCTTCTTGCAACAACATCTCTCTGATGATGTGTTTAGTGGCGTGAGGGCGGGACAACCTGTCACTCACATGACATCACAGCAATAGCAAACCACAACCGTCCAATCAATTCTCGATGGACAAAATCAAGTCCATTTCACTTGGACGTCACATCATGCTGACTTTAAAACGTGATTTATGTGGACAGATCTGAAACAGGACCTCCTCACAAGGAGATGGAAACTCTGCTGAGGAAACTGGTGGAGGCTGAGATAGATGGTCAGGCCGCAGCTAAACAAGTGGCGGCTCTGAGGGAAACCGTGGGAAAACTTAAGAAGGTAAGAAGATTGACAAACTATGCAGTTACCTCTGAAATCTTTTCATGTAAATAAAAAAGCATACACTTTGTGTATTCAGGACAAAAAACAGTCAAAGACGCACTCTGATCAGTTGGGCCGTCAACATGAGCTACTCGAGCAGAAGTTGGACACATTTTTGGACACAAATCGCACTCTCAGAAGACTTTTGAGGGAGCAGCATGGGCGGGAGGTACAAAAGACTTCCTTTAAACTAAATGTATCAAATTTTTGGGTTTAGATATTGGTTCTGCAGTATTGTGTATGTGTAGTTAAAAAAAAATTTAAAAAAACTTTCACCACAGACAGATGGTCTGAGGATGTCTGATGAGAGGGAGATGCTAATGAGAAAACTAGCTGATTCTGAGGCTGAGAAAAGGGTTTGTAATCTAACTCCTACATTTGTTTTTGTGTTGTGAATGTATATAATTTTTTATATTGTTTTGGGGTATTATTGGTATGACTTCTAATTGTAACATCGTTGTGAGCTTGATACATTGATATTTTTCATTCAACAACGATGCTATTGATCTAAAGTGATCAATCTTTTTTTATATAAATGCTGTTCTTCTGAACTTTTTATTCATCAAAAATCCTGGAAAAATATAGCAGGGCTTCCACAAAAATATTAAGCAGCACAACTTTCAACATTGATAATAATAAGAAATGTTACTTGAGCACCAAATCAGCATATTAGAATGATGTCTCATGGATCAGACTGGAGTAAAGGCTGCTGAAATAAATTACATTTTAAAATATATTAAAATACAAAACAATTTAATTTTAATTTTAAATTGCAATATTATTTTACAATATTCTGTTAAATGCTTGAAATGTAGAGTGGTTTTGTTTTCCTTAAATACTTTGTTGATAGTATTACTAGTTATTGTCACTTTCTCTTGTAGAAACTTGAGACTAAACTAAACAACAGGGAAAGAGAGGCCAGTAAGATAGCTGAGAATTTGGAAACTGAAAAGGTACTTATTTTTTCTATGCGTTTGCATAACATTCTTCTATGGCTTGTTTTAATAGCTCTTCTGCATTTCTAAATACTTGCATAGTGAATTTGCATCAAAGTTGCTCCTGTGTTGCTGAGTTTTAAAACAGGAAGTGTTTTAAGAAGGTGTTTTGTGATCGTCGTCACAGGAGCATCTGAGGACCACAGGAGAGCTGTCCAAGGTTCTTGAATCCACTCGCAGTCGCTTGCAGAACCAGCTGCTCAAGAAAGAAGCTGAAAATAACCGTTTGGAGGCTCAGATCCAAGTAAGGCAACTTTTTACTGCGGATTCATAGTTTTCATTTGCATGAATACAGTGAGATATCTGATAGAGATTGTACTGTACTGTGGCACAGAAGCTGGAAGGGACACTGCAGCATCAGCAGGAGGAGGTTCAAGGCCTTCTGGAGCAGATGAGAGAGCTGAAGCAGCACTATGAAGGAGACAGAGACATCCACAAACAGGTCTCGGAGGACCAGAGGAAGCGGGCCGAACAAAGTGTGAATGCAGCTGCACAGCTCTCTGCACAACTCTCGGACAAGGTACTGTATACAGAAGAACAATGTTAAATGTGCTTCAGGGATTCATAAAAATCACATAAAGTTTCTGTTGACCTTAATGGTTTTCAAAGTGCTAATTGATGACATAATTCTCCAAAGGTTCTTTGTATTGTGTCATTGTGCTGGCCCCTTATATTTACTTCACTGGGAACTCTCACATTTTACCGTTTTTTTTAAAGACTGATTTTCTGTGGTTGGCCTGTGTGACCCATGCAGTGCAGACTTTGACTGATGTGTTTCTGTGGTTTCTTCAGGAGACTCAGTTAGCAGAGGCTCTCTCCAATGCTGAGGCGCTTCAGCAACGCTACTTCAAACAGAACAGAGAGAAAAACCAGCTGGAGTTGGAGATCACCACCTTAAATAAGTCAGTGACTGACTCTCTTCACTTGCTTTTAGTGTTCACTTAAGCTCAGCCTAGTCTTCATGTCTATAATTTATTTTTTTTAGCATGAATTATGTTCTGAGTAATTTATGATGCTTGCTATACATCAGTGAGCTTTGAGTTTCTGAAATTCTCTTTTAACGTAATTGTCCATAAAAAAAAAAAAAAAAAAAATATATATATATATGTGTGTGTGTATATATATATATATATATATATATATGTGTGTGTGTATATATATATATATATATATATATATATATATATATATATATATATATATATATATATATATATTTAAGTTGACATTAAGATAAGATTTGCAATGTGACATTATTTACATGACAAATATATTTTACCACCCAGTTCTCATTACCATAATAAAAGTTTTATGATTCCTATTATTTGTAATGATGATTGTATTAGCTTAATCATGTTTTTTTTTTATCATAATACATTCAAACACATTTATACAATGATGTACTGATGTATACTGATGTATACTACCATTCAAATGTTTTGGGCCGTAATATTTTGCTAAAAAAAATGCTTGTGAAAGGAAAAACAAGTCTCTAATGCTCACCAAGGCTTTATTTGATCAAAATACAGTAAAAAGTAATACAGCAATATTGTGAAATATAATTAAAATTGAAAATATCTGTTTTCTATTTTAATATACTTTAAAACGTGATTTATTCATGTGATGGCAAAGTTGAATTTTCAGCTTCATTACTCCAGTCTTCAGTGTCACATGATCCTTTAGAAATCATTCTAATATGCTGATTTGGTGCTCAAGAAAAATGTCTTATTATTATCAATGTTGAAAACAGTTGTGCTGCGTGATATTTTTGTGGAAACGGTGATCATTTTATTTTTCAGAATTCTATGTTGAATAGAATGTTCAACAGCATTTTTTAGAACGGTCGTCTATAAATACTTTAGAGTTTATTTATATTTTTCACATTACAATAATGAGACTTTAAGAATAATAGTCTTTTTGCATTATGGTATTAAGAATTGAGGGATGTTCTTTCTGCAAAACATAATTTTTTTCCTTTGGATTTTTGATTGCAATATGATCGGTTTCGATTTTTTACCTGATTGTTATATTTAGCGGATCTCATAATAGACAGTGATCGTGGGCTCTTCTCTTTGCAGTCGCCTCACTGAGTTGAGCGAACAGCTGCGCAGTTGTGAGCAGAAGTCCTGCGCTGAGAGAGAGGGGCTTCTCAGCCGTCTGCACTCCATCGCCTCAGAGAACACTGCTACCAAACTGGAGAACCAGAGACTCAAGGCAACAACCCAGACTCAAAGACTTTTCTCACAAAACCATCTAAGCTCTGATTCTCATTGTGATTTTTGTCTCTATTAGAGCACGCTGTCAGCCACAGAGGACAGGCTGTCTTTGTCTCAGTCAGAGGTCCAGCAGCTGAAGATCTCTCTCAAAGACTTTGAGAATCTGGTAGAGGGTTACAAGAGTCAGGTGCTTCAACATACCTTCCTCACAGCTCGTTACAATCCATCTGCATTTAGTCATAGTACATTAACCCTTCACATTTCTTTCAGCTGCAAAAGACGCGTTTGGAATCCGAGGAATACTCTTTGAGGCTGCAGCTGGCGGAGAAGGAAGCACAGAGTGACCGCACGGAGGTGGAAAGAGAAGTGGAACAGGGCCGCAAACAGCTCCAGGCCCGGCTGAGGGAAACGGAGATGCTGCGGGAAGCTCTGAAGCGCCTGGATGATGAGCTCAGGGAGGCCAGAGAGAACATGCACATCCAGGACAGAAGAAATGCAGAGCAGAACAGCACTCTGTCTGAGCTCAGAAACAAGGTGATGTTTACGGACATATTTACACCACAAACATTATGCTGAAATCAGATGGGTTTTTATTTTCACGACTTATTTTCCTGTTTGCATGTAGATGGAGCAGCAGAGTTGTAAAATAGAGAACCTCCAGGAGAAGAACTTATTTCTACTTGAAGAAAATATGCAGCTGAAACGCTCAATGGAAAGCAATGAAAGGTCTGCTGCACATATAATATTTATATTTATTCAAATTTCCTTCAATAAAATAAACCAAAATATATTGATGACTTTATCTTCTGCTATAATATATTATAATAGACCTTTATAACATCAAAATTATGAATAATTTAAACTTCCTTTTCTTGTATAGAATAAACCAAAATATATTGATGACATTATCTTCTGATTTATTTAAATGGCCTTATGAAAATCAAAATTATGAATAATCTTTATTCCTTCTCATCTAATAATTAAATCAAAATGATGACATTGTCTCAACAGGAAATGCCAACACAGAAAAAAAAAAATTATATAAAAAAATTATATACTAAATTAATATAATTTAACTGGGTCTTTAACATAAACCCATACACACAAAGAAAGCTGAAGCTTAAAACCTTTTCTAGTTAAATTTCCTAACGGTATTTGAGCTTCATCATTTCTGGCACACAGGAAGATGGAGGATGTGAGCACTCAGAACAGGGATCTGCTTCAGGTCATCGCCAAGCGTGAAGAGACCATCCACACCACACAGCTGCGCCTGGAGGACAGGAGCCGAGAGTGTGACTCTCTCTCCCGACAGGTGGAGCAGGCCAGAGAGGAGGCGCACAGACAGGTCTCAGAACAGTTCACAGGAAGCTTGTTTTGTTGCACCTGTGTGAGGTGAGGTTAGTGTATAAATGCTTTTCATGTTGGGGCTTTGTTCACAGGTGGAGCAAAGCCTAGAGCGGGTGCTGTCCAAAGAACGCTCGGCTCAGTCCAAAAAGCTGGATTTGGAGACCCAGCTGAGCCTGGCTAAAAACGAGCTGGGTCAGATGCGCCGCAGCAAAGATGACGTAAGTGTTCTCAGCTGAAACTTTCCAGTAAATAGGGCTGGGCGATTTAAATCGCGATATTGTTATGCGCATCTCGTCAGTAAAGCCGGTTCCTTGATTAGTAGTAAATCACCATCACCTGCTTTCAGATGGAGCGGCATTTAGGGCTGAGGAGATAATTAAGTGATTAATTTAGTGATGATTGAGCATTATTGAAGACACCTGATGTTAACAAGCAGAATCACTGAAGAAGAAAATCACAAATTGTAAGTTACCATTAAGGTGATGGGTGTTTGCTTTAGTTGGGCTCTAGACCATTATATGTTTACTTTAATATTTACTGTTGTTTGTCTGCTGTTATTGATTAATAACAGTTAAATGAGCAAAGTAAATTGTTATCATATAGTGTTGGTTATGTTTTGACATAATCATGCTGTGATCTGAAAAATGAAACATATTAAGATATTTTGGTTTAACATGTTAGCAGCAGTTTAGTGATTCTTCAGCCTATGATTATCAGTACTTTACTTATAATTCAAAATATTTAATAAACATTGTTCTGATCAAAAAGACGTTCAGACATATTCATTTAAAACACAGACATCAATAATCAGCCTGTGAATCTCAACAATGGTGACAATAATAAAGCATGTTGCAGTGGCTGCCACCAATCACAACTCATTAATGGCTCCCATCATGCATTGCGGTATGAATAAATTATGATCTGAATTGTCTATGTAATTTACTTTTCCTCATTGACTATTCTGCTCCTCACCATTGTTGAGATGCATAGACTGAATCTTGACATCTGTGTGTGCCTAAAAGGATGATTTTTGTTTTAAAACAACTTTTAAGAAATCCTTTATATTATATCAAAAATTCTGGTCATTTATTCAGATTCACAGTTATGCTGTAACCAACAACATAAATCAAAGTTAGAAAGAAGGATTTTAATGAGTTTAGTGATCAAGTTCAAATGATGATTGTCATAATATAACCAACACCATCAGATCACTATTTATTCTTTGTGCAACTGGCAGTTTTAGCTCAGACACAACAGCCAAATCAAAATGTAAAGTATTCACAAAAGGGTCAGAGCCCAACTAAAGCAACTACCCATCACAATAATGGTAACTTAAAATTTGCGATTTTCTCCTTCAGCGATTCTACTTGTTAACATCAGGTGTCTTCAATAATGCTCAATCATCACTAAATTAATCACTTAGTTATCTCATTAACTTAAACACTCTTGAGTGTGGACTCATACACTCCCAGGAGTGTTAATTTAACACTGGAGGTTTTGCTGTGTACAAAGAGCCGTAGTTAACTGACAAGCTGAGCCATATCGCATTAAATATCGCTGGCGATACGTCCGCGATATTGATGTGATTTGGCTCAGCTTGTCAGTTAACTACGGCTCTTTGTAGTAAATGCCGCTCCATCTGAAAGCAGGTGATGGTGATTTACTACTAATCAAGGAACCGGCTTTACTGATGAGATGCGCATAACAATATCGCGATTTAAATCGCCCAGCCCTACCAGTAAATCAAAGAATTATATTGTGAATACAATTTTACAACGGAAAATAATTTTGAGCTGTACTTCTGTTTGACATGACCACAGCCAAAAAAGAAACAAGGTGATTGGAAAAAAATGAGATGGGAGGAAAAATTATATTTAAATTCTTTTGCGTTCCCCCAAGAAAGTTTGCACTCGCTTGCAACACTTTTCTGTTCTCTAGCAAAAGTTGCATATCCCTTCAAGAAACCGCAATAAAACACAAAAGTGGTGATGGAAATATGAAGTTGGAGGAAAAACTGTCAATGCTTTTGTGAGCTAAACATTATTTTTCCTCCAGTGGTGTAATTTCCAACTTTATATCCCTTTAGAGGGTTTGTAGAAACTGAGATGAGTCAAGTTTTGTGTTACAGATGTTTAACTTCAGTCTATTCAATAAGGAATTTTCTTTACATGTCAAATTTTTATAGATGCACCTTTTAGAAACAGTTTGTGTTTTAATTTTTCAGATGGAGAAGCGATTTCAGTGCAAACTTCAAGACATGAAGAACCAGTTGGAGCAGGTGAACAGCGCCAACCGCAGTCTGCAGAACTACGTCCACTACCTGAAGGCTTCATACACCAATGTGTTTGGAGACTCGGCTCTAACAAGCTCACTGAATCCCCATATCTAAACACTGACCATGAATAAAGTCATTTCATTTCTTTATTTAATGCAGTTTTTTTTATTATTATACTTTTAAAATACCTCAATGACTTAGGGGCAGTTTACACAACACTGTTTTCAACGACGATTTACACGACAACAGCGTTTTGGAGGACTGAATCATGAACTTTTGGATGTTAAGTGCTAGTTTTTGAAAATTATACTGTTATTGTCTCCGTGTAAACTACAAAAACACAAATTTGTGAAAATGGTGACATCATGCGCATGGTAATTACGTGTTCAGTTTATAGGCACGTAGTGTTTCTTTACAAAGTGACATCGCCAATTACTGGCCTGGCATCATAATACAGCATCTGTGTGAACGGGATAGTTTTGACAACGATGTCGTCTGTCGTTTTCCATTTTTAGCACATCGTTGTCATGTAACGTACCCTTAGTTTCATCTGATGACCTTTTAATAAAATAAAATAAAACAGTACGAAACAAAATCTCCAATGTACACGTTTCTTTAATTAAATCATAATGCATTAAACAGTCACAATATTCCTCAAAAAAATATCTATAAAAACACTTAAGATTCTTTAACATGAAAGTATATCAGTCCAGTACGACTAATCGCTGTCACTGTCTCCCTCACTGTCTGCCTCCTTAACGTCCGTGCTGAACTTGTATTCCTGGTCACAGCCCATGTAGGCATCGCTCATGAAGTACAGCGTGTAGTTGTGCACACCAACCACAGGTGCCACAAAGTCGAGTTTTACCTGTGGGAAGGAAAAAAAAACACCATTGTCAAGTTCTGACAAACTTCCACTCCATTTTTTTTAAATACTACAATTTGAGGGTCATATAAGACTGGAATAATGTACTACTGCCTTGGATATAAAAGCAGGACTAACCTTGGCCTTCTGTTGAAGAGTTAGTCTCTTGATTGAGATGAGGCTGTTCGATTTGGGGTCTCCAATAACAACCCACCAGCCTTCTTCGCGTTTCTACACAAACAAACAAAAAGTCATTAAATAATGCTGTAAAGTAACCTCAAAGCAAGATCAACTATTTTCAAATGATGTTAAGAGATACACAACCACTTAAAAGTTTGGGGAAAGGAAGATATAAAAATTCATTAAAGAGATCATTCACCCAAACATGAAAATGGTCATTTCCTCACCCTCGAGTTAGTTTCTTCTGCTAAACGCAAAGGAAGGATATAGGGTTTATGTAAACGAACACTCACCTGTGGGAACAGAGGAGCAATGACAGGCCCTGTAACTTCCTCTTCTCGTTCCAACTGCACTTGGACGACCACTGGACTTCCACTGTGAGCACAAGAAAAATTAAAATCTTCAGCAGAGATTAATGGTAAATGGCTGGTTTTGTACACCCACACAAGGTCGTAGGTTTCCAATTGAAGCCCTTTGGATTTTGATTTCATCTCATACCTCTTGATGTCGTCCTTGTCGGCCACTTCGTACGAGAGCTCGATGTTGGGATAGCGGTTACAGAAGCGTGCCACGTCGGCCATTTGTACATCTGAAAGCTGCAGAAGACCAGTGCGGTCCTCATCTTCCATCTCCATGATGTCAAAGATGCTCTCCACACCCTAAATGCGTCAACAAAAGAGTTGAGACACAACCAAAAGACGGTGTTCACAGATGAACTCACTCAGATCCAAATCTCACCTTGTCCGTGCAGCGCTTGATGTGTTCAGAAGTGAAGTGGGGTAGTTGTTTGAGGTAAGAGTCTTTAGACCACATGGCTTGTGTGACCATCTGAGCCAGCTCCATGGCAGCCAGCGCTGGACTCAACCAGCCGTTACTGGAGAGCACGTCCACACACGCCTGGATCAGCCTCACCGCCTAAAAATACAGGCAAGAGAAGAGCAGGAGGACTTATGAAACAAAAAGATTTCTAAATGCTATTCTTTTAAACTTTCTAGTAATCTAAAATTTATGAATCCTAATTTGCATGTGTTGTCCTTTTTGAGCTGTGAAAGAGTTTCCCCCACCTTGCTGAGGATGTCTTCAGTATCTGACTGGAGCTCTGCACTCAGCTGCATTCGGGACAGATGAGCCTGAAGCAGCAGGTTGGTCTTCACGTGAGGGTCGTTGAACTTGGGGTTGTTCAGTTTATGAGGCACTTTCTGAGCCAGCTGCAAAAGTCAAAGAGTGGTTAACAGAGATCTCATGCAGTCTGCTTGTTGTAAGAGTTAAAATTACACTCATATAATGGAAAGTTTTATTTACCTGCCGCAGCAGGGTGTCTTCGTGATGCCTGATGGGAATGTTTTTATACTCCGCAGCATTGGAGATGATCTCGATGAGGCCACGGACCTTTGTCTTGGCATTTAGGGACATACTGAACAGCTCTGGAGCAAGGACAAACAGATAAGAGATGTATCAGTCAAGACGGACATGGCTAGACAATTAAGCAGCACATTTCAGTAGCCACATTTGGCTAAAATGGTTTTAGAAAGTCGAAATCACTGACCTAAACAGTGACATTAAATTAGCACTTCTCTTATGGCATGTTTTGACTGTCAGTGTCTATTTCGTGTACACAACATGGATAAGCTACAACAAGTAAAGATGTCAGCTGGATTGACTATCGATTTCTCGACCCTCACTTTGATTAACCAATATTGATACTTATATAGAAGAAAAGATCTGTTGCTACTTCTGTTCCATCGCGACTGTGTTAAACAGAGAAGGTCCTCACCGATGGTTGTGTAGTTGATGTAATAGTAGGCTGCAATCATGCCCAGATTCAGAGGTGCCACATCCATCTCATCCTCGATGCTGATGCACTTGGACTGTTCCAGATCCTGCAAGGTGTTTTCCACCAGCTCAGACAGATGATCCGACAGGTGACGATGCGACATACCTGGACCATGAAGAGATTTTAGTCTGATGCATTAAAAAGTACATCAAATACACAGATGAAGTTGAATATTTTTGCATGCTGTCCTGATGTCACAAATAGTGAATTCTGCAGCGTGAAGTCTAGATTTTAAATGTCAAGTCATTTGTCCTGCTGTAGTGAAGATCTGTAGGCATTACAAGGTAATGCGATTCCTCACCCTGTAGGTTGTAGTAGTTGGGGTTTTGGGTCATGCGACGGTACAAAAACGTCCATGTCAAGTAGTCCACAGCGTCCTGCTTGTTCTCCACCGTCTTGGTGACGATCTCAGCGTTGAAATGGTCATGAAGACAGTGGTCCAGGTGAGACTCGACAGGCAGAGGCTCGTAAAGGAACTTTTTGAAGAAATCCTAAAGAGCAAGGATGTTCAAAATTATTAAGAGCCAATCAATCACGCTTGAGACTAACCGATCTTGAGTCAAGTAAATGTGTGGTTTAGTGTCAGCTTTACCTTTTTGGACCCTTGACACATGATGACACAGCGACCTTCATCGTCCTGGAGAGGACGGTTTGCCTTTCCTACCATCTGGAGCACATCATAGATTGGGTAGTCCACGTACCTAATCAGAGAAAGATATTCATGAGCAATCCACATGCACACTGTAAAAATTGGTGATGACATCAGTCATTTGAGGCCACTAAGGATGAAAAAAATACTTACGCATGGATTTTACCGTTGTAGTACTGCGTGTCCATGACAATCACCAGGTGGGCAGAAATGTTAGTGCCCCAGCAGAGAGAGCGAGATGCCACCATCACCTGAATGGCACCTGGCATGAGCAGAGGGGGGCAACACTTATTTTAGCTCAAACACACCTTAATCAATCGTTTCGATTAACCTCATAAAACGTTCTCCTGTGCATTGGTAATATTTCTTTCATAATTTCTTTAAGTTCCACCGAACCTTTATTTTGGCAGGTTGTAATGAAGACCTTTGAGTTTCTGTGTGTTTTAAAAACTATATTATTACTACTACTTGAAGTACATTCTACTGTGCAATAGTAATATAATTCTTTTATATTTTAATCAAGTTAATCCAAACTTTTATTTTGAAGGGGTTGTCATAACTTCTCATTAATGAGTGAATGTGCAAACATTTTTTTGGATGTTATTGTGTACATTGACCCTTTTCATTAAAAAAATTCTTTGAAATTTCAATTTATACATTACAGCAAAACAAGTGATGTAAGAAAAATGAATTATCAATATGAGAAATTTCATAATTACATGAAATTTAATAGATATATAATCTGAGAACTACCAGTATAAACTTTTAATTGGATTTAATTAAATTCCTTTATAGCTCATGATTGCTCAAAAAAAGCCCACATTTTAAAAAACCTATTCATTTAAAAAAAAAAAAAGTGTACTAAACTTTTTAAAATGGTTCTCACTTTTTTAAAAAGTACTAAAAATAGCTTTTTTTCCAGGTCAAAAATGGCCCGAGTACATTATGACTGTTAAACTAAAACATTAGATTTCATGTGTCGTACCAGAAATGAAGAGATGCTCCACAATCCTGCGCTCTGTAGGTGAAAGGCCCTCGTGAAGGTACCCCACCCCGTTAGAGAGTGTCTCCTTCAGCGTAGCATCAGCGAGATTCTCCATGAATGGAGCCAGATCCTTCTCGGTTGAGTGTAGGAACCTGAAGGGACAAAAAGAAGGTTGAAGACGAAATGCCCGATGGGATAAGAGTGTATTTAGTGTATGGATGTGATATAGATCTTCCGGCACCTTTGTGGCACCACGTCAGCAGCACAGAAGGTGAGAATATCAATAGCGGTAAGACGAGTCTGGCGTCTGGATGGCACAAATACCAGCACTGGCTTGGATGGAGAGTGTTTCATTATGGCGTGATACACAGGTTTGGCCATGGACAGCAGACGAGTCTGAGTGTGACTCACGTTGAAGCCCTGAGGAAGGGGAAAAGTAGCCAAGTGGATTAAACAAAACTTTGAAAATAAACAGAAGAACAGGGTAAGGATTGTGCATGTAGATGAAATTAAGTTACAGAGAGCTTTAGACTGACCTGGATGTGAAGCTCCAGAGGAACCGGCCTGACATTGGGATGGAAGTTGAAGGTGGCTGTGGTGCTGCAGCCAAGCCAGTGGGCCACATCTTTAGCATTGGACAGAGAGGAGCTGAGGGCCACGATACGGATGGGTCGCTCAATCTGAGAGGAGATGTACCTCATTCTGGAGCAAATCACCTCCAACACAGGCTACAAGAGACACAGAAATAGGAAATAATGGATTCAAACAACCAAAACAATGATCTCTGAGAAACTAACAGCTCATTCTTGGTGTTTAGAAATTAGGATAAAAACAAACACTTACTCCATTGTCACCTCCAATGAGATGAACCTCGTCTATTATGAAGAGGCTGACGTTCTGCACATTCTTCCTCTGTTTCCAGCGACGGGAAAGAATGTCCCACTTGTCTGGTGTGCTGACGATGATGTCACCTTTACCCAGCAGTTTTAGGTCAGTGCTTGTCTCACCAGTGAGTAAGACAACCTTCTTATTCAAAGTATCCTGGAACTTCTGGTGCCAGTCAATAAATACCTACACAAAAGATAATGTCTGAATCATGACATTCACATCTTTGTTTCATCAATTTATTTAATTAATCTTAAGTTGAAATATAGACACTTTTACAGTATCGCATTTATTTCCATAAGGGCAAATAATTGTGGCTGTACCTGTTCGGCCAGAGCCTCCATGGGTGTAATGTAGACACAGCGGCCTTCTGAGTTGTGTAGGAGCATCCTAAGAATAGCAAACTCTGCACATATGGTCTTCCCGCTGCCCGTGGGGGCGCCAACAAAGACGTTGTCATCGCTGTTATACACCGCATTGAACACTGAAAACAAGAACAGTTTCACTTAGAAGGAAGTTCTCAATCAAGGATGACAGCGTGTTGGGAGGGTTTACGAGGGCAGGTACCTTGGGTCTGGATTGGGTTGAAAAAGGGAAACTTCTGGTAGAGGCTCTCGAAGGCTGCGTTTCTCAGAGCGGACACGGGCAAAGGCTGCAAGTCCAGCAGCTCAGTGGGAGGAGGATATTTCTCAGGCAGGATTAGGTGACGAAATGAAACCGGCAGCTGTGTCTCACATGCTTGAGAAAAGAAAGAGAAAAAAAAAATTCTGGACTACTGTAATACCTCCAACACTCCATTTTACTTCCAAATAGTACAATGGATTTTGGTCGTTATATCAAAGCCACAGTAAATTAGATATGCAATATGGTTTAGTAATATTTTCTGCAGTATTAAGTTGTTAGTATGTCATCAGCAAGTATAAATAAAAACATACATAGCCAGCGGTCTGAAGCAATGCGAATGAAGTACTGCGGTGGCAGCGGCTCAAACACGGGCACAAAGAAAGTCACAAGATGTTCGTCCTGAGCGTACTTGGCCTTCAGGAGGAAGTACTCATGGTGAAGGACGACCTCACTGTCCACATCCTCCACTAAGATCCAGAAGGCCTCAGATGAGCCATGTATCTGGAAGAAGCCAACATTTAGTGTATAAATATATATATATATATATATATATATATATATATATATATATATATATATATATATATATATATATATATATATATATATATATATATATATATATATATATATATATATATATATATATATACACATACATACACACACACACACACACACATTATTGCTATAAATCTATTACTATTAATCTATACGTAATTCTTTATTCTAGTTAAAACAATAATATTATTATTTATATTTATTATATTATATATTATTTAGTAATTTACTGATCTTTTTTTGGACTGACCTTGTCATCCCACTGGAAATCTGGTGTGATTGTGAGTTCCACTTTCAGAGTGGAGCGTGTGATAGGCTGCAGATGAACTGCCAGGTCCAGTTTAGGGAACTGATGGACATACTTATGAATGGTTTTCCCCATCTTCGGCATGCGAATCAACTCACCTGAAACAGTTAAGAATTTCAGATCATGAGAAAATGATATAAAATGGCATTTGGGTATAAAGACAATGTATTAGTATGAGTGTATTAGCCACTATTCACCAATTTCATTGTGGTTCAGGTCATAGAGGCGCTCAAAGGGGAAGTTTTTCTTTTCAATCTTTTTGATGACCTCCTCCGGAAGCTTGCGGAACTGACGCAAGGGAGACATCGACTGCCACCTTGATGGAAAAAAAGACAATAGAATAAATATCACACTGCAAGACAGACAATACATTTATGCTTGGCAATATCAGCAATATCATGACAACTCACATCCTTTTGTCGATCATCTTGCAGAGGTTCATAGTCTTGTCGGTAAGCTGGGCCCAGCCTCTGCTCAAAACAATCTCAAAGATGGCCCTCATCAGCCTGCCAGCACTCTGTAGGATCAAATATAATGTTAAATCTGTGATTTTAAAATAAAAATGTCCTTTTAGAACACAGGAGTATTTTACAAAACATTGTTTCCCCAAACACTCACCTGTGTCACATAGACCATGTCAGCCATGAGAGCGAAGCCCTCCAGTTTAAGCTGAGAGATATATGCCTGCAGCAGCACATTGATCTGAGAAAGACATAACATTCCATTTAAGAGACAATCATACGATTGAATATTCTATAATATATAAGTTCTTCTACACGCATTTACCTTTGCGCTGGGCTCTTCAATGCTTTCCTTCACTGGAATAGGGACTCTCTCAAGCAGTTTCTGAAGCTCAAGTTTTTCTTCCTGTCAATCAAATTGTAAAAACCATGTTTGTTAGCGCTGTCATTTTCCACTTTATCCTGTCTTTAGGATTCAAGAGGTAGAAGTTTGTTCAGATGTTTCAGGTTTGTTTAGACAAGGCACATACCTCTCTGACATTAATGTTTCTGAACTCAGAGGACAGCGAGAACACCCTGAAGAGCTCGATCTCACTCAGTGTGGGCTTCAGCAGCTGGTTGTAGGTCATTATGGACTCATGGGTGATGTAAAAATGGCTTGCAATGCGGCCCAGGTCTGTCACCTACAACAGAACACATAAGACATAATTTTAACCATATCTGTTGCTGTCATTAGGGGTGGGCGATATAGCCTCAAAATTATATCACGATATTTCAAGAATATTTGCGATAATGATATTTATGACGATATAAAAAACAAATTTGACAATTTTTTTTATTACATTTATCTCACCTAAATGTTTGCTCACTCATTGTGTTTTTACAATTGGGTAATTTTGTATTTCAGAGTTTACACAACACAAGGAAGCTTGATTTCAATCTTTGAATTAAATTGAAAAAAGTAGCAAAACATATATACAAAATAATAAAGATACAAATAAAGAGAAACGTTTTTGGGTAGGTCTAACACTATTCAGAAATACTACAGAAACTGAATAAGGTAATCAAATGTAAAATAACACTAGTCCTGACTAAATTAAATTAAAGGCTATTAATTCTGATTCCTTACAATGAAAGCTATCTTTTGTTGTTTTGACGACAACATTAATGACAGACACATATGGCTGCTGTCACTTTTAGAGCTAGTGCCCGGATCCATTACTGTTATACTGTCTGTTACACTGTCACGCACGTTTTATGGTTATTTCAGACATAACCGACTGTTTACGAATATACTAACCATGACCGGAATTTTTACACAATTTTGCGTGTTTTTTCCCCCGTTAAAGCGATATAATCCGCGAAATAGAACTTTTGTTACTCGCGAGCTGTGAGGCGGCTTTACTGTATGCACGCAGAGTAAACATCTCTGAGAGCGCGCGAGAGTACTGAATAGTTTAAAATCGCAAATGTTTAAACTGATAAGACTTAAAAAGAAGTGAAAATGATAAACTTTAGTTGCGATGCAAGTGACAAAAGACAATTCCGTCATGTCCTGACTGCTAAACACAAGAGTGTGGTATCGACGCTTGACTTGTGCAACCCATTTTGAAAGCGAGAGAGAGAGAAGACGCGGCACCGCTGAACACTCACGCGGTTGGTAAAATCAATATTTGCGGGGGAATTTCCCGCATTATAAGTGGTAGACCTGCGGGAATTATTAAAAATTATATTGAAGTAGCTCCTTTTTAGGTACTAAATCGTCATTGGAGGCTGACTTGCTGCTCTCGCGCTCAGACAGGTGTTGTTATTGTGCGTGCTAAGGAACGTAATGCGCCATACGTCATTGCATCGCTATATCGGTGATATCGCGATATGACACTTTTTTTATCATGTAAAAATTTATACCGGTATTATCGTGGACGGTATGATATGGCACACCCCTAGCTGTCATTTAAAAGTTTAATTGATGTGTTCAGGCAGACCTGCTGAAATCAGTTATCTAGAGGTCAACCGATTGATCGGCCAGCCGATTTGTGGCATTTTTTAATGAACCAGCATCGGCCGATTGTGGTGCAAATTAGGCCGATTAATAGGCAGGCACATCTACGGGCAGCGTTGTTGTGGAACACGTGACATTGCCTCTTGCAGCAAGCAGATTGCCAGTCCCCCTCTGCCTGCTAGCTTTTTGAAGAGGACTACCTGGCAGCTTCCTAAGAAACGATAATGTTCGTGTTAAGCCTTTCCTATTTAAATATTGAAGCGCATGTAGACTGGAAAGTATCCGCGTCTCTCAGTTTGGTACTCATGTTTTGTGTGTGTGCGTTTGTGTGTTTGTGTGTGTGAAGCAACACATCCAGATTGCTGTGTCTCACAGCGCGAAAATAGTACTCTTTCATGTCTTCCTGATCATTAACGGACATATTCACACTAGGGCCATGCCAAGTTTGTACGATATATTGATATGTTTTTAATAAAGAATATGGAATGAGACAATACTGTTGTTTATATCAATATAGCCTACAGTTGTTTGATATGAGTGCATCTGAAAAGTAGCGGAGGAAGCAGTGAGCTGGTGCGGGGAAAGTGCATTATCCAATTCGTCCTAAGCATGAGACAAGTTTTATATTAAAACAGCCCCGTCAGATGCTCTGACAGATTCATGTGCTGAGTGCCGACTGACAGATAGATAGATACTGCCGCTGTTTAATGCACTACATTAAAAAAAGCACTACAAAGCACTACATCTCAAATATTGGCATCGGCCAGAGAAAAACCCATATTGGTCAACCTCTACAATTATCTTGAGTTGGGGATTTAAAGCTGGTACAATCTCAGCATTGATCATGCATATTAATCATCTGGAAGAGACCTTTTAGAAAGGGGGGTTAATATGACAAACTGTCAAACTGTGTGTACCTGAAAGCTGCCAGATCTCTTGTCGTATTTGACCAGGTTGTTCTTCTCCAGGACAGTGGCTGCCGTGTGTATCAGGTCCAACCTGCGTCGCTCCAGCAGTGGGTCAATGCTGCGGTCATCATGGGAGACGCCATATAGAGTGGGGTTCCGCAACATCCGTACATACAGGTATGTGTAACCCAGCCAATTTACAGCATCCTGAAAACAATGACAAAACAGATCAAACCCTGCAACAGATGCTGAGCTTACAGAGGAATACTAATATTAGGCATGTGCAAAACTATGTAATTTCAGTATAATAAAACATAACTATTTTATCAATATGCTAAAGTAAATGAACAATATAAAAGCCTTTTTAAATTCTGGAAACTAATACTAATATTAGGATGGGCAAAAAAGTAACAAAACCAATATAATAAAACAAATCAATATTAAAAAAATATTTTAATATGCTTCAATAAAATGACAATATAAAAGCTTTTTTAATTTATTGTAATATTGTTGTCTTCATATCACATTTAATATTCATTCCCTCACATAGAGAAACCCAAGTTAAACCTCCTTTATTGGACCACCAATAAAATATTTAAGCTAGAAAACAAAAATTTGGCTGACTAATGAACTTACACCAGTACATTCAGACTTACCTTGGCATTCTGCACGTTGCCCAACACTATCTCTGCATTGAGCATGTCCGGTAGTTTGGCCACCATCTGGCTCTCGATGGGCAGCTGCTGATTGAGCAGAGACAGGTAATACTGCAGCTCTCCATGAGAAGTGATCAGAATACCCTCTCCTTTAGAGTCATACTGCGGCCTGCCAGCACGACCCAGCATCTGCGTCACAAAGTTGAGAGGGAGTCAAGTTGTTACTCGTGGTCTATTTAACTTATCGAAACACAAAGTACATGTGGACATAATACAGACCTGTAGGATGTCCAGGGCTCCCAGCTCCGTCCATCTGCCTTTCTCTGGGCTGTACACCTGTGTGCCTTTGATTATAACAGTGTGTGCAGGCAAGTTCACACCCCAGGCCAGAGTGGCTGTGGACACCAATACCTATGAAACACATTCATGGTTCAGTGTTCAATATGAAATGATCCAGAATGTTCTCGGCATTCCTGAATGTTATGCACTAACCTGGATGTGGCGGTCAGCAAACAGATCCTCTACCAGCGTTCTGTCCACTCTGGTCATTCCAGCATGGTGAATAGCAAAACCATACGGCAACAGATCCTTCAGCTCCAGGTTCTGTCAATAGAAAGTAAACAAATTTTTAAGAAAACCAGTACACAATAAATGTGTGTTCATTTAGGCCGCATTTACACAGCAGATCTTGATGCCCAATTCCGATTTGTTGATTAAATACGATTTTTTTTCACAACTTTTAAAAGTGATGTAGAAGATAATGTAAATCAGCATTTACAGTATATACAAGGCGAACAAACCACATTTCCACATATGACTGAGGCCTGAACCCGATCTGAGAATATTGGAATTCATGTGCTTTTTTTCCTGCTTACATATCCGTGGGTCATTTCCGATCCGTGCCACATGGAAGGAGAAATTTTATTTTTCGGAATTGAGTCACTTGAACCATGTAATGTAAATGCGGCCTTACGATAAGGACGTGAGGAAAACTGGGGACTTTTAATTGCATAAATTTTATGGAAAATCAAATAAATAATCAAATAATCAACTAATTGCTGCACGATTAGCTGCTGGACATAATATTAGCTAAAACAAAAATGGTGCAAACTTGGGGTGGGACTACCTGTTCATCAAATAACAGCAGATAAGAGGAATATTTGAAACTGGTAATTATTCTAATTAAATAATAATAATTTGTCATTTTTGCAAGTATAATTATAATTTATTATAACAATTTATTTTTTGCAATCATAATTTAAACCACAACAATTGATTACAGTTGATAATATTATAAATTATTTATTTTTGTTATAATTAAACTATAATAATTTATTGTCATTCAGTTTGGTACCACTAGTTCCACTAGATGTTAAATAAACGAATATGCAGATTTGGCTGTGAATGACGTTCAGATTCTGTGTGGGTTTTATTTCAAGTTTACATCAGTTTGAGGCTGTGTCTTATGTACAGCACTTTCATGGTAGTTGTGAGCTGACCTTGCACTGTTCGGCTTCAGTCCTCAAAACCTCAGTGGAGGCCGAACCTTCTCTCAGGAACAACCCCAGAGTGTCCTTCTCCAAACACATATCCCTGATCGCACGAGCCGTCTTTCCTGTCTCCTTTCTTGAGTGCACAAACACCAACACCTAGGAAAAACAGACAAATAAATGTTTAGAAAGGAGAAGAGGAGAGTGTTAGTGACTGAACAAACAGTAGAATTCAGGAGATAAAACTAGTCCATTTATGGTGCTCAGCTTCACCTGATTCTTTCCAGCATGTTCCATGATCTTCTCATAGACAATCTCATTCATAATCTGAAAGCGCTTGATGGCCTTCTTCTCTGTAATTCCTACATAGGTTTGTTCCAGAGGCACCGGTCGGAAACTAAAAAAGGAAAACGGCCAGCATTCGTACTTTATTATACAAAAACAGAAGACTATTTCCCCATTTATCCACAGCAGTCTCATTCTCACCTGTTGTCGAAATAGTAGAGTCCCTTGGATGAATCGACACGAAGGCAGTTCGCCACATCCTCGTAGTTGGGCAGCGTGGCGCTGAGGCCGATGAGCCTCACATCTTCCTGTGTCAGCTCCACATTGCGGATGGTTCGAGCAATGAGGGACTCGAGGACAGGGCCACGGTCGTCATGCAGCAAGTGGATCTCATCCTGCATGACCGAACACGTTATTATGGAAAAACATGAAAAATCTTTGAAAAGGGGAATCTGGGACTACTAGATTACTTACAATAATCACAAGGCGCACAAGCTGCGTATATGTGCGCTCCCCTCCTTTCCGGGTGATGATGTCCCACTTCTCTGGGGTACACACTATAATCTGGGTGGCGTTTATTTCCTCCTTACACAGTTGATGGTCTCCGGTCAGCTCAGAAACAGTGATGCCATAACTTGCCAAGCGCTGCAGATGGAGCAACAAATGTTATAGGGACATTTAATACTTTATCACAAATATAAACATACATTTATAAATTGTACAAACATTTTTTTTGTTGAAAAAAACTAATGTAACTAATTAGAGGTACTCATTTAAAAGGAACACATTTTCAAGTACTATTATTCAAGATTAAGCAGAGAAATTACAGGAAATAATGGGGAAATTTCTCTCCATCATGTTTGGTACTCCTACCTTGCCAAAACTGCCCACCATCTCCTGTACCAGTGAGCGCATGGGAGCGATGTATATGATTTTAAACTCATCAACATTGATGGTGCCATCCATGTTAATATGCTTTCCGATTTCTCTGAGCATTGCCATGAGAGCAACATTAGTTTTTCCAGCACCCTACAGGTCAAAGAGATGAAAAACAAAATCCTTACTAGTCAAATATTGAAGTTAAACATAAAACTCAAGTTGATCAAGTTCTATACTACATCATATTTATGTCATTATATTTTTAACTGTAATGTTTATTTTAAGTCAGCGCCTGGACTGTTGCGCCTTTTTTAGCAGACAAACCGTTGGAGCGCAAACCAGTAGGTTCTCATCTGTCTCCATGGTAGTTTTGAAGAGTTTACTCTGTATGCGGTTCAGGGTTTTGAATCCTTCAAATCCAGCTTGAGCATATTTGGGCAGCTTCTCAATAGCCACCAATGTCTGTAAAAGAAATGAGGGAAACCTTGTGAAAGACTAATGAAAATAGAGCAAATAAAACAATAATAATAAAAAAAATGCTACTTAGCAACCATTCAAAAGAATGGTGTCAGTAAGATTTTTTTAAAGAAATACTTTTATTCAGCAAGGATGCATTAAATTGATCAAATGTGGCAGTAAAGACATTTACAACGTTCCAAAAGATTTCTTTTTAAAATAAATGCTGTTCTTTTGAACTTTCTATTCATCGAATCCTGAAAAAATGTCAATATTAAATTGCAAAACTGTTTTCAAAATTGATAAGTCAAGTTTCTTGATCAATCAGCATATTAGAGTGAGTTGAGCAGGATCATATAACAATGAAGACTGGAGTAATGGCTGCTGAAAATTCAGCTTTGCATCATTGGAATAAATTACATTTTAAAATATAGTGGAGTTCTTTTAAATTGTAATAGTATTTCACAATGTTTGTGTTGTTACTGTATTTTTTTTGTTCCTGAACAAACAATTTAGCCACACTAAAAGAAAAGGTCTCACAAAATAAAAAATACTATTATTATTATTCTTTTAATAAAAACTAAATACCTCATCATCACCAAAAGGTTTGGGTTTGAGAGCGGGCACATGAACCTCCTCGTAGCCCTTCCTCTGTTTGCGGAAGGAGCCGTCGGGCAGCTGGCAACGCTTGTTGGCCATGAAGTGACTGCCTTGAGAGAAGGCCAGATCTTCCAGATCTAGTAATTGCTTTGAGGCCACAGACTAGAGACAAAGATCACAGAGAAAAAAGCCCAAAATCATCACATGAACATTAGGAGTGGGGGTCAAATTAAAATAGCAGGAACATTTGTAAATTTTGGCTTGAAGTAGATGTAGCATCAAGTGGCATTTACCTCTCCATGATCAATGTCCATAGACTCCAGATCATCCACACGAGACTTTCTCACTCTCTCACGGCGAGATCGCTCCTCCTGCAAGGAAACAAAAGATCATAAGCTTATAGGTGGATATTCTTTAAACAGCTTAAAAAAAAACACACAATCAGCTAAACCAACTAAAAAAGGAGGGAATGTACTGACCCTGATGATGTCCTCTTTCTCAGTCTCCTGCAGCTGGTAAAGAACTTTGGAAAGATCCTGATCAGCTTCCATTTTATTCATGATCTTTTCCTTCTCAGCCTCACTTTGAGCACTGGCCAACATGGTGCAGTAGAGGACTGGATATGGCAGGGAAAAAAAAGAGCAACATGAAACTATTCCTAAAAACCTTCCTCAAAAACCACTAACAATAAGTCATTTTGTCGCCATATTCTCAGAAATCACAATCAATTTAATCCAACACAGTCCTGGCTATTGTGATCTACTCACTCATTCGCCTGTGCTGCCGGAGGACCTTGATGAAGTCGAATGTGTTGAAGCCCAAAAGCAGCACCAATTGGTTCTCACACTCTCTGTCATCACTGGCAGTCTAACCAAAGGAAGGAATAAATCAGCCACACAAACACAATCTTAGTCTCCAAGGACATGAGCATTCCCAAGCATTTCTTACTTTAAGGATCTCCAAGACTTCATCCGCTTTCTTCTGAGAAACTATGGCATCGTTGTAGAAGCGGCTGAGCTGTCGCTGAAGCCAGAAGGCATCGATGTCTCGCGGGTGAAGATCTTTCTTTTTGGTCATCATTACGTCGCCCGTGTTGCCCAGCTATGGAGAAGAGAGCATGTCAGGCTGGTTGTTTAACTCTCTATTAGTGCTGCACGATTAATCGTATCGCAATCGCGATGTCAAGCCTACGCGATTATATGACGCAAAATGCTGCGATTTTATATTAAATAAACAAATTAGCGCTGTTAACGCACTTATTAATGCAAATGCTTTTAAACCATTCATGCGCGATAAAACATAAAAGAACGAGCTGCCTGTGAATGTCCTCCTGACAGACACACACACACACACACACACACACACAGAGATAGACGCGCGCCAGTATCAAGTTCTCTTTAGCGGTAGAACGAACAACACACATGTATGCCAAAATGAACGCGCTGCCTGTGAATGTCCTGACTGTGACAGACAGAAAGACTCGCGCTAATATCGTGCGTGCGCACAAAACAGCATGACAGAATATAGTTCTCTTTCGAGCTTGAACGAACAATAACACACACAATTATGCCAAAATGTCTTTTTGTCGAGTGTCTTCATAACATAAGAGTAGTCTTATGATGAACATGAAGAGTTGTGATGACTCGTGAAAGAATGAGGCGCGTGAGATCCGCGTCTCTGACAGCGGCTGGTCTTAAAGGGATAGTACACAGTAGCCACTAATTATATCTGTCGCTAAAGTTATTCTTTTTTCTTTTTTTATTTTTATTATTTTTTTTTTATTATTATTTTTCTTTACCCCTGACATGTATGGTTATATGTACTCTTGTATGTAAATTATGTTTTGTTCTTTGTTAAAATGCAATAAAAAAAAAAATCTGTCGCTAAAGTTAATCAAAGAACAAAGGGAACAGAGAAAAACACTCACTGCTCTTGACTAAAGAACTTTTTTCTTTAGGCTGATTATCACTAATCTGTGTGTGCATTTATTTTCCTTGAGAACCAAGCAAGTTGACTCATGAAACCATTTGTTTATTATATCGCATATCGCAATCGTAATCGCAATATTGACCTCAATTATCGCAATATGACATTTTTCCCAAATCGTGCAGCCCTACTCTCTATATATATATATTTTGACTGAGGGCCCCTAGTGGGTCCCGTGGTTGAGAACCACTTCTCTATGACGACATGTGACTTACATTAGCAGTCAGAGTGCTGGTTTCATCTGCCTCCTCTCCCTCGCTGTCATCAGAGCCTTCATCCCGAACCTCTCCATACTGATCCTCATCGCCCTCCTGCAGTTGAACAAAATGCACATTTAATGTCACATCGAGAGCCAAAAAACACAATCGGACCACAAACAACCAGCATGTAGAAGCTCACCTCCTCATCTGACTCGAATTGCACATTGACTCCATAGGTTTCATCAATGTTGTCATCTGCAAAAAGAGAAAGATGAAGTGTGACCAGGCTTGAACATCACGGGGAGAATTTGGACTCAGGTTGAACTAAAAATATTTACCCATATTCTGGAGCTCTTTGTCTCCACCATAGTCAGAGATCTTCTTGCCCAGGTTCACCAGGACATGGTAGCGTGTGTCATCCGTAGGCCCCAGCAACTGTTCCACCTCCCTCCTCCTCTCTTTGTCTCTCATCTTGTCATTCTTCAGCACGGCCAACACCTCGTCTGCAGCTCCACACAGGATATCCCTTGGCTTAGTGGAGAGAAAGAGCAGCAATTTATAATCTGGTAAATTAACCCAATATCCACTGTTTAGATCTATTAATATTAAGATGATTACATTTGAAATATTTGAATTGATATTTTAGAATGGGCTTTTTTCCTGCGATGGCAATCCATTTTTCAGCATCACATGATCTATTATACTGATTTGATTGCCTCTAATTTCAAATAGTTACAGATTTTTTTATTTGAGGCCAGTTTGGCCTGTAATAGAGCAGATAAACAACAAATAAATGTGTTCAAAGAAAAAGGAAAACATCATCATCCAGCAATTTGGAATCCGCCATGAAAAATCCTGATCATTGCATCCCTACATAGCATAAAAATAACTATCAGACAGAATTTTAATAACAGTGCAGGAGCATCCCTAGTAGATCCCACAGCAATTACATTTGAAATAAATGTTCACAGCACGTGTAAACAGAGTCTGTGATCTTACCTGATCTCCAAGGGCTGCCTGAATGAAGCTGAGAAGGATTTCATATGTTTCTCTGGTCTCTTTGGTCTTGGGCTTGTACACGATGCCCACCATCTCATCAATCCCCTCAGACAGCAGTGTGAAGCCCTTCATCTTGTTGATGTCATGCCTGTCCTCGTCTCTCTTTCTCCTCCTGCATCACACAACAAATACTATTTGGTTAAAAGACTTTCACACAGTGAATGCAAGAATGAATGCAAGCAAACACTGAGTTTCTGATCAGACTGACTTTGTTCTCTTCTCCTCCTGCAACTGAGGTTTGGTTCTCTGGCTTCTGTCTCCCATCTTTGTCCCATCCAGTTTGCCAACCAGAGACAGCACCTCTCCGGTGGGCTCATCTCTGCGGGTACGGTCGATCAGAGATCTGTCCGCTTGCAACACCAAGTTAGAGTTCTGCGGAGGAAACACAAACACTCACAGTCGGCTCAATGACTGTGTATCAAATCCTAGCGAGCTGCATTTGTCAACATCACAAGCACAAGCATGCGCTTATGTTCTGCTGAAAGACTATTTAATTCAAAGCTACATTAAACATTTACTACTACTACGCAGATCAAAAATTAAATCTAGGTAAAGATCATTAGGTTTTAAAACTCAGCCAGTGTGTTCAAGCTCGCGCACACAAAAACAAACAACATTAGCGCGCTAAATAATGAAATTTAGCTACGAAACATATCAAAGTCGTTAAAAAAGATATCAAAAATCTTATATGATACTCACCGCTTTGTATTCATACTGCAAACTACGCGCAGTAACATCCGCCATGACTTCTTATTACTGTAGATGCGCTCAAAATGAAAATCTTCTTTATCAACCAGCACACCCGGTGCTAGCGGAGAGACAGGCGACTAAATTAACAACACAGCACTCATGTACGTCCCTAGTTACGCAAAAATAAAAAATAAAAAAAACTTAATGTGCACACGACAATAACAACACACTATGAAAAGTTAAGTCTTTTTCTTTATATTCGTAACTGCACCATACGTCTGAAACACGCACGACGGTTTCAAAACGCAGTTTGGTCTAGCTTCCGCTTCCGGGTTCACTCGCTCCTGAGTGAGGTGCGTGGAAAAATACTGCCTCTTCTGGATAGGAATGGCACTTTTTTGAGGCATTTATTTTTATTCAACAAAACACACAACGACATTTAACATCAAACAGAAGCTAAAATAGAAATTGGGGGATACATATAATAGATTTTACATCGTGTAAAACATTAAATTCGACACATTCATTTTTATGAGAGATGTTTTTATATCCTTCTTATTTCTAGGAGCCTAATTGAATTCAATAAGTCATAAAATATTTTAAGATCTTTACAGAAAAACTTAAAGGAGGGTGTAATAGCTTTATGTACATGGAACTTCCCAAGAAGAACTATTACCTTTATCATCAATTTCTATAGAAGCCAGTATCACAGTCCAAGAGACCAAAGACTCATCTATTTTGATTATTTTGTAGAATGTATCAAAAACCATAGATACCTGCTTCCAAAAGTCTTCAGGGTATTTACAATTACAAAATTACAAAATAAATGTTTGAGAGTTTCAGATTCAAGACTCCAAAAAGGACATTGTGGTGAGACGTCTTCTTTAAACTTATTGTGAAAAACAGCACATGGATACATGTTGCAGTATTTTAAAATGAATTTCCTTATTTTAAAATGAATTTCCTTATATGAATATCTTATTTGGCAGTAAAACATATTATTTGGAGATGTTTTTCATAACCAGATAGTAAGTATATACAGTGCTATGCATAAGTTTAGACACCCATGCTAAAGTTGACTAAAAAGAGGAATAAAAAATCATCTTTTGGAAATTGAACTTAATGCCTTAATTAAAAAAATTAGGAAAAATCCAACTTTTAAGGACACCAATTTTCTTTGTGAATGAATAATGTATCGTAAATAAATAAATGTTCTTCCTTAAAATACAGGGTGCATAAGTTTGGACACCCCTATGTTAAATTCCCATAGAGGCAGGCAGATTTTTATTTTTAAAGGCCAGTTACTTCATGGATCCAGGATACTATGCATCCTGATAAAGTTCCCTTGGCCTTTGGAATTAAAATAGCCGCACATCATCACATAGCCTTCACCATTCCTAGAGATTGGCATGGAGTACTTTCAATAAGATCATCTCTCAATGCAAATCAAACTAGCTATTAGGCTAACTGAAATAAAACCATGCCAATCTCTAGGTATGGTGAAGGCTATGTGATGATATGGGGCTATTAAAACTAATTATATATAATATAATACTTCAAATAAGTATAAATCTCACCATTACTATTAAGCCTGAAATAAAGATAATACCCTTGTCAAACATTTTTTTATATACTCTTAGATAACACGTTATGCATGAGTGTGGAAAGAAATTGCGTTTAAAGGCTATTTTCCATGCTTCTAGTGATTGCTTGAGAAAATTAGATCATTTCTTTTTTTTGAGGCAATTACACTCAGGATTTACACAGGTTTTGTTGAAAAGGCAACTGTCTGAGGTATCAAAAATGAAAGATCTCGGAAAGCAAAGAGTGCACAGATTCCGAGAAGAAGACTTATGCTTTTGTAAATGCGAAACACTAGTAAAATTGTTCTTAAATAGGTTTAGGGTTCAATTTTAATTGAAACATATTTAAGCATTAATAAGCATATCAAATGGAATATAACAGACTGCAAGTTCTCATTTGAAATGCATTGCACCTGAACCATTTGAAAGTTTGTTCAGCAATCACCAATAACAAAAGAGGAATACATAAGTTATAATCTACAGTATAACAGCCATTATTGGGGTTCCAGTCTTTATTTAGTTGAAATTTTAACAGGGAAAGATAGAAGTGCATGTCCACAGACTGAATATTCTTGTAATAATTTACGTGTCTTCCTGTTAAATGTAATAAGCCTTGTTTTGTTTGATAGGATTTCAAAGTAACCATTCATGGATCTTTGAAAGATTTAGAATCATTTTCAGCAAACTCCATTTTATACACTTTTCTTAAATATACTCTAATAAATATGGATTTGTTATTTATTAATAAACAAGTTTCTCACAGTTTAGGATGACATGACAAGAAAGCATAATTTATGTTTTGTAAAAACTGTTGTTTATTTACAGGTGGAAATTAGCATGCACATGTCAGCAGGAATATGATTTATTTCAAATGTCATGCAAGTTTATATATTAATACATAAACACTTGCCTTACAGTCATTTTCTAAAACATGCTTAAAGTTGAAACAGAATTTTAGCCCAACTTTATATTTTTCTTTAAAAAAAATATATATGTGAGGCCCCAAGTAAACCTACATAAACATTTTCATACTACATATCTCACACTTTTTACAGCTAAAAAAAAAATCACAGAGTAAGAGTGTGATGTGCAAACATCCACAATCCTTGATTTACTATGTACAGTACATTATGATGGGACAAGTTGAAGGGGCATTCCATAGTTGAGGCCCGTTTTTTTCCTCAAAAATGTAAGTATTTACAAGGAGTAAATGGTTTAACATAACACATTAGACCAGAGGCAGTATAACATAATAGAAGAGTGCCATGATAGCAGCACTGATGAGACCAGAAATTGGCACCGTCACAAACCAAGCGATAAAGATATTCCGGAACAGGTGCCAATCAACGGCCTTCTTGGAGCGGAGCCAGCCAACTGACACCACTGATCCAACCTGCCCATGCACACACAAACAAAGAAGATTGGATGTTTAATACTATAAATTATACAACTGTAGGGATTTAATCTAGTAAGCAACTCACCTTGCAATGAGTAGTGCTGACTGGGAGTCCAATGTTGGAGGCGACAACCACAGTTACGGCAGAGGCGAGCTCAATGCTAAACCCACTGCGAGACAGACATGATGATTATAATAAGCACTATAAGCATCTTTACACACAGCACAGAACTGTTTGAATGGGGAAAAAGTACTGCGGCATAGTCAAAATGTCATAATACTAAAGACAAGACAAATTTTCTTTGCCGTGGTTCATGAGGGAATTTCCATGAGACAAAGAGTGTTGTTAAACTGTTTGTTTGCACTGCAAAGTCAATAGAGATAAGAAAGTGTCAACCGGCACTTAAGCCCCATGAGAACCACAGTGATAAAAATTGAACTATAAAGTCTGATCCCATAAATATGCGCTCTTATCATCAGTTTATTCTCAGTGGAGGTAAGAAGCTTGTCACCTGGAGGGAGTGATGGGAGTCAGGTCTTTGCCCATGGTTTGTATGACCCTCCGACCCCAAATCCAGAGTCCTGCACAGATACCCACTCCACCATACAGGAGCAACCAAACTGGTGTAGGAGCACTGGGTGCTACAGAAGCGGTGTCATAAATCAACCAGAGAGCAACGAGGGGGCCAATCGCATTACTGTAGGAGAGGAATGATGGGTTATGTTACCATTTAGAGATTAACACTGAGCTCATTATAAAACAATGTGAGAAACCAGGATAGAAATGCATTAAATACATTACCGTTTAAAAGTTTAGGGTCGGTACATTTTAAAAAATGTTTTTGAAGGTCTCTTATGCTCACCAATGCTGCATTTTTTTTTTATAAAAAAAAAATACAGTAAATGAATAACATTGTTAAAATAGCTGTTTTTTATTTTAATATATTTTAAAATGTATTTTTTTTCTTGTGATGCACACATTTTCAGCATCATTACTCCAGTCTTCGGTATCACATGATCCTTCTGAAATTATTCTAATATGCTGATTTGGTGAAACATTTCTTATTATTATCAATGCTGAAAATAGTTGTGCTGCTTAATATTTTTGTGTAAACATGTGTTTTTCAGGATTCTTAGATGAATAGTAAGTTCAAGGAAGAGCATTTAATTGGATTTTTTTTAAGCATTAAATAGCCTAAGTCTTGACAGTCACTTTTGATCTATTTAATCCATCCTTGATTAAAAGTATTAATTTCTTTCAATATATATATATAATATATATATATATACTGACCCCAAACTTTTAAAAAGCGATGTATCTGTGCCAGATCAGCTATGTACTGATATTGGATATTTTTTACATTTACTGTAGATTACTTTGCCAGCATCTAATGCTCATTTAAAGTTAGTTTTTAAAAACACTAATAATTGAATGTAATCTTTAACAAATCCCAAAATGAATATCCAGTTTTATACTGTACATTTTAATGTTGTGATACCTTAATTCACATTAAGATGGTTAATTTTGTCTTATTTTGGACAAAATATGAAAAAAGGTTTATTATGTCTCTCATACCTAACATCATTTCCCCCATGCGCAAACGATCCGAAGCAGGCGGTGAGAATCTGCAGGAACTGGAAGAGCGTGGACACCTCCGGCCTGTCAATTTCTAGCTCATCTATTTCCTCTTCCAAGTCACTTATGACGGTCTCGTCTCCCAGCTCCACTGCCAGAACTTCATCTCCTGCAGGAACTTCTCCATCAGCCACTGCGGTACAGTAACTGTTATAGCTGTCGTACCGCGAGCGCCTTTTCTCTCCATCCAGTCCAGTCCGGCTTCCCTCGCCCTCCTTCAATGACCCGTGTATTCCATAGATGGCCATGGTGTAAGAAGTATAACTGTTGTTACGGCGGATGGGTTTTTCTCCGGGCTCTCCCATGCATTCGCCCACCTTGGCCAGGTGAAGTTTGTGCAGTAGATCCTTGTAGATTCCAGAATCTTTGTGTACGGTGTGAAACTGGCTTCCGTTCAAGTCTGGGACAGCAATTCCAGCACTGCCATTTAAAGCTAGAATGGATGAGCGAAAATTGTAGAATAAAGATTGAGTAATATAGTCAAAAGAGAGAAATTAAAATCAAAGTACAATTCATTTAGTGTGTTTATCATTTCAAGGGGCTGACCATGAGTGCAATCCAAATCTTTGGTGTCAAAATCTTTGTTGTCCAAGTCAGTTTCAGCTGATCCTCCGATGTCAAAGGCCACTTTGTTGCTTTCAGCAGGGGGTGTCTGTGGAACAGGAGAGTGGCTTTGAGGTGGGGCGGGATGGTCCACAAGGCCATTTGAGGATGGCTTCTTCTCAATCAGTTGTGTCCCACTAGTGTCGGCAATATTCTGACCTGAAAAGGTGAAAACAATTACAGAAATAATTATATTAAAAGGAAGGATCCAAATGCATGCAAAGTCAATGAGGCAGTTTATTAGAAACATTTAAAAAGATTTCATTTCATCATGTTTCCATGGGATTCTGGAAAAGGTAATTGGAAGATACTTTAAAATAAGAAATTAAGTCACACTGTGAGACATCACAAGTTACAATCGCAAGAAATAAAGTTGCAATTGTGATGTATAGTTCAAAAGTTTGAAGATGGTAAGATTTTTGAATGTTTTTGAAAGAATGCACACCAAGGCTGCATTTATTTGCAGAAAACAACAGTAAAAACAGTACTATTGTGGAATATTGTTACAATTTAAAATAACTGTTTTCTATTTGAATATATCTTAAAATGCTATTTATTTCTGTGATCGCAAAGTTGAAGCCATTTATTAAACAATTATTATTTTTGTCAATGTTAAAACTGATAAACAGAAAGTTTAAAAGAACAGCATTTATTTTAAATATTTATATGTGCTTATTCTTTTTTTACTGTTACTTTTGATCAATTTAATGCATCCTTGTTGAATAAACTTTAAATCTTTAAGAACTTTTGAATGTTTCAACAACATTGCAAAAACCTTCTAAAAATTGTATACTTTAAATAGCCTGAATAATGAATAATGACAATGGTCATGATAATATAAATATTCACTTTTGATCTTCTTCTTTAACCGTGGACACACAATGAACCAGACCACCAGAGCAGTAAGCATGGCACAGCCCAGTGAGATCAGCAGAGTGCCCCACCATGGAACCCTATCGAATCCCAACACTGTAGAATAAAGAAAAGAAAGAGATGAAAACCTAACATGTTTTTGTGTTAAACAGTGCAACATGTTCTACACTTTCATATTGAAAATCATCAAGAACACTCTAAGTCTCAAATTCCTCTTGAAAAGACCTTGGGTTTCTCTAAATTAGCATTAGCATTAGCATAACTTCACATTCTTATTAATAGCAAAACTGTGTGGATAAGTCAACCTGAAATACAAATAATCTTTTAAAATGAAAAAGAAAAGAAAAGTTGTGCAGAAGTGAAAAAAGGACATCTTTCTTGTTTTCTAAATAATGATAGCACGTTTATCCTTCAGAATTACTGTAAGTTTGTTGTGCGTGTTGACAAAACACTAAAGTGAGATAAGCAAACGGTATACAATTTCTGTCTCAAATCAGGTTGAAATAGGGGACTTTCCAGTGAAAGTGTCTTTTTTATCATTATAACTTATGGCTAAGTTAATTTTCAGTTCCTATGAATGAGAAGAACCAGTATCAAACAGGGTCATGTACATGGCTCAGTAGATAACCAGGAAGAGGGCGGCCCTGTGGCTAGCTGATTAGTACACAGACTCTAGGACAACAGTTGGTACACGGCACCCTTTTTATTTTCAGTACATCATGATCCCCCTGACGTTTTCTTAATAGTACAGATTGTTGAACTTGGGCCAAAATTATATTTCATAATTCCATCGACAAACTTGACAAACAGCAACACGTTTGTATGCGTGAATGTGAAAGTAAATTAAGTTAATTAGATGAGGGAGGGGCACTGCATGGCATGCATACATGTGATCATGACCTCAGCGTGCTGTATATGTGTTTGTGTGTTCAAATCATATCTCATATCAAAGTACATTCTTAGTGACAGTTTGGGAACAAAATGTTCCTCAAAAGGCTAAATATGACATAACCCCTTTTAGTGACATTTGAAGACTCAATCGATGAATTAAAAAATATCCATAAATAAAGCAGAGTTATATACTGTATTTCTTTTAAAAATACAAATAAATATTTTAATCAAATAAAAAAACCAAAACTATTTATTTAGAGCAGAAAAAAAGCTTACTTGGTGCTCCGGTAAACATGATGGAGAACAGATTGATTCCCATTGTAACAGCATAGAAAACTGGTAATGCTCTCAAACCATTGGGCACTGGATCCTCCTAGAGCACATGGATATATTGCTGTTTAGCACGTGGTAAAAAAAAAAAGTATGTTCTTTCTTTATTGACAACAACAAGAGATTACGAAAATACCAAAACAGACACTGGCACATTATGTAACAGGTGAGCTCAGATTTGCTTTTTACCTTACTCAAGATGAACTTGCGGACAAAGTAGAAGAGAATAGCAGACATTATGCCGGAGAGAAGAGGTGAAAGAAACCAAGAGGCAACTGTAACACATATATCAATGCTTTACAAATATGCATAATTCCACATCCAAACATTGATGCTATTCTCTTTTATCTAAAAATTATATGGGCCAAGATTTCTCAGGGCTGCATGCTGAGTATCAACAAACACCCAGTAAGTCACATGGGGTAAGCATGTGACCACGTTTCCTGTCTGTATAGTCCAAAATGTTCTGTTCCAAAAATAGCTCTTATTTGGGTCATGTGAAAAGAATAATAAAACTAAGAAATCTGCATTTAACCATGTTGGGGTGGTCTTACCACGTACTATTTCTGGGGTCACATGGGAAAATATTCTCTTTTCATTAACTGACTCATTATTTAGGAAAAATCATGTAATCGGACTAAGCATGTTTATACAAAATCTCAAAAATACTAATTTTCACGTACCAATGCGAAGCAGTTCGAGCCATTTGACTCCCTGATGACCCCTAGCAACCATGGAAAAGCCTATTGTAGCGCCCACAATGCAGTGTGTTCCAGAGATGGGGAGTTTCAAGAACGAAGCTACGAGCTGCCAAACAGCAGATCCTGTAATAGTGCAAAAAACAAACATAAGCTTGTGACGTGACCAACACAAGTCATGGCAATATGAGAAACTTCCACCTAGGTGATATGCTCGCAATTTACTGGATTCAGCATTTCGCATTCTCCTGTGTAACACACTATGATGGACATTTTTTGAGGGTGTTAAAATATGTATTGGCTTTGAGTGAAAAAAAGAGCAATGGAAGTCAATGGGGTCCAAAACAACATTGGACCCCATTGACTTTCATTTGATTCACAAATATCTTCTTTTACATTCCACAACAGAACTAAAGTCATACAGGTTCAGAATGACATGAGGGTGAG
This sequence comes from Scardinius erythrophthalmus, assembly GCF_964197995.2. NCBI lineage: Eukaryota > Metazoa > Chordata > Actinopteri > Cypriniformes > Leuciscidae > Scardinius > Scardinius erythrophthalmus. The sequence continues at coordinate 18,095,906 of NC_138240.1, forward strand.
AAAATTATGACAGATTCTTTTTTTTTTTTTTTTGGTGAACTATCTTAAAATCAAGTACATACTCACCAAACATGGCGCTGATGGAGCCAGCCATCAGCACGGCCTCTGAGCCGTTGTACATGTGAACATCGATGATTCCCGAACGGATGGTCTCACTGACCTTGGCCCCTAAAAGGATGGCGCCCACTGTCTCAAAGATGGTGGCTAGGACGCAGGCCTGGCGCAGGGTCACGACCCCAGAACCCACTGCTGTACCGAAGGAGTTGGCTACATCGTTGGCGCCCACAGAGAACGCCAGGATAAAAGCGATGATGAAGCCCAGCACCAGCAGCCAGAGAAAATTAGACATGTCTGTCTGTGTGGCCGCCGTTAGCATGGTAACAGCTGCAAGGGATGCTAGTGTAGTGGATTCCATTGCGGGAGAGTAACTGCACTATTGGCCTATTGTGAATCAGGCTGGGTCAGATTATTGAGGTATTTCTTCTTAATAAATAAATAAATATCCAAAGCAATAAAGGAGACGAGCTAAAAATCAGTCTACACCCGGTCTATCTCCACAAATAAAAAGTAGCAGGAAGTAAAAAGCAACTGTTAGCTACATATACTAATATCAGTCAGGGCTTTGCATTGGCTTTGAGTGGCTACACAGACAGAGACATCCATTGTGGACTAGATCTTAGTAGTGATCGACAGTACATTCTGGAAAAGAAAGAGCCATTTGGATGATTTAGAGACTTTAAGACCTGACTATTAAAAAGCACAAAACAGAAAATTAAACCACACTGCTTTTTATGCCTTGATTTAGATATTTTTGGCAGGGATGGATTTGTGGACGCAAAACAGTTTACATAACTATATAACAAATGTTTAAAAGTTTTGACAATGAAACTTACCATACGGTCTATAAAATAATGCTATTTTTCAGCTCAGACTGTAATAATTATGTCTATTTAAATGCAATGCAAAGCACACTCTATACTACTGATAAGATTTATATTCACATTTGCAGCAATATCTTTCTAGTAGTTCTACCTTCATCACGTGGCTGGGTTGGTAAACCAACAAACACCCACGTGGCTGGGGTGACAAAAGAATGGGGATTTTAATGCATTTAATTATTTATTAGCTTTTTTTTATCTGTTAGCATAGTATATTATTTATCCACCATAAAATAATGCTGTTATTTTATTTAAAAAAAAACTTTGAGGGATATTAAGATCTACTGTGTGCCAGTGTAAGTAGTCAAGTAAGGTATTTTCAAAACAATGTGACATTCATTAGGAAAAAAGAGGCTTAATAATGCTTCAGTAAGCGTGTTATTTGATTATGAGCCTGAAAATACTTCTGATATTTTGATTGCAAGTTTTGTTGTAAAAAAGACTGTAAGTGCCTTCAGACATCAGAGGATTTAGAGACTCAGAACACTTTAGCACATGCTTAGAGAAGTAGATGAATGACTTGTTGAATTACTTATTCTATGAGAACAGGTGTTTGATTTGACTTTGTACAGAAGACCTGCGTACCAAACCATTATGATGTTCCCTGACCGCACAAGAATCATCAGAATTTGTTAACATTGTAATTTTGTGTCAAGTGTCAAGTCTGGGTGATATTAAATACAAATAGCTGTGAAAAGACAATTGATGTTAAAGTCTCATGACATTGTGCAGTTCATCATGCTATTGTGAGTTACTGTTAAGGACATGTATTAAATTACTAACCAAAATACCTAAAATCTTATCAGCTTTGCCCTGGAGTTCAAATACACTGTTGAATAATGCTGAATTTTTCAACCCTTAACAAATACTCTCAGATGTAACCTAAAAGTAACTAAACAGGGTACTCACCAAATGAGTTGAATGACTTCTGCTTGATCGGCTGTGTTATCGATAAATTGTGTAAAACACAGGTAAATATGACCCTGAAACCTTTCTTAGCCTTTAACTCCACGACTCAACTAACTGTAGCTCAGTCTGGCCTGTTATATATAATTACTAGAGAAGGAGGGGAGAGTGAAGATAACCACACCTCCAGAGGATCATGAGACTGTGAGTTCTGTGAAGGCCAAAGACTTTTAATGTTTAGCCAGAGGTTTGCACCAAATAACCAATTATACGTAATATTTCGTCATGTATGCCTTCATGTAGAAACATGTTCTTATATGCGTTTTCTCAATATGAAACATAACCACATAATTGTGTATAATAGTAAAGCAATTTTCTGTGAAAAAAAATATTACATACTTTGTTTTACAAGAGCTCATTTACAGACTTCTTTTAATATGGCAGGTCTGGAAAGACAAAGTTGTTACAAAATAATAACTCTTCATTTCGATGGTCCACTAATTATATTCTACATTCTACTAAAATAAAAATAACTTTATAAAATAACTTTAGAATAAACTTTAAAAAATAATAATTATGTAAATTATTGTTTATTTTTGTTAATTATTCTTATTAACAGGCCCTCATTTATTTTGACAAATTGCTTAGATAATGGAAAACAGCTTTAAACTCAGAACAGGATACATCTTTATACACTATATCTCTAATCATTTATTAGTTCACAGTACTTATGAACATGTCTTTTTCCGTTATCTGTGACTAATGAACATCCGTTTTTTCCATGTATCACACATCTATTACCGTCAGCAACGAAATGCTACGATGGACACTGGACTGCTGACATCTTACTTTCGTGTAATTATTTACCGTTTGAAAGTGATTGATGGTATGTATGATATGGAAAATGCCTTCTCAGCTCAAAAAAGAAAAGAGGCAGATATTTTTGGATCAAACTTTGAACCCCATTTGGGAAGGCCAGAGGGGCCTGGATTGAGGGTCTGTCAACATATAGCCTAATGTCATGGAGATCATTTCCATGTCAGTGACCCACAATCTACGCAGAACTTCTTAAGGAGGCATTTATCTTCATTACAGTTTTTAATATTGGCTATATACTGTCTCTTTTCAAACAGAATTTCAATGTGACAAAAACGGGTAAAAAATTAATTCATTAAAATATGACTTACAATAGCTCTGTCGTGGATATTTGAGTGCAGATATTTGATGGTCCTAAAGCTAAGGACAGCATTTCTGCTGCTAGAATGATTCAAGATGAGTATAGAAAGTATCTTTCTATATAACAGAGCTTAATATCAGGAAGGAAAACCACTTTTCGAATGTTTGGGGTTTATACGATTTTTTTTTCTTTTTTTTTTAATTCTCTTATGCTTATCAAGGCTGCATTTATTTGATCAAAAATACAGTAAAAACAGTAATATTGTGAAATATCATTACAATTTTAAGCAACTGTTTTCTATTTTAATATATTTTTTTGACATTACGTCAGTCTTCAGTGTCACATGATCCTTCAGAAATCATTCTAATATGCTGAAAACATTGATATTTCTCCTTATTATTATTATTAAAACATTAAAGAAACATTTACTATTATTATCAAAGTTGAAAACAGCTGTGCTGCCTAATATTTATGTTGAAGTAAAAATATTTTAATGAATTTTATTTATGTATCAAAATTATATTAATATAACATTTTTATGTAATATGTTATATATATATATATATATATATATATATATATATATATATATATATATATACACATATATATATAGGATTATTTGATTTGAAAGTTCAAAAGAACAGCATTTATTCGAAACAATATTTTTGTAGCAATATAACAGTCTTTACATATAATTGTCACTTTTGTTAAATTTAATGCATCCTTGCTATAGAAATAGTAATTTCTTTTTCTTTTTTAAAACTGAACCCATTTTTCTGAACTGTGCTGTATGAATATGGATATAAGCATTATTTTTTCATGTGCATGTTGGTTCAATCACGGGGGAGTGAGGAATTTTCTCTACAGGATTTTTTGCTTCCACACAAACCCTGACCTCAGTCGTGACCACAGGCAGCTCCATGTGAAATACAAAAGAAGGTTCTGGATCAAGGCCAGACCAAAATTAAATAAGCCTGTTGTTGTATTTGTCTGAAATGGCAGGTTTTTCACTTTTCTTTGTAATTTAGAAACTGGCAGATGTTGCTTAACATCTAACCTGCCGATTAGTCTTGTGAAATGAGCCTCGAGTTGACATTTTGAACTTACTCATTCGAAGCAGTTTTCAATCATAATATTTGCCTCTAGTTTTACAAAACAGATAACCTGCTCATTTTAACTCTCTCTGGGAACATACAGTAAAATGAAAAACAAAACAAAAATTCATCCTCTCAGGCACACAGTGGCAGCTCTGTTTTCTTCCTAACCGCTTGCATAAACCTGTATTTAAACTCGATGTGTAGGAAAACAGGAAAGGAATCTTCAGACTAAATAGTTGGGTTTTGCCATGTGTCTCACCCACATGTGTCTGCAGGCTGCTCAGACGCTCCACTAATAGGCTAGGTTAGCACACTGACGCAGAGCAGGAAGACGCTAAAATAAGCTGTTTTCTTCCTGGCCAGTTGAACGGTCTGAACTGTGACATAGATCTCTAAAGCTCATGTCTGCTTTGCACCGCACTACATAAATCCCAAGATAGGGATTTTTTTCACTTATAAAATAGATATGAGTGTATCACTACATGTGAATGTGCCACTACATCTAAACCACTGTGCTTTGGAATAAATGTACAGCTCAGTGAGGAGTCATGATAGAATGCTGTGTGCTTTGAACGCTATACCAAAACTTGGCAATAACATTTATTTTCAATTAAATGTAGGGATTTGTTTTTCTGGATTGAACCTTTTTTTCCACATCCTGATAGCAATAAATAATAGAAGGAGTCTAAATATTAAAACATGTATGTCATCTGTGGAAGTCTAAGGACCAACAAATGTTCGTCCAATCATTGTATTCGGTCCGAATGTAATGATATGATATCTTACCTGCGTGTCAGCGTGTGTAGCTATTTCCCCCTCTGCGCGCGCACCACCATCACACGCCATCAGTGCGTTAAGGCTATGAAGAGTTTATAGCAATATAGAGTTTTTAGTCACCGAGCGCCACAAACAAACAGCTGTCACCTTTTACAGTTCCTCATGAACCAAAACAATGATTTTATGCTGAATTCACATCATGATGGCAACCCGTGACGTTCTACCCCAGAGCTGTTTACATCCCACGGTCTCAGACTCTGATCTATGCGTATGTCAACACTACCAACACCGAAATTAATCTGCAGCTATCAGGTGGTAAGAGCTCTGTAAGTTATTTACGTTCATTATTGTATGTTATGTGGTTTGAAACATGAGGTAGCCTAGGCTAATTTAACGCCGTCTCTATGACGCTTGCTGAATCTGCTCTCTGGGTTATGCGCGACTGGCTCCAGCGCGTTCATGTGTTTTCGACGAGGCGTGGAAGAGCGCTCTGAGGGAGGGTTGGATCTAATGCTTTCAAAGCTAGCTATTGCTATTGCTAACCTACTTTTAAACTTAAACAGAAAAATAATGTTAAATAAAAGGAAACATCTAAATGTGAATAAATAAATAACATAAACAAACAAACATAGATTGGGAGGAGCTACACAATGCATTATGGGAGGATGAAAACTTACAAACATCTAAACAAACCGTTTAATTGACATACTATATTGATCCAAGCATAAATAGCATAATCCTTAAGAAATCAATGGACTAGAGATATTCTAATATAACTTGTTAATAACTTTTTTTTTACACTATTTGTTTAAAGTCCCCATGAAATCAAAATTGACCCTATTTACTTTGTTAGCGCATATTACTAGTCTTGTGGTGAACAATTAATCCGTGCAAGAAAATATTTAAAAAAAAAATTTTTTTACCATGGTAATCTTTAATCAAAATCTGAAAATGCCCCTCCCCTCTGCATTGGAGGACCTTCTCTGATGACGTAGGTTTGAGGAATTGGTTTGGGCAACGCTTAACCACTCCCCTCAAACCGTTAGTCTGTTATGAGCAGAGATGGAGAGGAGGAGCGCTAGAGTAAAACCCTGCCCTCTGTTCAATATTCCGTTTCACTGGGAAATACGTCACAGCACTGGAGAAAAGTCGTTTGCAACTTCCGGTTCACGGGGACTTTAAAGGGTAACTAAACCCCTGGTCAGAGCCTGACTCCACCCACTGGCAAAATTTGAAAAATGCTAGAAAAGTGGGCAGACCCCAGCGGAGATACAGGGGACGAACCGTGAGCGGGGGGGCGTGCACCTGAGAGTCCTGCTGTCAGACTGTCTAAAATGAAGAGTTTGCTCACAGGGTCGCAAGACGACGTAAATATGCATCTGATGAGTATTATCGAGTTGTCAATAGCGCGCGCTTTCTATATGCATATTCATATTTTGCCGCTGCTATGTGAAAAAATCCAGCAAAATGCGCCGACGCGTTTGTCGACCCCAGAGGATTTACTTTAGCCTAACCATAAATTGTGATTAAAATATATATGATCACTCACATCAAGACGCCGCTGCGGTGGTGGAGTCCATGCAGGATCGAGGAGCAGCGTTTGGCACTGCGTCGCTGTTCAGCGCGAGCTGTGTGGAGAAGCCCATTTCCACCTCTATTGCGATGGAAAAGCAATTCCGCGTAAAATGCAGGTTTTACACTCACGGTCTTCCAGGCCAAGTGCATTCAATCACTGGCGCCTAATTTCCAAGTCTGCTGGAAAGCTATGCAGTCCAGCAGTGCGGTTGCACCCAGCAACACTACTACACCATAGACTGTACTACACCTACCACTGTACTAAATACAGATAAATCTACGCTAGCTCATCCAAGGGCGTGGTAGCTCGTACCAAGGGAGGGCGTGGTGAGCTGGAACCTGCCTACGTCACGCAGTACCGCTTACGTCACGCAGTACCGCAACATCCAATAGGAAAATTTGACTGCAGTAGCCACCGTTCAACCTGAAGAGGGCAGCACTCAGACGTTTTTACACCATATATTGTAGAATTAAAACACTTTATACCCAAATGTCAAAAAAGTTACTCGAATCAATGAACAGCACTAATAAAGCCCCATTCTTACAGATCATTAACTAAAAAAAGTTGGTTTAGGGTTTAGTTACCCTTTAAAACAAATTGTTACAATTTTTACACATGGAATTTTAGACAACCTCTCTGTAAATACCATGATACATGTTTGCAGATCAGTGTCTAATCATAGACTGAAAGTTTAAACATTTACTGATATACAAAACGCTATGATCTCATGTAGGAATGTCACGGTACCAAAATTCTAGTAGTCGGTACCGATACCATTAAAATTGTACGGTTCTCGGTACCAATTTCGGTACCACAGCAAAATCTTTTGGAACTATTATTCTATTTTATTTAGGCTAACTATTTGAAAAAATAAAAATAAAATTCAATTCAATGACTTACTATTAATGACGGTAATCATAAGTAAATTATACATACTGTATAAGCACTGAAGGCTACATGCTGTTTAAACGTAAATAGTACTTATAAAAATACCAAGTGAAACATAAGCAACCTTCAAATGCACACATTATTATAATTATTATCAGTAGTAGTATTTTTAATACATGGAGACGTGGCTAAATCTACTGTACAGTAGCCTAATATAATTATTTCTGTCAATTACTTCAAGTTAAACCTTACTTTCATTTTGACGGGTTGCCGTGAAGACCTTTGAGTTTCTGTGTGTATGATATGACGATAGTTTTTCTCAAATTAAACGGTAGTACCGGTAAGTACTACCGGTACTTTTAACAACACTAATCTCATGTATTTCTGAGGTAAAAACAAAACGTTAAACTTCTATAATCACTATCTATATTTCTCGATGTAGCCTAGCCTTTAAAAAACTATTAAATCATCAATAATCATTAGCTAGATAATTTTACGTCCTGGTCAGGGCCTGCTTAAGCTTAAGTCCTAATATGTAATATGACACCCCTTTATATTTTTATTATGTGTTGAGGAAAAACACATGCAAAGTGATAAGTCTGTTGTACAGGAGGTTAGAATGTGACTCATGAAGCCTTATTATTATTGACATAATGCAACGGCCCAAAACGACAGTGATACACTGACTGAACAAATCACCACACCCAAAATAACCACCAATTACATGCAATTTTACAAAGCCTGCTACTGTAATTATAGAGATAAAGTGCACAATGGGTATCTAAAAACGAATGAGAAATGTTAAATATCACGTGAAAGGGTAAATACGAGATTATTTGAAATACTTTCTGCCTCTACTGAAAACATCACTTATGAAATAACAGATAATAACACGTGAACAGCTGTGGGAGACCTGAACTGTAAACACAAAGAGAAGAACTCTTTGGCTTCTATCTAAATTAATCTCTGCATTATAGGGTACAATGACAATTTACCCAGTACAGTGCAAGGTTTTGTTTATTTATGTACTTGGTGCTGTTTAGTTTAATTAAGTAGTCTTTTTTCATTTCACAATGACAACTAAATAGATGGTGTTAGTTGTTTTTTTTCAAATGTTCTTTTACCTTGACATCTTGTTAACATGAATCTGGAGACGCTCAATTAAGAAAGACCTAAACAGCCAGTTTTGCCTAGACATCATTTCATTAAGATAAGACAATAACAGTGAAAAGAACAGTGGGCAGGTTTTTTCCCACACATAAACAAGTCTATTTTAACAATAGTTTATACAGGTTTGCAATCATAATCCAAGAACATATAGTGCTTGCCTGAGGCAAAGCAACCCAGTTCCCTAGAGTCTCTGCTGCCAACACCTCCCATACAACAAATCTATTCAGAAAGCTTTGCAAACATGGACCCTCTGAACGTAGTAATATTTACATAGCAGAAGGACTGACATCATAAAAACATTTAAAATGATTTATTAAAAAACTGTAATTGGCTCAGTTTCACGTCATTTCATGTTCATATTTTCTCATACTGAAGGATAACCCTGCAATTTAAAACAATGTTTTAATGCAATGTTTAGCTCTCATTAAAGTGAGATACTACCAGAAGCTGCCCAGCTAATGGAACATTCTCAGAACGTTAGCTAACGTTGTGGGAAGGTTCTCTCAAAGTTATGAAATGTTTTCTAGTAACATTAATAAAACATTTGTTTAAAGTTATGTGGTCTTTAATAATATTCTCAAAAAGTTAGCACAAAAACATTATTTATACATCATTTTATACAATGTTTTTACCTAAAAAGTTTAGCTGGATGTTCGACTAACATTTTTTAAATGTTACTAAATGTTTCAGAATTTTTAGAAAACATAAACTTTTCCAATATGTTTGCAAAAATTATAAAATGGATTGTTCCCTTAAAATTTGCATAACAAAGAAAAAAAACTTTATGTATGTATAGATATACGGAATATATAAAAACAAATTTTATATATATGTGTACGTTTTTGATGGACAGAGCCCCTAAAGGGACATGGTGATGGAAAAAATATGAGATGGGAGGAAAACTGCTTTGGCTTGCACAACTTATTCTTTGCGAGTGAACGCAATGTTGCTCTGGGGAAGGCAAAACATTTGCGAGAGAATGCAAAAGCATTGACAAATAATTCCCCCCCCTATACCCTTAAATAGGGCACTATTTTAGGGAACAGCCATTTCTAGTGGTGTCTGAAACCACATTGGACATTAGCGAGTGCACTCGTTTAATCCCATAATGCACCGCAATAGTGAGTGTACAACGTGTCTATGGCTGAGTCTGAAATTGCCCCCTAAACCCTCAATCACTATTCCCTATACGTTAGTCCACTAATACGGTTTACTTGAAGGAGTGAATGAAAACAAGTGAGTGAATTCGGACAGCCGTTGAACGTACATTGGAAGTTCGGAACGTACATCGGCTGTAGGCCTACACTTGTCATTGAAGTGCAATGTGGGATTGAATAAGTGCACTCAATAACGTCCACTATGGTTTCAGACATCACTACAAATAGGGCATTATTTGAGGGGGCATTTTCGGATTCAGCCTATGATACAATAGTGAAATATCAGATAGCCTAGCCTATATTTCTTTTTGATTGATTAGGAAATTGTTTAATTATAGTTTATACATAGTTATTTCCATGACAGAGTTAAAGATAAATCTTTTCCTTTCTACTGGAGCTGCAGTTACTAAGTGTCAAATGATCTTTAAACGGCTAGCTCAAACTATGCAAAAGTGTCATAATTCACTCACACTCTCATTCACTCCATCAAGTGAACTATATAGTGGACTAATGAAGGGAATAGTGGCGATTTTGAACACAGACGACATTTTTAGTTAATGGGAACGTTAGCAAAACCTTCTTAGAACATATTTTTTGTTTGCTGGGCATTGTAATGTCAGCCACTGCCAGTTTAACCCTCTACTGTAGCTTTGCCCCCAGGCAACGGAAAGTTTTCTTAAGCCCTATGTTCAGTACATTTTTCTTTAAATGATTGCAACCAATTAGAATGTTTGAAAAAGTATCAAAGAACAGTCCAATAAGGTTTGGGAGTCACTATTTGAAGGCGGGACACATGGTCACAGGAGCACATGGTGTGAGATGAAAGCAAGATTATTTGCTTTAGTAAATCTTATTTAAAATGACATGAACTGTACATAAAAAATATGTGTGTGTGTGTGTATGAAGGTGTAGAGAAGCCTTTTGGCAGGTTTTGTGAAGTTCAGTTTACAGTTCACAAATTCAGTTTTTCTTTTTGTTGCCTCAGGGCAACGTTGTGCGATAAGGGGTACTTTTCAAGGATGTCTTGGACCTCACAATGACAAATAATGTGTTACAAGTAGGGAAGATGTAGGGTTCCTGGGTGCACAGCAACACCCAAAGTCACCAAAGTGACACCATTGTGCAACATCCACCTGGATGATGCAAAGGCAGCCATATTGTGCCAGAACGCCCACCACACACCAGCTTATTGGTGGAGAGGAGACAGAGTGATAGATGGCTCGCAGTCTCTGCGCTAATTTATCCCAAAGGTGTTCTATCAGGTTGAGGTCAGGACTGGTGCACAGTCATGTTAGAACAGAAAGGGGCCATCTACAAACTGTTCCCACAAAGTTGGGAGCATGAAATTGTCCAAATTGTCTTGGTATGCTAAAGCATTAGGAGTCCAACCCCTGAAAAACAACCCCACACCATAATCCCCCCTCTACAAAACTTTACACTTGGCACAATGCAGTCAGGCAAGTACCGTTTTCCTGGCAACCGCCAAACCCAGACTCGTCCATTGGATTGCCAGTCAGAGAAGCGTGATTGGTCACTCCAGAGTCCAGTGGCGGCGTGCTTTACACCACTGCATCCCACACATTGCATTGCACTTGGTGATGTAAGGCTTGGAAGCAGCTGCTCAGCCATGGAAACCCATTCCATGAAGCTCTCTACAATATTTGGAGGTCTGTAGCTACTGACTTTGTTGGCGACTTCTGTGCGCCTCAGCATGTACTGACCCCACTCTGTGGCCATAATACCACTAACAGTTGACCGTGGAATATTTTGTAGTGAGGAAATTTCACGAATGGACATAATGCACAGGTGGCAACCTATACCCGTGCTTGAATTCACTGAGCTCCTGAGAGTGTTTGTTGAAGCGTCTGTATGCCTAGATTCTTGATTTTATACAACTGTGGCCATGGAAGTGATTGGAACACCTGAATTCAATGATTTGGAGGGGTGTCCCAATACTTTTGTCAATATACACTACAGTTGTGTATGATTAGGATACATGAAGTACATGATATGACATGATGCACTACATGATACAAACCTATGTCTCAAATCAAATATATTGATGTGTTTCAAGTGTTTTTCCCTTTTTACTTAAATGATTTCTTGACTTTTTTTTTGTATTGCTCTCTGAGAATTGTATAATGATCATTTTCTCTATAATTCTTTACCATTGTTGCACAACGTTGCCCTCAGGCAACAAAAAAAAAAATTGGGGTGGGGGGGTTGGGGGAGGGACATTTCTGCAAAAAGCAAATGACAGTTTATGTACTAAATCTTAAGTCATGATGGACTGATATCAGTTTACTGGTGACAAACATTTAGGTCTATACTCATTGCTCATTTAGTTTTATATGTGGATATTGCACACATTGCATTTCCAAAATGGTGATGGTTTATAGGGTCATTCTTTGTGGATGCAGAACCGACAACTGTTGAGTTACTACACCAGGTCTTTAACCACTATGCCACTCAGTTGAAATAAAAAACGAATATATAGCTTTCAGCTATAATGCAGGAACACAAAGCAATTCAAATAATAGCCACTAGATGTCAGTAAAACTTAAAATCATAATAAATTATTTTAATTTTATGTTCCTGCTATTTTTAAAGCGGAGGTGGTACAAGTGCCCCATAAGGCCAGTAACACCTAAATCACCTATGTTGTGGGGATCAGCAACTGTCTGTATGAGGAGAATGAAATCTAAATATTAAAAAGGGTTTGTGTGAGGGTTAGGTTTGGGTTATAGTGATAGAAATATAATTAGTTCAGTATGAAAACAACACATTGGAAAGCCCCCAACATGATTGAAAATAAATGTGTAATGTTTGTTGATGATTTGTTCTAGATTTAGATGAATCTATTTCATCATTAAACCATTTATTGTGCACATACTATTTTTTATATATTATTTATATTCAATTTGAAATATATTACAATTTAATGATGTTTTAATATCAAATTGTATAATCAATCAATAAAACAATAAACAGAAAAAAAGAGAAATGAAACTAGAGACTTTCATTTTATATTGTACGTAATATCATATACTGATATTTACATAAACTCAATCATTTAAGTCATATGGAGGTAAATGTGATTGATATATGACTAATTTACAGTTTATGGCTAATTTATGTTCAAAGTTTTTATCCAGGGCGCCGTTTTTCCAAAAAAAGAAAAAAAAGAAAAAAAGAATTTGGATCAGAATGATCTGGATTTCGAAATTGTTTTGCTATACAGGATCAGTGGATCCTGTATAAATCCATCTTATTTTGTGCCGGTTTTTCAAAGCAAAATTGGGTTGGATCACCCTGATCCAGATACACACTTTTTCAGATTACCAAATATGGATTACTAGTGCTCTATGGAGTCCCTATAAGGGAAAGAAAAGAAAAGCTTAATTGGTAGCCTAACTAATTTAATAATTTAACTTTTAAACTAATCAAGAGCAAAATAAAAAATGTATATTAAATGACCAGTTTTATAGTGTTATTAAATTCTGTTCCTAAAATCCACCCTTCTACTGGGATCATATACAGTATAATACTGTTTTTTTTTTTTTTTTGGATCAAAGGTAAAGTTTTGAACAACGCAAACTGATGATTTGATCCAAAGATAGGATTTTGTGATCTAATCTGATTTCAGAATCCTTTTTTCTTTCCATTTTCAAGATTTGATCAATCCGATCAGAATACTTTTGAACAACTGGGCCCTGGTTTATATGCTCTCTGAACTTGATCCATATCTTTGTAATCTCCTTCAAATCCCATTAATTAATAAACAGAATACATTAGGTCTCACGTATTCATGTGAAAATATTTTGCGTAAAGGATAAACAAGCAAAGGGTGAACATAACCATTTCCAGTTTTTTTTTATTATTATTATTTTTACAATATTTCCTCATCAGATTCTCAAAAATAACTAACAGCATAATAGTGATATTTCCATGGTAAAAAAAAAACCCAAACTAAACTGTAACAGTTAAACCTGATTCAACATGCAAATAAACCCCTTAAAAGTAGTTCACAAGAAACATGTTTTCTATCAGTACATCTCTCCTCATTTTTTCCTCCATCTGTCGCTTCTTCGTCCACCCATTCCCTCCCTCCTTTCCCTTGCCAAACAGGATCGGTAGGATCACTCAAAGCAATTTTCTCAGTAGTGAGGAATGTCTATGTGTATGTGTGCATATGTTGTGTGTGTGTGTGTGTGTGTGTGTGTGTGTGAACTAAAAGACTTGCTGTGGCCTGTATGGTAAGGCTTCTTCCCCCTTAAAAAAAATCCCCGACTAAAGCCTCGGCTTGTGCTGCCCTGACTTAAATGCCTTTAAGGAAGAAAATGAAAAGAGTGCTGCAAAAATGAAAGGCAGCGAAATGACTAGTCCACCATCCTCCCCTAATGTGAGTAAATCGCACAGATGTTAGCCTCCCTGTTAATGCAGCCAAGCCTGAGGAGCAGGCAGAAGAGGTGCAGACAGTTGATGTGTCACAGACTGTGCTGGTGCTGACTTACCTGTCTGTCAGACCTGTAAAGGTGGGAATGTGAAGGTTTGGTTGAATATCCTTTTGAACTGTAATCCTACGGAAGTGAGTCAGACGCATGAACACTTAATTACTGGAATAATGCAGGGAGTGCTCCACAACACATAAAGGTCGAGTCTGCATTAATCAGAAAGTCTTGACTATGAAGCTTCTTTTCCAAAAGTAAATAAAAACAGCCACGGACATGCTTGCATTGCTATGTAAGGTTGGACACACAAGTCTAATAAGTAACTGCAAGTCTCTTGTATGTTATGGTGTGCTCATTTACATTTCAGACTTTTTTTGTCAGAATTGCGAGTTTATATCTCGAATTTCAGACTTTATAATTATATATACTTAACTATACTTTATATATTAATTAATTACACTTTATACCTCACAATTCTGAGAAAAAAAGCGAGACATAAACCTGCAATTCTGCAATCCTCAATTCTGAGTTTATATTTGTACTGTCTACATAATATAACTAAATAAAAATATCACTCTAGCAAGAGAGCTACACTGCTAACCTGGGGGCCGTACCATGATAGTTGAATAAACTCAGGGCTATGGTTTTATAGTTTTTAGTTCACAAAACAACGGGGAAAAAAACCCAACCCAATCCAATCAGGCTTTCTCTGTCAACTCTGGCTTTAATCCTGAGTTCATGGAGCGCATGCGCATTAAAGTGTGACATCAGTCGTGAACAGCCAATCACACGCCATGAAACGGAGAAACTGCGATTCGCAGAATTTCACAAGAGAGTCAGCGTGATTCAATTCTCTCTTCTGTCGAAGATTGAAGAATATGAATTAGGGGCCTATAAATACACAGCAAGAAGAAAATGTCTTGAATGTTATGGAGTTAGTTTATAGCTAAAGAGATTTGTACATGGAAGCTCACTTGTCTTTTTTAAAGGGGTGGTTGATTATGATTTCACTTTTTTAACTTTAGTTAGTGTGTAATGTTGCTGTTTGAGCATAAACAACATCTTTAAAGTTGCAACGCTCAAAGTTCAAAGCAAAGGGAGATATTTTATTTTAAAGAAATCTCTTTTTAAGGACAACAAACGGCTGGTAGGGACTACACAACATTCCTCCCGGGTTAGTGACATCACAAACCCTAAAATTTACATAAACCCCGCCCCCGGGAATGCGATTTATAAATTATCATGACAGAATATGCTAAATAATGACTAGAAGATAACTATATAAATTCATCAACTAACCATTCAGAAATGTCCTGTTGCATTCTATGTTCTCACTTCTTCTTGAGTCTCTCCATCATTGTCTGACTCTGCTTTGAACATAAAAGGCTCAAAGTTTTTGAAATTTCAGTGCATGTCTGTGTGAGGTAAAAGGACATGAGCTCTTGAAGCTCTGCCCCCTGTGCGGGAGCAGCAGCTCATTTGCATTTAAAGGGACAGAAACAAAACGGTGCGTTTTTGCTCACCCTCAAAAATATCTGTAGGGTATTTTGAGCTAAAACTTCACATACACACTCCGGGGACATCAAAGACTTATTTTACATCTTGTGAAAAGGGCATTATACCATAGCCTGGTTCTACCAGACTCTCGTACATTTCATTTGTACAGAGAGTCTGGCCTCTCTCCATTGAGAAACGTTTACTTCCTTGTAGGCGGGTTCTCTGTTAAAGTTCAAAACTATTGGATCTGCCCAGAGTCACTCAGGATCTGCCATAGCCAATTGCTAACGTGTGGTCGTGACGTATGTCATGTGCTGAAACCGGCCGGAAACAAGTCCGAATGATCAGAGGATTATGTTTAGAATAATATGTCTGTCTTTTATAAAGTTTATAAAGCGACGATAATACTTTTTGTGCGCAAAAACAAAAATAACGACTTTATTCCACTATTCATTTCCTTCTCTCTGTGCCTCGAGTCTTTTCACGTAGTTTGATAGAGAAGCGCGTCTGTGTTGTACGTCACACGTAGGCTCACTATTGGCCGACGCTAGTCGTGTGTGATCACATCAACGTCATCTTTCTCAGCCACTCCCTCTGTTCGCTGATTGGTCCTACAAAAAATTGGTTTCTGGAAACCTAAGAATATACAGCAGTCCCAGACGTAGTACTGAAGGAAAATGAAATTGAGCGGAAGTGCGTTGGAGGGCGCAGCCAGGCTAATTATACCACCCCTTTAAAGCATTATCTATTGACTCTAAAACGTATTTATTTGACATATTAGCCATCTAAACCGGCTTCATGGTATAGGCCCCTGCTCCAGGGCAGGTTATGTTCAGGATACGAGATTTCAAACCGAAATTGTACTAATCAGCTGTGAGCAAAGTGACATGTCTGACACAATAAAGTCACTCCCTCAGTTTCTCTTGCTCCAAATTAAAGGTCACTACATAGTAAAAATAAATAAATGTAATACAAAATTGCCTGGCTTTTAGCAATGATTATTTATTCAAATGATTTTATATTATTTATATAATTATTATTCCCATTATATTCCATTACACATGAGCAATTATAGTTTAACAATTATTATTAAGCATTTAGCATAATAAATGACATTTAAGCAGATAAGATTTGGAATCGATAGATAAAGCTTTAAAAATTACTACATGTGAGCTTACATGTTCAAGCCTCTTTGATAAACTAGAACAGTTTGATAAACAAGAAGATAGTTATATTTAATAGTTATATATTTTTTTTATTTAAATAAACAATATAAACATTCCTGCACTTTCGTTCAGAATTTCACATGAACATTACATGATTATGCACACAAAATTAAAACACAAAAAAGAACAATAAAAAGAAATGAAAGTGTCGGGGGTAATAATATAAAATCAGAATATGGCTGTAATCGGGTATAAAAATATCCAATAAATTCTTTGTAAAGCTCACAAACTTTTAAAGTGTTAAAAGTTAGTGTTTAATGTCTTTAGCTTTCTTATTCAAAGAATCTCTATACTGTCTATATGTACAGCCTTACTTCAGTCAACAAAACCATAAAGTCGTTGCTTGCATTTAAAGGCTCCATCCAATTAGAGGACCTGAACTAACTTTTATATACAATTGTTTTTTTGCATGGCAAAGGAAAATGTGAATTATATATATATTTTTGTGCTATTTTAGTACTCTTGTTAAGGGTACCACCCTAGTCCTGAAATGAATACAAAATGTAAGGCAATGACTGATGTCAGACGGGATCTGTTTCAACACATGCATTGACATGGATAGGAGGGTGCGGCCTTTTAAAAATCTGCTTCTCTGAAAACCTCATGAAAACATTTGATCCATTTTAAATGCTGATTCAAACGTGATTATTGTTGAAGGATGATATTCTGACTTCAGAGCCTCCCACACAGACCCCCTCCCTTTGATTTATAAGCACACTCCACGACAAGCCACAGTATGTGTAGCCTGAGGGATGGGGCTCAATTGCATGATAACAGAGTGAAAATGACAGCATAAATGCATGTTTAGACCTTCTACTGCAGAAAGAGAATGGTGATGCCACTTACAGTGTTAAATACTAGCTTTATACATTTATTTAAAAATTCATCTTCCATTGGAGTCAATGAGTTATTTACAAATGACCATTTGTGGGGCACAGAAAAGAGGATTAATTCTCATTCACATGTATACCTTGACTTATGGCACACTTCATGAGATTTGAACACTGCTGTCAGTAAAATCACGTGAGTTTTAGAAGATATGACAATAATGTCTCACATTGTGTTCAATCAGAAGTCAAAGATTTCAATATCAACTCAAACATTTCACATTTTTCCTCAAATGAATCCAATACCACATTCTCTGAGCTACTGTATATGCATTAATAGTAACGATGGAATATCATCTTGCTGTCTGTCAACTATTCAGGTTTTTCAAGTTTCTATTTTTGTTTATCCTAGTGGATTATATAGGAGCGACATCTGAGACAAAGTAGATGCTAAAATGAATCCTTAACAATAATAAATAAATAAATAGTTCTTCTAGATAATGCTATACTCATTCAAGGTTCCATATGTTAACAAAACTATCAGTTAACATGAACTAGCAATGAAAAATAGCATTTATTAATCTTAATGTTATTTCAAGATTTACTAATACTTTATTAAAACAAACAAAACAAATCTGTTAATGGATCTATAACAGGAACTAACAATGAACTTAAATAGTTAACAATAATTGTATTAGATATTGTTAAATAATTAACATATTGCTTTGTGTTATTTAATGATAGTTAATACAATAACAAACGTTGACTAATATTGCAAAATGTTTCCCATATTGCTAATATTTGTACTCAGGTGGCATAAAATAATGCAAATGTATGAAGCAATCAGATCAAAGTAACATAGTATTGTTAATCTAGCTGGTTATATTTTGTGCGGATCTGCTCTGCTAGACAATGATGTCATCTATACTAACTTTTCATGTGACTTAAAGCTGCCTTGAGGTTTCCACATTCCAGAAGGACATCATGTTACTGAGATCAACACCTTGAGATCTGAGCCACTGAGCATGAGTCATTTTGTTCTCTGAGAAACACTAGACTCTCCCCTGTACGAGGCCAGTCAAGCCTGCAAAAGAGTGTGGAAGGCAGGGCTTTTGGCAACAGGACTTCTTTGAACTGTTCAATGGGTTCTTACAGTACCTTTGTGCCAGAAAATCTTCATTCAAACCTGTTTCTCAGCTTCTTGAACCTGATCTTGTGATTGACAAGTTTTGCATCTGATCTAACTGGCAGTTGAATTTTTTTTTAGCAAGCATGGAAAGTTGTTTTCCAACTGTTTCCTGTTTATCATAAACCATCTAAGAAGGTCAAATCTATTTGCAGTTTAACTGCTGCTGCAAGGTAAAGCTTATGTATAACTTGAATCTGGCCTCTAAAATGATGACACGAGTGCTTTTATAATGTCCTGACTAATTGTACCCTCCCATAACGATCATTTACACAAACTAAAATTTCGCTAAACATCAACTACTATAATGACCTTTGCACGAGTCCAAGCATTTAGCTATAAGACCTTAAAGATCTACTGAATTCCAGTCTACTGCATTAACCTGTTGTTCCTGAGCTTACAAAAGAAATATTCCAAGTAAAATGCACGTTGATTACTTAAGAAAATAGTTTGATCCATAACGTTTTCCGCTTGCAATTTTAAGGACGTAACTGTGTATTTTTGCTTGTTTTTAACATATTTAAAGAGTTTCATTTATTTTCTGTGGAGTAATGTAATATCAGTTTAATCATCATTAAGTGATTAAATTATGACAAGTGGCAGAGCAAGTTATTACTGGAAGTTTGATGAAAGATAAAGACAAATATACTTTTCATAGGAATAATTTGCATACCGTTTAATTTGAGGTCGGTAAGATTTTTTAATGTTTGTAAATTAAGACTCTTATGCTCACCAAGGCTGCATTTATTGGATCAAAAATACAGTAAAAGGAGTCATATTGTGAAATATTATTATTACACTTTAAAGAGCAACTTGCAGGTAAAAAAAAAATCTAAATGAATATATAACCGTGTATGAAAATACCATATGAAAAGATAATGCAGGATTTAAAATGTTTTAAAACGACATAATGACACCAATTTAGTAGATAAAGTGAGCATTTCTTTGACTGCTCGTACAAGCCGCTTTTTTTTCAACATCGCGTCATTTTACGTCACACGAGGGAGACGTGTGCTGTGCTCTGCCGCAGCTCAGTGCAGAGTAGGTTGGTATTCAGTAAGAGCGGTCGTGAGACAGTGTGTTTTCAGTAGTTTTTGTATTTCAATTTATCATCGTCATGGTAAATGTATGTGTTTGTGGAGCTTGCAAAAACTCCAGCCTGTCAGGACATCGAGTCCACCGGTTTCCTAACAGGAAAAAGGACGGTGCTATCTTTTGTGCCTGGGTGCGGGTTGTGCAGGTGAAGAGACGGGATTTCTCTTCCGCGTCGGCTTCGGAAAACGCGGTCGTGTGTAGCGTTCACTTCAGATCGGATGATTATCATCCCGGCGATATGAAGGAGTTCAACATGGGATACCGAAGTAAGAACCGGGTGAGACTCAGAGCTAGTGCGGTTCCTTCAGTGTACGCATCTTCGGGTTCTCCCGCTGGATGTAGGCGCGAGCACAACATCAACTGGCAAACGCAATGTAAGCGGAACGAAACTGAGCTAACAGTTACTCGTTATTGTGTTTGTGTGGACCGTTTATCAGTTTGGACCAGTGCAGCGCGAGCCTGATCAAGCAACACTAGCCTAACTGCGAGGTAAATAAAGAGTTCGCCACTGAAGTAATAACATCGCTGCGAGATCTAGTGAGAAATATTCACATTTCTCCGTTATTAACGAATCAAACAGCGCTGACGTGAAAACCAGGAATAAACATTGTGCAATGAATGAACGAACTATCCAGTGTCCACAGATCAGCAACATTCACCATGGCTTTACTGTAGTAACACTAACTGCAACCATGGAAGTTTGGCATTTTCCACTAAGGCCCAGTATGCATCCACCTCCCTGTAACACTGACTTTCCTCAGCTGTAAACATTGCCTCGCATTTCCCACACAAGCACCTATGGAACAAAAAATGTATCATGAATAAATATCTCTCTGTCTCTCCATGAGAAACTGCTAAGTTATATCACGTAACGTTAGTCTGGGGCCTGGGCGGATATTAATGAGCATGACAAACGCCTGATCAAAGCTTAGTTTCTGTTATTGTAAGTTCCAATATGTTCTGTCTAACATTAATCCTGGCCTGTCCCTGCTCTCTTGGCTGCCTAGCAGGCTCATAATTGTATGGCTGTGGTCCGTAAACAATTTCCTCAGCGTCCGAAATGTCATTGCAATCCATATTTCCCTGTTGTGTGAATCGACCGCTCTCCCTCGTGCTACGTCACGACTCTCGCCCGTCACGCCCATTTTCAGATGCGGAAGTAAAATTTTCTCACAAAAACGACTCCAGAAGCCACTGTAGCATATTTATAATTTTTTTTTAAAGAAAATCTAGTTCCTACATTATTTTTCTATACATTGACTTGTTGGGTATTCTAACCTGCAAGTTGCTCTTTAAAGTATCGTTTTTTTATTTGAATATATTTAGTCTTCATTCTAATATGCTTGGTGCTCAAACATCATTACTTATCATCGATGCTGAAAACAGTTGTGCTGGTTAGCCTAATATTTTTGTGGATGCATTTATCAATATTCAAAAGAACAGCATTTATTTGAAATATACATAATGTCCTTGCTAAATGAAAGTATTAATTTCTTCAAAACTTTGACCCCAATTCTGATCATTCATTCACAACAAGAACGGGAATGTGCATTTCAGGATAGATTTTTACTAATTTGTTTTTACAAATATAAGTTAATAATAATTTTTATCATTAAAAAAAAATCTACAATGAATGCATTTAAAAAAAAATGTGTTTATTACAAATATGTACAATAGTATAAAAGCTTGAAATTTACACAGGAATTGAAATGAACAGCAATAGCCCATATAGAGATGCCAAAAAGTTACCCACCTCTTTTCTCAAGCATTTGTTTTCTACTAAAACATGAAACTTTCTGACCTAGGAAGTTTTGGTCTGTTTTGCTCAGTGCTGCACAAGATCTTGGTACACTGACTAATATAAATATGCACGTATTATAAGAAAAAAGCTTCCAACAGACAATGAAATGTTGTTAGAAATAATCAGTGCAATCACAGTCAACAAATAAAAACCAGTGGCACCCACAACACCAATGACAAAGCCAACTCCAACAATGCATAGCTACCATGAAATGATCCGAAAATGGTCAGACATTGAATATCTCCCTTTAAAAGACAATTTAACAATCCCTCATTTGCTCATCGAGTGTTAACAGCCTTTGCAACACAATCGAACAGTCTCCCTTTTGCTTTTTACAGCAGAAACACATGGGCCAACACGTGCATTTTAAGTCCGTTTTGTCATATGTACATCTAAATTTCTTTTTTCTTCTTCATTTCTCAGACCATAAGTTGGGTGTGGTTGTGGAAGGACTGACTGAATCTTTGCGGGCCCTTTTGGGACTCCGGCAGTTGCCGGGTGAGTGGATGAAGGTTGGACTGCTGGGTGGAGATGAAGAAGACGAAGAAGAGGATGAATGGCAGGAGGAGGATGAAGCTTTGAGCTGGAGCCATTTATCACCCAGCGCTTTGGCAAAGTGGTCATCCACAGACACGCTGATGGAGGCGGCTCTGTGGTAGTTCATCCCGAGACTCCTCTGGAAATGCTCTTCAACGTGATCATAACTGTGCTGGGTAACAACTGTAGAGACATAGTGGAGATGGAATCAGACGATGATGATGATGCTCAAAAACTATTCATGCCGATGAATAATATCTGCATGGACATGTTAAAGGAAGAATGCCAAGCTTATTTGCATCTCTTTACTTACCAGTGGAGTGATCGCAGTCTTTTTTGGTTGACCTTGTTGCAGAGGAAACGCAAGTGATGACAGATGGCCGTATCTGAAAAAAAAGACAGCAAAGGTCAGCAAATCCTTGTAGCCACACAGTTTTTCACCCATCTATAACAGAGCTTTCGGAATAGCTAAGGACTAAAATTGATGGAAAGATGGGAAACTAAAAGGGAAAGATGGACAGTTATGTTGGTGGTTGGTAGTTCTATACTGTTTCTCCTTCAGCCCTAATGCCACTAGCAGGTCAACAACAGCACTAGTGTGTTGAGACTTGTTGACAACATTCCTCCACCCATTGCTCACATTTTCTCCCTGAATCCGGCTGGATTGCATATCTGAAACAGGCAGAGGCCTGTCCGCACTCTAAAGAGCCACTCTCTCAGGAACACAAAAGTGCCTTCCTGCATTCTGTTGTGTCTCATAGACAGTGAGTGGGAATGAACAGACTGCGGTGGCCTCAGGATAGACTCTAAGAGGTAGATGGTATAATGCGCAGAGTGTGTTAAGTCAGCAGGTACTGCTGAAGGAGTGAGGGCTCAACAATAAAGACTGCCCGATGGCCCGGGGCCAGCGCGAAAGACTCTCGGGCCAGTTGACGGAACTGTCACTTGCCCGGTTGGGCCAGTGCTGCATCTTCATGAAAGATTTGCGCATGTTTTTAAGCCTTACCAACTTAAATATTTAAGCGAAAGTAGACACGAAAGTTCCCGCGTCTCTCAGTTTGGTACTCGCGAACGCCGCATATTTACTAGACGCGAGTACTCTTTCTCGTCTTCCTGAGCTTATTCGCACATTATTCGGAATAACGCACATATTCCCACAAAATCTTATCGAGTATCATCGTAATCATAGTCGGTTATGTCTTAAGTGCACTTTAAACAATTAGTTGTAACAACTGAAAATTTGTTGAGATAAATTAAATATCCAACCTAACTAAACTAAACTAAAGTTAACTCAACTTAATATTTCAAGTCAAGCACGAATACGTACTTTTTTAAGTCGAAACAACACATTATTTCTTATTCTAATGTTGAAATTTATTTAAATAATTTTTTGCAGTGTGAACATGAACTCGTGAGAAATAAAATGAATGTGTAACCATGAAGCACTTACAGTTTCATGTTTTAATAAGGGTTAATCTATACAGTGAAGACTATAAACTGTGATATTTTACATGTAATTACGATTACTGTACCTGAATATCTAGTTTAGACATACACGAACAACCTGAAATTTTTATTTTATTTATTTTGTATATTTGTTCTGTTGTATTTATTTATGCTATTGCTCATAATTTGATTCTTTGCTCTTATTTTATTACTGACTGACTTTAACAACATTTAAAATTGATATGAGTAAGGCTAGTAGTTTGTGTTGTCATAACCTTGTTTATTAAGGTTACATGGATCAAAAACAACTAAAACAATTACTAGGCCTATTTTTTTTATGTATTTATTACTTTTATTTGTGGGGCCACTGGCCCGACCGTCGATTTAAATATATTAAGTTTATGAGTTAAATATATATATTTTAAATATGATATTTTTATTTAGATATTTTTAATAAATAGTAACATTTTAGTGTTGTTTTTAAATAAACATTATATTTTGATGTAAAACATGCCATAATCATTTAACAGTAGTATTAATCACCTGTATTTGTTTGACTGTTGTGGCTTTGTTTTGGCTTTCTGCTTTCTCTGGTTCTGGGCGTGGTTTCTTGATTAGGGCTAGAGGCTCGTCCATGACTGGGGTGGAGTACACTGGGCTGGGGATCAGGTCAGTGGGGCTGGCCGTTGGGCTCCATGTAGATGTGGGGCTTTCAGGAATACTGAACCCAGATGATCTGCGGGTACCGTTGGCCAGGCTGTTTCTAATGGCCCTCCCTCTCCTGAAACAGAAAGTTTCAAAAATAAATGACAAAACTAACTCCTCTTCAGTCCCTCTTATTCTACTGGTTATTGCTTCCATGTTGGAAGGTACATGGTTCATTACCTCTCCTCAAGTGTCCGTCCTCTCTCAGAACTGATTTTGTGCTTCATCGGATGTGCAGGGCGCATCCGCACTCTGTCGCTCGTCATGTGGCGAAATCTGTCTTCACTTCTTAGATTGGGCTGTCCTGTGAAAAGATGAACACAGGCCCGTGTGACTTCAGATATGATAAATGACATCGCTGCAGGGTGCTCACACGGTCATTGCCAGTCACTGATTCGCTTACTTGTGAAAAGGTGTGTCAAACAAGTAAACAACTGACTCTTAATCCTTGGAATTGCATCACTGCGTGTGTATCTTAATTGTGGGAAAAAACGTTGTTGGGCCACCGTTAAATGTAAACTCCGTTAAGTGGCAGAGCAAGATCAACTGGCTCTGTGAGTATTACTGTAGAACTACCCAGCTGATTCACCACTAACGGTAAATGTCATTCAAATGTTGGAAAACATTCAAGCCAAAAAAAAAAAAAAAAAACACATCAGTGAACAAATTAATATCTTACTGGCTTGTTGTTCAAACTGCTTTGAGGTGCAAAACAGGCTTTGTAGGTTAAAGCATGTGGCTCACAGAATGTTTACCCAACATAACGATAGTAACAGACTAATCCAAACTGAAATACACATCACCTTTCACATGCTAATATCATCAACAGTGTCATGTAAAGGTATTGTCATTAAAAACAGAATCTGCAACATGCTACAACTGATAATGGTTTAGATTAGTTAATGGTTAGTCTCAAAATGATAAGTTTTGCTGGGTTCAAATTTTTTGTTTATTAAATGCTAAACAGTGAAACAACCTAAGACAATACTTTTCAATCGCAAAAACAGATAGTGTACACTGAAAATATGGAATGTGTGCATGTATGCCTTTTTACATCTCAAGACAAAATAAAAATGAATAAAAACAAATCCTAGTTAAACAAATCAAAAATAAATTATAATGCATAATAAAATAAAAATGCTAAAATCAAAAAATCCCTCACTTTTTAAATTTGTCAATTTTTTGATTTACAAAGTTTTGAAGTCTTGTTTTTAACCAGGTTAAGTTATAGCATATGGAACATGCTAACATTGCCTTTGAACCAGCTTTTGACCATTGACATTGGCTTTCACAACATCCTCTTGTTCCACTCCAGAATATGGTTAGAGATTTTGTGCAACCTGTGACTTAAAGTAACTCTAATTAATGATTACCACAATCAGTTAAGATTTCATACTCGAATGTTTGCTACGACAATCATTTGACTCTTAACTAGCTAAATATTTTAAGAAGTAGTAAAGACAAGATCATGGGCTGTGGATATCAAATCAACCACATATTAGACCAGTCGGGACCTGTGTTGATTTGGTTGGTGATTAACATCTGAGGTATTTTACCACTGCATTACGTTACGTTAGGCGCTATCAGATTTCAAGCGGATAAAGTTTACTAAATGCTCAAATGGCTTGGATGATGAGGGGGCATTGTTGGCAGAACCCTCTTTCACTTACACACACTCAAAAAATCTCCTGAGCAGTGGACTGTGACAAGGCAGGTTGACTTTGCATGACAGTGGATGGGGGATTGGGTGTAAACCACACCTTAAACCTTGACTGATGACTGATTTTTAGTGCCTCAGGGAGGGATATTTTTCTTGGGGAGATTAAAGACAAAATAACAGACCCACATCCCTTTCTCATCTCTTTCATTTGCAGCCTAAAACACACATCAAGCATGTCTTCATCTCGACTCTTCTCAACTAACCTTCAAAATAACAGAGCATCATCATTTTTCTCAGTAGTTAAAGGGGTTTTCCAGCCTCTTTTCTTATTTGAAACCTTCTGAAAATGCATATGTGAATTTTTTAATGAATTAGCTATATCATGTAGCCTATAATATCACCAAAATATATACACTCTTAAAAAAAATCCATGGAACCTTTCCATTGCGAAAAAATGTTTTTAATAGTGAAAAAAGGATCTTTCGATCATTAAAATGTTCTTTACACTAAGACAATATATGGTTCATTTAAGAGCTGTTCACTGAAAGGTTCTCTTGGGAAACAAAAATGGTGTTTCTATGGCATCACTGTGAAATAACCCTTTTGTAACCTTTATTTTTGAGAGTGCACATTAAAATGGCCAGACAGTTCAAGATAATAAATTCAAATGTACAGTACATTTTCTTTTTGATACTGATTACTATTGTTTTAATGCAGATAACATGCAGACATCATGTAATTCTTAGTTTAAACTCGTATTAAGAGATAAAATGTGATAATTACCCTCTAAGATGTACACTTTGAAGCCACTGCTCATCCTGGTAATGTAGTGGAAATTAGTGACCGCCATTCCTTATCTTCAGTGTTTTCTAAGCCGTGCAATGCTCCTTAACAAGTTGAGTTTTGAGCGCCAGAATCGTTCCTCACTGAACTTTGAATTGTCACTGAGCTCGAGTGATCTGTGCTTTCCATGAACATGCCTCTCTGCCTTCTTATTGGCTGGTTGAAGGCCAACCCCCTCCCTCTGCCTTTGTCTGCATGACCTACCACCACAGGTGCCTTATGGGAGGAGACAAACCAAAAGCTCTGAATTGCCTGCTGTCTATCACCCCCACCCCACCCCCCACCATGGGCTAAAACTGAGCTGAAATCAAATTGCAAGTAAAAATGAATAAAACTCTATTTTACATTAGTGTAACATAATTTATGGTGAAAGAAGACAACAATATTGGTTAAAAAAATGTATCTAAGCTGGCATGAGTGTTCAGATTTCATAAAGATGTGTATCACAGAGATGTGGTTAAACTGAATTACTCCAGCCAGACAGGCAGGACACTCAAAATAAAAGAATCAGGTTGTAATTTGTTCCGATCTCTCCATGTATCAACACGCCAGTGCAGCCGGGCAGAGAGATGAATGGTTTCCTTGTTATACCATCACTGTTCTTGAGAAACACATTTCCTGCTGTTATAAACCTAAAATTGATACTATGCGCATATAAGCTACTTTATTAGACTACATTTACATACAGACATAGGCAGTTGTACAGAAAATGGTTAACTTAAGAAAAATATAATATGACATGATAATATAATATAATATGATATGCAGTTAAATCTTACTCACTAAGGATGCAAGCAAATACTACTACAATTTAAAATAACATTTTCATTTATTAATATTATAAATACATTTATTTCTGAATAGCTGAATTTTCAACATCATTACTTCAGTCTTCAGTGTCACATGATTTATCAGAAATCATTCTAATATGCTGATTTGGTGCTCAATATTTTTTTTTCTTTGATGAATAAAAAGTTCAGAAGAGACCCATTTATTTGAAATAGAGATATTTTGTAACATTATAATGTCTTGACTGTTACTTTTGATCAATTTGATGTATCCTTCCTTGCTGACTAAAAGTTTTCCTTGCTGAATAAAAGCCAATAAAAAAAATAAAAACTCACCAACCCCAAACTTTTGAATGGTAATATATATTTTGGTATGGGATTCTAATCTGAAATTTCAGAAAGTTTTAGGATTTTGAAAATATTTAAAATGGTGTAACACAAGAGAAACAGAAACATTTGAAATGTAACTAATGAAATCAAAATGAAAGCTTTTTTTTCCGTTGAATTTTAAGATGCTCTTAGACTTTTGAACCCAACAGTAATTCCTTTTGGAACGTCACCATCCCTCTTTTCCACAAAGAATCCACAAACAAGTCCTGCTCTGTCTTTTGTTTCCTTTCTAGGAGTCAGCACCTGTCGACAGCCCCCCCTCCCCTAATCTAAAATCTCACCCGACTGCATTTTTCAGAGTGTTTAGCCCACCTGAGCTGCAGTCATTCCACCATCTTGCCCATACATGCAGTTATGTTGTGAGTTCCCAACCTTTATGCACTGGGCCTTTTCTTTCCACAGATCTGTTTCTCCCATTTCTTTTTTGGCAGAAAGACAAAGACTTCAGAGTGCTGAAGAGAGCTTTGTACAGCGCAATCCTGCCTGAGCATGCTAAAGCCACAAATGCTTACATACATGACTGAAACACACTCCCTCTGGACACACAGTTAACCCCATTTGCATTACAAGAAAACCATCATAGTGCTGCTGCTCTACATAAGGATAGCCTTTAAACATAACTGATTTTTTTTTTTTTTATAAACAAGGTAAAACAGGTAAAGTTAGTACAGGTCTTTTACTTCCCGTAAGAAAACCATTTAACAGTGCAATTCTTTCTCAATACTCTTACTCATAGGTCATTTATTTTGTTACATTCTCTGTGATTGATTGCCTCTCACAGTACCTGCGAATTAACACTGTAATGAACTACTGTAAATATTTACTGTACTTACCCCCTATCATTATTGGATTGCCATCTATTTTATAACCACTTTTCCCAGGATGCCACACACAGTGTACATCTCTATTATACAGACCAGTGAGAAAAGTTTCTCACAATCATTCAAGTGCTGAAATTTCCAGTTTGGTTAAACAGGGCATTGTTGAGCTGTTTTATGGAAGTTTGTGTATATTTCTGAACATAGGCCTATAGTAACAGTCAGACCAAGGTTATACTTTTGACTATATTTACACAGCACGATTTCTCTGTTGCCTCGTGGCGCATCATGAGGGAAGCAGCGACCTCTTGCGGTATAAATATAGCAATAATAGAAGTAGCTGCAATGCTTTCTGTCACCTTGGCAGTACAGGGAAACGA
Source organism: Scardinius erythrophthalmus (assembly GCF_964197995.2). Lineage (NCBI taxonomy): Eukaryota > Metazoa > Chordata > Actinopteri > Cypriniformes > Leuciscidae > Scardinius > Scardinius erythrophthalmus. The sequence continues at coordinate 18,125,245 of NC_138240.1, forward strand.
CTCTGAATTCTCAATTCAGATGTATAAACACAATTTTATTTCAGTTTAGCTTTTTAATGCTCCACTTAGGAGTGTGTTTAATGAAGAAAAGAAGAAACGCCCACCGTGTGTGGGTTTGAGATTGGTGTCGTTTAGACCTGCTGTCGGTTGACTTGGCTGTTTGAGGTGAATACAAAATGCAATATTATTGTTCTTAGCAGTTGCAAATACTACATACATTAATCCAACGATATTAATTTGACTACAGTAAATATCTATTCTTATACAACTAGGTTAGCCTACCACATTATTGTCATTCTTTTATGATTCATTTATTTGCATGGCTGTTAATGATGATCATAAATGATAAAAAAATGAAGCATGATTTCACACTTTTATCGTGTATTTCGAAGATAAACTACCATTAGTCTAGCACTTGCAGCTATTTTCCCCCAAGAAACTGTCTTTTTCATTATGAAGGGATTTGATTTTGTTCGATATTGTTTCGCGTTTAGCTAATTTATTTTACATTTAGGTTATTTTTTAATACACAACGTAAACCTACACAGCCTTTGCAAAATAAGCATTGTTTCAACAAAGTCAAATATTTGCAGTTTGATGGCTGTTTTCCATATGTATAGTTGTATAGGTGTAAATGGCGTCTGTTGTTTTGAATGGCACCGACTGTCTGAACCATTCACGTGTTGTTTATGAATAATTTAGCTCATTCATTAATAGAACAGCTTTGTGAAGGCGGATATAAGCTTCCTTTGTTAATGTAATGGCTCAGAATTAGGGTCAACACCAGAAGTGACAATTCATGTCACGCATACTGTGCCCTGTATGGAGAGACTTGAGCAACTGGTTCCAGATGGAAGATAACAACTATTTTCTCAAGGGACAAGGGACACTTTTTCATGTAAAACAACCCTTTGTGAATCCACTAACAAGGGGAAGATGATGTAGTGTATTAATTGAGCAGTGCTGTATAGCACTACAGTTTGTGCTCATTTTGTTTTTTAGTGCTACTCTAAAACAGTGAGAATCTAGTCTAAGAAAATAATCCAAACACAATGCACATACCAAATGTTCTACAACTAGCACAATGAGCTGCAATTATATTAAAATAGTAAATGATGTACAAAATCATTCAAAAGTTTGGGGTCATTAAGAGTTTTCTTTTTCAAAGAAACTAATACAATTTAATGCATCCCTAGTTGTTCAGCAATGATCAAAAGTGACAGCAAAGGCTTTCCCATTGCCAAAAATATTTATATTTCAAATAAATTCAGTTCTTTAAAATATTAAGCAGCACAACTGTTTTCAACATTGATAATAATATGTGACCCTGGATCACAAAACCAGTCACATGTCGCACGGGTATATTTGTGGCAATAGCCAACATACATTGTATGGGTCAAAATGATCGATTTTTCTTTTATGCCAAAAATCATTAGGATATTAAGTAAAGATCATGTTCCATGAACATATTTTGTAAATTTCCTACCGTAAATATATAAAACATTTATTTTTGTGAGTGAATGCAGCACAATCGCGAACATAAATGGACAACTTTAAAGGCGATTTTCTCAATGTTTCAATTTTTTTTGCACCCTCAGATTCCAGATTTTCAATAGTTGTATCTCGACCAAATATTGTCACATCCTAACAAACCATACATCAATGGAAAGCTTATTTATTCAGCTTTCAGATGATGTATAAATCTCAATTTCCAAAAATTGACCCATGTGACTGGTTTTGCGGTCCAGGGTCACATATGAAATTTTTATTTAGCAGCAAATTGGCATATTAGAATGATTTCTGAAGGATCATATGACACTGAAGAAAAAAAATCAGCTTTGCTTTTCAGCTTTTAAAAATTATTAGTTCAAACTGATTTCCAAATGCTGCTTTTTTACTGTATTTTTTGACAAATAAATGCAGCTTTAAGCAAGAGACTTCTTTCAAAAATATTTAAAAAAAATCTTAACAATCCAAAACCTTTGAACGGTAGGCAGTAGCATGTGCCAAATATATAAAATAGTTTTTGTATGTTTTATATAATTGTTTGTACCAGTAGTAACTACAAACAATTATATAATTACATATTATTTTGTACTTTAAAAATTAAACTCTTATTTTACCTTTACAAAAGCATGTGTAAACATTTTTTTTTTCAGAAATGTGACTGGTATCCAATATAGCAAGGTTGCTTAATGTATGTTTGGGGTCAATTTAGATGTTAAGGCTAAAATGTGGTTTTAGTTTTTAAAAGAAACAGCAGATGAGTATTAAATGGTTTAAATATTTTAAGAGATTTTCCCTCTATTCATTTGTTATAGTTTGGATTTGGCCATAATGTGTGGAAAAAAACAAAACAGTAAACTAATTTTCCTTCATTGCAGACATAGAGCTTGATCAGATGGGAGGGTGAAAGACCTTAGACTGCAGTCCTCCTGTAAAATTGCTCTCGTAAAGTCACATCTCAGATTGCATTGTGCGCCTGAAGGTGTCTGCTGCTGCCCACACCTCCATTTTGTGCTAATGTGGGTGTAACTGATTCACCACTCAAGTAAAGCATGTAAACAGTGCTTTGTTTAAAGGGTCAGTGTGTCTATTCAAGGTCCTTTTTCATTATCAATCAGACATGGCCATAGATGGCCAAGTGACAAAATGTATGAATACGAAATGGTGGAAATATAAATGGAGTACACAGACCTTTTAGAATCACATGAATACAAAGGCAGTAAATGTGTTGTTAATGTATTGTGTTGCAATTGGTGGAGCCTGTAAACATTATGTTTCTCCATTTGAAAGTCAGTTTACTTGTCACACTGACTGTGTTTCATTAACTTTTGAGTCAAGCATCCAATTATTTACACAAATGATTGTTTTCGCTGGAAGTGATATTGCAGGTTTGATGCAAACGCTTCATTCAACACAGTCTAAAAAGAGAATGTTTGTGAATACTATCACTGTAAAAAATATGATCAATACGTTATGACAACATATGTTTTTACATTGCACTAAACAAAATAAGTTAAGCAATTTCAACAGTTTTATGTTATACAAGATTCAACTAATTCAACTAAAGTCACTTTAATGTAATTTAGATTGAAATGACTTAAACATTCAAGTTGATTGTACTTAAACACTTTAGGCAGCAACTATTTTTTTTTTTTTTTTTACAGATATGTTACATTTATGATCAGTTGGCCAAAATTTGATTTTTTTTATCTTTTAGAGTTTTGCTCTTTCAATATTTCTTTGTTCACTTAATTTCACTTGGTGCATGTTTCTACAAAATAGTTTGTTAAATACATTTTAATGACCAATGGTCAATGACCAGAATATAATGATTTTTTTTTACTTTTTTACTTTTAAGTCATGATGAAACAGCAGATATTTTCTCACTTATTTTAACGTTCATCCAAGTGTAATGGATAATCACAAAAGAAAAGAAAAAAAGTAGGGTGGGGACCATGACAATTAAAAAAAATATGGATGTAGTGTCTGTGACGTCACCCGTAGGTTTTCCATTTGAAAGTCAGTCTACTTGTCACACGGACTGTAAAATAGATTAAAATTTTATTTCATACCCTCTTGTGACTATACAGAAATTTACTTTCAAAATGAAATATTCCCTGGAGAAAAAAGTGTGACAACTATCCCCGGTCTCTCTTATTAACAGCAACAATTAAGGGTTAGTTCACCCAAAAATTCAAATTCTGTCAGTAATCACTCACCCTCATGTTGTTCCAACCCCGTAAGGCTTTCGTTCATCTTCGGAACACAAATTAAGATATTTTTGATGTAATCTGAGAGCTGGATCACTCCTCCATAGGCTTCTATGGGATCGAAACTTGCAAACCCAGAAAGTTAGTAAAGACATCGTTAAAATAGTCCAAGTGACTGCAGTGGCTCAACCATAAGTTTATCAAGCGACGAGAATACTTTTTGTGCGCAAAAAACAACAAAAATAACGACTTGTGGTTGGGCCACTGTAGTCACTTGGACTATTTAAACGATGTCTTTAATAACTTATCTGGGCTGGCAAGTTTCGATCACATAGAAGCCTATGGAGGAGTGATCCGGCTCTCAGATTTCATCAAAAATATCTTAATTTGTGTTCCGAAGATGAACGAAAGCATAAGGGGTGAGTAATTACTGACAGAATTTTCATTTCTGGGTGAACTATCCCTTTAAGAACATATGGATTCACTCTCCATGGTGCTGAAATTACATACAGGAAGGAGTATTTCCTCAAGAACTGTCCAGAGTACTGAAACCCATCTTTGCTTTGAAATGAAATGAAGATGAAAATTGCATTTTGAAAAGTCTACAATTAAATAAATAAATAAAAAATCATCATAATATGCAAAACTATACAATTATAGTATAATATTTAAAAAAAAATACCTTTAAACAATAATTTATACATTTATTATTGATTTTTCAAATGTTTCCATTGAGTATCCAGATATTAAATAATAAGTTGGCATCAGGATCAGAAATGAACCAGGGTTAAGATAAAAAATGCAACAGAAAGTGACAAAAATACCTAAAATGTTTACAGAGTAGAGACAAAACGCCCTGAACTGAATTGAATTCCCCAGTTTTTATGTAACCTTTTATGTATTCTATTCTAAGTATCCCTTAAAATCAATTTCAAGGTGCAAAATGTGCCCTTGATTAAAAAAAAAGAAAATTTCCCAACATCATTCTTTAACTACATTATTTGCAAGTTAATTTTTGTACTATATATTCAAGACGAACAGTCCTATAATCAATTGTCTGAGGTTGTTCTTGCAGCACCCTATAATGTACAAAGACAGTCCTGAGGGAACAACTCAGGTTTAGGTGTGTTGCTCAAGGGCACCATGGTGACAGTTCAAGGATCGCCACCTGCAGAGTTTAAACCTACATCCTTTTTGTTACAAGCTGTTTAATCGCTAGGCAGCATCACACACTGCCAATGATGTTCAATCGATGTCTCTCTCTTCTTTAAAATGAACACAAGCACATGCCAAAATCGTCTTTCCTTCCCATTCATCATACGCATCTAAACAATTACATCCCGGACCTGTCCTGTGCGTAAAGAACGTGCGCAACGGGAGAAACCGGTGATGGGTCTGAAAAAAACGACGAGGGGAAAACACTGGGCGGATTACAAGGATTGGATGGCACGAGTGATGCAATCCCTGCATCCTCCAAAGCCCCAACCGTATCATAGAGAATCTGGCCGGAGATTTTGCCTCACCGAGTTTCATATATGACGAGATTACTACCTTCACCGAGCGAGCACACTTTGAACAAGTGCCTCTTCGTTAGGATTGTTTTTCTCCACGCCCGTGGATTAGGATCCAAACATCATCAACATAAATGGAAGGAGCTTGATATCGTAATGCCAATTGTTGAACAAGCTTCTCAGTGATGTAAGTCAATCAAACACAATGATTACGTTAAATGCATATTTAATTGTCATCTCAATAAGGCGTTGATTTGATATCTTTCATTTGTTGCAGTGCTGCTCTGCATGCGAGAAGCACGACCTTTGCTTTGAGGTGCACCCTGAAGAATTGCGTATCGCCTCGTTTTTGCGTCTCGTTTTAAACTCAAACAATCCTAGATATCAGATAGTGAATCGGGTTTCCATTCGTCTTGGATTTTTTTTTTTTTTTTTTTTTTTTTTTTTAGCCGTGCAGAACCTACAGGCAGGTAATTTACCGTCGCATCCCTTTTCATATTCAACATGAATTACCTGCGACGTCGACTCTCGGACAGTAATTTCATGTCCAACTTGCCCAATGGCTACATGGGCGATCTACAGCGGCCAGATCCGCCGCAGCAGAGCCCAGCCCCGGAGCTCTCGCCCGGCTCTCAAGAGAGGCGTCAACCCCCCAGCCAGTCTACGGGCGCCGGCTTCTTTTCCTCCATTTCCAACGCCGTCAAACAGACCACCGCCGCCGCTGCCGCCACCTTTAACGAGGCCACCGAGAGAGGAATCGGCTCGAGCAACGCCAAGATCCTCCTGGTCATTGATGACCAGCAGACAGACTGGTAAGATCCTAAGGAAATCACAGCGTTTTGAATACGACGTAATGGCTTGGAGTTTATGAACAGATTATTTGAGAGTATCAGAGGTGTGTGTTTCATACTCGCACCTGAGGTGTAGCTCGTGCTAATACAGGCCAAAAGGAGTCACTATCCAAATGTCGTGACTCATTAGTCTATGGGCCTTTCTGGCACGCGCGCCCGTGTAGTTGTGGGTGTGCCCGCGCGTGCGTTTGTGCGCATTACACTATTCAGCCTGGGACAGTTAATGGAGAAGCAGTGAGATTTCATTAGCTGTTGAGTCCAGATTAAAAGGTCTTGTGTTGTTGGGTTTCAAAGTAGTCTGGCTCTGCTTGTGAAAAAAAGTAATGTCATCACAAAGTCTGACAAAATGACAAGGAAAGGTAATTGAGGCACTTTTGGAGTTATCACATATTAAAACCATTTGGAGAACTTCTAGGAACTCTTGCCAGGGTGGATCAAATGTCTTGTTTTATACTCAAGGAACTAAATATATTTTCAAGAAATATATATGTCAAGTGTCAGCCTATCCTTTATAATGAGGTTAATGGATTGCCAGTCAGTCTTTAGGGTTCTTGTAAGAACTTATGGGTTCCTCAGAGAACTGTCCTTTTTTGCAAGGATGCCTGGAGGTTCTCGAGAGGTTTCTTCTCGTCTAAAGAACCTCACATGGTGCCTCAAGTGTCTTTACAATTTAAATGTGTGTGATGTTTCTCTCACTGTTTCCCTGTGGGGGCTAGTGACACATTTACTAGCATAATAAAAACAACATCATCAAAAACTTAATTTCATATGCATTTTAGAAACTTTTTAGTGGAAACAACATTTCCATCCATCCATCTATTTATTTATTTAGTTGTATGGAATGTGATGTGAAATTGTATGTCTCTGTGTATAAACATATAGGATTTACAGGACAATAATAAAAAAAGTAAAAAAGTTAAAAAAAGTATAATAGTAGCATATAACTATAGAAATATGATAGTTTGAGACGTCTTGGCAAAAAAACAGTTTTTGAAACAAACCCCCTCAGTCTCCCCTTCTCAAAGAATTCATGCTTAATAAATGTTTGAAATACATAATTTTCACACCATTTCACTGTTGCATAATCCAGTTTGGACACAGTTTAAGTGTTTTTGTTAACTATGACTCACAATAGTACAGATATGTTATTTTTTATATATATATATTTCTTCCTACAGGGCAAAGGTGTTCAGAGGGAAGAAGGTTCATGGAGAATTTGACATCAAAGTAGAACAGGTGGGGAGTTTTTTTAATTCTTCGAAACTATCGGAGCAGTACAACTCAACAATGTGCTTGTGTAATAAATTAGATGTTGCCCAAACACATTAACTGGCTAAAGATTATTGTCATCAATCTGAGAGGAAATTGCATTTACAGGGCCTTTGTCATTTCTTCAGTGGCATTTGTTTGTTTTTGAAATGGGATAGGAAAATATATCAAACCTGTCCCTAGTGATGAAATGCAAGATCTAATCTATTCTTGAGGAGGATAAAAGAAAATTAATCTGTTCTGTCAATGAATAATATCCTTTTAAATAATTAGTCATGGATGTGACGGATTTTGTTAGCAGCTTTACAATAAACCAAAAGTAATTTCTTCTTGGAGAAACATTTTTATTGAACAACTGCTTGCATTTATTTATTGAGTTTTATGTGTAATACTGTTAATTATTTATGTAAGACTTTGCCAATATACTGGAATACCAGACAGAAATACAAAACGATTCGACACGATACAAAATGAAAACACAGTTTTTTTAACGATTCCACATTTGCGTTTTGAATTTTGAATATGTCAGTCAAAAAGTCAAGGAAATATGCATGGTATTCTTTAAAAAGCCCTTTTTGTTGTTTTAAAAGAACCACACTGGCAACCCATCACAGGCCTCAGGTGCTGTTTTAGTGTATATGCTTTGACAACAGCACTTTATTGATCACATGCATTGATCCATTTATTCCATCTGGTGATTTCCATTGATTTTCAAGGCTGAATTCTCGGAGGTCAATCTGGTGGCTCACGCAACGGGAAGCTATAGCGTGGATATTGAGGCCATTCGCAATGGCAACAAAATCACAAAGTAGGTTTCAGATCTATTTAGAGCTCTTCCAGAATGTTTTCTTTATTGCACAGATAAACCATGTAATTCACTGGGTTTTACTTTGTCTAATTCAGTTTGCATTCAATTATAGAAATCTAAAAAAAAAAAAATGTATGAGAACAATTAATGTATGTTAGGAATATTTAGAGCAGCAATCAAGATGATTAGTCGAAGTAAAACTACGTTTACTGTAAATTCTACTATACTATGTACAGATAGATAGATAGATAGATAGATAGATAGATAGATAGATAGATAGATAGATAGAAAATCACCTTTGTTCTTGAAATGAATAATTACTGGAGCCTATCATGATGCAAGATATGAAACCTTCATAAATCACAGTATTTGACTGATAATAATTACCAACATTTCTGTGGTCATTTAGGTGTTTCAAGCCAGACTTTGTGATGGTGCGACAGCATGCTTTCAGCATGGCCAAGAATGGCGACCACAGGAATATTGTGATTGGACTTCAGTATGCTGGTCTGCCCAGTGTCAATTCCCTTCACTCTGTCTACAACTTCTGTGACAAACCATGGGTGGTGAGCACTACACACATCAGTCCATACTACTCAGAAGGATGTTCTTATAAATCCCAAAATAGGAAATATTCATGTATTTTGAACGTTACCATTCATAAGAAAATTAAAAAATTATGGAAATAAATAAAATCTCTAAAGTCCTGGGAATTTCTAAAGTGAATATACATTTGTCTTGAGTTGATGCTCTGCTCTAAAAAGTTAATTGGCTTTGTACTGCTTTTGTATTGTCGGAAATATATAAATCATTTTCTTTAGTTTGCTATTTACAATGAATTGAGTCAAGCTGGTTCACAAATCGGATTAAATAATTAATTTGCCAATTGGCCTGAATCAGATTGATTTTTAACAATCGATCAAGTTAATTTGACTGAAACTGAAAGGTCCTGCAAAAATCCTCACGATTTTACTATTGAATGTCCTTAATTATTGCTGCATAATATTTGTCTCTATATGTGTATGCATGTATGTCTGTGTGCGGGTCGCCATGCATCTATCAGTTCGCTCAGTTGTCCAGATTGCACAAGCAGTTGGGTCCAGAGGAGTTCCCACTGATCGACCAGGTTTATTACCCCAACCACAAGGAGATGGTGAGTTTTAACCATCTGTTCCTGTCCCTTCTCACCAATAAACCCTGAGCTATAGGGCTCTAGACGGTCCCACTGGACCCAGTACAAAGCTCCCATCTGTGGCAGGGACAGCGGTGCATGGATGCAGTAAATAGTAAAATAAACAGGGCTCATTCATATTCAGTGCCCCAGTTCAGCATTGCTCCACTCAACTTAGCTCTGTCTAGACTGGAAATTTCATAAATCTCAGACTAGTATAATTGTGTGGTATCTCATGGTTCTTATAGACATAGATCAGGGTTTAAAAGGAGAGGGAGGCTTGCTGCAGTGCCACCACCTCCTCCTATTCCTGCACTGCAGGCATCTTTACACAAAAATGATCCCAGACACACACTCTGCCAGAATGTTTTCCTCTCTCGCTGGCCTTTTTCTAAGATAATGCACAGCAGAATTTTGTGGGCTCATTGTGTGCCTGAGCAGGAAGATTTTGCTCTCGCATTTCTCCAACTGCAGCAATATAAAGAAGATGCCTATCAAGCAGCACTGAGACTGCAAATACAACATGTTCTACCATTAATAAACAGTTCAAAGTAAACCAACTTGATGTTGGTGTCGTTTTCTCCTAAATTATTCAGTCGGATAATAAAATATCAGGCCAGTATTGTGTATTAACATTTGCAATAAGAACATGGTTGAGTAATGGCATGGATAGAATTATAAGAATTCTTATGTTCACCATTTATTTGACCAAAAATATAGTAAAACTGTGAAATTTCATTACAATTTAAAACAACTGTTTTCTACATTAATATCTTTTCAAATGTAATTTATTCCTGTGATGCAAAGATGAATATTAAGCATCATTACTCCAGTCTTCAGTGTCACACGATCCTTCAGAAATCATTCTAATATGCTGATTTGCTGCTCAAGAAACATTTCTCATTATTATCAATGTTGAAAACAGTTACTAAATATATTTTTGCGGAAACAGTGATAGATTATTGTCAGGATTCTTTCATGAATAGAATGTTGTAAAGAACAGCATTTAAATTTGAAATAGAAATGTAACTTTATAAGGCATATTTGATCAATTTAATGCATCCTCAAAGAATAAATAGCTTCATATATCTCTCTTGTCATTAGATCACTACACCTGGCTTTCCTGTGGTAGTGAAGATGGGTCATGCTCACTCTGGTATGGGAAAGGTATGACTGAAACCCTTTCCTAGACATTCCTGCCAAATGCTATTTTTAAAATATATGATAAAAAAATCATTCATTACATTGTATTTATACTACTTTTATCTATATTATTGTATGGCCTGTTTGGTCTTTTTATGGTTATAACAGTATCAGTGCAATTTAAATTCTCTGTCCAGGTCAAAGTGGACAACCAATATGATTTCCAAGACATTGCTAGTGTTGTGGCTTTGACAAAGACATATGCCACATCTGAACCTTTTATCGACGCCAAGTATGACATCCGAATCCAGAAAATCGGTGACAATTACAAGGCATACATGTAAGAGATTACAACTACATTATTGTTCTCAACGGCATGATATAATCTATGGTTTTAGCAATATCATAGGAACTGATTTTGAAACAGTTTGCTGTTGTGTTATTGGACAGGAGGACATCTATATCTGGCAACTGGAAGACCAACACAGGATCAGCCATGTTAGAGCAGGTGGCCATGTCTGACAGGTACGCAAGTCTTAAAGGATGTTCTTTTTGCCATGATACAAGGCATATTATATAGCACCTATCACATGACATCAGATAACCTTATTAGATGTTTGCTTGTCTAAAAATGACATGTTTTGCATAATTTAACATATTATGTATTATGCATATGCTAATAGCTCTTCAGCTGCCTCCGTAGACAGCATTATGAGACATTAAATGGTAAGATACCTCATTTTAGGCAGCAATGCATTTTTATTCAACATGGCGGATGAAGCAATAGAAATGTTGAACATATAATAATATACTCATGAATCATTATTATTTCATGCCTTTATTGAAATCAATTGTACGTCGGTGTCTCCTGTGCTTTTCACACTAGTTGCTTCCAACGTTAAGTGTTCCAAATAAGCCACTACTGATTTTCCATTTCAGTTAGGATACAGTAGGCAGCTGTCTATGTATACAGCAAGACAACTCAATAAGATTTGGAACAGAATTGTATTATTATTAGGCTAAAAGAAAAAATGATGATAAATAAACAATTGTGATTTAAAATGCAAAATTAAGAACAAAAAAACTCTTTGTTTGCTCTCTATATCACGGTTAGGTTCAGTTATGTTAATTCTTATATTAACATATTTAATATAAGAATATGTTAATATATCCATCATTATAAGTTGGTTTGGTTCAGCTGTGTTTAATTATCATCATTGTGTGTATGTTCTTCCTGGTCACTCAGTGTTTGTCTGGTATTGTTTGTGTCTCGTGTAGCACCCTGTTCCGCATGTTATCTTTTGTTACCGTAGCATTACAGAATACTAGACCCAAAATGGACTATGCAGCTCAGTTCGCTGCTGTTGCTCATATGAGTCAGAGCTTTTTTGTTTTTGCTGAGGGATTTTTTTGTCTTTCACTCACTTGCCCCTACGACGACGAGACCCTGAAGTCACTGTTCTGGATTGTGGCAAATTACCATCATCCTGTTGACCTCCCAGACACGACCAGATTAAACTGGAGAGAAGCCTTCATCCGGTGTCTGTAGAGCGTCTATCCCCGGTCTAGAACACAGCCAGACCCAGAGCCTATTTCACCATGGAAAAATCGCCCCGGAAGAGGAGTTCCACAGTGAGTCTGACCAGGGGGGTGAGCCCGCAACATCGGTTGCCGAGGGTATACTAGTGGAATTAGTGACTGAGGACTATCTGATGGATTTCCATATGGAGGTATCGTCGCCCAACCTATCCCACCCCGTTTTTCATTCTTCACTTCTGTTTTTAGACAGCACAATAGACTGTTTGGACTGTGACTTATCAGTTTCCTCTAAACCCTCATCGCTGTTTCTAAACAGCACAGAGACTTGCATGGACTATACATTACCTCAACCCTTCCAAGTCTCCATCAGCCTCCGTTGTCGACCTTCTCAGCCAGTCCTCCAGCCCCATCATCTCCTGGAATGCCTTGCCTCAGGTCGAGCAACCTCCACCAGAGCCTGAGCGAGCGGATCCTGTGATCCGCCTCCGGCCTCTAATCGTGGCTCTGCCCTGGCTCCTCCCACCTTCAGCTCCATCAGACCCCCTCGGCCTCTCGACTCAACCGGGTTCCCTCGTCCCAGCGGCTCCCTCTTGGTCAGTCGTCACACCACCTCCGCGATGAACTTGAGGGTCTCCCGGGCTCCTCCTCCTTCCCCTTCGGACTCACCTCGGTCCTCGAGTACTCTGGCTCCTCCTTCGACAGTCGTCGCCATGACGTCGCCTAGGCCTCCGATGCCAGCGATGTCACTACATCAGCTCTCCATCTGTGCCCTGGGATCCATCGGCTCCGTCGGGGCATCCCCCAGATGTCGACAGTCCCGTCAACACCGTCCTTGGCGCCTCCCTCCCGCGTCTCCACCGTGGGTTGTCGTAACTGCCAGGCTCTCAGTCCGGGCCATCCACCACTATCGCCGCCAGGGAATAATTGTATTCCCATCACCACTCCTCCGCCGCCACCTACTGTCACCACACCTTCACCACCTCTTTGTCCACCTCCCAAACCCCCTTCATCCCTCACTCACCTCATCTGCTTTTACGGCGCGAGGTCGCGCCTGGTCGGAGGGGCGTGTACTGTCACAGTTAGGTTCAGTTATGTTCATTCTTAGTTTCGTTTTCATTGACTTATAGTTTGTTATTCATTACATGTATTCCCTTGGTTGAGTTCCCGCCTGTCTTCCGTCTCCATGGTCACACATCATTATTAGTTAGTTTGGTTCAGCTGTGTTTAATTATCATCATTGTGTATATAAGTTCTTCCTGTTCACTCAGTGTTTGTCCGGTATTGTTTGTGTCTCATGTAGCACGCTATGAGTTCTGCTATCTTCATCTTCTTCTTCAATTGGACCTTAGCGTTACACCTCGCTTGTTTGCAGGGCTGCACAATTTGGCCAAAACTTGTGATTATATATAAATATGACTTTATTATTTTAGAAAAAAATTGAAAAAAATGACTTTTACTGTAAAATAAAAAATATTTAAGAAAAATAATAACATACAATACTAATATTTAAGGCTGTCTTCATTTCTTAATTTTCAAATGATGCATTGTCAAGCTTTTACGTTTGTGTGGAGTAGCATTTACTGCAAACCATGCCTCTCTGAGACACTGAAAACACTAGATCATGAGTTGCTTGTGTGTAAAAGAACACAGTGCTGTGCTTCACTCTGAAACACGAAGCTCATATATTTATTTAATTAAAAATTAAAGGCTGTGCCTTTGCGAGTTGATAATCACACAAGCCATATCACGATTTTGCTTTTATTTCGATTAATCATGCAGCCCTAATTATCATAGTGCTGTAAAAGTCATTTACATAAAAAAATGATGAAACTTTCACTGAATCACTCATTCTTCTTGAAACTGACTTTCTTTTTTCCCAAACAAAAATCTGTTTAGTTTGCTGTAAGAGGCTTTTCAATCAAAACAGTCGATGTTACCAAGCCAAATATTAATGTCTTGCCCTGCAGTAATCCCAAATCCCTTGTTTACTCTGGGCAGTGTGTTGTCAGTGGGTGGATGCTTTTAGTGGAATGCACAAGGTCATCATTTGCACTTTTTTCCTTGTAGGTATCGTATGTGGGTGGACGTATGCTCTGAGGTTTTCGGGGGTCTTGATATATGCGCTGTAGAAGCATTGCATGGTAAAGATGGTCGAGATTACATCATAGAGGTAATAACATCTGCAAAAACAGGCAGCTTTCAAAATAACTATGAAATACCCTTAGTGCCTCAGGCAAATGATGTGTGTGTGTGTATGTGTGTGTGTCTATCAGGTGGTGGGCTGCTCAATGCCTCTCATAGGAGACCAGCAGGATGAGGACCGGGCTCTGATGGCTGATCTTGTTGTGGCTAAAATGAACCAGACCATGCTACACACTTCATCTCCAACTCCAGTCCATTCTCAGGTTAACACACTTGCTTCAAAACATTCACATATATTCTCAGCCCAGGCTCAATGGAAAAAAAAACATTTCTTCAAAATATTAAGTTGCTTCTTGCACGGTTCGTGACACTCTCAATGTGAAATGTCCAGTGAGTGGTGCTAAAAGCGAGTTCAGTTTTATCCAAAACGGGTGAACGTGAATCTGGTAACGTTATTACATTGGTTGTTGTACGTAATGTGGCAGTTCGGAAATGAAATATCCGGTGAGCGGTGCTAAAAGTTATTGTTTTAATGCCTTTGAAAATAACATGGCACCTATTTGAACCCTACCATAAACCTAGCCCATAGTCTATAAAGCAAATGTGAGATAAAAAATATGCAACCATGCTATTTTAGCTTGCTTCAACACGTCTTTCAGCTCTTTTATCATAACTCAAGTTTACTACATCAGAAAAGCCATACATATGGAGCTGGTTATGCGATGAAAACATCAAATTAGTTTACAAATAATGCACTATAGTAAAAGTATTTTTATGTCATAACATATTGTTGTGCAAGGTACTGTGAGAAAATAAGCATTTATTAATGAATAATCATGCCCCTGTAATCATCATTTGTGTGAAATGGAATATTTTTTTTTTTCATGTGAAAATTAATTCTCATGTGAGATTTTGAAAAAGCTCTGCTCTATACAAAATCAAAGACTAAATTTTAATGAGTTACGTGGTTAGAATGTGGTTGCTATTAGAATATTATCGCCTGATAGCATATAGACCTAAAACATGCATACAAAAGCTTTAATTTTTGGTTATGCGGTATAAAGCAGTGCTATTCTGCTGAATAATACATTAAAATGGTGTAGTTTCCACACACCAGTCATTATAATTGTCAATTTAGATTGCAGTGCAGAGACTGCTTTTCTCCATTATCCCCAAAGCCGTGATTGCAGTGATTCATAGTCACACAGATGGGAGAGAATAAGAGTGAGAAATGCTTTTAATGCATAAGCTAGGGACTCAAACAACATCTCTCATCACCGCTCTGCGTCAAATTACTTAATTCCCTCCACATTTGTGCTAAACTGATTGCCTCAAGATTAATGACTGCATGTTTTGTCTACATCAGCCATTTATTTATGTTTTTGAGAATGATGTTCAGCAAATTTTGACATTACAGCTTTTTAAAGGTCTTATTTGTGACAGAACATTCACTTTTTTTTAATAAAAGTGGCTAAACGTGTTCCTAAAAATACAAAAACTTGCACTGAAAACTCATGGAGGCCAGCATTCTGTTTCTGTGTGTTTTGAATGGTGATATCTTATATACTCTATATCCCTCCCTATGTCTGTTTTATATTCTAGGGCCCGGCTGTTTCACCTCAACCTGTCCCTCAGTCTAACGTCCCACAGTCACAACAGCGCCCTCCTCCACAGGGTAAGGGATTACAATATTGCAATAATGAAGCCAACCTTACAGAGACAGTTTACCAAAAATGAAAATTCAGTCATTGACTTACCTTTGTGTCGTTCCAAACCTGTATGACTTTCTTTCTTGCGTTAAACATATAAGGAGAAATCCTGAAGAATGTTTATGCTGCAGTTTTACATAATATGAAAGTGGATTTTTACAGCAAATCTCCAAAAAGGTCACAACTAGTGCACCTTAACTTATAGGGTATATGTATCAACTTATAAGTCTTATGAAGCCATACAATAGCTTTATAGGGGGATAAATTAAAATATAAGTTATTATTTACTCCACCTTCCCCAAAGCTTTCAAATCTCATTTGCATTTTCAAATTAAGAATTTACTCAGATCTTTACTAAAGATTATGAAGACAAACTTAATTTAATTAATTGTGCACCAAGACAAGTAATATGCAGCAATAAAGTAAATAGTTTTTTTGATAGATAATTTTTATTACATGCAAACTTAAACAATTCTATTTTTGTATTACATGGCATTTATCAAGCAACACCAAAAGACGAGAGCTGCTCAGTATATTAATCTATACTATTCATTTTACTATTTTTTCATCAAAATACTTATAGTCATAGTTTTATGTACCATAATCGGCTAATGGCATGAGACCAAATCTGACCAAAATCACAAAATTGGTTGGCTAATTTAGGGTAACCTTTCCATAAAAAAATGGTCTCACTGATGGCATTGCAGATGTTTGTGCCGGTCTGAACAGATGCATTAACAGCCATTGATTCAAATTTAAATGTTTATCACACTAAATTTTCATGACAAGATTCCTTTAGTGTGAACAGGCCTTTATGGTACAAATCACAATACACTTTAGACATTCAGCAGACAGAACAAGGTCATACAGGTTTGGAATGACAGGGTAAAGAAATGAAGACAGATATTTCTAAATATAAGTAGGTCTCTGAAAATTGTATATTTTAATAGTTGTCTGCTGGTTCCAATTGGTTTACCTTTCAAAAACAGAAAAACTGCAAACCTAGTTATGTACCTATAGTGGCCAATAACTCAGAATTCTCAAATATTAAAAACTAATGAATCAGAAGTAACAAATGTTGAAACATTTTGTGCTGCTTAATAGTTTTGAGGAAACCTGTGCTAGATTTTTACAAGATTCTTTGCTGAATAGAAAGTCTAAAAGAACAGCATTTATTTGAAACAGAAATCTTTTGTAACATTATAAATGTCTTGAACGGGAAGTCTCGCTCATTTAAAGAAAATGTATGCTTATTTCCGTATGGCAAAATAAGGTGGATATTCCAACCATGTTTACTCTGTAAAAATGAGCTCTGTTTTTAGGAGGTCCACAACAAGCAGCTGTTAGCGCTACTCCTGCCCGTCAAGGAGCCCCACCGCAGCAGCGGCCCTCTCCTCAGGGCCAGCCCCCTGCCCAAACCCAGTCTGTGACCAGCCCTAATGCTCAGAACCCCCCTGCTCAGCAAACCCGGCCCAATCAGCCCCCACAGCGACAAGCCAGTCAAGGGTCCGCAGGTCAGCAGAGGCCTGCACAACGTAGCTCGGGTGGCTCTCCTCAGTCACAGAGGCCCCAGCAAGGCGGTCCCCAACAGCAGCCACAGAGGCCTCAAACTGGTGGCCAGGGACCCAAGCCAGCTGGTCAGCCCCAACAGAGGCCACAGCAGCCAAGACAAGGCCAGCCAACCAGGCAGCCTACCCAGGGTGGGCCGCAGCCAACCCAGGACGCCCCACAAACAGCTCCGCAACAGGGCGGTCCTCGCCCCCCTACCACTCAGCAGCCTCGGCCTACTTCACAGGGCCAGGGAGGCCCAGGAGGCACACGACCTCCCTTGCAGCAGAAACCCCAACCTCCACAGAAACCAAGTCCTGATCACCCGGCCCTGAGTGGATCACCGCAGCTTAAGTAAGATGTTTTTTGTCCTCTGTCATATTTGCTTGAAGTTTGTATATTTAATTTGACTGGATGTGAAAGTTCATAAGAATCTGGACATGTTTCTCCATTTATTGATGATGTTTCATCACTCATGCAAGTGACTACACCAGATGGTAGCCATTCTCTTTTGCTACGTCATAAGATTCGGAAATCGCACGACAAGTTCATTGTACTGATGGCATGACTGACAATAACTGTTTGAATTAGGGTAAAGCAGTGGTTCTAAACCTGTTTGCCCCCCCCATTGTCTACAACAATAAAAGGCCCCCTCCAAAAATTTCTACCCAATAAAATGTTTTAAAGCTTGACATTACTAGAGAAATGTGTATTCTTTGTAAAGATGCCCATGGGCCTTTACGACTTTACCAGGTCTAGAAATTACACTTTAAAAAAAAGAAAAAATAGTACATATCTGGATTGGGCATGAATACAGACTTGCATATTTGATTGGTCAGAAAACAATATTTTTACACAGTGATGTCACAGATCTACACTAGGATTCAGATGTTATTTATCTGTTTATTGTCTATATAAAGACACTGGGTGGAGATTATTGATCTGATGGGCCCTTCCTAGACTTGCCAGCCATTTACAGTGTCCCTTGTAGTTTTAACTAATTCACACATCCTGAATATTATTTATATAATTAGCTTTGTTTATTTAGCCAAAGCTATTTAAAAAAAAAAAAATCGAATAATTATGGTATATATTCCATATTTCAGCTATAAGTGTATGGCTACTGTCAAGTTTGTGACTCAGATGAGCATTACATGAATGGATAAACACATCCAAAAGCTCCTGAACAGATTTTGCAAAGCATACTATGATGACTTTAAATATTCAGATTTTGATAATGGTGATGACAATAATGACATTTGACAATAATGATGAATGTGGCTTATACATATAGGCAGACGCATAATTAAAACAATGGAGATACAGAAGTATGCACTCTAGATGATCTGGTATTGTGCATGCCAACAAAGATGGCTTCCTTCAGTCTTACACCCAAACCATTCATGCATTGATTGTGGAAATTGCATTTTTTCTGATTGAAAATGTGCATTCGATCTATTTTCACTGTCAAGCAGTTGTTAGCAAGTATGAATGTGATCATCTTATTCCCACTATTCCTCAATTAAGTTCTAAGGTGACTATACAATATAATGCAGGTTCTTCCAAAATGTTATATTACTGAGATGCCTCTGCACCTGGTTCTTCATTTAGGAATAGTGGCCATAGATGCCATTTCCCACAAGTCCCAGGGCTGATGTACATTGCACTGGAGTCATGATTGCTTAAATGAATGACAAAAGAAAGCACATGAATTTCATTCTCTCTCTTTCTCTCACAGCTTATTTTTTTTCTCTGCCATACCTCTATAAAGCCATCTCCATGGGTTTGCTGCATGACTTTAATAGCCTCTTCCTCTCCTTTATTGCCACTTCTTCTCTTTGTAGCAAATCCCAGTCTCTTACCAATACATTCAACATTCCAGAAACGCCGGCCGCCCAGCACCAAAGTCCTAGTCAGGACGAAGCCAAGGCTGAGACCATCCGCAACCTTCGGAAATCCTTTGCAAGCCTCTTCTCCGTGGAATAAACACACACACACACACATACACACACACACACACACACACACACACACACACACACACACACACACACACACACACAAACACTTACACAGACAGAGAGGTTACACAGTCTTTCTGAAAAACACACAAACACCGACACTCGTCAAAATAAACAGAAAGGACCAATTATATCGCACTTTGCGGTGCACATCAGATCTGTGCACGCCAATTTGCAATGCGACATTGATAAAACACTGCCTGCACTTCTAAAGATTGCAATATGAAGTGAGATATCATTATTGCAGTTAAATCTTTTAACATAACTGAATTCTTTAGACACATTCCCAGTTTTTTTAAGACCAACTGATGGAGGGAGGTGTGAAAACACACACACACACACACACACACACACACACACACACACACACACACACACACACACGCACGCACACAGAAACACTTGCACACACCCTTTTACACTACCTACGCAGTGACTGGACCTACAAGTGCTGATACTTGTCTATTCATTCCAGTCTCCTATGAATAACTTATCACTGATAATGAGTAAGTTCTTTTTGAAAATGAAATGTTTTGGTGGACATTTTGTTGCAAAATCATCCACCACCATTCTCTCTCTCAGATATATGGTATCTGAAACATGTCTGCTAAGTGTCTGAAGCATGTTCTGTTACAATACGGGGCACCATTTAATGATTTTAACCCGTGCGCCACATTGTAATGTAACCGATTGGTTAATCGTTACGTAACTTACACGCTTGAGCGAGATTTGGATTTTGCAATGATGACCCATTGTGATGTTGTTAAAATTTTGCACAGGCTTCCATCGTCGAAACTAACCCCCCCTCCCGCGGCTGTTAGCGCTACTTTGAAACTGCATGTCACTTAAGGAGAACGTAGTCGCACAATGTGGGTGTTCTTGCTTTGTGTCGTGTTGTTGCACCTAGATAAGGTAGTTGTAGTGAAAATTATGTTTTATTTTCGTGAGCAAGCTGCCGCTGCTTTCCCTACGTCCCTCTTCTTGACAAAAAAAAGACACACTCACACACAATTGTACACCCTTCAATATGTTTAATATGCCTTAGATAGGAATAAGTAAGGAGACTGGTTTTGTGCAATCACATATGTCTCAGGGATGTCCTGAAGAGAAAGACACAATGACCTAGCGTCACTGATCAGGTCTTCCAACCCATTACTGTAGAGAGTTACTGATTACGAAGGCCAGTAAAGGGAGGAATCTGTCGAATGTATTTGTTTGCTACATAAACATGTTTGCACACTAATACTGAAACACTTGAGAACATATGAGGTGAGTGAAAGCTCAGGAAGGTTTGTTGCATTAAAAGAAGGTATATTTTGCATGTCTGGATGAGCATGTAGGTGTTTGGAGCTGCTTGTTCATTACACTTGGGCCCTACGAAAACGCAAAGCCAAAATACAAAGCCAAGGATGCCATCGGCAGCAAACTACTTCACAAAAAGATCAACTTTAGAGGAGATGCTCGTCACATGTTGGGTTTTTGACTAAAAACGTATATAGTACGTCCCAGTGTGATCCTAGTTACACAATGTGGATCCTTAAACCAACTGCTCCTGAAACTTCTTGCCATACCCGAGGAGTTTAGAGCTGAACCGGCAGTGTCTTCCACGAGTGAGGGTAAAACATCCCAGCATTGGTGTGTTTTAGGCAATATATTTAATCAAGGCCATTCCAGGAGTCCCGACCCATCCCGAAACCTCCCCTGCTTCCCGCTCACCAGCCTGTTGTGTATTCACAGTGATCCTTTTGTGACAAATGGTGCGTTAATGTGTATATATATATATGTATAATGTAATGTTGTACCGTAAACTGTCTAAACCAAATAGAAGTGTTGTACAGGTCTTAAACTCAACAAACGATGCAAACATCATGTATTCGATTTGATCCTCAAAAGTTGGTCGTTGTGTCTTGTGAATGACAGGATTTTACTTCAATCAGATGTGATTTAGGTTGTGCAATATCTCCACTGTTAACTGAACCTAACAGATGTGTGTTCTTTATTTTAGCCATTATGTGACAATTGCAGTTGTTAAAAGCCATCTTCAGTGTGTCCATTGATATGAGTGTAAGTGGCTTGATTGATTCACATATGTGGTAATTTAGATGGTCCACCATAATATTATTGTGGCTCAGGCAAACTTTCAGTGCTCTTCTATGTGGTTCATGTTTTTACAAATTAGGATAGATATGTATATTATAAGATGGCTTTACTGAATGTCTAATGAATAACTGTTATCACTGATGCAATCAAGTTTGGAGGCAAATGGAATTTCAGTAATTTCTTTGAATGTTGCAGTACTTATGGAACCCATGCCTGAGGTTTGTACTTCACAATTTTTGTTTTGTTTTTCGCCATATTTACATTTGTGCACTCTCGTTTTATATATATATACAGATGAATTATCTCATTTTAAAGAAAATGGGTCATAATTTCTAAATAGGTTTATCCTGTTCTGACTGTTTGAATCTTAGTGAATTGTATTGTCTGTTGATGCCTGCCAATTGTATAAAGAAAGGAAAATATAAAATTAAAGTCACAAATATAGAGAATTATTATAGTCTTAAGTCCTATTAAAATGAGAAATATTGTTAAACATTGTGTAGTATTACACAAGCAGATGCAACTTTGATGTGATCTTCAATGTAGCTTAATAATGGTGTCAAATTACTATGCTAAAATGTGCACATAATCAATAAAGTCTATCAAATAAATATGCGTCCATTTCTCTGTTAAAAGCCGTTTTGAATAATAATCATAAAGTGCATTAAACTGATTTTAAAGGGTAACATACAGCATAGCCAATAGAGACATGTTGTTAGAGTTCCATTAAAGCAACATAACAAGACACCAACGAGTGCACATGACAAAGCCTATTTGATAAGATATGATAATGATAATATTGATGAATGGCTAAAACAGAGCAACAACAATCTTGAGACCCAGAAAAAAATCTTGAGTGAAATATGATTTTCATTTTCAGTTAAATATCGTCATATAGCCTAGCACGAGCGTAATGCCAATAGGCTAATGACGTAAGCTAAAGATGCATTGGCATATAACTAGTTCAGCAAGCGAGTTGATAGTCGCTCTGACGGATTCGGTGAGTTGATTTTAGTGAAAGACTCATCAAACTTATTAAAAAAGGTCACTCTGCGTTCATTTGGCGAGTCGGAACCTGCTCATTTCTTTGTTCATGAATTGGATTCACAGGTTGCGTAGGAGCCTGTTTATTCTCAAAACATGAACACTAAAACATTATAGCTTTAGCCTCTCGTTCTCATCGTTCATGAAACGTTTTTTTCCCCCCTAAACCGGTTTAATATATATAGCGTACTTGTTACTTTTGAATGTTCTCTGAAACATTCGGAAGCATCCCAGCTAGCAAAAAGTCGTCTATTAGACGTTGAATAGACGTAAATCTTCAACGTCTAATTACGGTCCACTGAAGGCTGAAAATGAAAATTGTCAAATTTGTCCGACTTTTCAACGTTGAAAGACGGTAATTGTTTACTGGGATTCCCATAATAATGTTTAGCAAAATTATAAAATGGAATGTTCCATTAATGTTCGCATAACCAGGAAAAAACGCTTTTAAAACATTTGAAAGGATTTTTTATTAGGTCCTACTATTAATAAAAGGAATATATATATATATATATATATATATATATATATATATATATATATATATATATATATATATATATATATATATATATATATATATAGGTGAATGTTTTTCCCAGCTGTTCCCAGTAATAAAAGGAATATATATATAAAACAAAAAAGTACACTATAATATGTGCACATATAATAGGAATAAAGTTTTTATAATAATAGTGCTTTAAAATTTCACAAATATGCAACTTTGTAAGGTTTTACAATTAAATATTGGAGATTTGTGTGAGTGTGTGCTAAATGAGTGCATTCAACTCTCTTTTGTCCCAGCTGTTCCCAGTAGGCTAAGTTATCAGATCCAAAGGTGCCAAACCAAGGCCAAAACAAAAAGAGCACTAAGAGAACTGTGAAAAATAACGATTTTGGAACTTTATGGGAAAGTTAGGAAAACATTTTTAGATTTTTTTTTTTTTTTTTTTTGCTGGGTCATTCCTGTTACTCTAATGTAGAAAATCAAACTCAGTTTTTAAAATAAATGTTTGTGTAGTCATGATAGGGTGATGTGAAACATTTGAAAAGTAATTTTGGATTGGGTTAATACATTTAACCATTTATTAAACAAAATAAATGAAATGGAAGATCAAAAATGGGACTAATGAACAACACTTTCAAATACTTGTGACTCTAATTTGTGGGCACTGTGTAAATGATCTTAGACAACTCATTTACCTTTGTCCCTTTAAAAGTATTTTAATAAATGATCAGAAAATATAAATAGTATTGTGTATGAATTGTACTTGCTTTCTCACAAACGCATAATTGTAAAATTTCCATTTTCAGATACAAATGCCTAAAAGGCGTTTTTGTTTACTTTTTGAAATACTGTATTTTTGATACTCCAGTAAATTTTCATTGTCACTGAATTATTACTATGTTTTTTGCTGATTTTATAAAATGATAATGTTAAAAATAGAAATGGTATAAAGAATGGATGGATGAATAAGATTTTATTTCTCTCACATACAACCATTATTACTTTGTTTCAACTGGATTTAGATGGGAAATATAACTTTAAATACACTACTTCTTTATTTTTAAACATACATTATTTAGTATGTACACTCTCAGTGTCCACTCTGTTAGGTCTTCTGATATAACATGGTGGACATTCTGATCTAAAGCAAAAACAAGCTAATATAGGTTTACCAAATAAAGAATTGCTTGGTATTTAAAATTTTAATTTTAAAACTGATTTTTTTTTTACTAACTTTTTCGTTTTTTTCCTTAAAAGAGTGGACCACATCAAATTTGAAATGATATGATTTAATTTTTTCAACTTTCATTTAAAGGGAAAGTAGTCAAAACGAACAAGGTGGAAAGTAAATTGAAGGACAAGCTAAAAACCTTGATTATAATTGTTAAATAAATGTAATAATCAAAGACAATAAATACATTAGAGAGAATCACATCGTAATGTACAACTGTGCACTAACCATGTGCAACAGAACAAGTAGGCCTATACACAATACAGTAACATCCGATTTAACCAGCCCCGTGTCAAGCTCGTGAAAGGACGAGAAGCTTTTACTCACGACCACAGTGTGGCACAAGTCGGCAACATTTTTGAGCATCATTTGTGAGCATCATTTGTGATCTATTTTAAAGCAGAGATGTGCTGTCTAATACAATGCACGACTAGGCTCATGCAATATTAATAAACAACAGATGATTCATTTTCATTTCTAACTTCATATTTTAATCAAACAGATTTAATTCACAGTCTGTTTTAGTGTAAAACGTGTGATTGTGCATCATTGAGGTTCAGTTCAGTTTGGTAGTTCTTGGACATTCATATGATTTATTGTGTCATAAATGTCTGACTACACGAAGAAGGGGGAGCTCTGCTTTTGTTGATGAATATATCTATAGAACAGAGGAGCTTTTAGTACATCACTGTTGTCAAAGGCATGATGCAGCTACATTTATTAAGAGCCATTTTTATCCTGTATGTTTCTTTTCCAACAAAGCTTCTACTCAGCAAGCTGCAACTTTTGTTTTCTTTTATACGATCTACTCATAATCAAGGCATTGATTGGGCCATTGTGGCGTATAATTATTTTTTATTGGTCTGTGACATTTGTTTATTCACATTGAACTAAAGCTCAATCTTTATTGCTGAAAGTCTCTTTATATGTCTAAGCGCAAATCAAGCAGAGACAACTCTCCCATTCAGTGCCTGGACTACTCTGATACCAAGCACCATTATGCACGCAACTATCACATACTGTTCATGCTATCAGAATAAGCCTCTGGCAAGGGAGATATTGATGTTATGCATAATTTGGAGTGATAAAAAGAAGTTAAGTGCATTTCAGCTGTGTGATATTTTGTTTTTAGCATGCAAGGCTTTACTAGACCCTGCAAACAGTGCTGGTAGCACATATGCGCTGTTGTCTCACAGGCACCGTCTCCTTTGAAAATAGGAAGCTGAGCACCACAAGAGGACTGTCACACTCACTGCAGTGAGCTATGAGCTCATAATTACATTCCTCAAAGGTCACGACCTTCTTTGACTACATCATGAAACCATATAAGTTCTGTTTTACATCAGTTGTAAAACAACTCATGCATTTCACTTAAAACAAATGACTTTCTCTCAAACTCCTATTAAAATAATCCGTTGTTTTAAACTCACAACAGCGAGTCTGAAAGCAGCCCAGCTATTATTGTAAATCCCAAACAGCCGATAGTCTTGCTCAATTCTGAGCCTCATAAATGACAAGAAAACTAACTGTGCTCCTGGAAGTGGGAGGTGGACAAGGTCGATTTTAATTAGAAGGCAGATCAATTTTTAGTTTTTGTTTCCCTTTCCATTTATCTGGACTATGAATTAAACCTTTAAAAAGTCATATTGCAGACTTTGTTCCTAAACGTCCTAAAAGCAAGAGGGAATGTAAATGTTAGGACCTGAAGATCCTCAGCCTGACATGTAGAGATAAGACCATTTCCTGTGGAGCAGTGGTTCTCACATTTTCAAATCCCATATAAGGTATATTTACCAAAGTTTCTCTGCTATAATTATGATAAAGCTATTATAAATATGCATGTCTGTAACCCCTCAGGTCCTACTCGCCCCGCTCTGTGCGGACCTCGAACCCGGGTAGCCGGCATGGGAGGCGGACGCGTTATCAAGGACGCTAAAGTCTGCAGTCTTTAGCATCAGTCGCTAGCGCGCCTCTTGAGATCAGAGGAGTGAGGTTTACAAACACAGCTCTTACTAGCTGGCCTCCGCTATAGTTCCTTTAGTGTTGAAAGCTACTATCAGAGCTCCTAATTAGACATGTTTAGTGTAGTTTCATAGCATGCTAGAAATCTCACTGCTGTCTGATCAGCCTTCCTTGTTTTCTTGATATTTTTTCACTGTGTAATAATAAGTGTTTCTAAAAAAAAATGTATGTAGCTTTTGGAGTTTTTTTGGTGGTAATTAAAAATGACTGGAAAATCTCACCAAAGCAAATTTCATTTGACTGGTTGCAGGGATGCCACATTAGAGAAAGTATTGTGTCCAAAATGACCTTTAGTTATGGGTGTAGCAGAATTCTTTCACTGACATTTAATAATGTGTGCTTTTTATTATGCAACATATCAAACTATCAGGCTCATGTTTTCATATTTAAAATGTACGTCTTTACATGAATCAGTGAATCAGTATGACATGATCAATCCAAGTCTTCTGAAGACTGCTTTATATAATTAAAATATTTAATTTAGGCTTTTATTCACATATAAACATTGATTTACATACACTCTAGGAAAAGACTGTAAAAATAGGGCCCAATGTACAGAATTTTTTATTGATATTTTCATTGGTGTTTTGTATTTTGTATTTGGCATTTCGATTAGTTGTGTTTTTCGATTAGTTGTGTCCAATAGTCTTCTCTCGTCTTGCTCTGTCGTCACTCCTTTTATCCTTCCGGAGCTCCTCCATGGGACTAGAGACCGGTGTGGCTCATTAACACTCCCGCCACCGCCCTCGCTCCCTTCCCACAACTCTTGGCCCCACCCTGCTCGCCACAACCATCAAACATAGAAATTGATCTCATCAAGGTGCTGAAAGTTATTAAAACTGCCTGAAAGAAGACATAATTATGGATTTCTAAGACAGTGCATACATGTTAATGCCTAAGATTAACACATGCAGTGTGATTGGTTGTGATGTGGATTATTATGAGGGGCTGATTTACAGTTGCTTTGGTAGATCAGAACCGGATTACATCTGCAGATTCTGCACTGTAGTGAATTATTCCATATTGAGAGACAGTTGGTGTGTTCATAGATCATCTAAGCACTGTGCAATAGTTACTTGTGACTGCCTTTATGTAACATGCAATATGTGACATCTATTCAGACTAGACATCTATTCAGACTAGACTTCTGGAGAAGATTTAAACCTGCCAATGGAAGAGGAGCAAGAGAGAGTTGAATGCACTCATTTAGCACACACTCACACAAATCTCCAATATTTAATTGTTAAACCTTACGAAGTTGCATATTTGTGAAATTTAAAAGCACTATTATTATAAAAACTTTATTCCTATTATATGTGCACATATTATAGTGTACTTTTTTGTTTTATTTTCTGATGTAGAGGAAGTTGTCTTAACATTTACATTGTATGACTTTCTCTACCATTTATGTTACAAGCTTACTGCTCATATTGTCACAGTGTGGTTGCATGCAAGGAGAGTTGAGGCGTGAATCTATCATGAATCGGCAAGCACCAAAACCGCTCTAGACCTCGGGAATACATAGCGAGCCAAACTTTACATAGAGAAAAGACAAAAATCTTATCTGAAAAGGGTGAATAAATACACAAGATAAATAAGGTATAAAAAAGGAACAGGTGTGACTAATAATAAACCAATGGGTAACTAAGGAAACCAGGGCTAAACACAGGTAAATAATTAAACTCAAAGAACCAGAAATATATAAATAATAATTTACACATATTGCATGTAATGGAAATACAACTCTAAAGCATTAAAACGATCTTATAATTAATACCAAGTACATAAAATAATGCAAAGTTTATATATATATATATATATATATATATATATATATATATATATATATATATATATATATATATATATATATATACCTCTCAATATCTCCAAAAGGATAGAGGCATAGTTAACACAGGAAATCTATTCACTGGGTGCAAACGAAAGGGCCAGAGACACTCAAGACAATCAGCAAATCAGCTGTACAGTACAGTATTTATGCACAAAAAGCTTTACCTTTCTAACTTTACCTTGGTCTACATCAGTTCGGCTAAGATTATATTTCTCAATTGGAATCAAAGTTTTTAAAGCAAAAATTCTTAGATGATCCCATCCAGCCTCCTTCTACCAAAGCAAGCCAGTCCTACAGTCCTGCCTCTGCTGGTTCCCTTCAGTCCCTTGGCTTCAACCAACAACTCGGATCTGCCTCCGGTCTTCCAGTCTCCAGCTCCACCTTGGCAAGGGGATCCCCTGGCTCCACTTCCAGCTGCTGAATCCTTCACTTCATCTCGGCCTGTCAAACAGTCGGCTCCACCTGGGGCCATTGTCCTTACGGCTCCACTGGGCTCCCTCATCCCTCCAGCTCTGGCTTGGTCAGTCATTTCTCTGCCATCACTCTGCCTGTGCCACAGACTTCCGGGCCTTCAGCTGCACTTCGTCCCTCCATCATTTCGGCTCTGTCGGGCTCCGCCTTGGTCCTCGGTCCCACCGGCTCAACCTCAGTCCTCTTGCACCCTGTCTCCCAGTCCACAGAATATTATCATATTTTCCAGAGGAAGACGTTATCCGAACATATCGTTTGCCAAGCCATGTTATTTTTAATTTGCTGCAGGAAATAAAAGACGACTTGGAACCCTCAACTACAAGGAGTCACACAATACCTGGTGCATCAAAACTTCTTGCAACCCTTCATTTTTTGTGCTCTGGCTCTTTTCAATGTACTGTGGCTTCTTTAGCTGGGATTTCACAGTCCGCATTTTCACCTGCTGTAGAACATTGATTATGTTCTTAGTTATATCTGAATCGCAATTGTACTTTTGGGGAATCCGTAGTTAGGACGCGGAACACTGGTTGGTCTAAAAAACTACATGTGTTTAACATCCAGTTCTCCAGTAAAGAATCAACGTTATACAAAACCAAGTTGTGTGTGACCATCATTCAACATGGTGTCAGAAGACGGTTCGTGGAAAAGAGAACGCCTTTGAGTTTGAAGTAAGTCAAGTTTCATCGAAAAGACTTGATAAAGAAGTTTTACATACCTCGTCAGAAATGGCGGAAGGCTTCCGAAGACCCGAACCGCTAGTGTTTGATGGCAACATTAGTGAGAACTGGCGCGTATTCGAGCAAGAATACGATATATTTATAGCAGCTGCTCACTCAGACAAAGATGCTAAGACGCAGGCATTTATTCTCCTTAATTTGGCCGGCTCAGAAGCCATCGAGCGGGAGCGCGCGTTTGTGTATGCACCAGCCATGTATACGGGAGAAGGAGAGCAACGACGGATGATCGCGGAGGCTGAAACAAGAGAGAAACCAGAATGTATAAAACGGAAATTCCGTGAGTTATGCAACCCACAAACAAATATAACTATGGAACGCCATAAGTTTAATATGAGAAACCAAAAA
Organism: Scardinius erythrophthalmus; assembly: GCF_964197995.2. Classification (NCBI taxonomy): domain Eukaryota; kingdom Metazoa; phylum Chordata; class Actinopteri; order Cypriniformes; family Leuciscidae; genus Scardinius; species Scardinius erythrophthalmus. The sequence goes on from NC_138240.1 coordinate 18,154,983, forward strand.
TCTGGTGAAACCATAGAAGCATATGTGAGTGATTTAAGGAACAAAGCAAAGACGTGCAGATTCGGTGATCTAACGGATGAACTCATAAGAGACAGACTCGTGTGCGGCGTGACCAATGATGGTATGAGAAAAATTCTATTGAGAGACAGTGAGTTAACACTAGCCAAAGCGATAGAATTGTGTCAAATCCACGAGCTGACTGATCTGCACACAAAGACTCTTGCAGAGCCTAAAAGCAACACTAACGTGGACAGTGTGTACCACAAGACAAAGACTAAAATGACACAAGGATTTAAACAAAGATCCAACTCCGATCGCACAGGCTCTCAGATAATATTGAATTGTAATAGTTGTGGAGGCAAGCATGAAGCAAAAAAGGAAAAATGCCCAGCATATGGTCAGCAGTGCCACAAATGCAAAAAATGGAATCATTTCAAAAAGTGCTGTAAAACTACACCAAAGCACACGCCGAATAGATGGAGAAGAGCCGTAGACCAGCTCAATCCTAAAGAAACTTCCACAGATAGCGCAGATGAATCCTACTATGTGGATGGAGTGTCACTTGAAAAGGCTGCTGTACAAACAGTGGGAAAGAACACCCCTCAAAAGACTGAACTAATTTGCACTGTGTACATCAATGGACATTCAGTTGATCTTAAAGTAGACACAGGGGCCAAATGTAATGTCATTTCTGAGGCTTTGTTCAAGAAAATAAAAAATGGGGAGGATTTAAGCTCATCAAAGAAGACCAAGCTCATAGCCTATGGAGGTGAGGAGATACCCACAGCAGGCTTTGCTACTTTCACCTGCCACACAGCAGAAAGGGCATATAACCTCTCGTTCTACGTGATAAAAAGAAACGTGCAAACATTGATAGGACTGCCAGACTGTTTACAAATGAAACTAGTCTCGTTCAACAAAGAAATTCATCATGTGACAACAGATGAAGTTTCAAGCTTTGCAAGCAAAATTCATTCTGAATATTCAGACCTTTTCAAGGACGAGATTGGTAAGCTTCCAGTAACGTATTTAATGAGACTGAACCCAGCAGTGCACCCAGTCGTAAAACCTGCACGCAAAATTCCAGCAGCCATGCAGCACAGGGTCGAAGCAGAGTTACGAAGAATGGTCAATATGGGTGTTCTTACCCCAGTCTCGGAGCCCACTGAATGGGTATCGTCATTAGTGGCAACCCACAAAAAGAATTCTGAGGAGATAAGACTATGCATTGACCCAAAAGACCTTAATAAGGCCCTCCTTCGTCCACACCACTCCATGCGCACTGTAGAAGACGTTGCATCTAAAATGCCGAATTCCTCTGTCTTTTCAGTCTTGGATGCGAAAAGCTCTTTTTGGCAAATTTCTCTTGATGAAAAATCATCAATGTTGACAACGTTCAACTCCCCATTTGGGAGATACCGATTCCTACGCATGCCATTTGGAATCAGCACAGCGAGTGAGGTGTTCCAAAGGACAATGGAGCAAATATTCGCTGGTTATCCATGTGCTATTATAGTGGACGACATCCTTGTGGGAGGAAAGGATGTGGAAGAACATGACGAGAATCTTAAAAAAGTGCTGGATCGTGCACAAAAGGTCAACCTCAGACTTAACCCTCTCAAATGTAAGTTTCGGCTGTCAGAAGTATGCTATGTAGGACATGTGTTCACAAGCGAAGGACTGAAACCAGACCCCTCAAAGATCAAAGCCATCACAGAGATGGAAGTCCCAGAGAATGTCACAGCTCTACAACGCTTCCTAGGGATGGTTAACTATCTTGGAAAATTCATTCCAGGTTTCAGTGACCTCTCAGCACCTTTACGAGAGATGACTCTCAAAGATACTGAATGGTGCTGGCTTAAACAACATCAAGATGCATTCAACAAGCTGAAAGAGGTCATCACAAGCCCACCAACGCTGAGATATTATAACGTCCAAAAACCTGTTACACTGACGTGTGACGCTTCACAATACGGACTTGGTGCGGCATGCCTTCAACAAAATGCTCCCATAGCATATGCTTCACGAACCCTGACACAAACCGAGAGACAATATGCTCAAATTGAGAAAGAGCTCCTTGCAGTGGTGTTTGCATGTGGTAAGTTTCACGACTACATATATGGGAAGAAAATCCACATTGAAACAGACCATCAACCATTAGTGACGATACTCAACAAGCCACTGCACATGGCTCCAGCACGATTACAACGCATGATGTTGAGGCTCCAGAAGTATGACTTCGTGATAAGCTATAAAAGAGGAAAAGAAATGTTTCTGGCCGACACTCTTTCACGTGCCCCCATGAAAAACACAGAAGTGTTAAGCAGTGAGAAGGCTGACTTTGAGGTAATGTCTGTTGAGCACATTTCGCTATCAAGGCTCACCGAGTTGGAAGAGCACACAGCCAAAGATCCAACATTGCAACAGCTTTCTAGGACAATACAACAGGGCTGGCCAGACAGACAAACAAAACTTTCACTTGAACTCCACCAGTATTACCCATACCGAGATGAGCTGATAACGAAGGATGGGGTCGTGATGAAAGGCCCAAAAGCTGTGATCCCCAAGTCACTGCAAAAAGAATACATCACCATTCTTCATAGAGGGCATCCTGGAGTTGAATCAACAAAACGCAGAGCACGAGGTGTAGTGTTTTGGCCTTCAATGAACAAGGACATTGAGAAGGAATGTGGTTCATGCTCTGTCTGCAATGGTATGAAACAGCACCAACAAAAGGAACCACTGAAGCTACATGATACTCCAGAACTTCCATGGTCAATTGTTGCAACTGATCTATTTGAATGGAATGGCCAACATTATCTTGTTCTGGTGGACTCATATTCAAGTTGGTTTGAGATAGATCTTCTTCGCAGTCTGACATCAACCGCTGTGATTACAAAATTAAAGAGACACTTTTCAGTACATGGCTGTCCCCAAAAAGTGATCACAGACAACGGAACACAATTTTCCAGTCAACAATTTAAGAATTTCGCAAGTTCCTGGGATTTCGTTCATGTAACAAGCAGCCCAGAATATCCGCAATCCAATGGATTAGCTGAACGAGCAGTGCGAAGCGCAAAAGAGTTGATGGAAAAAATCAAAGCGAGACGGAACAGATGTCTTCCTCGACCTACTCAATTTGAGAAACATACCTCGGGATGGAATTCTCGGATCACCAGCAGAAAGACTTCTGTCAAGACAAACACGGACGACGCTTCCAATTGACAGAAAGTTGCTAGTCCCTTCCACCAAAAGCCATGTCATGGTCAGAAAACGACTTGCACACAAGCGTCATCAACAGAAGCTGTATTATGACAAAAGCAGCAAGCCACTCCGTCCTCTTTCCAAAGGTGAAGTAGTCAGGTTACAAACACCTCAAGGGTACAATAAAGTATATAGAAGGATTATAGAAGGAATCGTAGACACATCTTACCAGTCCCTGAAACTTTGCCACAACAAAATGATGAATACAACCCAGCAGAACATCCAAAAGTTTGTACACCAGGAAAAGATCAAAGTTTCTTCTCCGATCACATAGGTGCACAAGTGACTGACTCTGAATTAAAATCGGAGGCCACTGCACCTACCAAAGAATCTGAAAAAAAACTTTATGTGACTCGATCAGGCAGAATCTCAAAACCAAATCCAAAGTATATCTAGTGACCTGCTTAGAGACGTTTAAGCATTGGAGAGACTGTTAAAGCATAAGAAGTAAAATGTTCTGAGTTTCATTTTTGCATAAGAAGTAAAATGTTCTGAGTTTCATTGTTCATAATATGTGACACTTTAAGTGCCAATAGCATATTGGTTATACATGCCTTGATTTTGAGTTAATATGGATAATTTGTTGTTATAAGATAATGAGAGATTACTAAAGAAAGAGGATGTAGAACATTGATTATGTTCTTAGTTATATCTGAATCGCAATACTTTTGGGGAATCCGTAGTTAGGACGCGGAACACTGGTTGGTCTAAAAAACTACATGTGATTAACATCCAGTTCTCCAGTAAAGAATCAACGTTATACAAAACCAAGTTGTGTGTGACCATCATTCAACACCTGCATTATCCGTGGTCCCAACGCTAATTTGCGCTGCTCTTGGTAGATTGTGTTGGTCATTATGTAAATGATTTGACTGCGTCTGTGTTCTTTCATTTGCACGTCAGTAGATCACGCACAAAAATTGCCACTCCCGTTGCAGCATTTGTGGAATTGCACTCTCACGCTAATTTGCCCCATTTAGTAAATCTGGCCCAAGGTGTGACATCAGTAGCAAACAGCCAATCACATGCTGTGGAACAGTGAAATCAAGTGTAGCGTCAGTTTTGCCAGGTCACGTTAGTCAAGCTCGCATCAGCTGACTCTCAGCTGATCCACGTCTACCTATAGAAATACAACGCCACAGCATTCATATATAAGCTCATTCAGTGTTATCAACAGCTATCGCGTTTCTCAGGAGCGAATTATCCTCCTCCATCGCGAGCTCCTCCTCTCATCCAGTCAGGATTTGGCATTCTGATTCCCCTCTGAATCAGACTAAATTCTCGAATTATGTTGTACATTACAATTTTGAATTAATGATATCTGTAATATATTAATGTTGGTTCTGTTCTGTTTACCCTAAGGGGGGTTATTGCTGCTCTCCCTGCTCTTATCCATGCTAGGCTGCATGGATGTGCTGGGAGTTCTTGCCCAGAACAGAATCATACCGCCAATCCACTGTATGCTAACTGTCAATCGTATTTGACAATAGTGGTCCTTATAGAAACTGCGATTCACTTCTTGTGAGAGTCTGTTTTTCAGTTTTATCTTCACTTTTCCTTGGTTGTTACCTTCATTTGTATCATTAAAGAAAACCTGCATTTAGATCCATCTCTCCTGGATTTCTTAGTCTGCCTGCTCATTACAGGTCAGTGCAGGGGTTCACAGCGATTTATGCAACTCTCTATTACTTGCAGCATCATTACTTGGGTTCATAAATCCAGCTACTGCCAGCCAGCCTCATTTGCCCTCCATGATGTAAAGTGTGGGTAAGAGTGTGTGTAGGAGATAAACGGAGATTCTCCTCTCCGACAGGCAGAGGGGTCTGACAGCATTTCCATGGATTTAAATGAACACATAACTTTCTGTATTGTCAAGCTATAACCACCTTCTATTCTTCTTAAGTCCATAACGTCAGTTTACTTGGTCTCCATGGAGAGCTGCCCTCAGCATGCCATTTCTCATCCTTGGAAAAAAACACTATCTACATTGCAATTTTTGGCTTTTGCGTAGTTGAGGTAACCATGGATACTACATCCATTCTTCCTCAAAAAGTGGGAGATTTCTGTTGTTGTACATTGTCTGGATTTCATACATTCATTTGAATGTTTCTGAATCTTAAAGACCATTTAGACATGGTTGAGGAAAAGCTTAACTGAATTTTAGCTTTCCCTTCACCATCAGCATTTCTGTTGATATTACCCAGCAAGCAAAAGCCATCATTTCACCATCTCTAGACCCGATATAGTTCAGCTATGAGTAACCCACTTCTAGTCAAAATAACCTTGAATTTGGTTACATGTCGTTTTTGCCAATATAACTTGTGTGATGTATGATATTCCATCATGTAATCAACGTCAACAGTGATTACAAGGTGTTTGGTTTCATTTCTTTGACATGTTATCTAATTGATGACTAGTCTATTTTTGGGCTATGGTTTAGACATCTATATAAAATTTTCAGTGACAGCCCAAATTTTGCCTTGTTTTAGCCTTTACCTCATGGCTGTGTTTGGACGGCTATTAGACGTCTTTTAAACGCAAAAATTATTGCTGGGTAAAAGCAAAATGGCAAAAAACAAATGACCAAGGGAAGGACTCTCACCATCACTGACATTTGGGTAAAAGGATGAAGGAATAGGAAGCACAATCCCACCCTCTGTCCATGTGCCAAGTCACCCTGGCAAGATATTTCACCAGACATCACCATGCATTACCATGGACAGAGGTTGCTTTCATTAAACACTGCTGCATATTCTAAGTTTGAGGCTTCAGTAAGTCTTTATGCTTTTAGCAAAGGCTCACTGATAAACCAAATAAAACAGCAAAAAATGAGAGCTTCAAAGATAGATCTTTCTGTTAATTTTGTGGAAAACTTAACGAATATGATTCGTCATTGTGTTGAAACAGTGAATATATAATTTATATATATATATATATATATATATATATATATTTATTAAATCTTACTTTATTTAACTTGCTGCACAAAGGTTGCCCGGAAAAAAAGGAGTGTAAAAACTCAAGCTAATGAAATGCTGCACAACTACATCCCCAGTGGGTCCCTTAATTTTAGCGCAGTCCCTAACCTTTACTCAAACACATTCTGCTTTCTGTTGCCACACTCTAATGTACTTTCCCTGTTCCTTCTCTTCCATAATGGTGTTGCAGCTGTGGATGGAAAAAAGTATCAAATTTAAATAAAACATGTATATACAGCATGCTGTTCCCATTCAGCACGAATAGTCAATTAGGCTATGTACAGTTTTATAACATCATATTGGTGTATAATATAATCTCATATAAGACGTCATGCAGAAAACCATCAGCTGAGAAAAAGAAGAAACTTAACAGCTCTAGTCTTTTTTTACTACCTCCATGCACCTTGCTTTTACACAAGGTAGTCATTAGCAAATGTCTGCACCAAGCAAGAGCTCATCTTAAAGAAACAGCTTGTCTTTTACCAAAGTTACAACTATAGTGGAGCGGCTAAGTGCTTATGTTTGGCAGAATCGTTCACGTTCAGTTTATGATACAAGCGTGAAAATTGGCATGAGCAGTCTCCATGGGTCACTTGACAAGAAAATTGTCCGAGTCACTTGAAATTTCAAGATGATGGCCATTTTTCAAGATGGCCGACACCTTAGTGGAGCATTTAAGTGATATAGTGGTTTATTTGGTGATACAAGCATGAAAATTGGCATGAGCAGTCTCTGTGGGTCACTTGACAATAAGCCACCTACAGCTACTTGAAATTTCAAGATGGCCACCACCTTAGTGGAGCAATTAGGCTTAAGAAATCATTTAGTTGGTGATACAAGCATGAAAATTGCCATGAGCCTAATTGCTCGACTAAGGTGGTGGCCATCTTGAAAAATGGCCGCCATCTTGAAATTTCAAGAAGCTGTGGGTGGCTTATTGTCTAGTGACCATCAGAGACTGCTCATGCCAATTTTATCACCAAATAAAGCACTATATCACTTAAAGGTGGTATCAGTGATTTCAGGCCCAAAAATATTTTTATTTTTTTTCCTAACGATCCGCTAGCTGCCCGCCCCATAAGCATGCCGTCAAAAAAACGCGTCTCTGTAGGCAGCCTAGGCTCTGAGATCTGCACACAAAAACAAATGTTTTAGCCAAACACTCAAAACCAAAACAAATAGTGTTCCAACCAATCACCGACAGGGGGAGGGTGTTGTGAGGTTTTGTGCTCGTGCACGGCTGCACGCGAAGTCAGAGCTGAAGAAAAAGCTGGCTCAAAACCCCACAACACCCTCCCCCTGTCGGTGATTGGTTGGAACACTATTTGTTTTGGTTTTGATTGTTTGGCTAAACCATTTGTTTTTGTATGCAGATCTCAGAGCCTAGGCTGCCTACAGAGACGCGTTTTTTTGACGGCATGCTTATGGGGCGGGCAGCTAGCGGATCGTTAGGAAAGATTAGATGAATGTGATAAAAATATTTTTGGGCCTGAAATCACTGATACCACCTTTAACTGCTCCACTAATGTGTCGGCCATCTTGAAAAATGAAAAATCTTGAAATTTCAAGTGGCTCGGACAATTTTCTTGTCAAGTGACCCATGGAGACTGCTCATGCCAATTTTCACGCTTGTATCATAAACTGAACAATTATATCACTTAGTCGCTCCACTACTAGGAATATATTGCAATATAATATATAAAAAACAGAGATTCTATAATGTCTATAATTGTTTAGTTTATATCTTGGTTTGGTGACAAAGCTCTGACACTCCCGGTTTGTCATGTGTTTATGTTATAGTCCTGTTTGTTGTGATCACATGGCTTGTCATGTGTTTCCTTGTGCCATGTGCTCTCCTGTGATTGTCTAGCCCTTGTTACCTGATTATTGATTCAATTGCCCCACCTGCCTTCCCTCGTTACCCTCTTATGTTTGCTTCCCTATTTAGCCTCCCTGTGTTTGCAGTCCTCTGCTGGTTTGTTGTCTATGTTCCCTCTTGTTTCTTGCTCCTGCTACAGTCCAGTTGGAATTCCTTGATGCCTGTCTTGTTTTTCCCCATGGAGTGTATTTTGTTTTATTTTTTATTACTTAATAAATACCCATTGTTCGTGCACTTGAGTCCTCGCTCCTTTCCTCCCACCCAGACTGTGACAATGTGCTCACTAAAACAATGCATGTGAAATTTTGTTAATAACAAATGCATGTCACTTGAAAACGTTACTGAAATGTCAATGACCTCAACAGGTGGGAATCTGTTTTAAAGTGTACTTCATAATCAGATGAACAGATCAACAAGCTTGAACAAAATGACTCAGCATGACGAGGATGACAAATCAATATTTGCTAAAACCCCTCAAGGCATCACTTGCTGTTCTTTACTAGCAGTACATTATAATTCCAGATCATCTGGATCTTTCTAGCTGTGCTTTTGCTTGTACAACTGTAAGGTGATTAAGTGACTGCTTGTGAAAGGAGTAAATGGCAGTAATTACTGTTCTTGTCAGAAGGATGGAGTTGCAGTCTGATTATTAAATTATATGGAACGTGGATCCTTTGTTATTAAATCATGTTAAGGTTGCTCAAACGTGGAAGTAAAAGTGACCGAACACTCCTTGACTTGCATACATATTTATCAGTAGGCTACATAAAATAGCGTAGTAATCAAATAACCCATTTATCAGGTTCAGTGAGAGTCCACATTAAAAATAAGTGGTAAACAAAAAAAAAAGGTTAAGTGTACACATCTTGATCAAATTATCCCATTTAAATTAGAAGAGTTATAGAAGCATAGAAGAGGTGTGTTAAAATAAATGAAGGAATGAATTGCATTTTAATGTATTTTTGATTAAAATAAATAGACCCAGTGACCAAATTGGTATGCCTCATTTGCCATGTTTGAATGAATCATGCTACCGTAAGATATCTTGATAACACATAAGGATTATGTATTAGTCAGTTAGGAGCTGTTCAAACAGCCGTAGACATTGTTTCGAACACTCTAATGGTGTAAACCTGATTGATCCTCTGTGCAGGCCTCTTTCAAGAACAGGATTTGCAGCCAGGACATTGATCTTCCTCTTCCTCCTAGTCTCTGGAGCAGCTGAGACACCTGCTAGCATGCAGCTGATTGACGGCCTCCAATGCCTGCATGCTCCTTGGAAGGAGTTGCATCATTTATACCTTGAAAGATCAAAGCCTGTAGCTGAGCTTCTCTTCATGGCTCTGTGGCGGTGCCCTGGGTCCTCACACCTTGTGCTTTGTGGGACCGGCTCCTGTCATGCTGCATCATTTCAAACCCATATGGGAGCAGACAGATGGTGGGCAGGCTAAACCAACGGGAAGCTGGGTTGCCATGCCAATAACAGCGATGAGTTCCCACTAACAGAGAAGGACAGAGGCACAGTAGCCTACAGTATGAACATTGTATTTTATTACTGCACGTAAAATGTGAAGAATATTGCATTAAGAGTGCAGCAGTCACCGCCCACTTATTCAGAAGCCTTGCTTCACTAAATATTCTTCCTTCATTTTCTCCATAGGGTTTTTTAAAAATGTTCAGTATAAGAGCTAAACCAACCCAATCAAATCAGCACAATATTACAAACTTTCATTTGAGGCAAAAATAGTATATGAAAAATGGACCAATGAACTAATTTATAAAGCATTGTGAATGACTTAGCCTAATTCAAATAATTGTACAATATAAAACTACTGATGCAGGCCTATAATCATTATAGTAAGCATAAAACAACATACTTTCAGTTTATTGTAAAATATTCATTATGAACGTATTTTGTTCCTGAATGTGTCAGTGAATGTGAATCAGTGTTTTTGAATTAAGTGAATGATTCAGTGGTTCACCCATAAAGACGGTCACTTGTTTCGTTCCTGAATTAATCAATGGCTGCATCCGAAATCGCATACTCTCTTGAGTGCTTATTTTGAAAAAGTAATTACTCCACGACTACTAAAAAAGTTCGTTATATACACTCACCTAAAGGATTATTAGGAACACCATACTAATACTGTGTTTGACCCCCTTTCGCCTTCACAACTGCCTTAATTCTACGTGGCATTGATTCAACAAGGTGCTGAAAGCATTCTTTAGAAATGTTGGCCCATATTGATAGGATAGCATCTTGCAGTTGATGGAGATTTGTGGGATGCACATCCAGGGCACGAAGCTCCCGTTCCACCACATCCCAAAGATGCTCTATTGGGTTGAGATCTGGTGACTGTGGGGGCCATTTTAGTACAGTGAACTCATTGTCATGTTCAAGAAACCAATTTGAAACGATTCGAGCTTTGTGACATGGTGCATTATCCTGCTGGAAGTAGCCATCAGAGGATGGGTGCATGGTGGTCATAAAGGGATGGACATGGTCAGAAACAATGCTCAGGTAGGCCGTGGCATTTAAACGATGCCCAATTGGCACTAAGGGGCCTAAAGTGTGCCAAGAAAACATTCCCCACACCATTACACCACCACCACCAGCCTGCACTGTGGTAACAAGGCATGATGGATCCATGTTCTCATTCTGTTTACGCCAAATTCTGACTCTACCATCTGAATGTCTCAACAGAAATCGAGACTCATCAGACCAGGCAACATTTTTCCAGTCTTCAACTGTCCAATTTTGGTGAGCTTGTGCAAATTGTAGCCTCTTTTTCCTATTTGTAGTGGAGATGAGTGGTACCCGGTGGGGTCTTCTGCTGTTGTAGCCCATCCGCCTCAAGGTTGTGCGTGTTGTGGCTTCACAAATGCTTTGCTGCATACCTCGGTTGTAACGAGTGGTTATTTCAGTCAAAGTTGCTCTTCTATCAGCTTGAATCAGTCGGCCCATTCTCCTCTGACCTCTAGCATCAACAAGGCATTTTCGCCCACAGGACTGCCGCATACTGGATGTTTTTCCCTTTTCACACCATTCTTTGTAAACCCTAGAAATGGTTGTACGTGAAAATCCCAGTAACTGAGCAGATTGTGAAATACTCAGACCGGCCCGTCTGGCACCAACAACCATGCCACGCTCAAAATTGCTTAAATCACCTTTCTTTCCCATTCTGACATTCATGGAGTTCAGGAGATTGTCTTGACCAGGACCACACCCCTAAATGCATTGAAGCAACTGCCATGTGATTGGTTGATTAGATAATTGCATTAATGAGAAATTGAACAGGTGTTCCTAATAATCCTTTAGGTGAGTGTATAGTGAGTGTAGTATGAATGCAATTTGGACATACTACATCTGCCATGTTGTCATGTAACCTACCAGCGCCATTTATGTCACTTCACTGCCATTCATAAATCCTCTCCTCTCATGGGATAGTAAAGTGTCCATCGTATGCACACTTCAGAATCTCGCCGAGGTACTTTTTGCCTATACTGTTTTAACAGTACTGTGAATTCGGACATGTCCATGAACTGAAATGAGTGTCCATGAACTGAAATGAGTGTGTCAGATAAGAGAGACATACAAAATGTGCAGAGCAGTGGGTCACGAGGACTGGAATTGAGAACCACTGGGTTAAGTGAATCACTCCATGACTCACAAAAAAAAAGAAATAAAAAAAAGTCACTTGTCGCCACCTAGTGGCATAAAATGTTACATACAAAGAGTATGTAATAGTTGCCGAATTCTCAACACAAATGCACATACTGAAGCCGCAAACATGGACAAGGCGTGATGAAAACAAACATTAAAAAGTCCCACTCGACCAATCAAATTGAAGGACCGGACTATCTATGGTATAAACAAATATATAAGTAGTTTGAGAGTGTGGGGAGATTCATTCAGTTACATCAAATGTGGGGATTTACAGAAGTTTTTTTTTTAAATAATTTTCTTATAGAAATGGTGACTTCTTAGGCAGGATTATGGGTAGTGTATTCTTCAACAGGAATTCACCTATTAATCTTCTAAGCATATATCATCGCTTAACAATCTATATGTTATCGCTAAAAATCTGTTTTACTATGGATTTTTACTCTAAATGAAAAAAGACTGTTGTTCAATAGTATGTGCACAGTAAGCCATTTGTCACAGTTACGCTCTGTTTTGTTTATTTTTCAAAGACTTGGTTTGTTTCTCTCCAGTTACATGTTCCCTTTGTTCTAGTTTCCCGCCAGTCATCTGTTTCCTGGACATTCATTAACAATCACACCTGTCTGTATTTAGTTCATCCCCATGTTCCTCAATTCCATTCATTCATTGTCTGCTATTGTTTGTGCTATGCACGCTGTCGCGTTGTGTTCGTTACCTTGGATTATCTGTGTTGCCTTATTTAATAAAACTACTCCATTATTTTGAACCACCTCACTTATCTTCATCATCTGTTGACATTAACGTTACAGTAACACTGGGATCTCTGCCTTTTGCTTTGCATTATGCTTAAGAACACCACTTACCAGCCTGTGAAACACAGGATTATTGCTAAAAATTGTCATAGTCACCTTCAGTCGACTAAAAGCCTTCTCTGTGCCCTTTTCAGATATCTTTCCGGCAATAAGATACGATGAACATGGCAGCCCTTAGCTCAGCAGTCTTGTCTCTGCTAATTCATTTCTCCTGTGCTTTCCTAAAGGTACCTCTGCCGCACAGACACTCTCTTGTGATCTTACTGGCGACACTGTAATGAGTTTGCTATCAGCAGGCCAGAACCATAAATTCAGCCTAGACAGAGAAAGAGAGAGGCTCAGGTGTAGTTGTGCACTGCCTTGATTATTCGCAGAACGGCTGAGGGGTCATCAGCTAAGAGTGTTATTATTGAGACGACAGAAGCGGTGATATTATGAGTTATATGTGACCCTGGCTCACAAAACCGGGTCACAAGTCGCACGGGTATATTTATGGCAATAGCCAACAATACATTGTATGGGTCAAAATTATGGATTTTTCTTTTATGGCAAAAATCATTAGGATATTAAGTAAAGATCAGGTTCCATGAAGATATTTAGTAAATTTCCTACCGTATATATATATATATATATATATAAAATATTTTTTTGTGAGTGAATGCAGCACAATCACGAACATAAATGGACAACTTTAAAGATGATTTCTCAATGTTTTGATTTTTTTACACCCTCAGATTCCAGATTTTCAAATAGTTGTATCTCGGCCAAATATAGTCCTATCCTAACAAACCATACATCAATGGAAAGCTTATTTATTCAGCTTTGTGAGCTGGTGGTTTTGTGGTCCAGGGTCACATATGCGATTCTAAGTCATATCTGTGTAGAGCTCTTTCAATGATTTGATGCCAGTAATCTTGCAAATCCTGGAAAATCCTGATTAACTTGTATTGTATCTACCTGGTACCTTGTTAACATGACTTTGTTTCCTGACATGACTGATAAGCAGAACCTGCGTGATCTTACTCTTAGTTGTCAACATTTACAGGCTGCAAACATATTTAATTGCACCATCCTTCAAAGACAGCCTCTTTGCAGAAGATACAAGCCAATCTGCGATGTGTTACCGGACACAAACACTAAAACACTATCAGAAACACAAATGGCACTAAAATAATACATATTAACTCTAACTTATTAACAGAACATAAAACTCATAACAAAAAAGAAAAATATATATTTCAAATAAAATCTAAACAAAAGAGAAGGTTCACACATGGAATTTTGGAAATGCCATTTATAAATTATAAGGCAATTATTTTACTTATTAGAAATACAATTAAATGTTTTGCCTAAAATAATTGATCATTTTTACTTCTGAAAAACATGTTCTACAATATTTTACAGTTATGCATTATCTTGAATATAGTTTTTTATACTGATAGATTAAGATAGATTAAAATACCCAATTGACACTTTTTATACTGTTGCATTTTTTTAAAAGTGCAACTGACAGTGTATTTGATATATGAATTATATCTTACTACACAATGAGAAAATGAGAAACAATAAGAAACAGAAAAAAAATTCTTTATGTATACTCAAAACTGAATACTGATGAGGCTGTCTTTTCATAGTATGACAAAAGGCGAAGAAAGATGCCTTGAGACACAGAATAAAAGCTGAGTCACACCTCAGCAGCACAAGCGCTATAGAGACCAAGAAGAATATAGATAATAAGAAAACCAAAGAATAAAATGTCAGCTGCCAGCAGTGTTTTGCACTGTAATGACAGACTGAGAAAATAGTGCTTATCAAAACATTGTTGCTATTTTTCATCGCATTGCATGAAGAAAATTCCAATAATAAGGAATGCAATTGCTCCAGTAAGATAGTTCACAAAATGACAAGACCATCAGTCACTTTAAAGTTGTAGGATGCACACAAAAGCAAGATTTAAAGCAATAAAAGTTTCTCTCTGAGGGAAACAAGTGGATTTACAGCTACAATAATGCTATTCAGCTGACTAACAAGGCTGGTCTTGTATAGGTTGCTCCCATGGCTCAAACAACAAATATGTGCATTTTACTCATGATCCTATAGTGCCTTCATTTAGCGTGCTATAGGGTACAGTACAAGTTCATTGAACATGCCGTTCTTGTCATGTTTGATTAAATAGCCCACAACATCAGCCACCAATCACACTTATGTGGAAATCAATGGCATACATGTCTCACTTGATCCCTTAAGCAGTACTTTGCTATTGAGCACTTCCGTTGTCAGCTAACTGAATAAATGGGGCAGAAGCAGCAGTGCAAATAAAGTTTCATTATTTTCGGATGGGTCATTTACTGTAAAAAAAAAAAAAATGCAGATGTTAAAAAAATCAGTTTAGTTTTCATCCATAAAGGCATTATTAGTAACTTGACTTTTGTTTTTTTATTTTATATCACAAATTCTCATTAAACATGAATTTCACATCTAAAACAATGTTATCCCATTAAATATATTTTTTCAAATAAGTATGAACAGTAGCTTTAACACCAACATTTGACAGAGTAAAAAAAATATTAAAAATAAAATGAATACATTTGTCAATATAGTGGTAAATCAGGTGCACATTTGAACTTTGACCTTGAGCATGCCACAACTTTTTTTGTGGCCTATTTTTTCTAAACTAACAAACATTCCATTAAACATTCTTTATATTATGAATTAATTATTATTATTATTATTATCACTATGTGCACATCTTGCAATAATACTTAACCTGGGGGATAGATAGATAGATAGATAGATAGATAGATAGATAGATAGATAGATAGATAGATAGATAGATAGATAGATAGATAGATAGATAGATAGATAGATAGATAGAGCCTATCAGCAAGATATGACACCTTCATAATTAAAATCATGTCTCTAAGCTGTGCCATCGCATATGTCTATCCAGCATGAGATTCGTGTGCATCACAAACACACACGCGCGCGCGCGCTGGAAGGGTTCAAGCGCGCACCCACCATCGCACGCATGCGCAGTCACTGCGCATCTCACACAAGAAACGCAACGCGTGAGGGATGCGGTCACACCCCCTCGTCTCGTCTCAGTACGCCCCCGAAACCCGTGGGCAAACAACAATACTTAAGGAGTTTGATGCAGCCCACCCTACAGCATCTAATATGATATGGAGACTACGTAATCTCTAAAAGATCAGTCACTGATACACAAATCCACAGATTATCAGCACCTTCAGGATCTTAACTATGGATGAGGACGGTAAGATAAATGCGCACACTCCTAAAAGCTTGAAATACTCTGGAAAAAACAAAACTTATGACTTCAGGAATTATTTTAGTAAGACCGATAGGTTGTAGTACGTGGTTTTGCGCCTCACTGGTGTGTTTTGCTCCTAAAGACATTAACGTTAGGTCATTTTACGAGAGATGCTCGATAGTGCGGGGCTCGTGCCGCAGCAATAAATGGGAACAAAGTGTGCTTTTGTGTTACATTTTGGTGCGATGGGCAAAGGTTTCATTTTCGCACTGCACTTTCACATGACTGTAAATCCACGACGTGTTAATCAGCTTCGTCAGATTCATTAACGATCCTTATCAAAGATCGAGGAGGGGGGATGTTCATACACGCTACGCTTTATGGCGACCTTGTAAACCAGGTTGCTTTGTAAGTCAGTAGAGATTGTGCATTAAGGACTTTGTGGTTTTGCTAGGTATCCAGGCAACGGAGCATGTGGCACAGTATGTGCTTGTCCGGAGAAGGGTTTAGGTAGGAGTAAGTTTAATACTTATCTGTAACATACATTTAACAGTAGGATCTTGACATAAAATACTTTTGGGAAGTTGACAAGTCCTGAGGTTTGACATGTTCTATTTCATCTAAAGCTATTTCTAATGTTATAAATATTAGGCAACATTCAATTTGTATCATCTCACAATCATAATCATGTTTCAATGGATAATCAACAATATAGGACTTACTATTTACTTACTATTAAAATTATAGGCTACTCTACATATAATCAAAGAGAGGGTTAGAGAGAGAGAGAGAGAGAGAGTGAAATCTTATCTTGCGTATTTTTTTCTTGCTTGCCTATATTTATTTTAACAGACCACAAATGCTGAAACCCATTAAAAAGAGTTTATAGACACTGCAGCAGTCTTAATAGGGTATGCCGCACCTGTTGTTCTGAATAAATGCAATGGCGTGGCATAAACAAGATGAAAAAATTATTGTACAATATTATTGTAGGCTACCACTTGGACCACTTTTCTGCAATCCAAAAATCCAAACTAGAGGCTAGAGTTAAAAAATATGTTTTCCAATTAAGTTTTAGATAGTACAATTGCTGACGACATACATGCATGAGTGCCTTAATAATGAAATGTTAAGGACAATCACCCCCTCAAGGGCTGAGTGGATCGTGCTGTTGTTCTTACTGATTTAAGTAGCTGTGTAATTGTTAGCAATGTGTTTGTCTGAATCCATTCTCTTATGAGATATTAAATGGTGGAGTGCCCCCAGGTGGCACACATCATAATATTAAAATAGTCTTAATATTTTCTTTTTTATGTTTTATCTATAATTTGTCCTCATAAACTACTGAATTAGCCAGTGGCAAAAATGCAATGCAGCTTTGATTGTAATAGCAGGGATCTAGTTTTGTAGTTCAATTGAAGAGGAAAATAAATGTGCTATTTAAGAGGAACATAAATGCGCTGAAGAAAGACATTATGTTTGCAGTTGAAAAGAAAAGCTGAGAAAACAGAGAAGCTGAAGTTTCCACTTGTGTTCTCTCATAAACTAAGAGACTAAGTCTAGTAGACTTACTAAGTCTTACTAGACTAAGTCTAGTCATAAACTAAAAACTTAAGACATGTGTGATTCATAGGTAGGTATAATCGTTTGGACTTTCAGTTCCACAAAAAAATCCTTTGAGCTTTCTTGTTGGAAAAGAAAAGAAATTTCGCCTCCAAACCCACAGTCTCTACAGAATCATCCAGCTGGGCTGCTTTCACTGAGATACTCAGATGCATCTTTCCCACTATCCATTGTGTCCAAATATAGCCTCTTTGCCTCATATCCGGCCAAAAAAAACCTACTCTGCAAGCTCATTTGAGGAATGGGTTGTGTATTTAAGGAGATAGGCCTCATGTGAGATTAACTGCTCCTGCTAACACTTTCTGCTGTCATGGTTTCTTGGAGTCCGACTGTAGCTTAAAGGAATTTTTCATTACTCACGATGTCTGTAACTGACTCGTTCAGTGAATCCACGATTCACTCCAGATCTGTGACTTAGCTGTCGATCGTCATATTTTATGACCAGTTTATTCAGAAATCCTGGTGAACTCGCGTGCCTTCTCCTGCAAATAATTTGTACTTCCTAAATATGGTTGTTTTCAAGAATGAATGAAGTGAAAGCAAGCTAGTCTTGCTAGACTGTGATGGAAGTGTCAGAGACAGGTGGTGATTTACTGTGTGATTGCAGTCAGGTCTTAGTCACAGGTACTGGCTCTGCTGCTAGCCGTGAAAATGCCTGCTGATCAGCCACCTTGCATAAAGGAAGAAGGGAATTATTAACATCTACTTTGCCCAAGATGGACGTTTTTGCTTTTTAATGTTTTAATCCAAAGGAAAAATGACAATGCCCTCAAAACCCTCTCTCATGCATTGCTCTATTTTTTTGTCCTCATTATATTTCTATTTGTGGAACTTTACTTTTAAACAATTGCGTCCTTCTAAATTATAATGCTAAATGTAGGTTAGCTGACCAAAGGAAAATGTTTTTGGATTCAGTGTAATCTAATACCGTACGCAGAGGTGGGTCAATGGGGGGGTGATGCAGTAATATTTGATTTAATTATATGTGATATGTGAACCTAATTTGCATGAATGGCAGATTTTCTCAGCTTTTATGTAATTGTCCATCCTTTTGTGACCTACAATGTCAAGAGCAAAAGAAGAAGGGCAATGAGAGATGGTGGGCAGATATTAACTCAAGAGGACATTTATACCCTTAGTCAGCTAGAATCAGAACCAGTGAAAATGGCAGCCCAAAGGAACCTGATTCGTAAGCATTTACCATGAGTGACACTGTTTATAAATAGCTTTCGAAATGTGTGATTCAGCTCTCTTTAACAATTGGAGAGGTCCAGATGGCATTCAAGATCTTTAGACACAAAGTAGTTAATATGAGTTATCGGCCAACCACATGACACTGTTCATCCGGGCTGCAGAGACATGCTTCTAATAGGGCTGCACGATATTGGGGAAAACTGACATTGCAATATTTTTTTCCTGCGATATATATTGCGATATGAAAAAATTTTACCAGATCATTTGAATAGCTCTATTTATAAAGAATTGATAATCCTAGGATGATTGGGGTGATTTTTATGGGGAGTGCATCTGCATAGAAGCATAGATACAGTAAATACAATAAAGCAAAGATACAAATGAAATAAAAATGCTTTTTTAAAAATGTTTTCCAGGTAAATATAACAGTATTCAGGACAGGTACAGAAATTGAATGATCAAATGTAAAATAACACAATTTACTTTATAAATTAAGTAGAATTCTAAGCAGATGAAGTGCTTAGTGCATTTTAAAGTGCAATTTTGTGTTTGTGCCCGAAAATTGTTTCCAGCAGACATGTAATACAATAGCTGATCTGAGCCCCGGTGGAGTTTTATTAATCTTCATGTTCAAGTAGTAATGTCATTGTCAACCTGAGGTTTTCTTTATGAGGAGTTGCCAACTTGCCACTGACACTGTCTGTGCCAGTCAGTTCATCCCTTAGGATGCACACAAATACTAATGTCAGTTTATGTTTATTTATTTTTGTATACCATCTAGATATCATTTAAAAAAAAAAAAAAAAAAAAAACATTTTCATGATACTGTGCTTTGACTTTGGCCTGCATTGTATGAAGATTTTGGTTAGTATTGTTTGTGCAAAAAGTGCATACACAATGTAATAATATGTTGAAAAGCTGAAATTCTAGTTCTGTTCTAGATTCATCCAGTGAATAGAGTGAAGGTGTGAGTGTGTGTGTGTGTGTGTGTGTGTGTGTGTGTGTGTGTGTGTGTGTGTTTAGACTGCTTGTCGGTCCTTTCTCAGCAGGATGAACAGATGGTTTTCAGGGATGGCTGAAAGGAGGTAGCCAGTATGTGGGGCTCCGTAGCTCCTACTTTCATTAAAAAAATCCCTGAAAAGCCAAACATTGTAAGTAACCTCAAATTTTGCTCCTAAACCTTTGTAAATGCCACACACCCATTCTGCTGTATCCCAGGAGAAATGAGCAAGCAAATATAATAACATATATAGTAGGTAAACAATTTTATTTTTAACTGTAAGCCTAGTACTGTGCTCAACTAGTGATGTAATTTGACAATTTGGTAAGCGAAAAAAAACAACCAACATAATTGTCACACACAGAGAGGCAGGATGTAGACAAACACAATCAAAATCACCCTTTGTTTTGAAATGCAAATGTTTAATAAGACAAAAAAAGATAGTCTCAAGAAAGCAAAGTACTGAAGAACATCGGAAGTACGAAAATCAGAGCAATCATAAATATAGACTATGCGCATCACTTGCATGGTCCTTGTGTGTTTCTAGGTGCAGCTGAAACTGAATTCAGGGATCAGAACTGATCTACTACATTCTAAATGAACAATGTGCAACATATCTACCTTCTATGTGAAACTACCATCTGACATTTACCAGTTTATATGCTCTCCTTTTTTAACCTTATTTTCACTCTATTCATTTTTATTTCCCCAAAGACCAGAGTGGCACTATTATTAATGAGCAGGAGTAGAGCTGTTGCAGTAGGATGCGGTAAAACCGTATGTTATTTTGTTGTTGTAAAAAAATGTAAAAAAGCATCTGCATTGATGGAAATAAATTCTTTGCATTTGAAAGACAAAAATAGTTTTAAATTCTTGAATAATTTTTATACCTTAATTCATATTACATTTCATATTTACATTTTAAAATATTTGATTATGTGCAAAACAGAGAGACCCCGAATACATAAGATGGTATTATATCAGGTTTGTGTTTGAGAACTTTTAAAAATACTAATTGGTATGTGAATCTGAAAACCTTTCATTTTAACAGAGCGTAGGCAGGGAGAAAGGGTAAAAATTTAGTTGTTTTAGAGAGGACTGCTCTATCCTTCACTGATTAAGGAGTTTTCTTATACACGGATTATGCTTCTGAGATGATGCAATGCCTCCATCTTTATAATTAATTCAGATTTTTCCATTCAGTGTTGTTTTATCTGTTTAACATTCTGCAATTTCTCTGCACAGACTGTTTATGCATGACATGGCATTTAACAAAATAAACTAAACTCACTAAACTTCTGCAGTGATCATATTAAGAAAAATGCCTTTTTACTTTAAATTTGGCAGCCATGTGAATGATGCCTATAACTGACCATGTGTGTACACAGAAGTACATAACAGTGATCCAGTGAGTGTATGCGTTTTGAAGCAAGATCATTTGTGAATTAATGCCTTTTGAAGTATTTTGCAAATCCAATAAGTCATAAAATTCTCTCTTTCATCTTCACTTAAATGAATTACGTTCTTTTCGAAGCATAAGTGGGTCGTTTTCAGAAAGCTGACGTTTAATGGGATCCTTTATCCATACTATTCAGATATGCAAATGGTTGATTTAAAGAAAATGTGTATCTAATAAGGCTGTTTTTGATTCTCTTTAGGAGACACCAACTGAGGGGGGAAATATCGGGGGCGCATTTAAGATGACACGTACGGATCCCCCTGACATATTAACATCATCTTTGTATCAAGACATAAAAATTGGCCCTAACTCTGGGCTCTCAAAGTACTCTGAATCTTCTAAGCAATGTGATTGCCAAATGGTTGGCCCACTGGATCAAAATTTTGAAACCATTAACAAAAGACATTGCCGTAGCTTTGACTTCATTGAGTCACTGGATGACCCAAAGGACTTTTCCTCATCCATGGAGTATCCTTACAGGTCTGATCAGCAAACAGTAAGTAAGGATGCAGTCTGGAATGGCATTGGACAGCAGGGACACTTACGTTTTTCCTCACCAGATCTATTCAACTCAAGACTCTCCCAACAACAAATCAGCACAGACAAAAACAATGAGGCAGCAAGGACTAGTGTTCATGGTAAACCTCGCTCAAAAAGTGCTCCCAGGGTTCGAGCCACCCTGACCCCTGTACCCATCACTGTCTCTCCACCTGCAACCATGAGGCGTCGATCTCCAGTGGACCCCCAGAAGAGATCTGAAGGTTTGCCAAATCGAGAAGCCTCTCATTCAAACAGGGCTTTAGTTAACGAAGTTCATCCAATCAAGTTACAACCCCACACACCCCTCTATGTTTCTGATTGTTTTGAGGAGAGTAGACAGCAGAAACAAACTAACACTCCCCATGTAAGGTGCCGTGTTGATATTAAGCCAGATGCTTCAGTTCTCCAACACACTGCACGGAAGATGCCTACTCACAGAAGTAATGTTCCCTGGCAGCTTTCCTCAACATCAGGGATCAGGAACGTCTCTTTTCAAAGTCAGACATCCACCTCTAGAACGCCTACTCCTAGTGAGTGTTACAACATGGAATATAGGCAAGCATATCAATATCCCAACAGCTTGTCCGGTAGTTACATTCAGTCTGGGGAGATCCCTTTCAGAAGGACTTCTCCTAGAGACCCAAGGGAGCACAGGACCTTGTCTAATCCTAACATCCCAACCAAGTTCTTCTACACGGACGATCCCTGCAGGTATCCAGTTCAACCACAGAGTAGGACATATTATCAGGATGACCAGTACAGTATTAACAGCAGCAACAGCCAAAATCCCTCCGTCAGTAGTCAGTATGTACTTGACCCAAGGACTCGTTGGGTTCATACTTTGCCTGTGCGTTCGTACTATGCAGATTCCCATCGTGAACCCTTGGATCCATATTATGGTAGGCCATATTCAGTGAGTGAGCCAGGGCCATACTTCATATCTACTCCTCAGAGTGAAACATACTTTCAGGAGGATCCAAGAGCATATGCTTTTCCCTCTGACCCCTCAAAGATGTTCTACACACGGCCTTGCCATTATCCAGCAGAAATAAACAATCCTATGAGAGCATATCATACGGAGGGACGGCGGCGGCCACGTATGTCCCAGGTCTTTTCAGATGACTGGCACCGGTCAAGCATTGCTACATATTCCAGTCAGTACGCATCCTCACAGGCCACTCCTCAGCGAGTGCCATCGATAAGCCCATGGTATCCCAATGACTTTACAGAGCCAACTCGTTTAGGAGCAGATGTCCGAAACTACTCAAAATCCTGGGACAACATTCTCATTCCTCATATGGACCGAGAACATGGTGTTTCACGAGGCAGGAGTTACGAGAACCTTCTCCATCACGGAAGACCAGGAGTTCCTTCAAATAATAACCAACAACCGGTTATTGTAAACCTTTCTAGTTCACCGAGACGTTACGCTGCCTTGTCACTCTCTGAAAACTGTCTAGAAAAGTGTGCTGGTGACAGACAAAACAGTGCGAGTGGACAATGGTTTGTTACCCCAGAAATTACAATAACTGACAATGACATCCGTGCAGCAAATAGCAACAAGAGAGATGGGGGAACAATTAGCTGGAATAACCAAAATACAGCCCAATGTCAAACTGCATACGTGCATAATTTACAGAGACCAGCAGACCCACCAGAATCCACAGAGAGGAAGAACAATAATTACTCCCTGCAGCAAAGCCTCGAACAGCTTGATGAGCTGCTAGCCGACCTAGTCATTGATTACAAACCTCAAAATAGCAGGAGACCAAGCAAAGATCTGATAGACCAACTCAAACAATTGATTCAAGATGACGAGACCAAAGAAGGGAAGAGGGACATAGATCAAGAGGATTCAGGAGTTTTGAACACACAATCAGACTCTTCAAAGACTAGCCCAGACACATTTAAAGACCCAGACAGTGGTTGTGAGGGTTTTCAGCGGAGTGTTGAGGACATCTCTTTGAACATTGCAGTCGAGGATGACACTATGGTGTGCTCCAACAGGAAATGCTTACGCAAAGACACTACATTCAATGCTTGCTTGTACTTCAAGTCCTGCCACAGCTGTTATACCTACTACTGTTCCAGAAACTGTAGGCGAGAAGACTGGGACACACATAAAGAGAGCTGCCTTTATGGCCGAATTAGTAGTGTTTGCAGGCACATACTAAAGCACTGTAGAGAGAACTCTGACATTCATAAAGCTTTTTCACGCATTGCTAGGGTAGGGTTTCTTTCCCGCGGGAGAGGAGTTCTGTTCTTGGGTTTTCCAAACCCCGGGTGTGCAGATAACTTTCTTCAAGTTGGTCTTGACAGCCTTACCATCTCTCCAACATATCTGTCCCTTCGAGAGTTAGACAGTTTCAAAGACAACCTTGGGCAATACTGCAAAGAATTGCAGAATGCAGGCAAGGAGTATGACCCCGCTGAATGTTTCCTCCTGAATGTATCCATTGCTGTTGGAGACCTAGTGCCTAAACTTCCTTCACCCAAATTACAAACGCCAACAGTTCGCAAGTATGCCAAGGTCTCACTGGCCTCCTCAAGCCCAGATAAGAAAATCTTTAAGAAAGAATGTGAAATGGAGACTCTGATTCTCACCCCTCCTCCTGGGACATCTGACATTGACAAGGATGGCCAAGAGGGCAGGAAAGCAAGAGAGATTTGTTTCATTAACATCCAAAGGGAGCTTCGTACAAGAGGTGTATTCCTTCGTCACGAGTTCCCACAAATATACAACCAGCTTTGTGAGTTTGTGGAGAGCAACAAAAGGTTCACCCCCACCACAATTTATCCCATTGATAAGAGAACCGGAAAGCAGTTTATGTGTATGATCATGGCAGCGTCTGAACCAAGGATGCTTGATTGGGTTGGTGCACCACACCTTCTAGATGACATTATATAATCCTATGCATCCAGCATTACCAAGCTTTTACTGTATAAAATAAGACTTAAATGACTAATGTTTTAGATATGTATTTTAATAGGGAGACTATATTTACTGTTTTTCTGTATGGCACTAAAAACTAGAATTAATACGAGTTGCTAATGGGATAAAAAGCTATGTACAGTATTTATGAGAAGATGTATGAGCATATATGTTTTGTCTTAAAATCTGTTTCTTTTCAGCAACTACTATATATTTCATTGGCTCAAACAGAATCAGAAGGCTTTTTTGTTGTTGTGCATTTTCTGAGCTGATATTTGGGGCAAATAGCAAATAGCACTTTGTGTACAAAACAGTACTTTGTGTACTCTTATAGGCAAAGCTCAAATTAGCCAAACTATTTATTAAACACACAAGGGGTGGGGGAATGTGCAGAACTTTGTGAATGACAGATGTTCCAATTCTGTGGAAATTGTTGAACTTTTTGTGGATTATGCTTGGGACTGCTTGTGACTGTATTTCTTGTGCTAGTATGTTGCAGTTAGGATACAACTACTAGGATTCCATTGGAGAACCTATGGTGAAAGTCTCTTTTTTTTTTCTCTTGCAATACAATAGTTTTTAAAAGTCATTGTCTTTAGCCCCTTGAGAGGATAAATGCACTTGCATGGAGACTGCATGCTGGCAAGGAAAATGCAAATTCACTTTAAATTTTGTGATGATTTCTTTAAAATAAATTACATTCACAGATAATGATCAGTATGGCAGACAGTCAAATAAACTGCTTGGAAGATTTCACTGTATTGTACATGGCAACTGCTTTCTGTATTGTATTTATGGAATACTATATTTATTCACATGGTTAATTCAGCTGAAATTGTTAACAACTTCTAACTTTACATGACAGGAAAACATTTGTCTTTGAGTTATCCACATTTCCTTTATATAAAAATAAGATTACTTGCTAATTTATTCATCTGACACGAAAGATTATTAATCATATTCTGTTTTTAATTTTTCATGGTATTGAAAAGTTCTGAAATCATGATGTTTCTATTGAAACATCCATTGAAATATTGATGTGTGAAAAATATAAACATGTATATAAAATATGCTATTCATATTTTAATTATTTATAATGACTGACAAAACTTAGATGCCTATATTTGAAATGTAATATTTCAATAGAAAAATATAAAATTTGAAAAAGATTTAACCAACGGTGTATAACACCATTGTATGCAAGATTGTTAGATTTAGCACTTTAATAAACAGCTGAGGGGACACAAATATTTATAAACAGACCATTTAGATAATGTAATCAACAGCATGCACACAACAAACCTTACAGCGATTAATAAATAGTCAGTGTTACAGTGTTAATTTCTGTTGCCATTTTTATGCCATGCATTATTTATTTATTTACACTGCTCATTACCTGTTGTGTTCTGTTGATGAGTTCTGCTTTATTTCTGTACTATGGTCAATAAATGAAACACCCAAAATAATGTCTCATGCATTTGATTGATAATAATAATAATAATAATACACAAATAGTTCAGCCATGAAACTCTATAAGCATTCTGATTGGTTTGTTCAATATAATGTTCACAGTCAATGGATTTCACGTATCTATTACTATTTCCTTATATTATGACAACAACTCATTCAAACGAGTGCACATCTTTTGTGCACGCTATGCAAATTATCATTCGACCCCTCCACCTCCCCAGCACCACCTGCCTAGATCAGCTATACAGGGGTCTACCTCTCTATCAACATGTTTCCTTTAATTTTATAGTTCGAGCATTTAGCAGTTGCAGCAACCATAGCTCCATCAGCAGCAGCAGTAATAGCAGCGTAGATCTAGTCCACCAAGACCAAACCTACATCCTATTTACATTAATAAAATGTTTTAAAAACTATCCTGAGAGTTGTCATGACTGAAATATGATGATAATACAGGCATTTTGTTATTATATTTTGGTAATTTAAGGGGAGACACTACAGGTAAAAACTGTGTTTTTTTCATGCATCTTGTCAATTTTGAGATTGTGGGTTTTTTGGCTTCTCATAAAGTGTTTTTTTTTTTTAGACTAGTGGACAGAAAACATCCAAAATACACTTTTAAGTGTATATTTTAGAGCACTTTATCTATTTGCATCTGTATATTTCGATATATCTTTTAAGGCCGTTTTCTCAAAATGAGTTTTTCCTCTCCTACACTGAGCCAGAAATCTCCACTTCAGTAACATTTGCATACACCAAACTATACAGTTTTATTCTTATCTATATTATGAAGGTTTTTACAAAGGGATTTGTTCATTTATAATTTTCCTGATTTTATACATTACATTTTATTCCTAAAAAATGGCATTTCTTTATTTTATTTTTTTATTGCTGTTGACAGTATTTTCTAATTTGTGGAGTGATAAATAGAGATTTCCAAAATCCCCTCTGTAAAAACCTTTGGCTCTAATATATCAAATAAATGAAACATAATAACAATTAGTTACATTTATATAGCGCTTTTCTGGGTACTCAAAACGTTTTACATGGAAGGGGGAATCTCCTCAAGCATAACAATAATTTTTAACCTGACTTCATCCAATGTTCAGATTTTTGTTCTAGAAATGTATGCAAATTAGGGCATATTTAATTAGACAATGCCTCATTTGCATATTTAAACGTAAAGTTTCAGAAAGCTTGCCATATACAAAAATGTTTGCTATTAATCAATCAATCCTATATTATCAAAATATAGCCTATTTTCAATCAACTGGTGAAGTATGATATTTATTAGTTGCTGTTTTTTTTACCCTATTTACCTGGGGTGTCTCGCATTAAGGGCATGCTTGTAAGACAACCTATAAAGACAATTGAATTTTTTAAAAATAGATATAGAGAGAGCACAGATCTTTTTTCAATGATGAGCTTTTTAATGTTTGTTTTCTATGGCTGACTGCAGCATTTACCAAGCACGAAAATAGCGCAAAGGAAGGCAATAAGCACGATCAAACGGCCTTTTAAAGGCATTTAAGTGAAACGTGTGTCACACCGTTTGTTTAAGTGCAACATTAAAATTGAAGACTAGAACTAACAACCGAAAAAGTGTTATGGACTACATGGCGTGAAAAGAATATACCAACAAATATTACTGCAGCGACATCTGCTGGTTAATACAACTTAGCACATGATTATTATAGACGTCATTTTAGTGTGATTACCAAGTATCGTGATAGTAGAAAAACAACTCATGTATGTGAGTGCAAGAAGTATACTAATAGTAGCAGAAATATTAGGCTACATTAAATGCGTGACTGAAAATGACTTTTCTGATGCATGATGCATTTCTGTAACGTTTACTAGCAGACGTAGGCCTACATTAATAAGGAACACTATGTATTTTACATTCAATTTTAAGATATAGATTAGTTATCAAATGTATATTTAAACTGACAAATAGAGTTGAATTCAATACAAGGGATTATCAAAAGAGATTTTCTCAAAACACATATTGTCGTCCTTTTTAGCTATAGCCTACACTTCCGACGTGATTTTGTGGATCTGTGCCTCTTAGAGGTTGATATTCATTACACGACACACTGCACCCATGCATTTTTAATTGTAGGCTATTCCTGTGAAAGCAAGCAAAAACGTTTCTATTATCCCATTATATATTTAAGCAGAACCTTTTTAGACTTTGTAAAATATGCATTAAATGTTTTTTTTGTTTTTTTCATGTGCCCATACATACATATGCAGATACATTCCACACCATGTTATACATTTCATGCATTTTGCTTGAGTAGGAAAGGATTTTGTTTTCCAAAATTTTCCAATTTTCTCCATACTTCTGGACTGAACTGTTAAATGTCTTAAAGGGAAAGTTCACCAAAAAAAGAAAGAAAGTTTTGTCATCCTCAAGTTGTTCCAAATCTGTATGAGTTTCTTTCTTCTGTTGAACACAAAAAATATATATTTTAAAGAATTTTGTTAAACAGATAGTTGACGGCACCCGTTGACTTCCATAGTATATTTTTTTCCTGCAATGGAAGTCAATGGGTGCCGTCAACTATCTGTTTACCAACATTCTTTAAAATATATATTTTTTTGTGTTCAACAGAAGAAAGAAACTCATACAGATTTGGAACAACTTGAGGCGGGTGAGTAATGGCAAAATTTTCATTTTTGGGAGAACTTTCCCTTTAATGAGTCCTGGTAGTAAGGCAAGCAGCAATGCATAAGGCATGAGGTGTATATTTAAATGAGTAAATCAGCATATTTCATATAATATGCTCTGTGTTGGAGGAAAAAAGAAGAAACATTCTTGGAGGCAGAAAGGTGGAGGGAGGCTCAGAACTGAGATGCTTGTTGCCGGGAAACAGGAAGCTGAGTGAACATCCAGGCAGGGTGATAAGTGGGGGCTGCTGGGAAAGCATGTGTACGGTGAAATGATACGCCAGCCTTCAGGAAGAACTCCACATAAACGGGAATGCTTAATCTTTATCTGTACAGTAACTGCTTTCCAGTGAAATTACTCGGCAGAGCTGAAACTATTAATGTCCTTGAGACATGCTCACATGAAAACCACACTAATGCATAATTCAAATCATGCCCTAGTTTGCAGAGTTGCACCACAGGGCAGTTTATTCACTAGATGGCACCACGTTCCCATGTTTCATGCATTCACCTTTCAAGACAGTCCACAGCATACTGTATTTTAAGTGCATGTATGAGAAGCTGAGAGAGAGCATGACATGTTGATGTTATCAACTTCATTTGTTATCAGCCCATATGCTGGTTCTCTTTACCTCCAGTAGAGGGTGGTAGACAGACACTCTCTATATGAGTCAGAATGAGTCATAAATGATTCATCTGCTGTAAGGGGGAGATGAGCTGCTGTTGTCTTTGTAAGCACCACATGCCCAAACACATCTCAGCCCACATGATCACCAGGTGCTGTAAGCATGCATGGCCAAAGCACAAGTCATCCCACAACTCCGGTGACAAAAGAATCATATCAGTGCTACAGTATACTCATTTATGAAGTCCTGAATTTTACACTGCCGTATAACATAATTTACTTACCATGCAAGATCATATCATATAAATATGCTTTGTTAGTTATTTTAGTGAGGGGAACATATTTTGGCATTTATACAGATACAGTGCAAAATCTTACACTTGGAGCAACAAAACATGATGAGCAAGGCCAAAACATGTCTTGAACAGGGGACACATTCTCTCTCTCTCTCTCTCTCTCTCTCTCTCTCTCTCTCTCTCTCTCTCTCTCTCTCTCTCTCTCTCTCTTTATTTAAAGGAATACAATTATTAAAGAAATCTAACCTCTTAACTGTCACCCCCGTTTTTGAGCATATCTGAATTTAAATGGTTGTAATTCATGACATGCTTATAATACAGACATAAGGTTAGAGCAGACACTCAGCAGATTATTGCAGAAGTGAAAGCAAAAAAAAAAAGTTATAGAAGTTTAGGTTTAGTGGAAAGCAAATTTATAAACTGTTTTTTTTTTTGCAAAATATATATATTGTACTATTTTTTACTAACCAATTTGTTGATCAATCAGTTGATATCACAAAAATCGAGCCTGTCACAAGGTTTTAAAGTACCGTTTCCATGATAAAGCAAAGTCCAATTCAACAAAAAAATGTTTTGAGCATTTAAGCTTTTGAATGAAACATAATTTAACATAAGTGATAGGGAAAAATACCAGGACCAACCCGCTATACCATGCAGGACGCTGAAGAAACAGAAATAAAAATAGTAAAAGAACTAGATTTTTTGTAAACTAATTTATTTTAAATATTTGCAAATGCTATTTTTATGTTCACATACGATTTCATTTCATCAAGTAAATGATAAAGGCTTTTTTTTCCCATTCAAAACGGTAAAATTTGACAAGATGAAATTCTAGATGGCGCAGGCTGATCACATCATTATCTACATAGCGCAGCTGATTGGTTGCTGTGGCATCAGCAGCCAATAGGTTACAGCTCAACATTCAAATACTTGGCATTGTTTGCTGTTATCAGTCTGCAGCACGCTTTCAGAAACCCTCCCTCTTCCCCAGCTCCACCTGTATAGATCTGCTACGGGGGTTAATTCATTTATGTTATATGTGCAGAAGCAGCAGCAGCATGTCTTACATGCTCACACAGCAGCATTCACATTCAGTGTGAATGTATTGGCAGTAACACGTTTCTGTACTTGTACTTGCTTTGCAGCAGCGCAGAAGATCTATTCCGAACATTCTAGAAGATCTAGAAGAACATTGCCACATCCATTACCATGCCAATCTCTCCGTGAGTTGTCATGACAGAAATGTTTTTGAGAACCATTTGAAATCAATAGAAATCTCTTGTATTCTGGAAAGTGTAATAAGCTTTTTTTGCTGCACAACTACCATTAAATGACACATTTATGCATAGTGTCATTTCATGAAGCCGATATCCTTTCCAGCAATTCGCACGCTTCCTCTTAATGTCTAAGTCAATAATTTCCTTCTCTCTGTAGCAGAGACAGCTTACATAAATTGTTGAAAATGTTGCTGTAAAGCAGCTCCCCTGGGACAGCTTGTGGGAGGTTGGGCTGATGTGGGCCAGTAATGCACAAATATACCAGTAGAATAGTTTAAATATGCTTCTAAATATACATGCAAATATGTTTCCTTTAGCACGGGAGTCTCTCATGCTATGGCATTTAATACTTTGTGCCATTTGCCTCCAATAGGAGTTCTGAAAGTACTGTCTGTGACTAAACAAAAATAAATAGCAAAAAATGTTTTATTGAATTAAGTTCGATCGTTATGAGATTTTATTAGCAATTTTTCAGTCAGTCAACCTTCCTCGGGTGTTGGCTAATAAAATTTCAGTTTATATTGAACTTTTATCCAATGCACCTATGAATGACACATGTGCTATATATAAGGCACTACATTTTCTATTTTGTAAGTAAAATAAGTAAAATGACTCATGAATTATGATGATTTAAATGGCTTTGCAATGGAGGCTTCATACATTCTCTAAACATTACATTAATATAGAACTATACACATTATAGGCTTAAATTGCAACACTAAATTTGACACAGTATGCAACTGGGGACTTTATTCCTGGCCATATCCATCAATGGCCTAAAAAGGTTTGAACTCCCCTGCTTTATATAGATTTAGTTCTGCATGAGTAAATCAAAAGATGTCAGCTAGATCCCTGCTTGGTCAACAGGTTATAGACATTTGAATCCCCTAAGATGGGTACTTTCCCCACCCTCCATCCTGTGTAGGAGCAAGGATGACTCAGAGTCAACAACCACGCTGTCCTATGTTTACTGAATTCTGTTTAGAAGAGGGCAGCGTTGTTGCTACAGCTGCATTATGCATAGACTTTATCATTACAACCACAGTAATGCATTCAAACAAAATGCGATGCATATGACAACTGCATGTTGCAACAATATTATTGTTCTTTTAAAACATCCGAATAGTGTGCTGACTGTCTGATGAGTCACCATGAAAGGGACAAAAGGAGTGCAGTGTGACTTTGGTTTCCATAAAAAACTGCACATGGCAATTTGAGAATGACTTCATCTGTGCCGGTGTTGGGTTTTGTCACTATGGAGCTGGAAGAGTGCATTGTATTGTCCATAAAGAAATCTCATGATCAGTGTGGTAAACATCATTATATTAACATCAGTAATCCCTTATATTTACCACATATAATGGTGGCAATGTCCTAAGGGAAGCATAATGTCATTTTGACCATAACGGTCCAGTTTTGTACATCTAAACAACCGTAACCCACCAACAAAACACATATAGAATGAAAGCAGAATGTAAAAGCACATCATGTCCTTCCTGTTGTGCAGATGCCCAAATTACTGATATAAGTAAAAATAAAAAGAACATACTTAGTTTCTGAGAAGCACATAAAGGCATTGTGTTCTGAGAGTAAAACATATTTTTTAATGATCATAATTATTGTCTACTTTCGTTGATTTTATGAAAAAGTGTCAGCTTTTTGTTTCTTGTTCCCATTCAGCTTGGAATATAAATTTGAACAGTGATATAAATAGATTTTGCAGCATTTCAAGCCTCTTTCATGATATTTTTATGACTGTTCCTGTATTCATGCTGCTAAGATCATTAGACCGGATCATGTGAATGCATTTATGTGCATTCAGCAAATTAGAAAATATCTAACAAGTGATAATGACTGCATTAAACCCGCTCTTGTATTGTGATTCCAAAACATGTCCTACAGCCGTTTACAGTTACAGGCAAATGGGATGATAATGTCTGTACTTTTCCATTCCCTAATAGATATTGATCGCTGAATGGTTTCCCAGGCCATAGTGGATTCATTTCTCATCTCAGGGCCATTTCTGATCACAGTGAGAAACGAGAATTTAACAGGTTTGTATTTTCCTGGAAAACATACTATGTGGTATAGAAAGCTGCTTGAATTCAGCACACACAGGAAACTGTGATGATAAGGGGAACCCTGACACAGAAAAGACCCATTCCTCATAAATTCACACACTCACACCTCTCATTAACATACAGTTAACATACATGTTCTTCTTTACAATGAAATTGAAATGTATTATTATGTTATCTCATTCTGTGATCATAACAAAAAAATTAAAAAGCTTTTTTCTTTCTAAATGTGTCTTCAGGCTTTTCTAGACATCTACAAGGTCAGGCCACATAACCCTAGGGCTAAAGGCTAATAGATGCATTAGCTCTTTATGGCATGAGGTGTTCAAGGGGCAGATTGACCAAATCCTTAGATCAACCCTAAACTTAACCTCAACCTACTAATTAACCCTCCACTGACTTTGACCACTGATCTGTCAGCTCTTAGGGCAGGTCAACATGTGCCATGTCATGAAGGGCCTATTAGCTGTTCTTGAAGAAGTCCATTGTGTTACTCACTAGCACAGGTCACTAAGTAGATGAAAGCACATCAGTTAAATGTGCAACAAATAACTGATTATTTCACATGTTCTCTGTGGAACAATTACTGTGTCTAATGCCCCTAGTGGACAGCACTACACAAGTGTGTTTTGTGATCCCTCAGATCACTCAAACCATATTTGTGTTCACCAAAAACTCATTAAAATGATTGATGTAAACACTAATCCATCCTGATGTGTCCTGGATAACGGTAAATAATGCCTACTACACTATTGGAAAATGTATGTTCTTTATTTAACCTTTATTCCATTGCACAAAAGGTTCTTTATAGTGGAAAAAAGCTCTTTAGATTATTAAAATGTTATTCATATGAATAAAAAAATATGGTTCTTTTAAGAACTGTTTACTGAAAGGTTCTTTGGGGAATCAAAAAACGGTTCTTCTATGGCATCTCTGTGAACCTTTTATATTTAGGAGTGTATTTATCAATCAACTATTGCGATAAAAACAAGGGTTTTATGTCCAGATTTAAAGTGGTCATGAACTGCATTGTTTTATTGTTTTATAATGTTTCCTGCGGTGCACTTATAATGTTAGTATGCTTTTTGCATCAAAAATGGTCATAATTCAAAAATAAAAGGCATTTTTCCTATCCTGATTTTAGCCCTCTGATTTGAACGCTCTGTTTTAAGGGGCTTGTCTGCTGTGAGCCTTAACTGTAAATGCCCACTTCTGTGATTTGCTAACATCTTTGCATATGGAAATAGCTAAATATTACATGTGGAACTCTCTCGAAAACCTTTAGCACGTTTTTACTATTATAGGCTAACTAATTGTGAAAAGGGTTGATAATAGCATTATATTTAGATCAATTGCATTATATTGAGATCTATAGCATTTATAGATCGTGGCATGAAAGGTTGCAGTGATGAGCATTGTATTGAGCGCATGAATGCAGTGATCTCATCATTGCAACACGATTTCTGCACACTCATGAATGCTTTCATCATAACCAATAGTGCAAACACAATGTAAATAAGAGATTTGTTGATTATAACAGGAGTTTTAGCGAGAGTCCAGAAATCAAGTAACCAATAAACTTGCGCTGTTTGATTGACAGCTCAAGCGATTGTAAAGGGAGCATTTTTTAATCACTTTAGTTTCTATATATAATTTAATCACAGTTTAAATAACAGATTATTTTCATCCTACTAAGAGAAACAATGTGTAGTTGACCGTTTAGTCACTGGTTTGATTTTCTGACACATAGACAAAGAACATCTGACAGTACATGAATTACATATTAGAAATCACTGTTCACAGATCAGATCAGGCATTAGAATTAACACAGTTACTTACATGTTATTAACACAGAATTAACACAGCTACTTACATGTTGTGGCATTACTGTCGAGTATATATTGTAAAAGTCTGTTTGCAAAGCCTGCGCCGAAATTTCTACTGATTTACCAAAGAATTCACAGTGAAATGTACCAAATACAAATAAATAATGCTCAACTAAAACATTCACACTGTTGAAAATAAATTACCACATTCCTAGCATTGGAGTCTTTTGGAAGGTAATGTTATTTTTAGTCCAGTGATCTGAATTTCTTCTGCAGAGGCAGTCTTTCACAGATAGGCACATTCCACAATGAGTCGTTCTCTGGGCTTGGTTTCAATAAAAGCTGTTTTTGGACTAACAAGGAAGTTATCCGTTCTGAAACTTACAGGATATTCTTATAGTATGATGATCTCTTATATGCCAAAAGCTCAAGGAAAAGTTGATTTCTTAATTCCTGGCTTCTTCAAAGTTTATTTTTTATTTTTTTTTAAATGTGTTAGGAATGATTCATCAATGCATTTTTTTAAAAATGTGACCTTGTAATTTTGAATCAAAATGTCATAACTCGATTTTTGATGTTCTGTTGAAAATTGAAATTAAAATTAGGAAGTATGTTTGGGATTGATGAAATAAATGTTTTGTACTTTTTCAACAGGAAATTCCACACTAACGTTGTACATAACATACTGTATGTAGTAATATGCATAAAGTTCATCAAAGAAAGAATGGGCCAAAGAGCGGTATTTCTGCAAAACTGAATCACAAATCTTGAAATCTTTATACTCATCTCTTGATCAGTCTTTACAATTGCTGCACTGCCATTACTCTTTGAACAAGGTAATACGATCAGGCCTTGTGCTTCTCTTACTGCTAAGACATCTTACTCTGATGAGTCATTATGAAGTCCCGAAAGTACATGTCTCCCAGGTGCCGCCAACTGATCTGTTTTATTTTGTAAATGTCAGAGGGTTCTATGCACTATTATTGATGCACAATAGTATCTGAAGAATACAGCAGCTTGAGCATTTGACAAAAATAGGTGCACTGTAATGCACTTTGCAATGATACTTCCACCAGCTCAGTGTTGTTTTATTAGTTTTCCCATAGCACAGAGTGCATGCTGTATACTTGACTCTCATACTGTACATGATCGTGGGTGGTGGTGTGGGTGAACATTAACCATTAAAATCGCACATATATATACTACATGTCATGGCTGATGATTCACTGATGTGTAAAGGTTTTGGTTAGACCGCTCAGACTTGTGGTCTGAATAAAGAAAACAAATTTGTAGCTGGCATTTATAGACTTGTGACCTTAAGTGTAACTAAAGAAGCTTCTGTGGAAACATCCCTGTTGCATTAAATTTAAAAAACGTGTCATTTTTTTTTTTTTTTTGCTACAAGCTGTTCTACAAGCTTTATTTTATGTAGATTCAAGCAAGGTTCTTTTCAAGAAGTGTTAAAAACAGAATACACACTACAAATAATTTGTTGTTGAAAATAATATTGTAAATAAATAAAAGTGAGAAGTGTGTGCAGGCAAAAAAAGAAAAAGAAAAAAAAGCCCTTTGATGACCCAAAGGAATCGGGACATACTATGACCTATTTGCAGTGCTGCGGGCACAGACATCTGTTGGTCACAGCAGAACTTATCAAGGGAGTTTGTTGATCACACTGCCATCTAGGCATCTGCTGCACTTAATGAAATTAAATCTTTGTTAATAAGTGGAAAGGCCTTCCTTTTTACTAAGTAGGAGCCTCTCTGAGCCATAAGGTCCTTGTAGTTTGACAACAAGGCCACTCAATCCTCTTCCAGTTTCACCCCCAACCCCGTTTCATTGGGGCATGTATCCCTGCTAATAGTGAAAACTATGAAATGTATTAGTTTTAGCAATAAAACATTGAAGTTTGCTAAATTAGCAACGGTTTCCTAAATTAAAACTGTCAACATTTAGAAGTTAGCATTAGCATGTGCTTTTATCCCAAGTGATTGACACTGATAGCATGGACAGCCTCCCGGAGTAATTTGAGGTTAAGTGCTATGTGGGATTAAATTAACCTGCAACTTTTGTATTAGCAGCCCAGATCCTTTGCTGTTACGCTTCCCTGTCCTCAAACTGACCTCAAACCATGCACAACCTGCACAGCTCGTCAAAATGTCATCTTATTCTTTTATCACTTATCTGCATCGTTTGGTACTTTATTGCTGAGCACTGAGTACTTATTCACATACAGTGCTCCATCTTGATTTAGGGTTTGTGAGGTTTGTGGATATTGCTCATATATTGAAAGTAGTTCAGCTGACTTTGTGTATGTCAGCATCAATAATGTGATATGACACAGCTTCAGCTGTGGCTGAAATTAGTATGGTGTGCTTCCCCTTCAAACTCATCCAAACCACAGCACCACCTCCAGCAGCAGAGCTGAGCCATGTTCAACAGATCATGCAGAGCTTCCTCTCAGACCTGCAAAATACAGCTAGAGCTGCAAAACTCACAGAGAATGGGAATCTTTGTGAAATACCAAATCTTTAGTTGCTGTCATGCATTATCACAGCTTTATTTTGCAATTCAGATGGACTTATTGATTGCACCAGAAAAACAAATGAAGATGATACAAAAATACATCTTCAACACAGGAAATGTGCAGAAAACCAGGCAAGCTGCTCCTAAAAGACGCTTTCCCTCAGGGCAGCTTATGAACACTGACCATATGGTTGTTTCTCGCTTTGATGCTAAAATAAACACCCTGGTGTGTACACTTAGGACATGAAAAAACATTTCGGGCTGGAATGTTCCTGCATTTGGAAACTGAACTAGCTAAATATAGAAATCACAAGCCAAAGATTTACTAAAAATAGTTCAGTCTGTCCTTTAAACAGATATAGGGGTACTAAAAATAGCCCCTTATCTCGTTACACTAAACCTGTGTATAACCTGCATGTGAAAAGGTAGTGATCAGAGTGCTAGGAAACTCCCATAATCCTCATCGGCCTTAACTGGTCCATTCCAGAACGCTACTGAACACATGACGGGACCAAAATACAGTTTACTTTTATTCAGTGTATTTTTAGAAATGGGGCATCCCAGTGATACTAAGTGAGTATGTTTAAAGTGGACAGTTACGCTTATTTTTGTGCTCATTTATTCAAAAATACATAATTTATAAAAAATACACTGAAATGCAATTCAGATTAGGATCCACACATGAATTCTGAATTCTGTTTGTGCATTTTTGGGGTGCATAAAGTAAAAAAAATATTAGGTTGATCAAACTGTCCTTATATGAAGAAAAAAAGCTTCTTTAAATTCTTGAAATGAAAACATAATTAAGGAGTTTGAATATTTTTTATTATTATTTCTTTAAAAAAATATATTTTAAACTGCTCATTGCTTATTAGTATTTGAAAAACATTCGTCCGCCAAATTCCAATGACCATTGGTCCAGCCAACATGCAAAAACAGGACAAATCAGGAAATTATATCACGGATAGATCCCATGTGTCAAAGTCTCCCTTTTTATGATAAGGCAAGGTTAATTCAGGTTGTGTTCATGATTTCAAATAAAAAAAAGCGGTTTACCTGGCAAAATATACTTAAAAACATCTTTGAAAATAATGGTTAAGGTACAAAGAGAATTTTTAACAGATCTAGATAATGCACTACATTAATCTTACTACAATTGGCATAGCCCAAATAACTGTACAATGGCCTTTAAAATGAAACATAACAGCTAATATTTAAAGGTGTTTGAAAGGATTTCATTACATGCCAGTCTTAAAGCTGCAGTACAAGCTTGCATGACTTCATATTCTGCAGCTCACACAGTGATGAATTATAACAAATGTTTTCTTTGAGCCAATGACGAAGTCACTGAGATTGACTCAAGGCTCCAGAATAAAACCACTAAATATTCCAACCATTCCTGGAATGCCTATCATGCTCCACGCTGCAGCTGCACAGCTGTGACGAGGACATAATGCCCCTCACAAATGTCTTCCACTGGTTTATCAGGAGTAGACAGAGACAGCTGTGCTCATTAAAGAGTCATCTTTAAAATAATGCCCCAGAATTCCCCGTAGTCCCCTTTGTGTGAGTAAGTGTGCCTTTTGAGCACTTTAATCCTTTGAAATAGTAGACATTTGATTTCATCTTCTTGACGGGCAGTAGGAGTGTGTTGCTGTGGTCCAAGCAGTTGCTTCAATAAGGCAGTGACTAGCAGAGATGAGGCCTACACCTGTTCTCTCAGATCCCAGCCAAACCTTCAGCTCAATTCAATAGATGCCTAGCAACGGCAAGAGCATACTTTGAAAACAAGGATTCTTGCTCTGGCATCTTCTTTGAGTATGTTAAGTAAGGTCGTGGAAATGCTATTTTATCCAGTATCGCCAGAGAAACACTTCAATGTAAAGTATTTCTATACAAACTGGCATGCTAAAATAGGCCAAGCTTCTCCTCAGGGACCAATCAGCTCTTTTTATTTGTGAAAAGAGGCAGAAAACTAGTTCCAGGTAGATCAAATCAACCATTTTTGCAAATTTTATCATAAGATTATTTGTATGCCTGTATATCAAAAATAAAGTATTGACTATTTTTAACATTTTATGCAAAAAAAGATTTATCTAGGTCATCTTACTTATTTCAGTCATTTGTTTTTAGTGACATTTTTCAGATAACTTTAGTGTTATCTAGTAAGAATCATCTTTTTGAGGTAATCTCTGTAGAAAAAAAAGTCCCAAATGTGATCTCAACTGTTTTATCTAGACTTTTAGAATATTTCTCAGGTTTTTCACCAAAATGAAAAGATCCAAGTCATTTCACTGTTGCTACCCGGATATACTACATTTTCCAAAATATGCAGCATATGACAGAGCTTATACTGAGGTCCTGTCCACAATAATACGTTATTGTTTGAAAACGTATAATTTTCTGTCCGTTTTGGCTTTCCATCCACACTGAGACTGTGGCTGAATCCGAAATCCCCCCCTAAACCCTCATTTACTATTCCTACGTTAGTCCACTAATACAGTTCACTTGAAGGAGTGAATGAAAACGAGTGAGCGAATTCGGACAGCCGTTGAACGTACATCTGCTGTACACTCGTTACTGCGGTGCAATGTAGGATTGAATGAGTGCACTCAATAACATCCACTGCTATATATCATAGTTTTGCTAAAGAGAAATGTTCATTTGTAGAATCTTCATATTGCATTCCTGCAAAGATGACAGAAATGTTACTCCCAATTCCTTTCCTGCTGCAAACATGCTGACAATTCCTTTTTGTACCACACGTTTTTTAGTGCAACCTGGACGCAACACTGACTGGTGGGATATATTTTGCTATAATAAAACACAGTTGCCAGAAGAATAGCGTGAGGACTTTATTATGTCTGCTCTCTTGGTATCATCTTGTGAGCTTTTTATTTTGTTTTATGCATGCGCACTAAGGTAATTAAACATTTTCAGACATTTCAGTGTGAATAAGCAACTTTTGGAAAACACTTGAAAATGCTATAGTGTAGACGCTGGGGAGCGTTTTTGAAAGTTTTTAAAAGTATACGGATTAATGACTGGAATAGTCCAGCATATTCCACAATGCAATCAACTTGACCTTTCATTTCCTATAGATAGGGTAGCTGTATTGTGGCCTTGATAACTAAAATGAGAGAATTAATAAAAAAGTCATGGAAAACACTTCTTAAAGGGTTAGTTCACCTAAAAGACTTTCTTTCATTTTCAGAGCACAAAAGAATATATATTTAATGAACTTTGAGAGATTTCTGTCCCTCAATTTGAAAGTGTATTCACCCAGCATTGACTAGAGCACAATGTGGTAAATGGAAGCTCAAACATTTTTGCTTATCAATGTGGTTCATTTTTGCATGTTATTTGGCACGTTTGAGCTTCCTCAAGAACCAATGAGGTTTGTTGTTCTTGCGCATCATGCAAGTACAGTTGAGCTTCCATTTACCATATTTGCTTGCTTGAAGCAGTTTGCTGATTAATGTTTATATGTGAATAAAACCCTAAATTAAATCTGTTCATCATATAAATCATGTCTCTTCAGAAGACTTGGTTTAAACCGATGATTCATATGGATTTCTTTTACGACCTCTACTTCTTTTGGGGTAAACAGACTTTCAATAGAGGGACAGAAATCTCTCAGATTTCATTAAAATATCTTTATTTGTGTTCAGAAGATTAAAACAAGTCGTTTGGGTTTGGAACAACATGCGGGTGAGTAATTAATGACCGATTTTGTTATTTTTGGTGAACTAACCCTTTAATATGTGGTCACAATATCTTGTTTTTTTATGGCGCCATAGTTTTTCTCAGCATTGCTGAGATCTGTAGGTCACCAAAAAAAAAATACTACGCTACTAAAGGTGCTACATGTGTGCTTTTTATACTAAAAAAGAGCAAAAGAAAAAAAGGTGTAAACCCTGAAAATCTGTCTGCACATTTAACTGTCGCCTTAAAACAAATTGTGAATGTGAATTCAAAGATGTGGATGTGAACCTGAAAGACATTTCCTATTTCATCTCTTTGTTCACCTTCACCATTCATTCTTTCTTTAGTCTCTGGTCTTCATCATAACCTAGTCTTCTCAACATGTGACAAGCACACTCTAGTGATCCTAAAATTGGGACACTTCTTACACAGCATAATGTTGAAAGAGGTCATTGGTACCAGGTTATACATCACAACGGCTATGTATTGACCCACTTACACAACCTATTCTATCTTTTCTATCTGTTCTTTGTCTTCTCAAGGGACACGACAAAAATGGGAACATCCTCTGATGAATGTGGGAACGTCACTTTTTCATGCTGTGTACAGCCTCAGTATCAACAAAACAATCCCTAACCTAAATTCTAAAATCCAGGTGCCCATGGTTACTTCCAGGTATTTTTTGTGCTGTTTTGAGCTCTAGTGTGACATTTAGCAGAAATAAATCATAGAATTTAAGTTTGTGTAACGGATGCACCGATAATAAAATTCTGCATTTCCAATTCCAATAAGACGATTATGGCCTATAACCGAATATCAGATATTAATTCTAAACTATTTTGTCTAAATAAATTAAAAATAAAGTACTTTTTAAAAAAAAAAAATGTAAGTGCTTACAAGTGAATTTAGGAATCATTCAAATCAATTATAATGAACAGTGTGAAAATTATTCATTTTTAGATCAGTTAAAGCATAAAGACAGAGCTTATGCTGAGGTCTTGTCACAATAATACGTTAATGTTTGAAAACTTAATTTTTTCTGTCCGTTTTGGCCTTCAGTCTAGCCTGGTTAAAACCAGACCCTTCTCAGTTGAAACTGAGTATAGGGTCTGGGGAAGCTATGTATACAAATCATTTCCAAAGGGGCGTCACCAACTGACGTAGCTCAAATTCATCTGGGCGCAATTGTATAGTCTTAAAACCAATCAGATCGATGAAGGGGATGACGTATGCTTCGAGTGTTGTTCTTTGCTCCGGTTTTAACGAAAACGGTAAGTTTAAATCGCTCAAAACAGACGCGATAATTGATTCGTTTATATACTGTCTATGATTCAAACGAGTGATGTTTCACGGCGGCAACCGGCGTCACATGTTGACGCTAAAGGGAGCTCTTTGCGTCGGATATTAAAGAAATTTCAAAAGCGTCAGTATTATGACGCCCTAGGATGAGAATGCGTTGCATGTAAATCCCTCCCCAAACGTTTCTGATTGATGCCGCGATTTCAGCGGCACAGTAATGAGTTTGAATGGGCTCTTCTCCAGACTATCCTGAAGAGAGAATTAAAATTCGCCGGAAGTAGTCTGGGTTTTCCCAGGCTACCTTCAGTCCACACTGAGACTGTGGCTGAATGTGAAATCGCCCCCTAAACCCTCATTTACTATTCCTACGTTAGTCCACTAATACAGTTCACTTGAAGGAGTGAATGAAAACGAGTGAGCGAATTCGGACAGCCGTTGAACGTACATCTGCTGTACACTCGTTACTGCAGTGCAATGTAGGATTGAATGAGTGCACTCAATAACGTCCACTGCAATAGCCTATATCATAGTTTTGCTAAAGAGAAATGTTCATTTGTAGAATCTTCATATTGCATTCCTGCAAAGATGACAGAAATTTTACTCCCAAATTGCTTTCCTGCTGCAAACATGTTGACAATTCCTTTTTGTACCATACGTTTTTTAGTGCAACCTGGACGCAACACTGACTGGTGGGATATATTTTGCTATAATAAAACACTGTTGCCAGAAGAATAGCGTGAGGACTTTATTATGTCTGCTCTCTTGGTATCATCTTGTGAGCTTTTATTATGTTTTATGCATGCGCACTAAGGTAATTAAAGCATTTTCAGA
Source organism: Scardinius erythrophthalmus (assembly GCF_964197995.2). NCBI lineage: Eukaryota > Metazoa > Chordata > Actinopteri > Cypriniformes > Leuciscidae > Scardinius > Scardinius erythrophthalmus. The sequence continues at coordinate 18,198,202 of NC_138240.1, forward strand.
CATTTCAGTGTGAATAAGCAACTTTTGGAAAACACTTGAAAATGCTATAGTGTAGACGCCGTTGTAGTTTTTATGCATAATTTTATGCATCCATGCGGACAAATTTAAAAAAAAAATTTTACTTTTGAATGGTGATGCAGATCATTTAAAAGTAAAAATGGTGGAAATGAGCATGCACAATTAAATATGCAATTATATCTAATGAATCAATGATGCAAAGGGCATGTAAGCTCTGCAGCTTTGCAATGTAAGGATGCACTTTGCAAAATCTTGGTAACTGTGGCCTAGTGACACGGATTGGCTTTTCATGCACGCTGTCTGCACGTGTTTGCGAAGGGAATACTTCATTACGTGAGAGTATTTTGAAAGAAATCTGTCCTGATATGAATTGATCTTTATACTCATCTGTTGTGATTGCTGTGCTGCAAGACTAAAGGAAGGATGGTCGAACTGTCTGTGATATGGCCTTTGTGATTTATGACTTTCAAATCTAATTGACAAAAAGAGCAGAGAAAAGTCAATGAGCAAATGATTATCCAACACAGTAAGTTGCAACACAAGCTCTTCTGAACATGAGCTCTTAAAAAGGGGAACATGATGTGCAAGTCCATGTTCAGCTCCTTCCAATAACTCTAAAGCACAGTTTAATCCCATCTATGTGTGAGAGAGAGAGTTTCATATGGTGAAACACATGCATGGACTTTCCTAATCCACTTACTATAAACTTTCACCTATTTCCAACACTGCACAATGTGCAAAAGTTACCTGCTTAAAGCTACACTGACCTACACTGAGCTACACTGAGTAAAACTTTTTACTCATGGCAATACATAAATATTTAGCAAATTGGTGCCAAATTTGTATGATCTCGAACGATTTGCTTAATTTTTCCTAAAAATCACAGTGTTTTTTGTACACATCAAATAGTCAAGAATTTGCCAAAACATAAAATAGTCATGTGTTCTCATGAGAACGGGGTGTTGAAGCACAAGATGCCCTTTGGATCATCTCAATTTAAAGAAACACTCCACCGCTTTTTGAAATAGGGCTTATTCACTTTCTTTCCTACATTTAGATAGGTGGGCAAATGCATTTTTGTCTCATGTATTGGTTTAGTTTGACAGGGTCGGCGCTAGCTTAGCTTAGCATAATGAATGGAATCCTTTGTTGCCAGCTAGCATGTCCTGAGTAAAAGTTATATAAAAATTTAAAAAACCCACCTAATTACTTCTTGTGGCCTGCGTATTCACAACAAGTACAAATAGTGATGCAGATTAACACTAGGCGATTTCCTAGGTTTTTTTTTATTTTTTTATCACTTTTACTCAGGACATGCTAGCTGGCAACAAAGGATTCCATTAATTATGCTAAGCTAAGCTAGCGCCGACCCTGTCAAACTAAAACAATGCATGCACTGAGACAAAAATGCATTTGCAAACCTATCTAAATGTAGGAAAGAAGGTGAATAAGCCCTATTTCAAAAAACGGTGGAGTGTTACTTTAAGACCCCACTGATTACATTAAACAAGAAACAACAGTACTTCAGAAGAAAACATTGCACAATAATACAGTGCAAGAACAACGTTCCACAACGGAACATTTTTAGCATTATTCATCAAGCATTAAAATTCAATTCACACCCAACATTGTTGAGCAGATTGAACTCTAAATCTGGAAACTTCCCTTTTAAGGCAACATCGACGTCATATGGATTTGCAACAAAATGGTTGTGTTTCTGAACAATATGTGTGACTGTGTCAACGGCATGTGATCGTTGCTCAGATGGCTTCGTCTAAAAATAAAGCAGAGCTGGCTAAAATATCCTCTGGGTATAAATACTCAGTCACCTACATTTGGCCTGCTTTGGATAATTCAGCTTACGTGACAAATTCCCCTTCGTCACTGTGAGTGTGCAGAGAGCTGCGTAGACGCTCTGTGTTGAAATCCTCAGCAAACACAAAAGTGGATCACATATATTTTTCCCTGTCCTCTTTATTCATGCACTTTTTTGGGGGGCATCAAACCCCTCTTCAATTGACATCACATTATTATTGATATCTGCATGCAAATAACCTGCAAAACAGCTTGTCCGAACCGATATGAAAAAGGGAATTCATAGGAAATTAGATTCTATCTGCTTCCAGTTCTGGCATGCATAGATTTTTCCAATTTAAGTGCTTAATTTTGAAAAATTAAGTTTCATGAATCTGCAAATGACCCACCCATTATATTTATATCCAACCAGCCTGAGTTTAAAACACATTACAGGAGTTACTGATGAACTAACATTTGCAAAAAGGTTACAAGCCAATTTAGAGCCATTAACACATTTGCACAATCCTTTTCTATCTTTGTCTAGGTGGGACTGTCAAGGCTTCCTGGATTTGCAGCTCTAATGTACAGTACTCTACCATGTAAAGGTGTTGCAGGAAGGGTGTCGTACATCTCTAAGCTAGTCTAAAAAACGCCAGCAAGGAAAGAGAAACAGTCTGTCATTGAGTCTTTTTTAGCATAGAAAAGTCCTGTAGTAGGCTGTAAATAAAAACTAAGACAGTCTGTCTATCGCATAAAGAAGGAAGTGATATCAGTCGCCCCCTCCCTTTTCGGTTCATTAAGTTTCTTTGGCGGTGTCCTCTCTGTCCTCTGTGGCTTGTCGAAACTTTAAAGAAATATTGTTCTTTTGGTCTATGCGTCAACCACTTCAAACAGACCAGGTGATACACGCTGTCTGAGTTCAGTCCGCCCAGCTAAACGCATTAAACTCTCTCCTCCCTCACATCTGCCCTTTCACATCTCCTCCCACTCTGTCTCCCATATGCTGCTGAATGGCCTCAGGCCTCTGAACACTGCTTACACAGCAAACACACCGCAGACAACAGAGATACACCATACAGGAGAGACACTGCCTGGAAATAGCAGGGTGTGAGACGGTGAGGGTAGCCAGACAGCTGTGGCACCAGAATGAGAGAAATAGAAAGAGAGAGAGTACAGTGTAAAGAACAAAGCTCTTTAACAAACTGCACACCTGCTTTAGCAATCCACAATGAAACTGAAAACACAACCCTTGCTTTGCATTTTGTTATATTTGTCATTGTTGTTTGAATTGTCTGGCTTTATCAAATAAGAAAGCATAGCTCAGATTGTTTTTTTCTGTTTTTAAAATACTTATTATAACGCAGCTTAATGTGCATAGACAACTTTTAAGCAAGACATGCTTTTACGTTACGTCGCAATCCTGTCATTACATGGTCCTTATAAAATCCCGCTGTGGCATATTACGTGCTCAAATAAAAATTTCCACTTAACTTATATCTAACTTAAGGTGCGTCCCAATTCGCATCCGTATGCAATATTCAATGCTATTCAATGCCGTTTTGTAGTATAAATAGCTTGAGTAGTGTGTTCACACTAAAAATTACAATAAGAAAAAGTACACTTTAAATACCCAGATGTTGCACTTAATTAACCAAAAACATGAGGTGTGTGTAACTGTTGTAGGCCAGTAAGAGCGGTGTGTGTAAACCTCACTCCCCTGATCTCAAGAGGCACACTAGTGATTGACGCTAAAGGCTGCTGTCTTTAGCCTTCTTGTTAGAGTGTCCGCCTCTGACGTCGGAAACAGTTGTTTGAGTCCTACTCGGAGCGGGTCAGTAGAACCAGTGACCCGGATGGGAGTGAGGTTTAGGGGGGTGATTTGGTAGGTCACATGATAATGTAATACGTCTAGATTAAACACATTCATACTATATAAAACATACTTTTTTAGTGGTCGTGAAGTAATTACTTTTCAAAATAAGTACCTACTCTTAGTATTTGGATACAGTCTGAGTGTGTCCCAGAGACCACCAGACTAGCCTTCTGTTTAAAACATCATGATCACCTTATCTAGGCCTATGGAACAGGTGAAAGCACAGCTGCTCCCTCTATTTATCCTAGTATATGTGTTCATGTGTGTTCTGTAATCACTCTTCCCATTGAGTGTGTAAAGAAGGCACTGCTTTTCTTTACAAAGAGACTGTACATTTGTACAAACAGGAGTGAAGTAAATATTACACACGCCCCCTTTGCAGAGTTTTATGCATTTGTTTTGCACATCACTCTTAGAATATAGAACTAAATCCATAAAATGATGGGATCCCCTAAAAGGTTCTAGATATGATGCGCCTGACAGAACCCTTTAAGCTTCAATATAGAACTTTTTCTTCTCAGAGTGTGCAGTAACAAGCTTGGGAAAGATTAAGTAGAGGCACTGATGTTGCAGTGATGTTTTTATAGGAAGTTTAGTATTCGATGTCAAGATTAGCAAATAGTTTTATCTGCTTTTTGATTTGGTGTAAGCTGTTAATCCCTTCACAGTTGTTTTCATTGAAAAGGATTAACTGCAATTTTAAAACCTCTGTTTCATTTGTTAACTTGTGTTGTGTTCGAGTACACCAGATATGCAAAAAAAACCCGGAGAGATGCAAGATTTGTGTTGGGCCAACACCCTTGTTAATACATGGAGTAGGTGAGGGGAGAGGGATAAAAGCCGTGTGTTAACAGTTTCTTAGTCCATCCTGACAGTCAATAGTAAATTTAGCTCATGAAAACCAGGCATGGTATTCCAGAACTAGTTCAAAGTGATGATATTTATATGACACAGCGGACAGAATTAATAAGCAGCATGCTTTATTTGTTCGATCAGTGATGTTCAGCATTCTGACAGCTCCGTGTTGGAATTTAGGAGGGCCTCCGGCCCCCAGCTCAGGGATCGGAAAGCATTCCTCTCATGCCTCCTAACTGAGCAGCACTGATGCTGGAACTGACCGGGCCAGGGGAATACCCTGTGGGCTTTACCAGTCTCTCTGCTACCACAACTATTAATGTTGGCCGTATGGGTTATTACATATAATTTTCAAAACTGGATCAAAGACAAAAATCTACAATGAATCAACTTTTTTTTTTTCACCACAGCTGTTCAGATTTTTGCCTTTCTAACTTCTACATATTAGAATGAATTTCTTTTCATTATTGCATGGTGTAATTTGTAATATTAATCAGCACATCCATCATGTAAACTGAAGATTTTTACGTACAGGCATCGTCATTTGTTTACATCAGGGGATTTACTGCTCTCTTGTTTGGTCCACAGGCTGAAAAACATATTCTGAGCAGCCTGTGCCACAACATGAACAGAGCTCCATTGTTCTTTATCTTGAACTTTCAGTCTTGAGGATTGAGGCTTTTAGTGTGTGTGACATTGATTTGAACTAGTCCAGGACTCAACAATAAGGATGGCCCAATAGCCCAGGGCCATCTGATGGAACCATATATACATTTATACTACAATCTTGCACTATAAACATTCAAAAGTTTGGGGTCAGTAAGATTGGAGTAATAATATATTAAAATAGAAAAGAGCTATTTTAAATTGTGATAATATTATAGTATTTTACTGTATTTTTGATCAAATAAATGCAGCCTATGTGAGCATTAGAGACTTCTTTCTACAAAATCAATATGTTGCTATCAATGATAATAAAAAAAATTAATTTGGATTTTATTTGTGTGTGTTGGGGTCAGTGGAAAGTTCTGCTTTCCCTAAAATGTTATGCTAGATCATTTAAGATCACTGTGTTCACTTTGTGCTCCTTCAGTCTTAATTTTCCGGCGTTACAACAACCCTGATCTGCGTCTAATGAGAGCAATAAAACATCACAGGAGACCAAACACTGTTTCCCTGAGGGTCTAGATCTTTCACATTTAACACACATCATCTATTTAATTACAAATTAAGTTATAAATCAATAATTCATGTTTTCATTCACCAACAAAGGCGATGTCAGAAACACACAATCAGTCGCTAAATCAACAGTCCATAGGGCTCCAAACACAGGACAAAGCCAAACACAAAATCATTTCACATGGTTTGCCACTTGCTAACACAGATTTTTGTGAATCTTTTATCTAGAAAATTGGTTAAATCCTTTTAGTAAGAGAGTGTAGATAATGTACTCTAATGGCATTTTTTCTTGTAAAATGACAGTAGCATCAGTATTATCAGTAATGTCATTCTTACAATGTTTGCATAAATGTCTGGTAAGAATACTAGTTTTGTATATTGTTTATTAAATATATACACCCTGTGGTATTATGTGATTTGATTCATTTCAGGGCATGTTTATTGTCTCCTGATTTTACTGGGTTTGATAGAAGGGGGAGGGGGAGAAAGCTTTTGTCTTTTCTTTGTGTTTTGTGTTTGTTAACCTTTCTAGATTGTAACTCCTAATCCAGATGACAGATTAGTAGCTGTTGATGCAGTGGTTATGTGTTAATCTCCACAGCTGGATGCTACTATCATCCACCTGGATGGGGCAGGAGGCAACCCGGTCAGAAAGAGAGAGAGAATCAAAACAGGCAAGTCCTACTTATGTTATTTAATTTGTGGCAGCTTGTGATCGCCAGCTTTATGGATGGCTGTCACTATAGGAGGATAGCTCAGGATTATGACAGATTCTCCTTGGCAACAACATAATGGGGATGCTTCATGCAAATAATCCTCATTGAATCCTTGAGGACGCTAATGGAGGCTCGGGAAAAACATCCTGAGGTCTTTCTGTTTTGTGTTTGAGTGTCATCACAGTATCTATTTGTGAGATTAAAGTATAAATGCACTATATATGTTGTGCACTTGCATCTCTGTGCATTTCATAAACAGTGTGGACAGGTGTACAATTCTTTAATCCAGTGGTTCATCAGATTTTACATCAGATATAAAGTGTGTGATCCAAACACTGTACCTGTCACAGTTTGTTTTTATTAGTCATGTTTTCCTTTGTTCAGTTTTCCCGCCACTCCTTTGTTACCATGGTCACCATCATTATGAGTTAATTTGGTTCAGCTGTGTTTGATTAATTATCCTCATTTGTGTTTACTATATAAGTTGGTCCCTCACATCCATTATCTGTCTGATCACCATTATGTTAAGTGTGTGTGGATTAACCTGTTTGCATGTCTTAGATTGTAATTAAAACTTTGTATTTTAAATGATTGTGTTCTTCGTCTGCCTTCCTGCAACCCACCGTGACAGTACCAAGATTTTTTTTATTGTAAAAGCAAAAAATCCTAGACTGCTAAAAGACCATTAATTGTTTATTTGTAAAATCATAAACATGACTTAAAGTTCTGGTTGCCTTAATTTTGAGTTCATTGAAATTAAATAATCGAGTTAATACAATGAAGGAGGTTGGTTTAAAAAATAGAAACTCAAAATATTATGTTATCTGAACCACATTATTGATCTAAGTTGATTTGACAAAAGATAAAAAGTGGTGATTATAAATCATGAAAATATTTTTTTACAGTGTAATGTCTTCATTTTGGATTATAGCTAGAAATAGTTCAGTATTACAGTTTTTTACAACTGCTTACACACAAAATCCTTACTTGTCAAACAATTTCTGAAACCTGACATTCAACCAGAACCACACACACTTTTTGCAAACCACAACACACGATTCTATGTAACACACAAAAATTTATCTAAATCTATATCTTGATTTCCTTTTTCAAACACAACCTATCAAAATGCCACAATAATTCCTCATGTGCAAACACCCATTGATTTACTTACAGTTTATTTCAACTGCTTACACACAAAATCCTTACTTGTCACACAATTTCTTAAACCTGACACTCAAACACCATAACCACACACCAAATCTTGGCCTTCAATTTCATAAAACACTTTTTGCAAACCACAACATACAATTATCTATGTAACACATAAAAATCTAACAGGAAGTATCTTGATTTCCTTTTTCAAACACAACCTATCAAAATGCCACACTAATTCATCAGTGCCTCACACTAACTCCTCACATGTGCAACCACTCATTGCTTTACTTAACACCAACCAATCATGGCTTTAGAATAGGCCTATAAATAGGCCAAAGGTCATGTTATAGGTTTTTCAGACTGTGTAATACTGTATTCACAACCACAAACACTTACAGTAACAAATTAAATAGCTTGGTTTCAATTGCTCTCTGCCAATTTCTTTCAGTCTTATACAGAAATGTACATAGAAGCTCATGACAGAGGAGCTTTAGGTTTTGAATAACTGCATGATACATCCAAAAATATAACATTATGGCAAAGGTGCTTGCAACGTAAGACAAATGTTTGCTTTTGAGATGTGTTTGTGATATTTTGAATGCAGTGCTTCATTTTGCAAGAGATGTGAGGCATTTTGCATTTTGTGTGTGTAATTCTTGGATTTGTGTGTGAAGTTTTGAAAAAAAAAAAGAGGCACAGTTTTGAATATGTGTGTAAGCAGTTGAAAAAAACTGTAAAACAATAAGGGTTAATGGAAAGTCTTCACAATGGTAAGAAAACAAACATGAGCGTATGTTTCCCTTCGAGGTGATAAGTGGTAGTAGTGAAATCAGGAAAATAGAACGCAAAAAACAAGTCATCATGTTATTGCAAACAAAAGTCAATAGCATGAATTATCCAAGCAAGGTAGTCACACAGCTAAAGGGTTCCCTTTCCATGAGTGTGTATCTGTGTGTGGGCACATCTCCGTCACTGTTGGCTCTTTTTGCGTACATGAGAACAAGGTTATCCGAAATGCCTCTCATCTCCACACATAACAAAAATTGCACCCCCTGAATGCGTCTACAGAAGAATTCCCAGTGGAGATGAAAAGGTCCACACATTGCCCACTCTGCTTCATAAATACTGACTTTTTTACGTCAAGAGAGCCTGCAGCACAAACAGCGAAGACTCTATTTGGGCTTCTCAATGAATGAGGCATGAGGCTGTAACAGAGGAATATTTGTTTCATGGCCCTGTAGCAGATTCTTTCCTCTCTGACAAATGAGTGTTTGATTATGCTTTCTTGCTCTCACTCGTACACACTGTACACATTGCAGAAAATCGTTTTCTTAATCAGACTTTTGTCTTGTTTTCTAGTAAAAAAATATCTGAACATTTGTATAACAAGATGGTGTAAGATAATGTATATACATATTGTCTTAGGGATGCATGATATATCGGCCACCATATCAGTATCGTCCGATATATTTACAATTTTAATGTAATTGTTATCGGCCCAATAATAAGAAAATTTGGCTGATTAAGGCTGGTAAATAATGGATAATGGATGGACAGCTGAGACACTTCAGATGCGCACTGTTCGCCAAGATGGTTTTGAATTGTTTGAAATGTGATTGAAATCACTTCAAAAAGAAAAATATGGTTAAATGCAACAGCAAATCTTTCATATAGGCTACACAAAATTATAATGAGAACATTATAATTGTGTGCTTGGAACATGGCTTTCAATGGTGAGACTTTTGTTTTTGTAATCAGGCACTCCAAATTTACATAAAAATTTGGATTTAGATTTATCGGCCAATATATCGGTTACTTATGGAAGCTTGCTTCCGCCACTGAATAATAAATAAATAAATAATAATAATTGCGACTTTTTATCTCACAATTCTGACTTTTTTTCTCACAATTGCGAGATATCAAGTCAGAATTGTGACTTTTTTTCTCAGAATTGCGAGATATGAAGTCAGAATTGCTAGATATAAAGTCGCAATTCTGAGAAATAAAGTCGCAATTGCGAGATATAAAGTCAGAATTGCATGATACAAAGTCGCAATTCTGAGAAATAAAGTCGCAATTGCGAGATATAAAGTCAGAATTGTGAGATATAAACTTTTTTGAGGTAAAAAAAAAAAAGTCTGTCTTTTTTTCCTTAGAATTGGACTTTATATCTCACAATTGTGAGTTTATATCTCACAATTCTGAGAAAAGATGAATGATATAAACTCGCAATTATGTGTCAGCCTATAAAGTCAGAATTGCGTGATATGAAGTCGCAATTGCGAGAAAAAAAGTCAGAATTCTGACTTTATAACACGCAATTCTGACTTTATATCTCGCAATTCTGACTTTATAACACGCAATTGCGACTTTATTTCACGCAATTCTGACTTTATATCTCGCAATTCTGAGAAATAAAGTCAGAATTGCGAGATGTAAATTCGCAATTGTGAGATAAAAAGTCGCAATTATCTTTTAAAATGTTTTTATTTTGTGGCGGAAACAAGCTTCCATAGTTACTGGCTTTCAAATATAAAGAATTATCAGTATCGGACAAAATGTTCATATCGGTGTGTTAAGTATAATAACTACATTTTGTTACATATGCTTAAAAGAAGGGAAAAAGGCCAAAAGGCAGGGGAAATAAATTGAATTCAAGATATATTATGCATCGTTGCTTCTTTAAAGGGGTCATATAATGCCATTTTTGTACAAGCTAATATGATTCTTTAGGGTCTAAATTAAAAGTTTGTAATATACTTTAATTAAAAATTCTCATTAGTATTGTAAGAAAACACTAATTTTACCTGGCCAAAAACAGCTCTGTTTTCAGCACGCCGTTTCAGTGCATGTGTCTTTAAATGATAATGAGCTTTGCTCACCCCGCCCCTCTGTTCTGTGGGTACACCGTATTAGACATTCTCTGACCGTATCTAACACAATAACCACTTGTTATTCGTTATAAACGTGGGATTATGAATTATATTGAGAATGTCGTACATAGAAAACATGCCGTAATGTACCCTGAGTGTAAACCTTAGACGCATTCATCGTGAAGCCTGCAGCAAGGTTTGCAAATTTCGCAAAGATTAATATAAATACTAATATAAAGGTTAATAAAACATTACACTCACATCTTCTGGAGGTTCAGCAGGAACACGTTGGTACCGATCCGTTTTTTCTCGTTTGTAAAGCTGTCTGGTGTGAAATGATTCGCGCAAACATGAAAGCACAGACGATCGTGGGGAATCCCCGTGAGGGAATCCCCGCGTCAATCCTTTGGGCATATCGCTTCAAAAACAAAACTCAGCCACTGCTTCTTCAACGGCTCGGATTTAGGAACATCCAAATGACTGCTGTGTTCCTTATTACATCTAAGAACAGAACACCACAATCGCTTAGACGCCATTCTACTCCAGCATATCAACAATGGCGGACTACTATGACGACGGCTGTCACAGCTTGCTCAGGGCGGGTCTTGTGTTGAAACACGGCTGTCAATCACAATAGCGGGAGGGGCGTACGATCTTATGACGTCACAATATCGAACGGCTTGATTTCAGAGATGGTCAAACATATAAGGAGATTAAAACAAAACCACTGGATGGATTTTTATCATGATAGGATGGTTGGGTACAGGCACTGCCAACAGACATTTCAGTGCAATCAACTTGTAAAAGTGCATGTACCATTATATGACCCCTTTAACTTAAATTGACCTTATTTTAGAATCATAATACAGACTCCCTCAAGTGATATTTACAGAAGAAACTCTGAAACTTTTGCGTGTTCACGAGAAAATTTCCAAGATGAAACCTGTGCATATGAATGACAAAATTTCCGAACTGGAAAACATTTTCCTCTCAAGTGATATTTGCAGAAAAAAATGTGAGACTGTGCATGCACACTGGTCAACACTGGTTACATGTCCCTTTAGAGTATCTATTTGTTTAGATATATTTTACTGAATTAAAAGATATAAGTACTGATAAAGACATTTTTAATTCAAAGACTGAATGTCAGATACTTTTTATTCATAAAGTTCACTCTTTTCAAATTCCACTTATATTTAACATGCTGAATTGGAAGCAGGCAAAGTCAATGCGTCTTCCTCTGGGATTATAGAGTACAATTTTGTGAAATCTTTAAACATGTTCTCTATTGTTGAGCTGAATCTTTTTGAACTCCATGTAACTGTGAGTCTAAAAGTAGATGCAATATAATCTACCACCCTCTTAATGATGAAGCCACTGTGATGTTTTTCTGTTCAAAGTGCTTTCTGATAGAACATTAAATCATAATTTGAGAAGTAAATTGGACATTTACATTATGAAAACTCATTTTCCTTCCTAAAATAAAGACTGCGTTGTTCCTTGCTGTCATCTTTCCTTTTCCCATCAACAGGTTCAAAAGAATAATGAGGTCCCATTACCAAGGTAATATATTTATTGAAATCTTGAAATAGTTTGCTTCCCCCTTGCTAAAACTTCTCTAACTCAACCATAACCAAAGCAAGGCCAAGGAGCTTTATGAGCAGATATAAATAAATAGCTTGATGCATGATTCAACCATGGTGCATCAAACTCTCAAAAATCATTGTTCGGTCTACAAATGGAGCTTTTAAAAAAAATCATAATTAATGGCGTGAGGTAATTGATGCAGACTGTTAGAGGTATTGAGATATTTGTGTGGGAATGATTACTCTAGTTGATAATTGAGATACATCTTGTTATTCATCATGACTAAGGCACTCAGCTGTCAAATATAGGAAGAAAAACACTTACAAAAAAAAGTATATTTCAAGTTCATTTTATTCATTATACATAAGTAAAGTTCAAGTATATTTAGGTGTATTTATGTAGTAAGTACTTCTGTCAATATATTAGTATACTCGTTTACTATTTCAATACTAATGGGACAAAATTGGCCCACATTTTAGTGTATAAAAGTATACTTTTTAAGTATACTTTAAGTGTAACAGTAGTAGGCTACACTTTGAGTACACACCTAGTTTACAACTGATTTTCATTTGTACTGCAACTATCCTACAACTGAACTTATATACTGATATGTCTCGTTTCCACCGAGCGGTACGGTAGAGTACAGATCAGTATGGTACGCAATTTTTGCTGTTTCCATTGTCAGAAGTTGTGAATGGTACTCTAATTCCAAACTGTAAGGTGCCACTACTTTCCGGCATACACCACACCTATTAAGTAAGGGTACTGTTGGCAGTAGAAACGCAAGCAGGCTCATAGTTTACCGTCCCGAATCGTACTGAACTGTAGTGTACTGTCCTGTGCTGCTCGGTAGAAACGGGGCATTAGTTTACTAGTTAAATACTTGTAGCACATTTTTTAGTTTATGAAAGTACACTTTGAAGTATACTCTCAGTTAACTACTAGTTTTGTAGTTTTATACTCCAAGTATACTTGTAAGTTTTCTTAAAGTGAACATAACATCATACTTGTAGTTTACTAACATATATTATTTTTGCACTTTAAGTATACTACTATGTTCCTATTTAGGTATTAATTTGTTTACTTGAAATATGTGACCCTGGTCACATGGGTCAATTTTCTGAAATTGAGATTTATACATAATCTGGAAGCTGAATAAATAAGCTTTCCATTGATGTATGGTTTGTTAGGTTAAAACAATATTTGGCCGAGATACAACTATTTGAAAATCTGGAATCTGAGGGTGCACAAAATTAGAAACATTGAGAAAATCGACTTTAAAGTTGTCCATTTATGTTCGCGATTGTGCTGCAGTCACTCATAAAAATAAATGTTTTATATATTTACGGTAGAAAATTAACTAAATATCTTCATGGAACATGATCTTTACTTAATATCCTAATGATTTTTGGCATAACAGAAAAATCCATACAATGTATTGTTGGCTTTTGCCATAAATATACCCGTGCTACTTGTGACTGGTTTTGTGATCCAGGGACAACACAAAAATTAACATACTTAGGAACATATCGGTTTTCTATATAACTCAGTATTTTCAAATAATGTAAGTTTATAAGACAGTATGTAAAAGTATGTGAAAAAAGTATATAATATGCTACTTAATCAAAAGAGTAAACACAACTACAAGCCTATAACTTAGAAACTACAAGTAACCTATATACTAAATTATACTTTTTAAGTACCAAAAGTGTACTTAAGTGTAATTTTAAGTATATTTCCGAGAAGTACATAAAAAATAGACTGATAGAATACTTTCTTATTTTTAGTTTAAAAGAAGTATACCAATAGGGAAGTATTGTGTGGAAGCTATGGATACTTCTGCAAGCCCATGATGTAAAAATAATAAGTAATAAGTCTAAAACTAGTAACCGGAGCTTATTTAAAACATTGTTCTACTCTAGCGTATACTGAATACTCATTCTCCTGCGTTAACGACTGAGCTGGATACAGAGGATGTATTATTAGGCATCATTAATTGCTTCTTCCTTTACCATCATTCTCCTTTAACTTTCTCAAGTGTAAACAACATGTGCTGGATCATATTTCCGGCTCAGCGAAGCGGCAGAGGACCCGTTCAGGAACTGCTGTCTGCAACACTTTTGTAACTCTGCTTATACAACATGACTTCAGATGGCCGTCAGGTCAGGTGGGGAGAGCACAGAGGTCATAACATAAAAGACACTGAGGGGGTGGAAAGTAAACAGACTTGAAAAGCCCCAAAAAGAGGTTTAGTGCACCATTATAGGCGAATACAATAGGACACTTGGTGAAGTGGGACACTTTGTTTTATTACTTTCATTGTTGTTCATATTCTGTAGTGGAGATATTTTGCTATATAAAATGATATTGAGGGGCTAAACCATTTGGGATCAATTTTTTGTTTTTTTAAAAGCCAATGACAAATGTCTCACTTTACCTGTAAACTAAATTAATACTTTTACACAGCAATGGCACATTTAATGGATCAAAAGTAAACAGTAAAGACATTCATTATGTTCCAAAAGATTTTGCAAATTAGAATATGCATACTAGAATGATTTCTGAAGGATCATGTGACACTGAAGAATGGAGTAATGGTCTAAAAATACTAAAAAATCAGCTTTTCCATCACTGGAATAAATTGTTTTAAAATATTTTTTTAATAGAAAATAATTTTAAATAATATTGTAATAAATTTTGGTCACCGTGATTTTGCCAAGTTTGATGATATGTTCCTGGACCAACTAATTTTAGTTGATTCTAGAACAACATTCCTGTCCAAAAATTTAATTCTAACCATATCCCTACCCCTAAACTTAACCCTACCCATAAATCATCCCTAAAAGTAGGAGGAAATGATAGGTGAATAACAATGATGTAGAAGCACCATGGTTGTATGGCTAAAAATGACATAAACTGTAAACTTTTCCCTCAAATCTGATTGGTTGATTGGAATGTTGTTCCAGGATCAACAAAGATGTTAATCATTTAGAAAAGGCATTGTCCATTAGGTGGAAGTATTGTAGATAAAAGCTATATACCAAATCGGCTAGATCTTGGTTTATGTATGGAGTCCATTGTTTGGCTGTACAGTATGTAACAACTGTGCTTTATTCATTATATCTGGTCCTCTGGCTCAACCACTTGTATTGTTTAGTGTGCATGAATAAAGCACTGTATATAAATTCCTCCAAAACATCCCTATAAGATATTTAAGCATTTGATAAGATGTCTATCTTTACCTGCAACAAACCCTCAAGTCTGACTCTTTTCAAAGAGTAAAAGACTCTTTGTGTTTTGTTTACTGTTATGTTATGTGATGTTAGGTTTTTTTTTTTTTTTTACATAAACCCAAACTTTTATGCTCAACAGTCGCTGTTCTGTCCTGCAGCCTTGGTGGTTGGCATTTTAATTGTCTTTCGTAAATATCCAGAACAGGGGCCAAGTGTGGAGTCCAGCACGTTCATCATAAACTGTGATAAACCCACATGAAACTGGAGCACTTTTACAGCAGCTGTCGCGTGCAGCTGGTAACAGGAGAGCTGTCTCCAGACCCAAACATGTGGCGCTACCTGTCCATTTCAAATTTCATGCACACGAGGCAGCTGCCAGGGCTCTTAAAGCCAAAGATACGGGCAAGGGCAGACTGTAAAAAACGGTCATCAGCCACACTAACAGTCCTCTGGGATGGTTAACATATGTCTAATCACATCAAGCTGGCTGAGGATGGACAGAGGCACTGACGCTAACAGTGGGTCAGTAGTCAGATAACATGCCACGGCATGTCTGCAGAGAAAGGACAGATTTTAATCATTAAGGGTCCTATCATACACCCGGCGCAATGCGTGTTTTTTGCTAATTTCAGCCCGACGCAGTTATCATTTTCACGTCCTGCGCCACGTTGTTTAAATAGCAAATGCATGTGCGCCAATGGGCGTGCTGGTCTGAAAACGAGGTGTGTTCAGGCACATTGTTGGCGCATTGCTATTTTAAGGCAACTGAAATAGACTGCGCCATTGACCAACACAAACCTGGTTTAAAGTCAATGGCGCAATATTGTTTTTGTTATTTAAAGAGCGCGTTAGTAATGTGTGCCTATAGGCGGGTCCACAACGTGCGTACACTCTGCTTATTACACACACAGGGAAGCGCAGCAGCACACAAACATGCCAAATATTACAAATAAAAGGATTACAATGTAAAATATTAATATTGTGTACATAAAGATGGGGTGGAATCCGGCTTGTCCCGTAAATGGTCTGCTTGCGCGCTTTAACCTCATGCAAGAGCAGATTAGTTTGCGCTCTGGAGACGTGTTCAGTCTTTCCGCTTGCAAATTCCGCCATGTAAATAGCAGATTTTTGATTACATTAAAGGTGCTGTATGTAGATTTTCTACCAAAACGAATCCTTTTTTTATTGCCTGTGTGTGAAGGGGTTGTAATCTCACATTAAAATTATCCACTTTGCGGGTTTTGCTATTACCTCTGAAAGCAAGTATTCTTATTTTTATGTGAAGGTCCCGGGTCGGATTTACCGCCAGTGACGTCACCTGCATGCGCGCTCCCGAGTCCCGAGCCTCTCGCCTCGTCTAGCCTACTGACTTTGCACTCAACAGCGACGACACTGCAACTTATGACATGGACTTATGACTTATGCAACTTATGACATGTCTGATAACACTAAGAAACGACCTGCGCCCAGCAAAACACAGACTCCAACACAAACTCCACATATTGATTAAAAAAAAAAAAAAAAAAAACGTTTTTTTTCTGCTGAAGCTCGTAAGGCCAGACGTGAATCGGATGAACTTCAGGTAAAAAACACGGATCAACATCGGCAGGGCATTTGAATAATAGAGAAACCTTATCTACAAACCTAGAATGTACATTTCCTGAAGAAAATGTGAAGTGGTGCTTGCAGTGGCAAAATTCAGCACGGTTGATAGGGTTCCATACTTATCATGGTACAAGCATGGAGCATTAGTTCAAC
Organism: Scardinius erythrophthalmus; assembly: GCF_964197995.2. Classification (NCBI taxonomy): domain Eukaryota; kingdom Metazoa; phylum Chordata; class Actinopteri; order Cypriniformes; family Leuciscidae; genus Scardinius; species Scardinius erythrophthalmus. The sequence goes on from NC_138240.1 coordinate 18,215,249, forward strand.
GTCAAGCTGATAAAAGTAGCCAATTATTTTAACGTTGCAGTGGGAGTTTACCTGAGTTTCCAGCATGTTGTGGGATGCTTTGTGTGTTACGTCCGGTTGCGTCTCAGTCTGGCCGGTACCCACAGTGCTCGCTCATAAATTCGAGCACGCGTAACAGAGCACGCGCTTGTAAACTTATTGGTTGCAATCTGAAACATCACCGCTAGAGGCCGCTAAAAACTACATACAGCACCTTTAATATTATTCATGTGAAAAAATTAGTTATGTCAAAACTGGTCTTGTAAATACAGTGACGATTTTAAGGCTTTATGCAATGGCATTTTGGTGACTGTTTTATAGTTCCTCACTGTATGTATGATTAAATGATGAAGAATATAATAAATAAATGAGGTTAATATAACAAACTGTTTTAACTTCATACCTTTTACTTATAAAAAGAGCATTTCTGTCAGGAGCACTATCGTCAAATACGATTGACAATTAGCATACAATTTGGATTAGCGGTTTGGTTCTGTTCTGGGCAAGAACTCCCTGCGCATTCATGCAGCCTAGCATGGATAAGAGCAGGGAAAGCAGCAATAACCACTCTTAGGGTAAACAGAACCAACATGAATGTATTGCAGATATAATTAATTCAAAATTTAAGTACAACATAATTTGAGAATTTATTCTGATTCAAAGGGCACTCAGAAGGCCAAATCCTGACTGACGAGAGGAGGAGCTGGGGGTGGAGAAGGGTAATTCGCTCCTGAGAAACGCGATAGCTGCTGATAATACTGAAGGACCTTATATATGTATACAGTGATAGTCGTCGCATTTCTAGACGTGGATCAGCTGAGAGTCAGCTGATGCGAGCTTGACTAGCTTGACCTGCCAGAACTGCTACAACATTTTACCATAAAAGTATACACATTTCCTGGAAAAAGAATGTAAATTCTAAGATTATTCAAACTTTTTTTCTAGTTCTACTCAAATACAGTATTTAATCAATTATTTATTTTACGGATAATACTAAATATTTAGTACTATATAAAGTATCAGCAAACCAATTTACGGTGACCAATTTTGTATATCCTTAGGCTACACACAAAACAATATCATATAATAGTCTTTTGTGTATGTTTTTGATCTTCATATGAGTCAAGACCGTCTTAATAACCTGCTAACTGAGTCATATTCTACAGCCACTGATATCAAAAAGAGGCTTGTTGCATTTGAAACTGACACTCGTACACGCTACTGATTGAAACGTCCCTCTTACAGCCACAAGAGCTTTTAAACAAAGCTTTACCATTGACAATAATTACATTGGATCAGTGATTCAAGCACCTCAATCATCTCATCACAAAGAAAAGTTCTTCAAAAGTGAGATCAAAGAGATTTCGGTGGATCTTAAGTTGTCTTTTCTTCACCAAAGACTTCAAAGAGTGATGTCTAACAACGGTTTTGCCAGAAAATAAAGGACTGAGGTATAGACATGCAACGCTGTGGACAAACACTAGAAAGACAGACTAATAGTAGCCTCATTCATGCTTAGTTTCTGCTCTTTTTATGTTTCTACCCACCATCTTCCTTTCTTTCTCTTTTCTCTCCCTCCCTTTATCTCGCTCACTCTCTCTTTGTGTAATGCCATGACAGCATGGTGAGTCAGCTCCCGTTCAGAGCGCTGGACTTTCCTAGCACTGCTGTGATACCCGAGCGCTGTGCAGAAAGAGGCAGCACTTCCCGTCAAGCGCCGATCACTCATTAACCCTCACCTGCACCTCACTGTTCACACACAGGGGCAAAGTTTCTCTGTCCCTGCCTCGCTGTGCCTCACACCTCTCTCTGAATTCACCTCGTGCCATGCCGAGCAGTCCAAACACTGAGCGGAGAGGTGCGTGTGTTATCAGCCCACTGAGAGATTATGCCACACCGGGGTCTCACTGTCTTTCACGTGCACTTGTGAGCTGGTAGATGTGGAAAGAAGGTCGACCTGCACTCTTAGAGCTAAATATTCAGGTATGACACAATCCGAGGGTTCATGCTGGCAGAAGAGATAAGTGTCTCTGGATGGACTGATAACTGTCTGAGAAAAGTAGATATTGTTTGAAACATTATTCACAGGTTGCTGCCAAGGAACAAGGATGAAAGACAAGTAAACAGAACAGGTTACACGGGCTCACTGGTCATTGATTCCTTTAACCAAAATTGTCCCTCTTAAAGGGACATTTCACCCTCCAATGAAATTGTCATCATTTACTAACCTATCTTTTTTGTTAGGATTTTTATCTTACGTGGACCGCAAATGTAGATATTTAGCAGATATCAATTCTTTCAGACTGTCAAGCTAAAAAAAATTTAGATATATGACTCATGTGCCATACCTTGTATGACAAATTTTGAAGTTAATTAATAGAAAATCCTTTCTTCTACCATTTTTTACTTATTTTTTTCTTTTATTTTTTCTGATTTTCCAAATATCTTCTGACAATGCTAGTACCATTAATATCAGATGTAATATTTACATTAATGAAAGGTTTATAAAGTTAAAGTGTTGGTTGCTAAATTGTACAAATACATTTTTTGAAAATATATAAAAGTGCAAATATGTGTGTGTGTGTGTGTGTATATATATATATATATATATATATATATATATATATATATATATATATATAATGTGCTGTCAGATTTAGGAAAATCTGAAAAGAAAAAAAAACATAAAAATGAATTGAACCAGTTAATTGTACTAAACAACACTAAACATAAATAAATAAATAAATAAATAAATAAATAAAAATTAGGATGCATATTTAAGTTTACTATTATCTCCATGCCACACTTTTGTATTTATATTTTCGAATTTTTAAACAAATCTACAATAAAAAAATGTATATATATTATATATTTGTATTTTTTATTTTATTTTTTTTAATTATTGTATATATATATATATAAAGTTGTCAAATGGAGATAAAATAATTGGACTTTAAAAATTCTTAAATAACCCTTCTTTATAGCCTATATATATATATTTTTTGTTCTGTCATTTATTACAGTTCTTTTCAAATTTGAGTTCTGATAGCCATCTCAGACACAAATTGGGTGGGACAGAACATTTTTAACGCAGCCACTGCATGTTCTTCAGTGTATATGCACACACAGCACCATTGTGTTTTCACTGGGGTATATGAAAGCGGCAGCCTTCCAGACTTCATCAGATACGACAGGCAGGTAGATACTCGTTCTGATCTCAATCAATCACAGAGCGCTGTTTGCTGTTATGAGTGCAAACAGCAGACAATCAACAGTCACTCAGTTCAGCAATTTGTCTTTGTTTGGGATGTCAGAAGTGTGTCCTTGTCTGCAGCTTAATGCATCTGTCATGGAGCACTGATAAAAATCTGCAGCATGTGTCACAGGTAAACAGCAGGTTGCTGCGCATAGAGGTCAATGAAACACCTTGGTGTTTTTGTGACAGGTCACAGTCCATCTGTACTTATCTCCGTCTCCGACAGCTGCTAGAGGACAAACTGTCCTGATGTAAAATGAGCAGTGCTGTTGCATGTGCACATGCACGCTTGATTGAACAGAACAGCACCAGTACAATAACACCATTTTCTGCTTTAATGCTGGTGACCTAACCCGGCTTTTATAGTTTAACCAGCAAGACCTTCTTGCTCCACCAGTTTCAGCAAATAGACTACCAGTTGACCTTTTTGTTGGTAAAAAGCACAGCTATGCTGGTCCACCAGCATGGAAACTCATGCTGGTCTACGTCATTCAGGTGAGTGACCTTGTCTCCAGCGTAAAGTTATTGCAATAATATTAATGATAATATTAATAACCTTAATTAAATATTATTATTATAATTATTTACTATTACATACATTTATTGCAATAAAATATTCATCATACATTGTTATTATTTTAATAATGTTAATGTATAATAATAATACAAATATTAGAATATAATACATTTATTATTTTAATAAACTTATTACAATAAAAGAATGCGCATTTAACTAATTGTTTTGCATTTATTCTTATTTTCATTTAAGTCACTTTTGTGAGAAGCATCTAATACTGTAAATAATTGTTTCTGACTAAATTGCAAATTGATTAAATGAACAATCCTGATTAAGGAACATAGTGGTCCTTTAGTATTTCTATCTGTGTCCCATCCCATCTTGATGATCTTAGGGTCACCTGAGGACCTTTAGCCACATTCAGCTCTGGTATAAAGAGAGACACATAAGATGATGTAATCATTTACATTCACTGATGAGCAGAATCTAGACCTGCTTATCTCTGATTTGATAGCAGAAAATTCCCAGTGATAGTTTTCACCAAACAGCCCCTGTTTGTCACTGCTAGAACCTGCAGATTTTTTTTCTGAAGATCTCAGCGTTTTATGACACCGTTCAGAGGTGTTTCCACAGGTGTATAGCGAATGCATGACTGTTTCTGGCGAAACATGGCAGTGAAGTCCCTCTCACAGCGAGTAACCGCAGTGTGCTTGAGGTCTGTACAGCCCCATGCAGGTGCTGGGCGTAAAACTAAACAGGTTTTCTCTGAAGAGCAAGGAAGGAAATTACCACTTATGTTACTTGAGGGAGCTTCAAACTCTGGATTAACTGTAACATCAAACGCTTGAATATTTCCTATAAGCTTAAATTCTCTAATTCGTGCTTTGATATACTTCTTGAGGAACTTGAGAGAGTTCCCCTTATTGAAATGAGCTTATGTCAACATTTGGACCTATTCGCTTATCAGGTTTGAGTCATAGGGTTCATAGGGTTTGTGGTCATACTGAGATAAATTTAAAAAGTGTATGTGAATAGTGTACAGTCACTGAGTCATTATTTTGTGATAATGAACAGCTGACTATGCACTAATTATATGGCTCCTTGCCAAATATATAAATTAACAGACAAAATTTTTTGACTTGATTGGATAAAATAAATTGCCTGGCACAATTATTAGTAATGACATATTATTTCCCTGGTGCAAAAAAAAAAAAAAAAAATGCAAAGTGTACTTGCAGCCAGACTAATTCAGTATACTTCAAGTGTGTTAATGATTAGTTAACCTGAAGTGTGCTATTTTGGAACAACTAATTTTGTACTAAGTATATTTTAGTTGTAATTAAATTGTAGTAAAGCATAACTTTAAGTGTATTTAGTGTACTTTTGAGTGCTAAATTGGAAGTATACCTAGTATACTTTAAGTATATGCCTGTGTAGGCACACTAGTTATGAGACCAGTGTTGGAACTAACACATTACAAGTATCGTGAGATGTAATCAGATTACTTTTTTCAAGTAGTAAAGTACTGCATAATTTTTAAATGTACAACAAAATATCATAATGCAAGTAATGCAAGTTACTTTGTTTTCCTGACATTTCTCCTGTCCACATATTGAGAGAAATCGGGAGTAAGGTGTAATCATGCACAAAATCACAATCAGTATTCCTCAAAATGAATAAAACCAGTGAAATGCAAACAAAGAATAATACGCAAATCCCGCAAAAATTAAATATGTGAAATAACACAAATATACTTTATGTATTTAATCTCACTTTATTAACCAAAGTCTTTGCAGCTGACTTTGATTTTCTAATTCATTCATTCCAATAAGCAGAAATGACTAAAAAACTAAAAAAGCAGTATACACGAAAAGTCCCTGGATGACCTATTACTTCTGTCGAGATTCTGAAGTATGCATTTGATGGCAAAAGTAACATGACGCATTACTTTCCATGAAAAAGTAACCAGTAATGCAATATTGTAACACATTACTTTAAAAAATAATTTTCCCCGACAATGGTAATGACAATTATTTGAATAATTATATTATTTAAAAAAACACATTTTAAAAAATGTCAATTATATGTGGCCATATAATATATTTGTATTTATTTTTGACTATTTGGCCACAGAATGCCACTATTGACCGATCAAAATCAAGTATGCCAGAGATCTGCATAATAAAGCTGTCTACTAGAAGCGATGATCACAAAGTGATGATCACTTTGCCTCATATAGCCTCAAAATTGCACTGTAATGCTGAAGAAGTCATTAAAAATGACCATTAAAATTGACATTCAAACATTAAAATGCACTTTTTGTCCTGACTTAATATAAGAAAGCTTTTCAGGAGTCCACAATCAACTGTCATTATAATTACTGGAGCGTTTAACTGTGGCAGTGAGTCATTAATTGTAAATGTGGCAGACTGACAGATTGTGTCACTGTGGGTTAGGCAGTGATCTCATCATGACTGGACTTACACCAGCATTATGTCCTCAGAGCAAAGGGACATGGTACCGATTCAGAGCAAAGAAAAGGTCTGAAAATTAAGATACAGTTATTGGCATAAGAACCCATTAACAAAATAACTAGTAAACTTGCACAAAACCAGCACAATCAAAATTTGTGTCAGACACTATTCTTAATAATTGTTTAATCACACTTGGCCATATTTGGCCTTCGGCTCATAAAGGCGCCCAGTGAAAACGGACACACTTTGTAACAAAAGAGAGTATAATAGGCAACATTTTGCAAGACTGATGAGTGTTCGTTTTCATCCAAATGAATCTTTTGTTGAGATGACGGCTGACCCAGAAGCTCACACAACGGCCCCATCATTCTGGGTCATGCAAAACCATCTGCCCCAGCACACGCCCCCACAGAGGGTGTGATTGTAATTTAATCACTGCGCAGTCTGACAATGTAAACTCTCTAATTACTACACAAAACAGAAAGCGACTGAGCGCACAGAGTCAAGCACTGCATGTGGCTGTTATTGCAAATTTAGTTTTAATAGTCAGAACAAATTAAGCCAAGTAGATTGTCATTTGACTGTACAGTTTACTAACCCCAATTAACCCCAACAAAGGGGTTTATACATAATGCCACTAAGTTTATATTTATATTTATTCATTTAGCATGAGTAAACGGCTCTTTGATAATGGCATATATTCCACTATATATATATCATTTTTCAAAAACATAATATTTAAATGTATGTTTTTATCATTATATTGCAATAATGACCAGCTGACTGTACATTATATGTCGATTAGGACTGATTTGTATTTGCCCTATTATGGTAAATCAGCACAACTGTATAAGTCACATCAATATGTCAGATGCAGACCCCTCAACTGAGCCTCTTTTGTGTTGTGTCAATGGAGATGGATGTAACATGACTGCCCCCCCCCCCATCCCTCTTTGAGGGGTGAAAGTGTCTCATTCTGTGCTCCAACTCATTCTATTCATTTGCAAAGCAGCTATTTGGGCCAAAGCGTGCCCTTTCTTCCCGGCGCAGACCCACGCACACTTCTCTCCCCCTCCCAAACCACTGTATCCACTCCTGTTCCTCCAGCCAGCCATGTGTTAGTGAAAGAAAGCAGAGTCAGATTTCCAGTGCAGGAGCAGCAGCTGCCGCTGTGCCACACACCAGAGCTTTCAGCACACGTACAGCATCAGCCCGTCCCTCTCTGAATGTCCCTAACTGCTGCTGATTTTGCTCCTTTTGTCCTTCCGGTTATGTGTCTCTGCTGGAGCATTGCTCTGGATGAGCCTGGGTGCCTGTCTTTGTTTGTGCGCTCAAAAAAAAAAAAAGAGTCCTAACTTTAAGACTTGTGTATTTGAATTGCATATAAAATTTATATCCATTTGAATTATGAAGTTTTAACATAAACAAACTAATAAACTTAAAGGAGAACTCCGGTCAATTTTAACATTGAGCTAATTTTTTTTTGTACATTTGGAGTGCTGTCAATACAGAGAACAACGACAAAAATCGGTGTTGCCTACACCGTGTTATCCTCTTTTTAAAATTTGCACCCTGTTGACTTAAATGGGGCAAGTTTTAAACCAGCTTTTAGCCTCTTAACATCCTTGATGTGTCATTACAAGTGCACAGCTAATGTGTGTGATTCCTTCAGAGTGAACACGGCAAGTCGATTGTCGAGTTCACGCAACAGTGCTTAGTTACCAATGATCACGCGCGTGAACTCGACAATCGATTACTGTGGACTTTGACCGAAAACAGGATGTAAATACAGGTATGTGCGCTGGCTGAATTAACATCACTTTTATTCATATCTTTCATATCTACTGCAGTCAGATTCACCCGTGATCACTCTGAAGGAATCACTCACATGACCTGTGCACTTGTAATGACACATCAAGGATGTTAAGAGGCTAAAAGCTGGTTTAAAACTTGCCCCATTGAAGTCAACAGGGTGCAAATTTTAAAAAGAGGATAACACGGTGTAGGCAACACCGATTTTTGTCGTTGTTCTCTGTACTGACAGCACTCCAAATTTACAAAAAAATTAGCTCAATGTTAAAATTGACCGGAGTTCTCCTTTAAAGTGGTGCTGCATATTTGTCAGTCATACATAAATTAAAAGGGTAAGATTTAAGCACTCAACAAAAATCATGCCATCATTTATTATAAACTATTTGCTGGGGTTGACCAATGTTAAAATTTTGGCCGATACCGATAACCGATAATTCTTTATATTTTAAAGCAGATAATCAAAATATTGGCCAATAAATCTAAAACCAAATTTTTACATACATTTTGAAAGCCTGATTACAAAAACAAGTCTTGCCATCAAAAACCATGTCCCAAGCACACAATTATAATTTTCTCATTATAATTTTATGAAGCCTATATGACAGACTTGTGCTGTGCATGTTGTGCTAAACTGTATTTTCCTTTTTTGAAGTGATTGCAATCATATTTCAAGGAATTCAAAACCTCAATGGCGCAAGGTGCGCATCTGAAGTGTCTCATCTGAAGGAAATAATCCATTATTTATTGGCTTTAATATATGTCGACCAAATTTCTCATCAGGCCGACAACGATAACATTAAAAATGATCATATAAACAATCATCAAAGATCATATATCAAAAATATACCGATATGGTAGTCGATATATCGTGCATCCCTTTTGCATCACAATTTGATTTCAATTAAATATTAATATTTTCAAAATGCATTATTCCAAATTGCTTAGATCCATCATAAATCTATTCATTGTGAAAACAATTACATTTATTTAGTTAAAAAAGTATGAACTTGCAACAGGCAATATTTAATTGGTTAAATGTATGAGATTGAAACTAATTGGATTTATTGATGATAAATAGGCTTTGTAAACCTGTGACAGGTGGAGCCGGAGAAGACCGGAATCTTAACCATTTCATTTATGTATGACTGGCTAATGTGCATAACATTAAATGTATTAGTTTGTTTTTGTTAAAACTGTGCAGTTCAAAAGAATATGCAATTGAAATAAATGTTACATTTAGACAAGGCAGGGAGAGAGAGATTGTGTGTGTAAGGGGGGTTCTATACATTGTCTCTGGAGCCACTGCACACGTGCTAACATCTCTGTAATCTTTCCGAGCCAAAGCCACCGAGGCCTGAGGCAAGGGCAGCTGTCGAGGAAAAGGAGGAGGGAATCCGAGAAAGAGAGAGAGAGCACAGCTGTCAGTTTCATCAATCTGCCACTCATTTGAAACAATAGAGCTGGAGGTTCAAGAGGCTCCTCACTTGACCCAAATTCTCTTTAATGTCCACTTTTTCAGCAACAGTTTGCAACACACAATACAGCGATACATGACACCTTCAAACGCATCCATTAAGCAGGCCACTGATAGACACTGCTGCTGGGTTATAGAGTACAGTGGGGCGTATGGTTGGCAAATTGGACCACTTTATCCATGTAATGATGCTATTGTATGACACTAGATTGTCCCTTCTGCACAAGATCAACTTGCTATTCACTACAATGATGGGCAATGTGGCTATTGTATATTACATGACAACTTTGTTTTCATAAAACAGCTGGCTATTATTACGGCAATCACAAAAAAAGAAAGAAAGAAAGAAAGAAAGAAAGAAAGAAAGAAAGAAAGAAAGAAAGAAAGAAAGAAAGAAAGAAAGAAAGAAAGAAAGAAAGAAAGAAAGAAAGAAAAAAGACTGGACATGTCTCTGCTGCCAAGTGAGATAAAAGTCTTTAAAGATGTCTGACTGCAAGGTGAAACAAGCATCGACACTAAAGTGTCTAAACTATAGTTTGGGTACAAAATTGTCTTAAAATGAACTAAAATCTATGGGAAACCTGTTTTTAGGGCACTGAAAATGTTTGGGTTTGGGTTAGTCCATAGCTATTATAATTAGCTTTATATTAAAACAAAAGAAGTGTACGGTTTGTTTACCGTGAAAAATGTCTAAATGAGTATTTATGTCTTATTTTCCAGTTTAAATAAGAAATACATGAAACAAGATCAATGTTTTCGAGAAGCAACACTGCAAGATATTAGCAGTTCCTTGTTGTCTGACAATGTATCTTCAACACGAGTGTATTTTGTATTACTGCATTGGCAGAATGACTTGAAGTATTGAAAAAAAAAATACTCCAGTAAGACAAAATAGACTTATATTCAAGATACGTTTGAAAAGTCAGTGCTGCTCTCAAGTGCATTCATCAGTTTTTAGGTTTTAAAAAATGTATACTAGAAAACAATTAAATTAAATACTCATTAAAAGTCTTTTTTTTTTTTTTTTTTTGCAGTGTAAATCAGTGTAAAATCAGCCATTGTGCATGTCTTGATGTCATTCATGCACCTAACAGCCAAAACACAGCTTTCAAGTGTGTGTGTGTGTGTGTGTGTGTGTTTAGCATGAAAACAGGTGTAATGTAAGTGGGTAGCGATATAGAGATATATTCTGCTTTGGATGTGCCTCCTGGAGAACAAAAATCTATGTTTTTTTTTTTGAGCCCTTGTTCAGTGGAGACTGTCTGTGTGGGTCTGAATGGGGATTCTCTCCCTCGGGCTTCAGACTAACGTTAGTGGAACCGCATTCCCATCTGCTTCTCCCGGGGACCCCCAAATGTCATGAAGGGAGGGAGGGAAGGGATGAAGGTGAATGAGTGCAAAGGGAGGGTCCTTTAAGCCTGAGATGAATAGAGTTGTGCAGAACAGAAGATGTGGGTGCATTATGGCTGCATAATATAAAATCAAATATATACATTATCAGAATAAAAACATAATAATGGGTGCATATCACTAAATACTGTATGGACCTGCTATAGTTATGCAAAATGTCATCATACAAGAATATGTTGTGGGAAGGCAGTTAAAAAAATCAAATAGTGTGAATAATGAAGAGAGATAATAGTGACAAAACTGGCTCTTGTTTTTGTTCAGTTCCAGCAGATAGAGCCTCTGCACAAAATGAGAGACTGTGGTCTACAGATTCCTCTCAGCCCACCCCTCCATCACAGAGGCACTAGAGGCTCTTTAATTTGGAAGACATTACAGCCCACTGCAGACCCTCAGGCACAGGCAAAGCCTTTGTGCTCCTTCCATTAGGTTTGGAGGAAGGACCAGGGGAAGCCTGACCCACCCATCTCTGCTTCAAGAGCATATCCCCCCACTACAAGCTGTGTGTGTGTGCTGCTGCTGATGAAACCTTTTCAGTTCTACCCCGCAACCATGGCTATCTTATTACCACAGTGCAGCAAGTTCACCTTTCCACTTCCTCTTAAACATTTTTTTTTTTTGCATTCTGTCTGCATTCATTCTCTTTTGTCTCTGTCTGTTGCATTAAGTTGCACGGTGTTGCACAAGTTTTACCAGCTGCATCCTGTGTGTCTGAAAGCCTGGTGCTTTTAGCCATCTCGTCGCTGTTTACACAAGCAGCGTATGCGGTTCACACACGCATGGCAGCACCTGCACAACATCATGCAATGCAGAGCAGCTGTAGGGTGTTTACAACACTGTTTTGTAATTATATATATATAAAATTATATATTTTTTGCAGCTTCTTTGTTGTTGTTGTTGTCGTTTTTATGACAGCCTGTAGTTTATTTAGTGTCAAGCACATTATCTAAGTGTAAGTGTAAGGAAAGTTCTAAAATGATTTCCCACTTGTGGACTCTAGACTGTGAGTCATTTTCCTGTAAGTCTTTCATAATGCCTGTTTGTAAACATGCTGTGAAGCTGAAGCTAATATATATTTACTTTTGTACACAATATACTAATATATTATATTAATTCTATATTAATATATTATATTTATAAATCAATATATATATATCAATAAATTATATTGATTATATATACATTAAATAAATAAATATGTATTCTATATAGACTAAATAGAATAATGTTTTATATATTATTTTACAATAAAAATTCAAATACTATGCTAATAAAAGTTAAACTGTTTATATATGTACACACACACACGCACACATATATACATATATATATACACATATATATATATATATATATATATAAATAAACTACATGGGCTAAACAAGAGGTAAAGATTAAAGACCCTTCCTTATTGGATTTTTTTTAGAACACTGATAAATAGCCTATGTTTACTACAGTACTGCAGGATCTGTTCTTGGACTCGGAGGAGTACAATAAAAGTTGCAACTGTTCTACAGTCAGTCTCTGATTGGCTAACAGCTTAGCCTGTCTCCAAAGCAACAGTGTATCAGGACAAAGACACCCTATCAAGCATCTTCAGTGTGCATCATCTCAGAGAAAACAAGTCTATGTATTGAACGCCCTTGAACTTTGGCAGCCAGAGAAACTATTTTGAACCCTGACAGGACTGTTGTCATTTGTACGTTTTTGCACCCTAAAGACACAATCAGTTACGCATTAATCTAAGTTAAATATTTTTAAAGTGAGAATATTAGAGACACCTTTGAAGACTGAGAATGAGAAAGATATCCAAAATCAATATTGCAATTTGACCTGTAGCACACGACCCTGTTTATCCAGGATATCAAAGGCGATTCATCTGATGTGGGACGTAGACCGGATCACTGGGATGCAAAAGGTAGATGACAAACACAAATGACATCATCACAGGGGGTCGTGAACTCCGCTCACCCTTTTTGAGCCAAATAAAAAAACAAGCTTAATAAAAACACCTCTTTGATCAAAACAATAATAACTCTGTTCAAAACTCCTTCTCTTTGACACAGTTGAGCAATCCTCCAACAGCCAATCAGAGCTCTGTTACCACCAGCAACAACCCCTACGCCAGCAGGGCAATGGATGCAGGCTTCTGATTGGTCAAAACTCCACAAGCACTGCGCTGACAGCCCCTCCCTCTACTCGTTCACATCCACACAGATTAAGCAACATCATCAAAACAAGTCAAGCTTAGTTTTGTTTTCCTGTAGCATGGCTCCGCACAACAACAGTGGGCTGTGTTTTGCTATTTGGTGGAAAGAGATTCTTGTGTTAAGGGAAGAGGAGAGTAATAGGGAGAATCCTTGTTGCTAGGGTTACAGCGTTCTTTGAGGAAGCAGGAATGATGAGATCGGGTGAAATATAACCTGTACTACTGAAGGCAGGGTGTTGCATCAGATACATTATGATTCAATCATACTGGAAAAAAGCATCTGGCTGCAAGTGCATATTAAAGTTGTGTAAATCACGTGAATATTTCATCCTGCACACTTGATGGTGCAATATATATTTATTTATTATATATTTATTTGATTTTAAATTTAAACAAATATTATTAGTACGTTTGTTTATTATTTAAATGCATTTTTATTTTATTTATTATTGTTTTTATTTTTCTATAATACTATTTGGATCAGTTGGGTACAGCTAATCAAAATGGTTATGGTAAAATGCTAATTTTAAAAAAAGTTACTTAATAAATTTTAATAAATCACTAATCATTTGTAGCCTATAAGTTGTGTGCATTGCATTATTTTTTTGTGTTATCTTTAAACTTGTACAGGATATTTTGGCAAATATTTTTTTTTTTAATTATTATTATTATTATATTCCTTTTTTATGTTTTTGGACAAACTGGGAATTGCTCATCAAAATGGCCATGGCAAAATGTTAATTAAAAAAAAATTACATTAAAATATTTATAGTGATAAAAATTTGTGTAAGTTGTGCATATGGCCTTGTAAGTTGTTTTACATTACCTGTGTAAATTCATATAATATCTCTATAATGTTAAACACTATTAAATATGACCCTAGTCAAAGGATGTAATTACTAACTGAAGGGTGGGGAACCTCTCCACACGGGATCAATGTCAATATCACACTGATGTTGTTGGGAAGGCATTCGAGAGAGAGAGAGAGAGAGAGAGAGAGAGAGAGAGAGAGAGAGAGAGAGAGAGAGAGAGAGAGAGAGAGAGAGAGAGAGAGAGAGAGAGAGAGAGAGAGAGAGAGAGAGAGAGAGAGAGAGAGAGAGAGAGAGAGAGAGAGAGAGAGAGAGAGAGAGAGAGAGAGAGAGAGAGATGCTTTGAGTGTCTCACTGTTTACTACTGCTTGTTTGGACATGTCAAGGGCATCAGTTGGTGACCCTGACCTTTCAGATCCATCTGTTAGGAAAACAAAACTTTTTCCATCACACACTGAGCAGCTTCAAAATGTCGTTTTTCCTTTTTATTTTCTCTACAATCTGTTTTTAGCTCATTTGTTTGCTCTGTACACCTGCCTGTGTGCAAAAGGTACAGAATAAACTCAAGAGAATCTAACTCAACTGTCAGTCGTCTGTTCGTTTTGATCTATTGATCACTGTAATGGCCAAGCTGTAGCTGGAGCTTAGACCATCATAAAGATCTCTGGAGTCAGTGAGGCTTCTAGACTCTTTGATACCCCTGTGTAATCCTGTTAAACTCTAGGGCTTCTTGCACTGAGACAGTTCTATCATATCCTTTTGGATTAGGGAACTATCCCTAGTGAATTGGAGAGGCCCTTTAATCTGTTTAGCTGAATCAAGCAGACTAGAAATTAGTTAGTGAGACTGTAATATTGATAACTGTAATATAGTGAGGCGCTAAACTAACGTCTCATGCATGCGCACAGCATTTTTATAACGCCATGTCAAATATACGTTTAAAAACGTGACTCAAAAAAACCCTGGATAATTTTTCATTCAGTGCTGTCGCATTAAAAAAAAAGTGGAATGGCTTCTCGAACAAGAAAGAAAATGAAGGGCAGGACTTAAAGGCACAATATGTAACTTTTTTGCTTTAAAAATAGCAAAAATCACTATATCTATGTTATATATTTTTTTTAGTTGTGTACTTACATTATCCCGACTGTTTCCAACAACTTTCAAACCAGGAAAAATTTTTCAATTTAATTCGAGAAACCCGTTTCTTTATTTCCGTTTTGTCACCGCCAATGCCGTCATATCCGCGTTGTCCCTGGTTTCCGCTCGTGTTGCCATGGCAACCAGAACTATGAACCAGAGCCCTCTGATAGTAACCAAAGCGACTGATGCGGACAACTTTGTAGTTTGCAATGTATATTTGCACGCTGTTGTTGTTTCGTTTAAACATTATGGACCATGGCAAGCAGACTTTGGATAAAAAAAGGAGAACTAAAACGAGAATCAATATCAGCTCGGTGTTTTCGAGATGCCGAGAGCTCCCATAGACAGTATATAAACGAGAGCTCCACGTCCGCGACTTCGACCGCTCCTACATGTACTTTATTAAACAGGTGAGCACATTTACATAAAACTAATCAATGTTATATAGTTCAACAATGATAAAATGTCAGAATATGATCTGTATGTTATTCTAATGTTGATCTACCTTACTGCTAGTCTCATACAGACAGACTAACACATACATTTCAACACATTCAAATGCAGTTTAGTGTGATAGTGTAATGTTAGACCAAGTGAAACAGCACTGCGTTACCTCACAAGTTTAATTTGTCTAATAAACTGACCTGTAAGTAGTAATTCTGCGTGTAGTTCGGTAGAATGAAATGTCCATATTCCTTTTATATCCGCGGGACTCGCGTCGCGTGCGGAGCTGATAGCTGTCTCTTAGCAATCCCGAACTGCTTCATATCACAGTCATGATAAAAGCATCGATGTATTCAGTCATCCATAAACATTATTAGATCGGTCGGCTTGACGTTGACGACAAGATCCATAATTCTTAGCAAATGTTGCGTCATCAATCTACGCCTTTGTTATTGTAAATAGGTTAGCGACTCCTAGTGGCGAAAAGTGCCATACTGTACGTTTAATTTTGTCCATCGCGTCGGTGAACGCTGCAAGAGGGAGGGGAAGTTATTTTGGTTAAAGATTAGTTTGGATAAAGATTATGAAGGCACGAATTAAAAAAATAATACAAGTTGTTACAGTTGTTTTTTATATAAAAAAACAACTGCTCCTTCTGGAGTTTTCGCATGAGGGTGAAAAAGTTCCCTATGCAGATTTTGCTTGTTCAAGTTGGTCACGTGAATTTGGCGCATTGACAGACAGAAAGCTGCTTAAGTGACTTCTGTATGAGCTGTGCTTCATACATCGCTACATTATTTACAATGGACATTTGATTTTTATTGGCCCGTGACATTTCACCCAATTGTCACTAATGTGACTGGACCTTTACACCTGGACCTTGTGCCAGTCAGATACCAGTAAAAAAAATGTAGTCACTCTTATAACACCTCAAGAATTTCACCTCATACTTCTCTTTATTGGCCCCTGAATTATTCTGCAAACATTTCTTGCATTTCTGTATGAAATCTTTGTGAGAGTTCTTTTATTTAAACACCATATGTAGCTCGCATTTGGCAATCTGCTGTACCTGCAGTGGCATCTGGCACAGACTTTCAGATATCTCAGGCATGTGGAGAGGCACATAGTGCCGATATCGCAACATACCTATTGCATTTCACGTCTGTATACAGACAAATCATGTCTGTACAGTTCTGCATTTGATACTGATATTTCATGAATGTCCGCTCTGCATTCTGAAATAACTCACATACATGCTTATACTGACATAGTTAGGCGTCATATTTAAACATTGCCAAATTTGTCACCATGCTTTTCCCACAATGACAGCATTGTACAGACACATGACTACAAAAGATAACCTAAACATGTCAGGAATTCTGACGTTGTCTTCCACCCTGCAGTACTGCCTTAATAGTAGATCAATGGGAAGGAATGCAGAACAATCTGAGCAGCTTGTGATCCATGAATATCCTGGCACTGCACCGCACTCATGCCACACAGTTCTGGCCTGAATGTAGTGTCTGTACCCAGGTGCTGCAATGCTATTCTGGGCCTGTTAGTTCATGTACTCTCAGATCAGAACGGGTTACATAAAGAGACGCCAATCATAATTCAGAAGATCACAGTCTTCTTTGGAATGAAAAAAAAGGCATCTGTTCCACGATACTGTTTAAGCATGCACAATTTGCTTCATGCTTCAGTATTACAAACTTTAAAGAGATAGTTTAGCAAAAAACGTTCTTGTAACAAAAGATATCTTTTCAATGTTTCATCTGTTTTTGTCCACACAGTGAATTTTTCATTTCAATTTTTGCGTGAACTTTAAAAAGGGAAAGATTGATTTGCACAGCCAATTTGAACTCTAAACTTCACTGTCAACTTTATATCTGGACGTATTTACATTAAATCGTTTAGCAGATGCTTTTATCCAAAGCGACTTACAAATGAGGAGAACAATAGCAATCAAACCAACAATAGGGCAACAATATGCAACACACTGACAATAGACAACTGACCTTATTTGCCAACACAATTTCGCTAATGTGACTGCACCTTTAGTCTACCATCATGACCATATGTGTGAAATATAACTCTGAAGAGCATCTATAGTCCAATTAGTTTAAAACAGCATAATACTCTCATATCTTCTCACATGCTCATTAGACCCAGAGAACACTGTCTATGGCTGGTGATCAGAGCGAGCGTTAGTGCTAACAGATGCCAGTACTACTGTCTGTGTTGAGTCTCTAGCTGCAGGGCTTACAAAGGAGGGGCACATGTGTGCATTGCAGACATCAAGCCAGCTGCAAAGTGGTTTTCATGGTAATGTGTTTTTTTCTTGGTGTTTTAAAGCCTTGTGCACCTGTGAACACAAATGAAAAGACACATAATGTTTTAATCAGACGGGAGTAACAAGTCAGTGCAGTTTATAAAGTGGTGAGTGGTATAGGCTAATGCTGAAACTTTGAAACGCACTTTGTGCACGGGGAAGTTTGGTGACCTTACTCACGTTTCCTGAAAAGTACTGTGTGGAACTTCAGTGTGTGGTTTTCACAGAAGGCCTCTTGGTCTCTGAGAAAAACACCAAGCTTCGGGCGGAAATATGTCGAGAAATGTGATTCGTATTGAGAGCATGTGAGGGGACCGTCGCTAGTCACATGAAGCGCATGCACTCTCCCATTGAGCAGGTGACATGTGTGAGTTGCTTAAGTCATTCAGTGAATGCAATCCCACTGTAGGGAAAAAAAATGACCAGACAGTGGAGGGCAGATATATTACAAAGTTCATTTTAAAAAAGTGTGAAATGTGTAAATGAAGTGTAGATACACCACCCCTTCCTCACTAAAAGCTGTTGAGAAAAAGCATTAACTGCGTCTTTGAAACAGACATTTTTCTTGAAATGGTTGTCTGCAAGCCATTGTGCAAGCCATGTGTCTGTTTGTCTAGTCCTTGTGTTCTGCTTGTGGAGTGAACTGTCTGCCTGTCTAATTGGTTTTTAATTGCTCTCTGGTTCATATGTACAGTGAACTGAGAGTGAATGTCAACTGATATTTAATATTCTCATTGGTCACAACTCAGATATCTAAAGTTGTTTTAGGCATGTATGAATACTCCTTTTTAAAGAAAATGCCTGTGGGTGTTTGTTACTAGAATGACCTTAAGGGGATCTCCATGGTACCTCCATTGTAATTGACCCAGTTTCTTGATTTCAATGCAATAGCTGAAGTAAGTTAACTGCAAAGATCAATGAGGGAGTGTAAGATTTTGTTTTTTTGTGAAGCGGCTGTCTGAGGTTTTTTTTTTTTTTTTTTTTAAAGCAGGTGTGCGTTGCTTTGTTGCATGCATGTGCTTAGCTTTCTTGTCAGCTGACTTTCAAGTGCACAAAGACTTTTCAGCCACTATACCTGAAATGCCCTTTTAAGTTTTGATACACTTTCCTTTGGGCATTTGCCATTACACAACACCTGGTGCAAGTATTTGCTGTTAAACACATGCAGCTCTTTCCAGAAAATTGCCAGTGATGTAACTTCTTTCTGAGTCTGCAAGCTGAGAAGCTGACTGGACTGGACAGCGTATCTAGAGATCAAAAAGACCGCAAATGAGTATTTGCCTTACTGGTAGTCTGGCACCCTAGTAAACCACAAACCATATGTACAAAAATTCAGTTAGTAAGGAGAGTCAGCAAAGAAATAGAATTTCCATGAACTTTTTGGTATTAATGTAATAAGATTTTTGCAAATTATTTTTTCATCATTTCATTTTTTATATATATTTATTTTTTTATTTAATGCAAAAAACAGCATATTAGATTTCAAATCCTTTGTTTCCATTTTAAAATACTGACACTGTCTTCATTTTAAAACCTTTACTGTAAAAATAGCTGAATTTCTACTGTTGTTTGGTGAGTTGCAGTTCAATTAGTCATCTAACAGATCTGGCTCTACCCTGCCTCTGCTCCAAATGGATGGTGCAAAACCTACACATGACAGAAGTCAGTCCCCCATTTCAAAGGGGGCCCTTCAGTTGAGCAAGCGGTTTAAAGAAAGCAGCTGGTGCATGGGTGGTGAAAGGTCAAGCAGAACTTGGAGAGATGCCAGTTCCTCTAGTGCAATCACAACCTCTCTTTCCCTCATGTAGACTGAACTGCCCTGAAATCCCCCCATGATGTAACTGGGTGAAAATAAAACACATTGCTGCAAGCCCACATCTTTGAAAAGAAACATACCATAATTGCATTTTAAAGGTATTTATTAAAAGATTTATTGCAAAAATAGGTGGCTTCGTCACCACAATTTGACATTGCATTGTGTATATTTGACAAAATAAAGCACAACTTCATAATACCACCAAATACTGCAGGAAAATCCATTCCCCCACCCAAGGATATCACAAAAGACAAGTTACACTAGTGTCCATGTAATATTTTTCAGATAAGATCCCAAGTGCCCATTCTTCAAATTCTTCAAAATATCACTTAAACTTAGTTCCTCTTTAAAATCCACATCACACCAATTCCATGGTCTCTTCACCTCCGACAATCTTATAAACGGGCTCTCGCAGTCCACCTGTCCTTTTCTCTTCTATTGTCTCCATGATTCCACCACAATAGACTTGAGTGGCACAGGAGCCTTGACTTTTCCATGCTCGTCCCAAAATAAAATCTGAACCTCAGCTTTTCCGGGACGGCCAAACGTACGCTGGGTCAGTCCACTTAGCTTCCCGTTGTGTGGGTAATCCAGACTACATCTCGAAGCTTTTTAGCTTTGCACCGGTGTACCCTTCAGGATGGATGTATTCAACTTGTTTCATTCACGTGAACATGCCAAAGGCATCTCCCATCAGCGTTCCGGCAGAGTAATAGTAGGCACCCATTCGTAGACATTGCGGCTCTCCTCACAGAACAAACCCAATTTCTCAAGAGCAGAATCTTTCCAAGAGTCAGAATTGGGGCTCTTTAGAAGAGAGAAAAAAGAAACAATATTAATATCACATTCAAATGTAAGGTGTTGGCAAGTTGTAGGTGTGTATGCAATGGAAAGGAGGTGATCCACTCACCGTTACAAGTATGCAGTGAGCGTCCTTAGGTTCCTCATCCTGTTCGCTGCCCACGATGTCAGCAAGACGTTCAATGTCATTCACACGAACAATGTTGATGTCGTTGTCGAAGCAGAAGGCTTGAATGAGAGTGAAGTGGATCTGCAAGGCGATGTCACATTCGTACTCCTCATCCGTAGCCAGGACACAGAAAGCCACACTGTCTGGGTCACTGAGGTTGCACAAAGGAGAAATATTGATTAGGGAATGGTTCAACATGTTCTGCTTGCATCTATGCATAGGGAAGACTAGGCAATTGAAAAACCCATAAGGTTTGGTATTCTCTATATTATGGACCTAATTAAAACAAGAACAGATACTTACACATTCATGACTTGTGCAGACTCGTATACCCCAACGGTAAGACAGTCCTGCTTTTTAGCGGAGACCAGGAGCTCCTCTAGTGCTGTTCCTGCACTCTGCATTCTGGAGAACACAACCGGCTTGTTAGTCAATTTACTACACTCAGCATTTGATTGACACAACGCAAAGAACGATAACAACATCAACTGAACAAGACACTCACCTATCAACAGTAGTAGCTGTGTTATCTTGTCCACTATATTCTTCAAAAGTCATTGTTTAAATCCACGTTAAGTCGCGTTTCGCGTGTTTTTTCTCTTCTGTGAGCTGTGAGTTTGTGATGCCGTGTCAAGCGCTGGCTGTGTTTTTATACGAGATCAGCGGAGTTTCTCGGCAGTGGGCGGACATTCCGCTCATACCCGGTTCTGATTGGCTGGCGGCACGGGTGCATGTAAATCGCTCTGATGCAAGTGCTTTGCCTGTAAACAACCCACGTGGGTGTTCAAAATCACTCCATCAACAACACAAAGCGAGCACGGCTCGTACTCTTTCTTACTGCTTAGGTGCAAGTTGTTGAGTTAATTTTTTTGTGTTATTTTTTGTGTTATTCTTTAATCCTCCACCTCAGATAGGCTATAGCAGAATTTTTGTGGCGAAACTCGAATCCCCCATGCACATTTGTTTTTACATTGATTTCTATTGTTTTATCATATTGTATTACTCCATAATCATGAGCCCGCCCCCCCCCCAACCCACACACAAAAAGACTGACTGGTGAGTGTGATCGAGGCACACGCCACTCTTTTGCATTTGTAAAGGAGTCATCCTTACGTGTCCTTGTCACGTGACTGCTTAGCCGGACCTAAAGCAGGAATAATAGCCCCATGTCCCACCTGCCCCTGGCTTTGTTACACCCTGCAAAAAGTGTGTCCAAGTGAGATCAATAGCCAAAACTTTTGTTCCTACTTTTTGTAAGTGAGTCAGTTCAATGCATACATATAAATAGCCAATAACTATCAATCCACCCTTAACCTGTTTAGCTCTCATACATTAATCAATTGATCAACCATTCAGCAAAATCTCGACACAACATAGCTGCACGTTTCAGAATACAAAACCAAGACTTTTTCAAACCAATGTAGAGGATTGGAAGCTCTTTGTAATTATGTATGCAGTACGCTGGATTGCTGGTCTTATAGTCTCAGCCAGGTTTTAGAGAGGTTTTAGGCACTTGTGAGATTGTAGACTAGTTGAAGACTATTTTAAACTGCAACAGGGAAGAGCATATGTCTGTTTGCTACCTTTAAAGACTTTTCTCCGAATGCACCAAACGCTGGGATTACTAATATATATTTCATTATAGCATTGAGATTTTTGGGCTATTATGAGTGGTATTTCGTCCATATTTGAACCATGCAAAGTGTGTAAGGCGGCATCTAGCGGTTGTGCATATAAGCGCGACCTTTCATAAGTGAGTCACGCGCTACACAGATGCAAGATACACATTTTCTCAGGGATGAATATTTGCACATGTCAACACTCCACGAATTCATGCATCTGAAATTAAAGCTGCAGGGTATGATACATGATACTACGGTAAAACTGTACAGCTGATGGTCGAACGTGGAATAATAGCAATAGATTTACTCCTCTTCTAAGCCACCGGTGCAGAACTATGATAGCACAGTGATGCGAGATGTTCTGGCGCCACCTACAGGGACAACAAGGAAGTTACATCACCGATTTATCAGCGTTCCAAATATTTACATTTCCTTTAAACTCTTCTAATTTAATCGTGCTCAAGGATATTTGAGCGATATTAAGGATATTTGTAAACAATATTTTGTACTTCATATATGAGCTTCTTTTAAGGTTATGACTGTGTGTGTGTGTGTGTGTGTGTGTGTGTGTGTGTGTGTGTGTGTGTGTGTGTGTGTGTGTGTGTGTGTGTGCTGGAGAGAGGGTATCCAAAAATGATATAGCCAAGGTACAGATTTGCATCTCAGTTTTGGTTAGTGCATATCAGACAGGATAATTGGTTTCTAGGTTAATTTGGGTTGATTTGCATTTTCTTCTAGCAGCCAAAAGAGGACATGTCTGGTTGTAACCATGGGTTGTAACATGCTTGGACATGCACAGAAGATTGACCTAGTTTCAATGTAAGACTTTTATAGATCACTTTCAAAGAATCCCGGTAGTGTTTTGAAATTAGTTGCATCATATGCAGGGCCGGATTTACCTCATAAATGCTAAATGCATAAATGTAAATATTGTGATGTAGACAAAATAATTTTGTTTGAGGCAGTAAGTGCATCGCATTACGTTTTTGCCAATTTACAGGTTATTTGGTTTATTGTAGCTTTGTGGGCACTATTTTTTTCTGTCATTTGGCCAAAATCTCATGTTGTAGAAGATGAAGTGTTTCGCACAGGCTATTAAAGACAGACAGTATTGGCAAATGCTAGACCAAGACACTCTTCTCCGCTCCTCAAATACATAAAACATTAGCCTTAATGTTTCTTGAGTAAAGAAAACGCTGCACTTATTCAAAGAACACGTTCTTTATTTGCCCTTTTGCATTGCAAACAAGCAGAGACTACTGTCTGCGTGAAGAAGCGCTGGTGGAGTTATTAAGTTTGACTGACAGTTTGAGGATCCAATGGAGATACGAGGTTCAGTCACAAGCTCTTTTTAATACGTTTCATTGGTTAAATATTTGCAAAACACACAGTGACCAATAGTAATGATTTATGAAAAAAATGGAGATACGAGGTTTCTGCACGATGTTTAAAATTTGGTTAATTTAGATAGTAATTGTCTAACAGTGTTTTACTATTAGAGTGAAATAAAAAAAAAATTAAATAAAATAAAAAAAAAGTCCTCGTAATTGAAGAAATGCAAACACTTGTCATGCATAAATCTTACCCTGATCGATTCATATGCGTCATATCTAGAATTATGCACAATTCTTGGCCGTTTCTCAGTTTTCATTGTGATTAATGACAAAAAATGCATGTATTTATAGTAAACTGATCATTTTTAATAGATAATTACATGATCAAGACAGATATGAAGAGTTTTATCAACATTCCAAATTTGTAGACACATCAGTGCATCATATGACCAAAGACTGAAAGAAATCAATAAAAAAGACTGCAATAAAATAAGTCTTTTAAGAGACGAAACAAAATATCTACATCAAAATGACATAAAAATGCTTCACTGACACAGCAGATCATGACATTTGTTTTATATGTATATATACATATATAGACATAAACCCTTTTTTATTGTGTTGATATATGTGCAACACTATACCCCCTCTAAAAGGTACATTTACAGCAGTTTAACGGAAGGGGTTCTAAGCCACAAATAATGCACAAGCAGAAAACAACCTTTACAAAATAATTAGCTTTTCCCTTTTCTAAATACACTCCCATGTCACTATGACTGATATTTCAGTGGTGGAATCTCTTTAAGCATGTGGCTCCCTTATTAAAAAAGGGAAATAATATTTTACTAGATGCCCAAACACCTAAAATGTCTCAAGTAATACAGACAAATGAATACATTTCCTAAATGTACTAAAACTCAATGAGGATGCAATACAGAGTTCAATACAATGTAACTCATTCACATTTACATTAAAATGGAACCATCATTTGTGCAGAAGAAAATTAACAATAATGGCTGGGTTTCATAAAAAGTGCTATTATAGCATGACAATAGATCCATATAAAAAATGAAAAATGGTCAGACTGTGATGCTACAATTAAGAGAAATGTCTATACTGAATCTTTTACCTAAAACAAAGCAAGGTTTGTTTTAGATGCTTTCCTACATTTCATCGGATCGGTGCTGTTGTATTATAACTGATGTGGGTTTCTGCTCCATCCAGCTCTCCTTGGTTTTGCTCTGCCCGTCGTAGATCACCGGCGACGCTGGGGAGTTCCTGTGAGACTCAGAGAGAGCTCCGTCTGCTTTGAGATCTGACTGGGCAGCAGCGGGGAAGTCAGCGGATGAGTTGCTGTTGACACCAGACTCGGAGTCAGACTGCTCGACCCGCTGGTAGTCAGGTGTGTGGTTCTGACCGCCGGACAGCAGCACCTGCTTATTCTCTATGGTGGCCACTAGGAGGACATCCTGCTCCGGCACTTCTTTAGCGGAGGTGGATATAATGTCCTCTTTCATGATAGCCGGATAAGACCGCAGGGCTCGGGACATCCCTAGAAAGCAGTGGAAAACCACATTCTTAAATGACTTAGTTACAAAATTGATGCTAAAATAAAAACAGCGCAACACCAGTCTCTTTCTGCACTTTTTATGATATTATAATGTAAATAACTTTATTTTGCTCCCAGATATCTAAGAAACATGAAGCTGTTTAATTAATTTGCATATTATTATTTTATTACTAGAATATAGATTTTTAAAAACTTTAATCAGTTTATTTTTGTAGGTATATGCTATTAATTTGAATGCAATTTGTTAATATTTATATTAACTATTTAACTTTAATATCTAAATGTTTAAAGTCACCATGAAATCAAAATGGATCATTCTTACTTTTATGAAATATTGCAGTATTTCTTATAAATTATTTATTCTTGCACATCTTTTTCATTTATTTATTAATGTGCCCTCGTAATCTTAAATCAAAATAACTTCCCCTCCCTCTTGCAACATCTCTTCTCTGATGATGTGTTTACTGGCGCGAGGGCGGGACAACCTTTCACTCACATGACATCACAGCAATAGCAAATCACAGCCATCCAATCAATGCCATCAGCCATCTCGATGGACAAAATCAAGTCCCGCCCTAAATTTTTTCTTGTTTAAAGGTATAGACCCTTTTACAGTTGGTAAACACGGTGACGTATTTGTGTGGGCGGAGCTTAGCTGGAGGCAGAAAGATCCCTCTGGCCGCTTCACTAACGTTAGTTTGCAAGTTTTGTTAGCTTGTTTTTTAACAATGACTGGAGAAAATCCGATTTTGTCTTAATGTGCAAGGTCACTCACTGTCCAGGATGCCGATTGTTATTTGCAAAAGTTAATTTTAACGGACGGAACCAGATGACCGTACACGGCTCAGTCAATGGACGAACTGACAGGATTAACGTTAACGCTACCTCCGGTTGAGTGGCCTGACTTCTACACCTACCCGAAACCGAGGGTAAAGAGAAACTGAGGACATATAAATATATTTAGATGCCTATAATATAACTATGTGCTGAATGGTCATGTAAAGACTTGTGTGGTTCAATCCGCAGTTCTGCCTAGCCAGCGCCAAGACAACAATGTAAAGAGTGACACTACGGTGCAATTTTAATGATATGAATATTTTCTAGAAATAAAAATTCCAGATACAGCATACTCATTTTTCATTGATTCTTGCACCCAAGAACACAACAAGATGACTTTTAATAATAAAAATAATAACTTAAGCTCCTTATTATGTAGCCGAATCTGTGCTGGTTTGTATTGGCCGCCTCCAGTTTTCCGTTTGTTTTGCCTCCAGCTAGCGCCGTGACGTAACTGTGACGTCGGCGCAAAAGGGGTCTATAGCAGAGGATTTTTTACTTCCGGGTGGATCACCTATACTATTAGTCCTCCTAATTGTCAATCATTCTGGTGAATCAATCAAACTTTTCAAAAAGTGGAGAGGGCGGGTCTTATCTAAAATTCGGAAAGATCTTCCGCTATACCTTTAAGAAGCCGTTTCACTCAGATAATACGGCACAATATGGAAGAATCACATGCCGACTTTAAATAAATGTGTTATTGCTGTGATGTTAAAATTGGTATTGAGAATTGTGGAATTTCACTGGTACACCATTGATTACTGAAATAGCATTATTGTATAAGTAGAACAAAACATAGCAGAACAACAAGCAAGACAACATTCCTCACTACCCTACAGGAACAATGACAAACGTTGTGCTCACCTGTAGATGCTGTATAGAGATCTTTCTGATTGCTGCTGCCAAAAGGATTGACTGAGGGGAAAATGATCAGACAAAAAGAAAGCAGGAACACCTAGAAAAAAAAAAACAGAGAAGGTCAAGAAACGCATCACACTCCTATTGTATTCATGCAAGACAGATTGTTCCGATTACATGCTGGTGAAAGTTTAAACTCAAACATCATATTTCATTTAAGACCAATTCAACCCTACTGAGAGATTGAAATGCCACGGTGGTGAAAACTCACCATGATACAAGTGCTAGTCGTGGTGGTTTTCATTGTGGACATTTTCACCATAGCTTGCAATTTTCTTAGCTGTTCAATAAGGGACCTAAAGATACAAAAACAAAAATTCTAGTTAATAGCATTAAGGTATTATTACAACCAATATTAAGATGAATTAAATAGAAAATAATGTTGTGCTGACACATGATGTACACTTACATGTTTTGTTTCTGCAGCATCTGAACTTTCTTTTGTAATTCCTGGTTGTGAGCAGTGCAGATCGCCACCCTATGGACACACAAAACATTTATTTCAATTGCTTAATAAACAACACAAAGTAATTTATTCAAATATTTGTTCTTTTGAACTATTTTTTAAAGAATCCTTGAGCAGCAAATCAGAATCATTTCTGAAGGATCATGTGACACTTAAGACTGTAGAAAATTCAGCTCTGCCATCACATGAATAAATTATATTTTAAAATATATTCAAATGGAAATCAGTTATTTAAAATTGTAATAATATTTCACAATATTACAGTTTTTTTAATGTATTTTTGATAAAATAAATGCAGCCTTGGTGAGCATATAATTGTAATAATCAAATGCTTTCAATGCACAATAATTTATTATAATTTATTATTTATTCCTGAATTAATGGAATTAATTATAGATCATGATTAACTGAACTATAGCAATTATACACATTCAATATACATTATATTATGCAATACCTTTACAGTTAGGTGTTAAGTGCTGTCTCTATTTTGAGAGACATTATAAGTGTCATGGTGTCTGTCTCTCCACACGAACCTGTTTTCTAGGCCATCAACATAAACTTTCTTCTTTTTGCGACTCTCCTGAGCAGACTGCTTGTTCCGGATCTTTCTCCTCACCCTCTTCAGGGTCCGTTCCTCTGCCTAAAGAAACACAGCCTTTTAACTAACACTATCATATTATATTTAATTTTGCGTTTCATTTAAACTTTAATATGAAACCATCATAAATCAGAATCCATTTCTCTTACCTTTGTAAGAGGCATCTGACTTGGAATACTTGCACCTTCTTTTGCCAGAAGTCTCCTCTCTTCATCGGTCAAAACAATCTCCTTGAATTGGAACTGGAGGCAGAATATGCACATTATAGCCTCGTAATCTGATCACATTTAGCAAAAAATCATATAAAATGTGATTTTTACAAATCCGTTTTCAGCTACAAACTGTGGTTTGAAATCCTATTCAAATTGCATTTCTGGAAATCCATTTCAGTCTGACCGCTCTAATAGGATTTTCTGTGACTTTCTCACGCCACGTAAAACGTAAAACGTAAACAGGTCAGACTTTGTTATAGGAAACATGCTGAACGTCGCTACAGAAACAAGGTTATGTTGTTGCCGGTCGAGCAAAGAATGACAATATATGGGAGACATGTTGAATTTTAAAACCGATAATTTAGATCAGATTTCAATCGGATACACATATAATTGGACTTGGACACAGCATTTGTTTTAGTTTTTTTTAAATGTACCTGGTTGTCTGGTTTGCCATTCTGTGTGGAGTTTTCAATCGTAAGTGAGCAGGGCGGCTCAGGGGAGAGGTCATCGTCCATACTGACATCAAACTCATCTGACAGGAAGAAAATAAACTTAAGATGGGGCACTTAAATAAGCCTTATGAACATATAAACAAAACAAGAATATTTCATGCACCCCTTCACACCCCAGCCCACCACAACAGTACCGTACCAACATCTATGAAGACATCGGACTCAGGATTCTCCGAGCGGACACTGAGCAGGGCGTCTGTGTCCTGTGGGAGTGTGTAACAGTGGTCTGCCTGCACCACCTGGGCCTCGTAGCTCTCCATCACACACTCGGAATAAAGCAGGGGTTCGAGGCCTGGACTGGGGACGGTGTCTGTCTCACTGCCATCACGTGGACTTTGGGGGGTGGTATCCTCAGAGATGCCGCTGTCACTGCCATGAGGAGACTGAGACAAGCAGTTGACAGACAGACCATCCTCTTCCTCACCCAGAAGACTGCTGAGAAAGTCCTCTGTATCCATTCCATCCAGCATCTGCAACAAAAAAGCATTAATCAAATTACCAAATACAATATATATATATATATATATATATATATATATATTTGATATACAGTATATTAGTGCTGTCAAATCGATTAATGCAAAGAAAGATGCAATCATAGAGCTAGTCTATGCTATGAAACTGATAAAAAGAGAATTATATATACAGATTTGACAGCACTATATATATACAATTCTCTTTTTATCAGTTTCATATCATAGACTAGCTCTATGATTGCATCAATTATAACATCTACATGAGAAAACCATGAAAATTAGATCACTACACATGAAGGTTACGTACATTATGCCCTAAAAGCAAATCATCCAGGAAGTCATTCCCCTCTGTGAGGAACAGATCACCTGGGTCTTCATCTGGGAAGATTAGACCAAGCAGGTCTGTATTTTCCATATCTTCGCTTACTGACATCTAAAAGAGGAAGTAGAAATCAAATGAGAGCATGCAAAACAGAGTAGATCCGCAGTGACGCTGCGCACTGACAGCTCGATCAAGTCCAGACCCCGCCCACTCTCATCATGTGACTGTAATTCCGTTTTAAACAGAACAACACAAATGACTAACAACTTCACACCGCTCATAGTCCAGCGCATGCTAAAAGTCACAATCGCAAACATAAAAACGGTTGTGTGTGATAATTTCTGATAAATAGTTTTAAACCCAATTAAAATGACAGGGAATTACTGTAACACGATGACAGCTCGTTTAATTATTCACAAGTAACAATAACTGTTACAAGTGCCACGACGATACAGGTATGATTTTAATCTGATTTGGTTATATGATCCGATTTCCTATTATGTTCAACACATTGCAATATGTGCAGCAGAATTTACAAATGTATTGTTAACAATAATACTAATGATAGAACGAAATATAATATAATATAATATAATAATAGAATGTTTATTGTGATGAATGTTATGATACATGGAATACATTACATCACGTAAAAAATTAGCTGGTAAAGCATCTGACAGGTCTGACATTTGACAGCTTTACAATAACTGAATTGTGAGGAAATGTGATTTTGCTCACATTTCTATCTAAAAAAGCTGTGAAATAAATTCTTACCTCTGTTGATCTTGTACCAATACAAGAAACGTTGACATATACAACAAATAGGAAGTGCCTTCTCTCTTTGTCTTGAAATGCAGTTCCTGATGAAATCACCCTCCAACGAGGCAAAAATTGCGTCATCACGTAAGGGTGCATCAGTACGCGCACGTCTTCTGCGAAAGGCTTTCTGGGAGTTGTAGTGTAAAAAAAATCATGCCTCAAATAAGCCGCTTATGAGTCTGTACTTTTGTAAAACTTTAAAATGTGTTAATGTTATTGTAAGTTTAAATCGATAAATCATAAAAACGTACAATAAATTATTTGATTATAAAAACAAACGTTAATTAGAAACTTAAATGTGCAAACAAGTGTACATTCTAGCCTATGCATATCATGTGTATTTTGCATATTTATAAATCGTGTTTTTTTTTGTATGCACACGTTTTGTATTTTTTGAGGACTCTAAATCAATGATTTTTATACTGTACAGAATTTGCATTTCATCCCCTATACCTAACAATTACAGGAAACATTCAGCATTTTTTAATTTTCATAATAATAATAACAATAAATTGGCATTAGTTTTCCTCATGCCATGGGGACCAAAATCTTTAAACAAAATTCACTGTTTTACTATCCTTGCAAGGCCATTTGGTCCCCTCAACATAGGGGAATACCTGGACCACACACACCTATTCTTGTACATCTATCTTTGTGAGGACATTCGTTTGCAAAACCCATCACAACTAAGTGCATAACCCAAACCCTTAAGGAATTTAGCTCAAAGCTAGCTAATTATAACCTTATCCCTAAAACCAACTCTCGACCCTTAAACAAGTCTCAGAAAGTGAGGACCAGCCAAAATGTCCTCACTTTACTCTCTTTGTCCTTAATCCGATGGTCTAAAACTCAAAATGGTCCTCACAAAGATAATTGTGCAGGTTCATGAATGCACACACAAATATTTAGTTTTCACAATAATTTCTGTATTTTAAATCATATATGATATTGATTTTTCAGTGGATTCTTATTTTATCTTTAATTTCCAACATTTGTGGTAAAATATTGTGTATCTGAAATATATTTGCAAAGAGAATGCTCGAAACAATGCAGTCTAAAGCACTTTATTACATTTATGACATGACATCCATGACATTAAGACAAAAGTCTTGCTTCACTCACACTTTCCATTCATTCGTGTAGACTACTTCATTAGAGACATTCACTGATCTCCTTTTCAATGAAAAAAGATAACAAAAGAGGTATATCAAATATAACTAGCTGAACTATATCTGTCCCTCATTTCTATATAAGCTTTCTGAGCATCACAGAATGATGCAGAGTTTGGACGTATGCCTCAGGCTCTTGTATGTCTTCAGACGCTCCTTTTTAACATCCGTTCCGTTTACTACATGAGTAACTACTGGCATGCTGTCCACTGCTTGTCGTTTATGTGAGCGGTGTAAGAGGATTCGATAGACTCCAGTGATGGAGCTCCTGCAGTCTTTGCCCTGGTTGTTACGAATGTGGTCTGCGGTGATGCCAAGAGCCTCCAGGGCGTTTTTCACCTCTATCTCATGCTCTTCAAGGTCCCCTAGCTTCGACTCTGCCAGATGGAGCGGATCCATTTTAAAGGGCTCCATGGCCTTGGGAAACTCCACCGGCAGCAGCCACTCACAGCCCATCATCTGTTCTACACTGTAGCGGTCGGACGGCTGGGATTGCAGGATGCCCCGGATCAGTTTCTGACAAGCTTCCGGAACCCAGGTAGGCACTGTGTACGACCCATCGAGGATGCTGCGCTTCAGCTTGGCCACCGTTTCGGCACGGAAGGGCATGGAGCCGGTCACCATGAAGAAGAGCATGACCCCCAGGGCCCAGATGTCCACGCAAACACCTATGTAGTGTTCGTCTCTGAAGAGCTCAGGGGCGGCATAAGGGGGAGAACCGCAGAAGGTGTTGAGGGTCTCGTCGCGACGGCTGACGGTGCTGAAGCCAAAGTCTCCCACTTTAACACAGGTGCTACAAGTGTAAAAAACATTCTCTGCTTTCAGGTCTCTGTGAATGATGTTATTGTCATGCTGCAAAATGACAAAGAGAAATTACTATTAACAACTAAATACAGAGATATTTGTATATATATGTATGTATGTATGTATATATTTATATGCACACATACATATATACATATATACACACATACATATATATATATACATACATATATACATATACATATACACATATATATACATACATACAGTACCAGTCAAAAGTTTGGAAACACTACTATTTTTAATGCTTTTGCAAGAAGTCTCTTATGCTCATCAAGCCTGCAGTAAAAAAAAACAAAAAAAAAAAACGTAATATTATGAAATATTATTACAATTTAAAATAATGGTTCTCTTTTTTAATATACTTTAAAATGTAATTTATTTTTGTGATGCAAAGCTGAATTTTCATCAGCAAGTACTCCAGTCTTTGGTGTCTTATGATCCCTCAGAAATCATTCTAATATGATGATTTGATACTCAGTTATTATCAATGATGGAAACAGTTGTGCTGTTTAATATATTTTTTTGGAATACTTTTTTCAGGATTCATTGATGAGTAAAACGTTAACAGCATTTATTCATAAAAACAGTATTTATTCAAAATAAAAACATTTCTAACAATATAAATCGTTACCATCACCTTTTATCAATTATCAACGCATTCTTGTTGAATTAAAGTACTAATTTCTTAAAAAAAAAATAGTTATTGTTCCCAAACTTTTGAACGGTAGTGTATATTGTTACAAAAGATTTCTATTCTAAATAAATACAGTTCTTTTTAACTTTTTATTCATCAAATAATCCTGAAAAAAGTATCTCAGGTTATAAAAAAATATTAAGCAGCACAACTGTTTCCAACATCGATCATAAATCAGCATATTAGAATGATTTCTGAAGGATCATAAGACACCAAAGACTGGAGTACTTGCTGATGAAAATTCAGCTTTGCATCACAAAAATAAATTACATTTTAAATTATATTAAAAAAGAGAACCATTATTTTAAATTGTAATAATATTTCATAATATTACTGTTTTTTTTTTTTTTCAAACTGCAGGCTTGATGAGCATAAGAGACTTCTTTCAAAAGCATTAAAAATAGTAGTGTTTCCAAACTTTTGACTGGTACT
Source organism: Scardinius erythrophthalmus (assembly GCF_964197995.2). Lineage (NCBI taxonomy): Eukaryota > Metazoa > Chordata > Actinopteri > Cypriniformes > Leuciscidae > Scardinius > Scardinius erythrophthalmus. The sequence goes on from NC_138240.1 coordinate 18,248,742, forward strand.
GTACATATATACATATATATACATAAATATATACATATACACACTGTTTGTGATCACTGTACCATTCAAATAAAATAAAAAATAAATAAAGACAAAATTCTCTGTGGCTTCTCTTATAATTGCCTTGAGTTTACCTGCACGTAGCAATAAAGACACAAGGACGCTTTTTGCCCAAAAGTCTTGGACATGCGGCATTTATGAGAACGGATTAGAAAAAGTGGCCTCTTAATTGTCACCTAAGGCTTCAGCGGAGAAAAACAGACAGGAAACACCATGCCTTGGACATCTCGACAGATGGCGAGTGGTGCTGCTGGTATGCATATAATCAATGAGAAAAAACAATGTGTTCAAATTTTAAAGACGGAGCACTGCGTTTCTCTCAGTGTGTGACCCTATTTACACATTGTTTTGCTAATGTTTGAGGATCCTTTTAGCGAAAGAGCTCTGATCGCGATACCATGCAAAATTTACATTCATGTTTATCATAGAAGAGGTGTATTCAGGTCATTTTATGTATGAATTGCATTTTTATTGCATTGTATTTTTGTATTGTCTTGCATCGTATAGCAAACCTGAAAAAGTTAACTAGCATGAAAATACTTAAATCTGCCAAATTTGAAAGGCCAGGAAAAAGAGAGAAACTTTCAGCCCACAATTCTCATGAATTGCCTCCTGGAATTCTATTCCATGCTTCATGTACATCTCACCATATGCTTCACGGCTGAGAGAACTTGAGAGAAGACAATCTTGCTGTCGATGTCGGAGAGCTTTCCCTCTGTGCTGATCTTTGTGTAGAGCTCTCCTCCGCTCGCGTACTCCATGACCAGGTGCAGGCGGGTCAGAGTCTCCACCACCTCGTACAGACGGATGATATTTGGATGGTGCAGCTTTTCCATGCTTGATATCTCCCGGGAGAGAAGTCTTTGGGTCTTTTGATCGAGCTTGGTCTTGTCCAAGATCTTGATGGCTACTTTGTCTGTGAATGACAACATAAAGTTTCAGCTACAGGGGCTTCTCATTCAGAAAACATTCATATTCTTTCGTCTTTGATACTTAATGCATTCTAATGCAATTTGTATATATGAACTGCTTAGTGAAAACAGCAGTAAAGGTCCACTGTAATAAAGGAAAGACCTTTGAGCAGTTTTGATATCAGATATGGTGTGCCATGCGATATGGAATGTCATTCTACACCCTTTCTTCAAGATCTGCTGCAACACAACAAATACACTGTGCATGTAATTCACATCGCTTTGAAACGGCACACCACGACCTCCTATCCCTTACACACACCGATCTTTGATGAGGCCTACAGCAATTCTAAAGGTCTCGACAGAAATGTGACACCTCAAACCGATCCATCTGTGTCTGAACCAGACAACTTGTCTCAGCTTGACTTTGCCCGAGGGCATGCTTCCCACATAACCCTGACTGTCAGGACACATTTTCATCCATACAATAACACTGACCGTTAAGCACACGTACTGGGTTATATGGGTTAAAACTACATATAACAGCACTGTATCACAGCAACAAGTTTGACAGGAAAATATTATTTGAATGTATATATTGTATTAATATATTACTACATTAGTCGGGGACACTTAATATTCAACAATATTATTGATTTGACTGCACTGACACTATTGGATGTGAACAGAACTGAGCTGGACGATGACATCACTGTCATTTTTCTGTGGAACTGCTTTAAAGATATTAGATGAAATTAACTCATTTAATAACTGATGATTTTTACAACAGAGCTGAATCAACACTGAACAATGACACAATTCTCTTTTTATAGGCTGCTTTACAGTTTGGATTATTGAATTATTTGTTATTGCTGTAAAAGCTGCTTTGAAACAATCTGTATTGTAGAAAGTGCTATAAATAAAGGTGACTTGACTACCTGTTTTGGATCAAATGTAGCAATATTCTAAATATTTGAGTTGTTATATATATATATATATATAATTTTTCACAACTTTCAACATGTTTAGTGGTGTTGCACCACTCAAAAAATTAAATACAAAATAACGATTATTAATTATAATATAAAAATATTTAATAATTTAATAATCTAATTTTTTTTTTTTTACATTTTAATATTCAAAATATTACAAAAACCCTGATATCTAATTCATCATAGCCTAATAATTCTCTGTATATTCTCTGTATATTCTCTGTATTCACTGCTGAATGAACGCTTTGTGGTCAGTCAGTAAGATTTTTTTAAATAACTTTTATTATTAATTTCTTTCATTTAATATTTTTTAGCAAGGACGGATTCAGTTGAAGAAAAAGTAAAAACGTTTACATTGTCACAAAACTTACTCTTTTACAAAACAAGTGCTGTTATTTGAATTAGAGTAATGGCTGATGAAAATTCAGCTTTCCCATCACAGAAAAACATGTTTTTTTTTTTTTATTGTAATAATATTTCCCAATATTACAGTTTTTACTGTATTTCAAATAAATGCAACCTTGCTGAGCAGAAGATACTACTTTCAAAAATATTTAAATATTTTACTGACCCTAAACCTGCTTTGAACGGTAGTGTAGCAATCTTCTAAGTAAATATTTGACTTTTCACAATTCTCAACATGTTTAGTGATGTTGCAACAACGATATGAATTATTCTAATATTAATTGTATTAAAAAATATTTAAACATACAAAATTGTACACAAATATTAGGGGTCATCGATATGGATCGATACATCGATCAAATGACTAACGATACGATGTATCGATGCAACGTGTAAAAAATCAGTACCTTTATTTTGACACTTTCCACATCTTCACGCAATGTCTGTCTATGCATTACCGGCGCCAACGCGTGCATTCTCGTTTAAACACAACTGGCAGGGCTCGGCAATAAGGACTGGCAGACAGAGTGCTGAATGATCACAAAACTTTTATCAGTAGCACGTGTTTTAAGCCTTGCCAATTTAAGGATTCAAGCACAAACAGACGAAAAAAAGAAAATATTTCAATACTCGAGCACAGTGTGAGAAGTTTTCTGTGCGCACACACAGAGAGAGTTCCCTTTCGTGCTTGAACGGACAAAATTATGTCAGAATGCCCGTCTTGGCGAATATCCTAGTAAACACAGTCGTTCATGTCTCAAGTAAATGTAAAATGTTAACTAAATTTTAATTTCTGTGCCTGAAAACCTCTGTTAGACCGACCTGAAAAACCGGAAAAGCACTGATTAATTCACTTGTCTCTGTTCTATTGTAATTTGGTTATCTGTAGAAAATATTCTTAGCATTGAGTCTTTGAATGTCTGCATTTGCCCCAGACTGGGATCAGTTTCAGCCTTCTATAATTTACTGGGAAGACCTTTATAGAGGTCAATGCAACTAAAAAACAGGGCTCTAAGTATGCATTTCCAGGCACTTTACATGAAGAGTAAGATGAACATCGCGATATCTCAACCACCTACTGTAGCTTGCGGGAAAACTTCTCAGGAAAGTCAAAGCATATGTATGTACCATTACATTCAATTGCTTACCTTTCGTTAGAGCGTGGATGCCCAGCTTGACGTGAGAAAAGTTTCCACAGCCGATCTCGCCACGTATCTTGTAGAAGCCGATGCGGCGACCCACGGTGAGCTCTCGCACCATCTTCTCATCTTGGCACATGTCCAGATTGAGCTTCTCCAGCGGGGTGAGGCGGCGCGGCTGGGTCCCCTCGTCGTCCGTGCAGATGTCGGAGCTGTCTTGTCGGCTCCATCGTGCATAACGCTGGGGACCCACAGCTGAGACCCCGACGGAGCCCCCCCCAGACGGATAGACGGCAGTCATCCTGCCACAGGCCACTGGGGGGCTTAGCTCATGGCAGGAGACCTGGAACTAAAGCACCACCTGAAGGTATAAAATGATACACAAGGAGGAAGATCAATTTGCTTGACCTCGACATATAAACTCATTCAGCTTATTATAGAACAAATTACATGATATAATGTATTATATAACTACTATTTAAATATTATTGTACACTATAAAAAAGTTGCTGCCTTAAATTTTGTAAGTACAATCAACTTGGATGTTTAAGTCATCCCAACTTAAATTACATTAAACTGACTGAATCTTGTATATTTTTGTTGAAATTTTTTTTTTAAATTGTTTAAAAAAAATTTTGACGAGTTAAAGCAATGTAAAAACATATGTATAGCATAATATGTACAGCAATAGTAAATATACAAGTATAATAAATAATGAATAAATATTAAAATGTACATAAACTAATAATATATGTATATAAATACATTTTAATAAAATAAATGAACAATTTAAGGATTATTTCATTGCAGAGCATCATCGCACATTCATGAATAGTCCTTTCTTACCTTCACATGTTGTCCTGAATGTCTGTGTCAATTTCCAAAATTAGCTCATTATCGCCACATCTCAGCTCAAGGTTGTACACATATCCAAGTATAAAGGAGTAGATGTTTAGGGTCGTCTGCTTCACCCAAGCGGTCAGGTGCACAGTGCTGTTCCTTCCCCTCAGTCCTGCGTCTCCCTGAACCTCATCAGATATGCCCGATTTAATTGGTGAGTTGCCTCAGCGATAAAAATAGACTGGGGATCAGCGTTGAGAACGATGAGGGCTGTGATTGTTGCCTGGCTGCTATAACAAGGCTCCACGCTGCCCTCGGCAGTCCTGGTTTCTTGTATGGCGCTTCCTCTCATTTAACATCTTTGGCTGGTTGGTCATTCAGAAATGGGGAAACCAAATGGAAAACAGCCACTCCCTCTGATTTGTTCATGTCGGTGTGTGTTTTTCTGAGCTTCTGACTCACTCTACAGTCTTCTTTCTGGGATTAGCGTGTACAGAGATCCTAATCCGTGCCTTTTTTTGTGGTCCTTAAATATCCAATGTAAACTGTAGGGACTAAACTAAAGAATTCTGTTTACCTGGGAAGAGAGAGGAAGAGAGAGGAAGAGAGAGAGAAGAGAGAGAGAGAGAGAGAGAGAGAGAGAGAGAGAGAGAGAGAGAGAGAGAGAGAGAGAGAGAGAGAGAGAGAGAGAGAGAGAGAGAGAGAGAGAGAGAGAGAGAGAGGAAGAGAGAGAGAGAGAGAGAGAGAGAGAGAGAGAGAGAGAGAGAGAGAGAGAGAGAGAGAGAGAGAGAGAGACACATTAAGACCATGACACTGCCTTTACCCTGTCCTTAGCTCACCTTTCCATAAGCTAAACCCTTAGTTTATGGTTTTTTTTCTTTCAATTTAGTTTGTCTAAACCTGTGTGGAGTTTTTTTGTGGCAAGGTTTTTGAAGCTTTTAGATTATTTTAGATAGATTGTTGTTGTTTTTTTTTACAATTAAATTATTTAAAAATTTAAGACAATAAAAATAAACATGTATTTATAACTAAATTTTAAATAAATTAAATGTGTTACAACAAATGTGTCTGAGATCAGTGTGTGTTTGTGTGTGTTTCAGGATGCAATTAGGGTGAGTTTGCTGATGTAGTTTCTTTAACAAAGTCCCTAAAGAGCATTATAGAAGTACACAGAGTGCCCTAGAGCCACTGAGCACTAACAGCACACATAGAAAAGCCCTACACACACATTACGCCACAAATATCATGATGTATGAAGCAATAACAGAATATCAATTCAGATTACGCTTAATCTGATTATTGACAGTAAAACAATTACAAAAGTAAACACCACTGTTCATTTTTTAAAAATAAAGTAACTTTTAATTTAGCAAGGATGCATTAAATTGATCAAAATTTATAGTAAAGTCATTTATAATATTACAAAATATATATATTTCAAATAAATGCTGTTCTTTTGAACTTTATATTCATCAAAGGATCCTGAAAAAATGTATCAGTTCCCACAAACAACTGTTCAAAATTGATTATAATAATTATAATCAGCAGCAAATCAGCATATTAGTATGATTTCTGAAGGATCATGTGACACTGAAGACTGGAGTAATGATGCTGAAAAGTCCGCTTTGTAATTACAGTAATACATTATAGTTTGAAATGTTTTAAAATATACGGTGGGCACCTATGTAACTGACCCCAAACTTTTGAATGGTAATTTAAGTATTGAATCATTCATAATGTTGATATGTGATTGAACATTATTTTCATAGATAGATGATGGAGTTACCATAATCTATTTTCAGAAAGTGTACAAATATAGTTAATAATACTTTTATGGACAGTTTTTTTTTTTTTTGCACATGCTCTATGATCAAAGGACACCAGGTGTGTTAAATTGATGCAGTTTCTCCTCAAAGGACTATTGAGCATTGCACCTGCACATACACCTTTAAGTGTGACTATGTGTTCTTTGCAGGTGGAGACGAGCGGTGATGCTGATATAAGCTGCTGAGCTTGGTTTTAAACAGGGTTCTTTGACGCAGTTGTATTCTTTTGTTCTAACTCCCTGAGCATCAGCATTTTAGGATTATATCCAAACCAACCAGATCTGTAGAAAGTGCTTTGAAGCTGATCAGGTGTTGCAGTCATGTATATTTACCTGTGTATTGTATATCTCTCTAACTTGTTTGTGTTACTACCAAAAATGATCAGTGATTTGACAATCGAATAAGAACCCAAACAGTCTTATACGCAACCAGCAGGTCTTTTTCTTCATTAAATCCCCTGCAGTCACAGCACTGAGCATTCAAAGCATAAGACTGCAGGTTCATACCACAGTCTATGGTTCATACACACAACAACATTTTGTTGATTTCAACAATCCTGAGTGAGAAATACACTGCTTTTTGAAAGTTTTGGGTCAATAATTATTTGATTTTTTTTACTGTGTTTGAAAAAACAGCTGCATTTATTTGATAAAAAAACAATAAAAACAGTAATATTGTAAAATATTAATAATATATATATTTTTTTATTTTATTCTTTTTTAAATGTAATTTATTACTGTGATGGCAAAGCTGCACCACTCCAGTCTTCAGTGTAACATGATCCTTTTTTGGAGCTCAAGAAACATTTCTTCATAAAAAAACACAGTTTACTCAAAAAATATTAAGCAATGTTTTCAACATTAATTAATATTTTTTGAGTAAACTGTGATTTTTCAGGATTCTTTGATGAATAGTAAGCTCATAAGAACAGCATTTATTTTAAATATTTTTTGTAACAATGTAAATGCCTTTAATCTTTGAAAGTACCAGTATAAGAAAAAAATGTCATCAGTGTACCTTTAGTGTACTGATTGATAAACTGATCATTATATAAAGAGTGGGATGGTAGCATGTACAGATCAACATAGGGCTGAAAATCTACATCTATCTTCCTTATATTTTCTATCATTCTGATTGCCCTACTTCACACAATCTATTTACCAGGGCATAGCACACACAATCAAAGTGATGTTTCTCATGAATACTCAAATCCTCAGGCTTCAAACGCCGTGCTGTACGTGTGTGTGCTGCTGCTGCTGATTGCTGAAGGGGCTGCAAAGATTCAACCGCTGACAAAATTATCTTTTAAAGTGTAAACCAAGCAGGAATACTAAAACGATCCATTCAAGTGAATGGATGTGCATGTGTCTGCATTATGATCTCTCTCTCTCTCTCTCTCTCTCTCTCTCTCTCTCTCTCTCTCTCTCTCTCTCTCTCTCTCTCTCTCTCTCTATTTTCCGCCCCCTATCTGAACCCAAGAATTAAACGAGCTCTTTTTTTTTTTTTTGCTGTGCCTTTAAAGGGTTAGTTTACATAAAAATTAAAACTCTGTCATTAATTACTAACCCTCATGTCGTTCCAAACCTGTAAGACTTTCGTTCATCTTCTCAACACAAATCTTTTTGATGAAATCTGAGAGCTTTCTGCCCCTCCATTGACAGCTACGCAACTACCACTTTGACGCTTCAAAAAGTTTATAAATTGATCGTAAAACTAATCCATATGAATTGAGTGGTTTAGTCAAAATTTTCTGAAGAGACTCGATGATTTTATTTAATGAGCAGATTTAATTTAGGCTTTTATTCACATTTAAACACTGACCTAATTGGTTTTTGCGGAAGCTCAAACGTGCTGCGTAACAGACGAAAACAAACCTCATTGGTTCTTGCTGAAGCTCAAACGTGCTGCGTAACATGAGAATGAACCTCATTGGTTCTTGCTGAAGCTCAAACATGCTGCGTTACACACGAGAATAAACCTCATTGGTTCTTGCGGAAGCTCAAACGTGCTGCGTAACACGAGAATGAACCTCATTGGTTCTTGCTGAAGCTCAAACGTGCTGCGTAACATGAGAATGAACCTCATTGGTTCTTGCTGAAGCTCAAACATGCTGCGTAACACGAGAATGAACCTCATTGGTTCTTGCTGAAGCTCAAACGTGCTGCGTAACACGAGAATGAACCTCATTGGTTCTTGCGGAAGCTCAAACGTGCTGCGTAACACGAGAATGAACCTCATTGGTTCTTGCTGAAGCTCAAACGTGCTGCGTAACATGAGAATGAACCTCATTGGTTCTTGCTGAAGCTCAAACATGCTGCGTAACACGAGAATGAACCTCATTGGTTCTTGCTGAAGCTCAAACTTGCTGCGTAACATGAGAATGAACCTCATTGGTTCTTGCTGAAGCTCAAACTTGCTGCTTAACATGAGAATGAACCTCATTGGTTCTTGCAGAAGCTAAACGTGCTGCGTAACACGAGAATGAACCTCATTGGTTCTTGCAGAAGCTAAACATGCTGCGTAACACGAGAATGAACCTCATTGGTTCTTGCAGAAGCTCAAACTTGCTGCGTAACATGAGAATGAACCTCATTGGTTCTTACAGAAGCTAAACGTGCTGCGTAACATTAGAATGAACCTCATTGGTTCTTGCAGAAGCTAAACGTGCTGCGTAACATGAGAATGAACCTCATTGGTTCTTGCTGAAGCTCAAACGTGCTGCGTAACACGAGAATGAACCTCATTGGTTCTTGCTGAAGCTCAAACTTGCTGCGTAACATGAGAATGAACCTCATTGGTTCTTGCAGAAGCTAAACGTGCTGCGTAACACGAGAATGAACCTCATTGGTTCTTGCAGAAGCTAAACATGCTGCGTAACACGAGAATGAACCTCATTGGTTCTTGCAGAAGCTCAAACTTGCTGCGTAACATGAGAATGAACCTCATTGGTTCTTACAGAAGCTAAACGTGCTGCGTAACATTAGAATGAACCTCATTGGTTCTTGCAGAAGCTAAACGTGCTGCGTAACATGAGAATGAACCTCATTGGTTCTTGCTGAAGCTCAAACGTGCTGCGTAACACGAGAATGAACCTCATTGGTTCTTGCTGAAGCTCAAACTTGCTGCGTAACATGAGAATGAACCTCATTGGTTCTTGCAGAAGCTAAACGTGCTGCGTAACACGAGAATGAACCTCATTGGTTCTTGCAGAAGCTAAACGTGCTGCGTAACACGAGAATGAACCTCATTGATTCTTGCTGAAGCTCAAACTTGCTGCGTAACATGAGAATGAACCTCATTGGTTCTTGCAGAAGCTAAACGTGCTGCGTAACACGAGAATGAACCTCATTGGTTCTTGCAGAAGCTAAACATGCTGCGTAACACGAGAATGAACCTCATTGGTTCTTGCAGAAGCTAAACGTGCTGCGTAACACGAGAATGAACCTCATTGATTCTTGCTGAAGCTCAAACTTGCTGCGTAACATGAGAATGAACCTCATTGGTTCTTGCTGAAGCTCAAACGTGCTGTGTAACATGAGAATGAACCTCATTGGTTCTTGCTGAAGCTCAAACGTGCTGTGTAACATGAGAATGAACCTCATTGGTTCTTGCAGAAGCTAAACGTGCTGCGTAACATTAGAATGAACCTCATTGGTTCTTGCAGAAGCTCAAACATGCTGCGTAACACGAGAATGAACCTAATTGGTTCTTGTAGAAGCTCAAACATGCTGCGTAACATGAGAATGAACCTCATTGGTTCTTGCAGAAGCTCAAACATGCTGCGTAACACGAGAATGAACCTAATTGGTTCTTGCTGAAGCTCAAACATGCTGCGTAACACGAGAATGAACCTCATTGGTTCTTGCTGAAGCTCAAACATGCTGCGTAACACGAGAATGAACCTAATTGGTTCTTGCTGAAGCTCAAACGTGCTGCGTAACACGAGAATGAACCTCATTGGTTCTTGCAGAAGCTCAAACGTGCTGCGTAACACGAGAATGAACCTCATTGGTTCTTGCTGAAGCTCAAACGTGCTGCGTAACACGAGAATGAACCTCATTGGTTCTTTCAGAAGCTAAACGTGCTGCGTAACACGAGAATAAACCTCATTGGTTCTTGTAGAAGCTCAAACTTGCTGCGTAACATGAGAATGAACCTCATTGGTTCTTGCTGAAGCTCAAACGTGCTGTGTAACATGAGAATGAACCTCATTGGTTCTTGTAGAAGCTCAAACTTGCTGCGTAACATGAGAATGAACCTCATTGGTTCTTGCTGAAGCTCAAACGTGCTGCGTAACATGAGAATGAACCTCATTGGTTCTTGTAGAAGCTCAAACGTGCTGCATAACACGAGAATGAACCTCATTGGTTCTCGCAGAAGCTAAAACGTGCTGCATAACATGAGAATGAACCTCATTGGTTCTTGCAGAAGCTAAAACGTGCTGCGTAACACGAGAATGAACCTCATTGGTTCTTGCTGAAGCTCAAACGTGCTGCGTAACACGAGAATGAACCTCATTGGTTCTCACACATCAAGCAAACATGCTTGAGCCTCCATTTACCACTACTGATGTGTGAGCGGATGAATGTTTATTTGTGAATAAAAGATAAGATAAAAATGATAACAGAATTTTTATTTTTTAGATGAAATATCCCTTTCAAAGCGTATATTTTCTATTGAAACTCTTTTTTTATCTAATTTCTAAAACCTAAATTCAATATCAATTCGTCAAAACCAGCAAAAAGCTCATCATTTAGCTCCTCTCTGGTACACGACACCATTAGCATGAGTCTCACAGGCAGGATTCAGAGTGGTACTTACATCAACTGTGTGACTCCCTTTGCACTGACTACGCGTGAAGCATTGTCCACAGGGGCCATTTCTACCAATACGGCCCTGATCTACACTCAAGATAAACACTCCCCAAATGGGATATCAGTGGCCCCTGAGCTTTGTTGCATGAACAGGGCTCAGCTAGTAAAATCTTTCGCTCAAATGCAGGCACTCATTCTACAGAAAGTAACATTCTTACTCATGTTCTCATTCACTCTATGACTTTGCTCACTGCATCCGAATATACCAAATTCATAGTATTCATTAAATAGTAGGCAAAAAGTCTTTGATTTTTTTTTTTATTCAAAAACTCGATTCTGAAGTGCACATCCTTTTGATACGTTACTATCCCACAAAGCCATGAGGGAGGATTTGGGAATGGCAGTAAAGCGATGCAACTGACACCGTAAGTCACATGACACTGACAATACAGCAATGATATAGCAAACGTAGTACATACTACAAGGAACATCCTTGTAAGTTCCAAATCAAATGTAGTACCTAATCAGTATGCGATTTCATTAGCAGCTTTCGTGTACACACTCATAGGCACTGCTACACAAAGGCCCCCTGTGTGTGTTTTGATTGAGACACATGGCCAAAGAGGGGAAAAAGAGCTCAATAGTGAAAAGATCAGGGACAATAGGGGGCCAGAGGTGCCAATCTGGAATTTCCATCACGTAGCTACAACTACCGAATGGCAAATCATTTATTGAGGAATAAAGCACTTAAAACCTATTTTGGACCTGGTATCAAACCCAAAGCCAAGCACTCCATGTCATATCACACGAGAAGAGGGCGTTTAAAGGGATAGTTCACACAAAAATGAAAATTCTGTCATCATTTACTCACCCTCATGTTGTTCCAAACATGTATGAGTTTATTTCTTCTGTTGAACACAAAATAATATATTTGAAAGAATTTTGGTAACCAGAGGGTTGACTTCCAAGTACATATTTTGAGGAGGCACTGCAATACACGACGAAATGAACTGGTTACGTCTCTTTCTAAATAATACTATTAATTCTAACTGCATTAAAATGCATAAAACCACAAGCATCACACATGCTTCAGAACATGTAAACAGATTTTGATACATATCTGAATATGTCCATTTTAATGAGTCCTTAAATAAGGAACATAATTAAGAAGTTCAATTGATGTTTAGACCTTTGAGGGAAAAACATGCAGATTATGCGACGAAACCACAAGGCTGTTTCCGTTGCATTGTGCCTTGTTAATGTATTCCCAACGCATCAAAGCGGCTTTAATCTCAGACCTAAAACCATGTTTCATGTCATCCAACTAAGGAGTCATCAAAGGGGCCTGAACAAAAGTTGACATCAATCCGTGAGAAACTAGAAAGGATCATTCGATATCATAAATTACAATATTCTCAGTAAATTAATACTTCTATTCAATAGCTATATGGGCTCAGCTTTGTTCATTCAGGCCTGGAGATTCACACACCTGTACTGTTCAAACACTAATGCCGTTTTATTATTTACACCTGAGACCCTCTGTAGACCCCCACAAATTCCCTAAAGCAAGACTAAAATCATGTTAATCACAAATGGCATTTGATTAGATGATTTTAAACCAGTTTGTCAAGCTTTGTAAATGGTAAAATTGTAAAATATTATGACATTTTTTACACTAATAATAATAAAAATAGTAAATATAATATGACATTATTTAAATTAATTAAATATTAAACAATATTACGGGCAACAAAATTGCTCTTTAAGGATAAGACACTTTCATGACACTTAGGCACCACGCATGTTAGTGCTAGTTGAACTTGCAATATGATCATAAAATATGACTAATTATATATATATATATATATATATATATATATATATATATATATATATATATATATATATATATATATATATATATATAATTGTATTTTACAGGCTACAACTGCTGCTGGGTAGTAGTAACACACCAGGTACATCAACACCAAGATTTGTCGATTGATAGCTACACAATTGATATCTAGAAGCCTTGTAAACAATTTGTAAGCATATATTAACTTATCATGCTTTTATGAATGTACTAATCTCTCATATAGTGAGAATGAATTAGGGTAAGTATCCTTACCTTTCTTAGGCGTTGCGAGATCATTCAGTGTCTTATCTTGGTGCGTGTCATTGGCCTGAATGTGATGCGTGAGGACTCCAGGCACCATCACAGCAACAGGGAGGCCAAGTGACGGACAGCTTCGTTACCCAATCACATTTTAGGGCGGGATTAAGGGGTGTCTTAAACCAATAGGCTATTAGGACATTTCTCAGACAGACCAAAAAATTTGGGTCTTTTGAAATTGGCTAAAAATATACAATATGTAAAAATGGACGGCGATAGTTTTCTAAAACAACAACAACAAAAAGAGTCACTTACCTTTCAGTGTAATGTGGCACTATCCTAATCAACTTTAATAAAGTATCAATTGAATATTACTGATGGTGATCCTATAAACCAGTGGTATTCAAAAGGTTTCATCCCACTTGCCAGTAAATATAACCACCCCCTTTCAGAATACAAAGACAGCTATATATTTTATAATTTATTTATGAATAACAATTTAAACTATGTGAGAACTATTTTGAGATAAAACAAAATGCTTCCATGTTGGCTTCTAAGAATATATAAAAAAAGATAATATAAAAAATAATAAAATTGATCCATTAAACATATTTACAAAAACTACATTTTGTAATAATCATATTTTTTAGGCTCCCAGTCCCCACTATCCAACACGCTGTTCAAATAATAATAAAAAAATAGGTTTTCTTATTTTCTTCTTATTTGCATCTTCCTGCAACCCTCTTAGAAGTTTGCTGATGCCACCAATCTTGAGGTTCCCTGGTGGCCAACACACCTCTGTTTGAAAAGACCTTTAACACGTCTACTTCAGCAGTAAAGAGTTGCTTCATGTCCCAATTAATAACGTAACTACTCAAAATAGGCTTCACAAGGTTGAAGACATTCAGATTGAAAAAAAAAATAATAATAATAATAATTAGAAACAAACCAAGACTGCATTTATGTTTCTCTGGATTATTTGGGAGCACATTTTGCAATTTTTTTTATTTTATGAAAATAAGCTTCTTACACACACTATAAACATACATCCAAAAACAAAAAAACATTTCTTCCACCCCAGAAACAGTCTTGGCGACGTGCATTATTCACGAAATCAATTACATCTCTTGCTATTCTTATCCACAACATACATTAAAAACATGACTGAACCTGTGATCAGATTTATAGAGACACTGCTTTCAGAGAATTGATACGCATAGCTGAAAGAAATTAAGCAGGTGATCCAGCTTTGTTGGATGACACTAGAATGAGCATTACTGTATAATTTAAGGGGTGGGAAAGGAGAAAAGGCCTGGTTAAATCTCCCCATTTCATTCTGAAAGTGTCCATGCACAGCATAAGCCTTTCATACATTTGCCATCTTTTCTTCTTCCGAACGATCCGCGTCCTCTTGTTTAACGTCACAGTCTGCTGGTACTGCAACAGTCACCTGTGCTATTTGGATGTCCATCGCTTGCTCTTTCAATCTCTCACCGTCTACTTGTAAAACCACTGTCTCTTCCACCCCACCTTCCGTCTGAGGCGTCTCTTCCTCCGCCACTAGAGTCTCCTCAACAGCAACAACATCCACCGGCTCCACAGTAACATGCTCCACCCGTATGCCACCCTCCAGTATAACCCCCTCCTCTCCCTCCACAACCTCTGTCATAGTCAAGACTGTGGTTGGGTCTGAAATCATGACTTCCTCTGTGACGATAACCTTTTCCTGTAAGTCGTGGTGTTCTTGCAGATGAGTATGGAGGTCTCTGGGTTGCGTGAACCACTGATCGCAGAGGGTGCAATGATTGGGTTTCTCACCCGTGTGGGTCACCAAATGGTCCTTGAACTGCTCCCAACTATTGAAAACACTGCTACAGACCTGAGGTGCGAAAAAAAGATGAGTGAATAGGGCTGCATGAAAATAATAATTAACCTGCATTTTTCTATCAAAATGATGCTTTGACATTCAAAACCGAAGAGGTTAAGACAACCATAAATATTAGCATTGTGATTTTACAGTTGTACTCTCAACTAAATTATATTTTATTTTCTTTTACAGTGTAATATAACCCATTTTACAGTACGAGGACAGCAAACCCGGAGTTTAAATCTTAAATTGCAATTTTTATCATAAGTGAGTTTTTCAATTATGAAAAAGTTTAGTATATTAAAATACATGTTTGGACAATATGTTATTGGTAAAAACCAACCTGGCATTCATAGAGCTTCTTTCGCCCTTTTTTGGCTCCAGAGCCATTTTGACACGCTGACATGTGGCACTTCAGCGTACTATTCCTGGCAAAACGTTCATGGCATTCTGGACACTCAAAGGGTTTCTCACCTACACATATATGGATAAGTGAAAAACTGATTAGATATTAAACTTGAATACATTTATTAAGATACATTTAACCTCATAATAGCTCACTCACACACCTGTGTGCTTCCTTAAATGCTCTTTGAAATGTCCAAAATGATCGAACTGCTTTTCACAGTACTCGCAAACATGCACTTTCTTTTTCTGCCGTCGGGACTGTTCCTCCGCATCAAAATGAGAATTATTCAGGTGCTGTTTAAGGGCTCCTTCCCGAGCATATACTTTGCCGCAGTGCCTGCAGACAAAGCCCCTATCCGGGGTAGCGGTGTGAGTCTTCATGTGCTGTTTGAGGTGGTAGTAGAGTTTGAAGCAGCGGTCACACTTGTCACAACGGAAAAGGTTGTCCAGCTGAGAGATCTGGACCTCCACCACTTCAATATTCTCCAGCGTCTTGGAGGCAATCACAGTCTCTTCCGGCACGACTACTGTCTCATCCTCCTTTTTCATCACATGGAGTGTCTGCTCTTCCTGTTGGTACTTGCTAGTGATATCAGCCAGCAAAGCCAACGCGGAGTCATCCGAAGATGGTTCGGTGGAACTCCTGGCAGCATCCACTACCTCCACCAGACCGCTTTCCTCCACCTCGATATGTTCCTCATCAACCTCCACCTCGATTTCAACAGATTCAGTCTCCACTGAAGGAAGAGTCTCAGTGATCACATTGAAGGTCTCTGCGATCTTCCTCTTCTTGGCCTTGCTCTTTCCAGCCAAGGCCTGGGAGGGGTTTAATGAGGTGGTACCATTCCTTCTAGGTGGGAGAAGAAAACTAATAGTTTAATAATCAACTACAAGATCAAAACAAGCAGAAGAACATTTTTTTGAGAAGTAGAATAGGTGAGTAACCTGTTGTTCAGGGCTTTAATTGCCTCCTGCATTTGAAGGTACTCTGCTGCTCTCCAGACATCACTGACTTCTTCCTCACCATCCACAGCTAACGTGGCCGTATAAGTGAACTCCATTAGGTGGCGGAAGGCAACGTTGCCAACACCTGTTCATTGCAACAGAAATATTGAAGTAATGTTTATTATTTGAGCATATAACATTCTGGAGTAATTTTTTGATTTTCACTATTGGGGCTGGGGGTACGTAACGTGCAACGGCAGAAATGTGCGTTTTGTCAACTGGTCCACTTGTTGGAACCAAAAACATGAGGTCCAACCCGAGCGGATTCAGGTCTGATATTAGTAGCCTCTGGTTTCTGGTAAAACAAATGTGCTTTTACACAATGGTCCCAAGAATATCTGAAAATCTTTTAAAATATGCCAACTTTCCATTATTTGTTTTGGGCGTTTAATGTTAATATCCCCTTTCTTCTCAGTCAATCTGTGCTTCTACGTATTCATTTGTTTATTTTTTAACACCATGCCAACATCCCAGCTTCTGTGGCTATTTTCATGGCAAGAAAAAATCTATAGTAAACTATATCGTTTTTTAAAATCTATTTTTGCTAAAACTCTAATATATATATATATGTATATGTGTGTGTGTGTATATATTTGGTTTAATTAAAAAAATAAATCCAAAATGTTAACTGAATAAAAAAAAGTTTCTCAAAGTATTAAAACCAGCACAATCTAACAGAACATGCTTCAAGGATAAAGGATTTTGACAAAATATCATTTTGGGGATTATTCTCTTAAAATAAAAAAAATGTTGTCATCCTAGAATGGCCTATTCAGCAACAGGTATGAACAATCTTGTCCCATCAATTTAGAAAAGTTATTTACAAAAAAACTCCCAACACTGGGACTGATTTTGTGTTTCTGTGTGTAAATTACCAAAACCTCCTGGATACTGGTGCATGCAGTGCACTCCATTTGAGAGATTGAGAGCAGCAATTGACGTGTTAATTTATTAATATTACCAAAAATATAAATTTCCTAAAACTTTTAAATGTACTGTAGCTAATGTAAACGTTATGAAGAAAATGCCTACCTCATAAAAAAATAAGGTAGGAAGATAGGCATACATTTAAAACTACACCTCCCATGGTGTTTCTTATTTGTCAACAAATGACATTTTGGGAAATTATCAAAATGAAACTTAAAAACCGTGTGTTTGGAGCAAAAACCAGCCAGTTCCTATTTATGGCCGGTCGACCAGTGCATCTCTAGTCCTGGGCCAGACTCTGTTTTTTCTTTTATAAAAATTGGGTAAGAATTTATTCGAGGCAGCTCTTAGGACCCAAGAAGACCTCTACTGAAGTATATGTCTTCAATTAAAAAAAATTCTACCAACAAGCAGAAAATTATACTGTGTTGCAGAAAGGCACTTCCAGTTTAGACCACTTTGCTGATTAAAACTGCCATTATCCAGGAAAAATAGGCAATAGGAAAAAGGTAATACTATACTCTTCATTATGGCAATAATATATAACCATTTTTGGTTACATACAATTGTATGTATTGTTAGGTACCTTCAATCTCCACTAGAGGCTCTTGAGTGAAGTCCTGGAAGAATTTGTGGAAAAACTGACTGCATGCAGCCAAAACAGCTTTGTGGGCCCTAAACTGATGTCCTGTTAAATAACCAGAAATCATCAGCACCACCGAATATGTGCAACTTTTAATTTGACTGTATAACATTCAGCATAATTCAGAAAGGCATTAGGTTAAGAGAAACAGAGACTGGAAACCTTACCATCCACAATGAGAGTGATGTCTGTGAACTGATCCAGCTGACGCTGCTCATTCAGTTTGTCAAGCATCACTTTATAATGGGCTGGAAACTCATGCCCATAGTCAACATCTCCATCAACTGACATGGTTCAGCCCTTGCCCTGCGCATGCAAGTACTATGAAGAAGGGGGGGAAAACATGATGGAATAAAAAAAATTATTGATGTATAGTATTTGTTATAATAATAATAATAATAATAATAATAATAAAGAAATGAAGATACATGTGACCTCTTGGTAACAAAAAACAGTTACAAAAAAAAAAAAAAAAATTGCCTACAAGATTAAACTGTTAAATGTCAAAGCATTTTTAGTGCAAGGCTATCTATCTGCAATCTTTAACATAATTGTTTCATTCAACACAGATAATGCATTAAGATAAATTAGGCACATACTTTGTAACGGCCCCTATGCCAACAGATCCATAGATTAGCGGGCATATCTAAGCAGCAAGCCGAGTAAGCGCGCATTTCTACAGGGAGCTTCTCTACGCGAGACTGGCAGCTTTACACCCAGCGGTTTTACTGCTGTAAATGCCACGTACTTCAACAGCCCAACCGTATAGAGATCCTACAGAAATATACAAACGGCAACAGAAGCACTGTGTGCAGGTCAGCTTCATGTTCCTCGCACGCTGGGCCTGTGGCTGCTAACGCATTCGCCATTTGTTTTCTGGACCATTGTCGTTACGTCATCAAATCGCGCATTAAAATGCTATTTTAATCAGACAAATTCCCTTTCGGCTAAATAATGAGTGACGACGGCCGTCTAACGCTCCGGAGAACTTACCCCGGGTGACGCTCTGATGCTTATTGCGGTTGTTTATACTCGTTGGAGGCCTGAAGCGATCAATGTGCTGTTTTTCCTCCGCTCGTCGAAAAAGGGCGGTCGTTCTACTCTGGCCTCGAGTTCCCATAAGCCCTTGCGGATGAGTTTTATCGCGCCAGGCTGATAGGTGGCGGTTACCAAAGCAACGGTGCCCAACTACGACCCGTTATATTCTAGTATGGAAAAGGTGAACAAGATTCAGATTCATTCTTTATTGTCCATTCTTAATTTGTTTTCACAGACTGTACCAGGAGCAACATCCAACATGCACATACCACACAGAATTTTGTACACATAAATAGACATAATTGCAAAAAAAAAAAAAAAAATTACAGTAAATAAATTAGGCATTCTGTGAATTCAACTTTCATAGCTGAGAGTACAAAACTTTTCCTTAGCCGTGATTTTTTTATGGGGTAGCTGTCTATCTGCGGCCTGAGGGAAGAAGGGTAAAACCAAAACATTAGTTAAGAGGGTGGCTGGGATTTTATATAATGGTGTTTGCTCTACGAATGGTGTCAATGAGAGCTGACAAGCTGGGTGTGGGAAGACCAATTATTTTTGAGGAAGTGTTTCTATTAGTGAGAGATATATAGTGGTCTATATTTACATTTTACAAACAAGCATTATACGAAAGCCAATCAAAGCCTTGTACATATAGGCTACTCTTTGAACATAAGATTTTATGTAGGCCTATTTATTTATTGATAATTGTAGGCTACAACACAAGACAGGGAACAACCAAGACCAGATCTGCAGGTTTTAGAAAAACTGAAGGGAGCACAATACGTCAATGTGTTCTCTAAATGTAAATGTTCTGTTAGCATCGATTCAGAGCTCTGCTTCCAACCACTAGAATAGTTTTTCCACAGAATTTTTGTCTGGTTTTCCGGTGCATATGTTTACAGATTCCTAAATTAAGATTTATAAATCACATTAAAAAATGTCTACAGATTCTTAAATCAAGATTGATAAATGACATCAAATATTAAATTAGATCAAAATGAAGTGAGTTTATTAAAACAAGAACAAATATCTGATTTTTTTTAGAAATATCTCAGAAAAATCTAGGCTACTTAATTCAAAGGGACGTTTTTCATAACTCATTGATAAATATTTGTTCTTGTTTTAAGCAAACTAATTTCGTTTTGTTCAATTTTTCAAGACTTTAGTTTACATTAGCATCTCAAGTAAATGTATCTTGGTTTAGCCTAAATATATTTTTTGCTATGCTTGCAACATTCAATGCCATGGCTAAAGTATAGACTTATGCCATGAAACAGATATTAATAATGGAGAAATATCCCTTCTTATTTAGCAGTGAAACTTTATCACATTTTTGATTGTCATCCAATATAGTTGCTTCTGTTTAAAAACACAAATAATTATTATAATACACAAATTACTAGAAATAAATCAGAATTGAAAATCAAATGAAAATATTAATTCTGGTCAGTTTATTGTTGAAAATTAATTGTAGCTATATATTGTAATGTAATTTGTGAGAGATTTTTCCAATGCATATATTACACTGAATTATTGATTGACAGACAAAGCTCTCCACTGCCCTCCTGAGGCACGCTTGAGATAACACCTATAATATCATATATTACAGGTGTTATCTCAAGCGTGCCTCAGGAGGGCAGTGGAGAGCGTTATCTGTCAATCAATAATTCAGTGTAATATATGCATTGGAAAAAAATCTTTTTACATTTCATCATTTAGCAGACGCCTTTATCCATTTGACTTACAAATGAGGAAAGCAATCAAACTAACAATCTGGAAGCAATATGCAAGTGCTGTGACCAGTCCCACTTAGTCTAGCACAGTTCACGTAGCAAGGTGTGTTTTTTTTTTTTATAGATATAAAAGTGTTAGTATTAATGGGTCAAGTGCTGAGCCATTTCTTGAAAGCGGCTAAAGACTCAGCAGCTCGGGTTGAGTTAGGCAGGTCATTCCACCAGCAGGGAACTGTCAAGGTAAAGGTCCGTGAAAGTGATTTTGTGCCTCTTTGGAATGGCACCACAAGGCGCCATTCACTTGCAAAACTCAAGCTTCTGGAGTGCACATACGTCTAAAGTAGTGAGTTTAGGTATGGGGTGCAGAGCCAGTGGTTTTTCTGCATAGGTAAACATCAGTGCCTTGAATTTGATGCGAGCAGCAATTGGCAACCAAAGCAAGTTTGAGGAGAGGTGTGACGTGCGCTCTCTTCAGCTTGTTAAAGACCACTCTCGCTGCAGCATTCTGGATCAGATGCAGAGGTTTGGCAGTGCATGCTGGAAGGCCTGCCAAGAGAGCATTACAATAGTCCAGTCTGGATAGAATCAGAGCTTGGACAAGAAGTTGTGTAGCATGCTTTGATATGAAGGGCCTGATCCTCTTAATGTTGTATAAGGCAAATCTGCAGGACCGGGCAGTTCTAGCAATGTGGTCTGTGAAGTTTAACTGATCATCAATCTCAACTCCAAGGATCCTGGCTGTCCTGGATGGAGTTATGGTTGACGAACCTAGCTGAATGGAGAAGTTGTGATGAAGTGTTGGGCTGGCTGAGACCACAAGCAGTTCTGTCTTCGCAAGGTTGAGTTGAAGTTGGTGGTCCTCCATCCAGCAAGAAATGTCTGTCAGGCAGGCCGAGTTGCGAGCAGCTACTGTCAGATCATCTGGCTGGAATGAGTTGTATGTCTTCAATGTAGCAGTGATTAGAAAAAACATTTTTCTGAATGACAGATCCTAATGATGACATGGAGATGAAGAAGAGAAGTGGTCCAAGCACTGAGCCCTGAGGTACCCCTGTAGCTAGATGTTGCGACTTAGACACCTCACCCCTCCACGACACCCTGAAGGACCTAGCTGAGAGGTAAGACTTTGGAGTGCGGTTGCTGAGATGTTCTTCGTCATGAGGGTTGACAGGAGGATCTGGTGGTTAACTGTGTCAAAAGCAGCAGACAAATCCAGCAGGATGAGTACTGAGGATTTGGAAGCTGCTCTTTCCAGTCTCAGAGCTTCAGTAACCGAGAGCAGGGCAGTCTCAGTTGAGTGGCCGCTTTTGAAACCAGACTGGTTGTTGTCCAGGAGGTTGTTCTGTGAGAAAAGCAGAGACTTAAAAGCAGAGACTGCAATAAATGGAAGAAGGGAGACCGGACTGTAATTTTCTAAAAGTGTTCGATTTAGAGTGGGTTTCTTAAGCATATGACATTAAAACTGATCATTTTTAACGTAAAAGGTCTAGCCAGAAGCTATAGCTTTGATTGCTGGAAGCAAAAAAAAACTGTAAAATTAAATACAGCATAATCTTAATTCATATCTATGGAAATTAATTAAATGTAACATTATTTAGTAAATTGATTTCAACAAAAAACATTTAAAAGAAAAAAAGAAAAAGGTTCTAGCACAGGTTGTACTATGGCAGCACCCTTGCTATTGTTATGGGGGTAACAGTTTAGGACCAAAGGACCAGATGTTTGAAAGAAGACCCGGAGTCATAATAAATTGAAGAAAAGTTTTACTGAAGATAGTTTGCAGTTTCATCAGCAGAAGTCAGCTACAAGACTCACACAGGAGTTCGTAGGTCGCCCCGCTTACAGTTACAAAGATCACAGCAGTTATACCCTTCACCAAGGTCTAAGCTACGTCCTTGCTTCAAGTTGCAGTTTCTGATTGGCTAAGAAATAGATAAACATAGTATTTTTCCACACATACAGATAGATTGAAGTACAGGTGCTGGTCATATAATTAGAATATCAACAAAAAGTTGATTTATTTCAGTAATTCCGTTAAAAAAGTGAAACTTGTATATTATATAGACTCATTACATGCAAAGTGAGATATCTCAAGCCTTTATTTGTTATATTTTTGATGATTATGGCTTACAGCTTGTGAAAACCACAAAATCAAAATCTCAGAAAATTAGAATATTGCATGAAATCACACAGTAATTACACAGTAATCCCATGGTCATTGAACCAGGTTTTGGTTATTTTGGCAGTGTGGGCAGGTGCAAATCCTGCTGGAAAATGAAGGAAGCATGAAGTGCTCTGAAAATGTCCTGGTAGACGGCTGCGTTGACTCTGGATTTAATAAAGCACAGTTGACCAAAGTCCTCTTTTCTGATGAGAGCAAATTTTGCATCTCATTTGGAAACCAAGGTCCCAGAGTCTGGAGGAAGAATGGAGAGGCACACAATCCAAGATGCTTGAAGTCCAGTGTGAAGTTTCCACAGTCTGTGTTGGTTTGGGGAGCCATGTCATCGGCTGGTGTTGGTCCACTGTGCTCTCCACTCAACGCAGCCGTCTACCAGGACAATTCCAGAGCACTTCACGCTTCCTTCATTTTCCAGCAGGATTTGCACCTGCCCACACTGCCAAAATAACCAAAACCTGGTTCAATGACCATGGTATTACTGTGTAATTACTGTGTGTTTTCATGTAATATTCAAATTTTCTAAGATTTTGATTGTGTGGTTTTCACAAGCTGTAATCTATAATCATCAAAATTATAACAAATAAAGGCTTGAGATATCTCACTTTGCATGTAATGAGTCTATATAATATACAAGTTTCACTTTTTTAATGGAATTACTGAAATAAATCAACTTTTTGATGATATTCTAATTATATGACCAGCACCTGTATATCTCCATCGATTATTCAGCTGGCACTTGGACCCTGTTAGGCACGTCATGACCTTCCAGTTCTCAGATTTGGGTTGCTGGGCAGCAGCATGTCCCGAACACCAACTCAGTCAATCTCCAATAATGCCAGTGGTTCCTTAACCTGCAACCAAGAAGACTAACACACACACACACCGACACACAGCTTTTCCAAGGTTGGATTTGGCCAGGCTCTAACTATAAACAGGAGAGTCCTCTCAAAACATCAAGATAATGCGTTCTTTCTCTCAAGGAGGACTACACTTTAGTCTAAATGGTAAGTAAGGATTTAACAAAGAGATGGTCCCTTAAACTATAGACTTCATTGACCCCTGTGACCATAGTTGTCAGAGTACCCTAGAAAAATGATGATGTATTTATTGACACATGTTGAAGACCTTTCTCAAACAAAACATCTTTACATATTTAATTTCTGGAAGCCGGGCTAAATGAGCAAGCACTGTTACTGCATTCATATCAAATACAGACATTAGAGAATATACATGTACCAGTCAAAAGTTTGGAAACACTACTATTTTTAATGTTTTTGAAAGAAGTCTCTTATGCTCATTAAGCCTGCAGTTAAAAAACAAACAAAAAAAAAAAACAGTAATATTATGAAATATTATTACATTTTAAAATAATGGTTCTCTTTTTTAATATATTTTAAAATGTAATTTATTTTTGTGATGCAAAGCTGAATTTTCATCAGCAATTACTCCAGTCTTTGGTGTCTTATGATCCTTCAGAAATCATTCTAATATGCTGATTTATGATCAATGTTGGAAACAGTTGTGCTGCTTAATATTTTTTTTATAACCTGAGATACTTTTTTCAGGATTATTTGATGAATAAAAAGTTAAAAAGAACTGTATTTATTTAGAATATAAATCTTTTGTAACAATATACACTACCGTTCAAAAGTTTGGGAACAATAACTATTTTTTTTTTAAAGAAATTATACTTTAATTCAACAAGGATGCGTTAAATTGATAAAAGGTGGTAACGATTTATATTGTTAGAAATGTTTTTATTTTGAATAAATGCTGTTAACGTTTTACTCATCAATGAATCCTGAAAAAAGTATTCCAAAAAAATATATTAAACAGCACAGTTTCCATCATTGATAATAACTGAGTATCAAATCATAATATTAGAATGATTTCTGAAGGATCATAAGACACCAAAGACTGGAGTACTTGCTGATGAAAATTCAGCTTTGCATCACAAAAATAAATTACATTTTAAAGTATATTAAAAAAGAGAACCATTATTTTAAATTGTAATAATATTTCATAATATTACTTTTTTTTTTTTAACTGCAGGCTTGATGAGCATAAGAGACTTCTTTCAAAAACATTAAAAATAGTAATGTTTCCAAACTTTTGACTGGTACTGTATGAAAAGAACATTTCAGTCATCACACTGGTAACTTCTGTAAAAAAGTAAAATCTCACAAGCTTAGAGAAGTCATTCAACTCATGTGATATTTAGAAGGAAAAATAATGATTAATACCTTGATTATAGCTGACGGCTTCATTTCCACTTTCAAATATGAACCAAACAAAGATATGACTTCCCTTACCAAAGTTTCTTATGTATAATAGGACAGAGTGTCAAAAGATAATGTCTTGGAATAACTTCATTTGCTTAAAGAACAGAATACCATGTTCAGATGTTGCTAAAGTTATCTTAACCTATATCAAAACCTGTAGAAATGAAACCAACTGATTGTCCATTTGACAATAAGTATTGTTTCTGTATCTTAAGTAAGTTTGAGGCTGGATCCTCTTACTCATTTTCTATGGCCTTTGGAAGTTGGGAGAACTTTGTCTTCAGTAAAATCTCTGTCAACTGATTGAACTTCAACGTTGACTCCTGTCTTCATAGAGCATAATGATCTCTTCATGGGCTTAACTGTAATTCCCCTACATACCTAATCAAATAGATCAGACAATTTCTGAAGATGCCTTATATTTAATGTTCAGCTGTCGCACTATCCATTGACTTTTTTTTTTCTTTATTAAGAATTGATTTATATTGTTGTCTGAGAATCAGTTCATCTTATTTAATTATTTCATAATACTTTCTTCAAGTTAACTATTAACTGTAATCAGTAAATCTGTGTTAATTGCATCTAAAGTGCATCACGGTCAAACTGTCCTCCAAATCATGAGACCTGATAATGAAGATTAATTATATGAAACTGATTATAAACCGGTCCAGACACAAGGATCACAGACAATGTCAACCTGAGACTTTCTTCGATTGTTTGAAACAGATTTTGAATGTGTAAGAGATTTTGAATGTGTACGTGTTTCCAAGTAAATGTGTTTCTCCTGTCTTACATAATTTCTGCTGCATGTTGTTTATCAAAGGTCAGCAAAGATACAGGAAGTTACAAAGTTTTATCTCAGCAGGAAAAGTGCTGACACTAACCCAGCTGTGCACTGCTGAACAAACAAAAATTACAGGATGCAAATAAATCCACATTGATCATTGATTCTCTCCATGAATGCTTTAAAAATCACGCTGTCCACAGTCCTCTGCTACTCAGTTGGTTGTATTTTCTTTTCAGTGTTGCACCCAGCCCCCTCTTTCTGTTTTAGGGAAAACAGAAGTCTGGAATGCAGTTCTTTAACTGTTTCCTCTCTGGACATTTTTAGCAAAAACAAAAGTTAACTTTGTGGGTTTTTTTCTTCTTCTTCTTCTTCTTTTAACAACAGAGACATGAAGAAATAAAAAAAGGTTAGAAAAAAAATGAAAGAATTTGCAGTGACAAAATATCTAATGCACTTAGACTTTTTTCAGCTCAAAGTTCTGGCTTGTCCCTTCAAACACATTATGGAGGTTACATATATTTATATTCTTGCTGATGCGTGTAAACCCTTGGTGAATACGTGAGCTATTAAAGTTTTTGAAACCGAGACTGAGGGACCTTTGCCCTGCTTTTAGTCAGGAAAAACAAGAGGAGTATAAATAGGAGGAGCCGTTTGGGAGCGGGTTGTTTTTGTCTAGAATCAGCTCAGAAAACTTCGCTGCTGAAGACTCTCAAGTAAAATAAGTAAGTGTACACTCCTCAGTTATGAGATATCTTTTTCTTTTTGCTCTTTTTAGTTATTTTGTAAAACAACATCTTTGCATTACTTATGCATTTCGTAAACTATTCAAATATGCTTAAAAATTAGATGCTTGAAGTTTTAATGTAGCATTTGCGCACCAGTTCGTGCACATTAGTTTAGCTCTGACAACTACATGTAATAAATTTGCAATGTCCTTAGCATCTGGATGGACTATGGACCTTGCCCCAAACTCGCGTTCATTGACTTTAATCAGGAAATCTGGAGTAGTTCAAATGAAAATGTTGTCAGCATTTATTCACACTCATATTCTTTCACACAAAGAAGATATTTTGAAGAATATGGGTAACCAGACATTTTATGGACCCCATTGACTTCCATTAAAATGGGTCAACATCAACTGTTTGGTTACCCATATTCTTCAAAATATCTTCTTTAGTGTTCAGCAGAAAAAAATTATTTATAGAGATTTGGAACAACTTGAGGGTGAGCGGCCTAAATGATGACAGAATACAAATTTTTGGTTGAACTATCCCTTTAATTACCAGATAAGAGATATGATCAGATCAGGAATTGCTGAGTGGGCAGAAATTTTATTACGTGTGGACCAAAAGAGGCTAAGTTAAATATCAGTATTGTATCAGTATATTATACATTATATATCAGTATATTTTACTGATATATCAGTATATTGATGTAAATAAAATATAAAAGATAAATACAACTATATACTAATGTGTTATCGTCTATTATATGCAAGTATATATGACATTTTAATATAAAAATGAATAAAATATAACAATAATATAAGAATAAAATATGCATCTTAAATTTTTGTTGCTGATTGGAAGGTTTGAATTGTATCTGCATTTTACAGTTGAAATGTCTGCTATGCTTTTAAGAAAAAAAAAAATTCTTTTCTTTCTTTTTTATGAATGTGAGGCATAAACTGTTGATCTTTGTGTGTAGGTTAGTGGGCTTGTTGTTTGGAGTCATGTGGAAGGCGCTCAGCCTTGCCCTAGCTCTCTGCCTCCTGGCGGGCTGCAGTGCAGAGAGCGAGACGGATGGAGCCCGCTGTAAACTTCCTCCAGTGTGGAAGGTTGGAGAGGAGGAGCCCATGAAGAACGCTCTGGGACATGTGACAGTGGTGGCTTACCTACAGGCCAGCTGACTGTTCTGCTTGGAGCAAGCATCAAAGTGAGTCCAAACTTTTAAATAGCAATGTTTGAAAAAGAACAAGTTTGATGAAACCTTGTTTTTCAAAACCATGTCACATTCTTGATAGTGTTTTCTCTGTACTGTTTACACAAGGTGTAGTTATCTAATCCAACTTGTTGAATGTTCTTCAAGGCTTAATGACTTGCTCCTGAAGCTGGAGAACCAAGGTTATGTAAATATAACCTACATGGTGGTAAACAACCGAGATGAACGGTCCCAAAAACTGCACCACTTGCTCGACGAAAGACTGTTAAATATCACCCTTTACGCCCAGGACCTCAGCCAGCCGGATGTCTGGCAGGCCGTGAATGCTGAGAAGGATGACATTTTGGTCTATGACAGGTTTAGCTCACAACTTATTCAGCTTATTTCACCCAATGAACATGATTACCATATTACTTTATCAATATACCACTAAATACCCCTTTTTACCAGGTGTGGACGACTCACTTACCATCTGTCTCTTCCATACACCATCCTGAGCCACCCACATGTGGAGGAGGCTGTAAGAAAAACCTATTGCGATGGTATTTGTGGAGAGTGCAACATAGAGGTAAAACAGCAGTGATTTAACGTTAAATGTGATGATGACTTTTTTTATACATAAATGCAAATTTCATGGAAGTGATACAATTTCACAGAAGCATGAATAAAAGCATTAAACAAGGTTCTTTACATGGCATCCCCATGAAGAACCTTTAATATCTATGGAACCTTTCCATTGCAAAAATAGTGGAAAAGGTTCTTCAGATTATTAAAATCACACTAAGAAAAATGGTTCTTTAAAGAATTGGTCACTAAAGGGATCTTTGGGGAACCCAAAATAGAAAAAAAAAATGCAGTATTTTCAATTTGCCCTTTTCCTCTGGTCATCAGAGTTCACTGCAACTTGAAGAGTGCAAGAAATCCACAGATGTGAATACACCAGCAGAGGAAGAACGGCCTCACCATCACGGTCATCATGAACACGGTCATCACGGTCATCACCAAGGTAGTGCGGAAAGGCATGGTGGCTCCCACCATCACCACCATCACCACCACCACCACCACGGCCAACAACAGGTTGATGTGGGTCAGCAGATCCTGGCCCAGACTGACTTTGGTCAGGTAGCCGTTAAACAACCAGTGATGAAACGACCTTGAGCCAAGCACACTAGGTGAAAAGTCCAGTTCAGCTGACAGCAGGGGGTAGATTCTCCTGTGGCCAGCTGATGCTGACACTGACGACAGCTCTTCGGTGGGGAGGGAAGTGGGCGCGTGGCAGGCCTCTGACACTGTGAGGAGACTCTTCCAGCCTCCTGACACTGACAGGGCCTGAAGGTGGAGGACAACAACATCAGGGAGACCTGACAGTGACGTCCCGCCCACCCCACCGAATGAGAGCAGTCGCAATCAACCTGAGCCTGACCAGCAGGGGACGCTAGTTGAGTATGACAAGAGAAGTAAACAGGGCCGTTGCCTGATCATTTATAGCTTCACAGAAACATCAGTGAGCCCGGCACTGCTGGTCAGCGCTCTCGTTTTATCTACCAACTAGTATTTACACCTCAGCGTGCGGCAGCACTGGACCTTTGCATCCCATTCTGAACGATTCGCAAATTGGTTCTTCTTATGGAAGCTAAACAATTCAATCTAAATAACCTAGTTTTGGACATTTTTCTGGTTAAATCTGTTATATAACAAACAAAACAATCTGACTTTAATGGGTCCAGTGTCTGTTTTCTTCTGAGAGTGTGTCAGGTTCATAATGTTAGTGTCTTTTCACCTCTAGATGCTTTATGTGGCATTTATGAAGGCAGGTGCGGAAACTATGCTCTAGTGGTGCCTGTCCGATGTTAGGCCATACAGAGCAGAGGGCAAAGATCACGTAACATCATGTAACCTTTGCTATACCCAATCAAAGCTATGAAAATCTGGGGTATTAAAATCTATTTTGTCATTATTCTGTTTTTCAAAAAGATGTTTTAGTTTAGCTGTGTGGAGATAGAGGCGGTAAAGTAGGCGGAGAGATTCTGATCATGAGAGTTTTAAACACTGTTGAGATACTTCATTTAAAGGTAATGGACCACTTTATGATCTATATCTGTTTTATTTTAGTTACTAACACAAATGTTGTAAGCGGGTCGTAAAATGTATATGCTCTGCATTACAAAAAGGGTAATGGATCATAGGGAAATTTACAAAACATAACTTTTACTACACATTTATTAGAGAGGAATTTGGGAGGGAGTAACTGGAAAAGGGTTTGGTCATTGTTATCTTGGGAAGGGGCTGTTTGAAACATTTTACATACTTAATGAAGGTTTTCTGGAAAATCTAGTATCACCTGGAAGACCCGAGAAATTGTATGAAAATTGTATGTTTGTGATGGTGCCAATGACATATGAATGTGAAAAGCAAGTGAAATGTAAGAGAAAAAAACTCAAATAAAGTTTAAAAAAAAAAAAAAAAACACTTTGTTTATCCACTAACTTGGTCAATGTACGTTTTTTTTTTTTTTTACTTGGCTATATAGTTTAGTCACTCTGCCTCAAAACATCTTAAATTTAAAATTCTAAATTTTGAATGCTAACCTTGATAAATTAATTTATATATTTTCTAAATTAAAATAATTTATTTTATTCGTTTTAATGGTATGATTAGTTATAAATCAATATAATGAAATCAAATGACATTATACAATGAATTATAAAAATTGCTATATATTGCTATATATCAAAATATAATTTAAATGTATGATTTAAATATTTTTATATAATCAATATTTAAATCAACATTTGATATTTTATAATATATTTTATATGTATATATGTATATATTAGTAATGTAAATGATTAATAAATTCATTTCATTAATTTAATTTCATTAATGACTTATAAATACATAGGCTATTGTTATAATTTATAATATAGAATTATTTGTTTTATAATTTAAATGTATATTTATTCAATTATTTTACATTTATTAGAAAGGTCCCATGACATGGATCATTTTATTATTTTATAATGTTTCCTGGGGTGCCCTTATAATGTTAGTATGTTTTTAAGATCAAAAACGAATAATTTAGAAATAAAAGGCATTTTTCCTAGCCTGATTTTAGCCTCTGATTTGAACACTGTTTGAAGGGGCGTGTCTTCTGCGAGACTTCAGTGTAAACGCCCACTGCTGTGGTTGGCTGACATGTTTGCATATGAAATAGCTAGCATTACATGTGGAACTCTCTCGAAAACTTTTACTATTACAGCTATTATACGTTTTTACTATTACAGCTATCGAGATTAACGAATCATGAGAAGTTTAAGTATTTAGATCTATTCCCATCACATAAAATGTTGGGCGATTGGAAAGGGATTGTTCTTTGATCGCTTTCTGTATATATTTTAATCACAGTTTAAATAAGATTATTTTCATCCTACCAAGAGAAACGATGTGAAGTTTATATTTTAGTCGTTGGCTTGATTTACTGATGCATAAACAGTATTGAACGATTTTGAGAGAAAGATTATCTGTCTGAACTTGAACAATTACACATCAGAAATTCACATAACCCACTGGTTCTTCAGAGGCTCGGATGAAGGAACTAAAAAAATACTTTTGTTCATCCAAACACTGAGCAACTGCCATGCTTCGCTCGTTTTCTCGAGGAAAAACCAATATCACGCTCGCGCAGCTCATTTTCTCATGGACGGGCCAAATTCTCTGGGCGGGCAAAGCAGAGAAAAGGGAGGTAACCTTTCCCCTTATGATGACATAAGTGGAATATTCTAGATTCGCCCGTCTGAGCTTTCATTTTCTCAAAAATACCCAGGGCTTGGTTTTTACCTATCAAAATGTCTAGCCACTGGGGGACCATAGGCAGGCTAGGGGAACTCATATTAATGTTAAAAAAAACTCATGAAGTGAAATTTTCATGTCATGGGATCTTTAACATTTTATGAAATCTGTATGATTTCTAACCTATAAATACGTTATTATAAATGTAATCGATATTTAATATAAAATTATTATAATCATTAAAAGTATTCATTAATTTAAATAAACTATGAAAATATTTTAAAAGAAATGAAAATATAACATCAAAACCTGTTGAAATTCAAAGAAGTTAGTCCGTGTATAAAATGTGTCATTCTTAAATTCACCTACAGATGGCGCGCGCGCTTTGAAGAATCTTTCGTATACGTTGCTCTCCCTTTTGAGAGCCTCTCCAACATTTTTTTCCCAGACCTGGACTCACGAGCTGTCTGCAGTGTTTCCTTCGAGACACACCGAAGTCTCTGTCCATGTGCGTGATTTACTGTCTCCTGGCAGAAAACAGGTAAAGAGAAAATAAAGGAGAGGTTTTCTACAAGAACAACTTGCAGTATTAATAGCAAGACAAAATATGAGACTCTCGGTTGCAGACTATGGGTTTCTATGCATATAAATCTTAACCAGCATATCCAAATGTATAATGCCTACTGTTGTTATATTTATCAGTGAGGTTTTCATCATTGTTTTATTTGCTATAGTACAAAATTTGCACTAAATAGCCTCAATTCATTTAGGATAGTAACCCAACCTATTTCATTGTTTTCAAATCAACGAGGGCGGTCTGGGTTGTGTGGACAATCATTTGACCCCGAAACATTTGTAGCATAAGATCAAAAATCCACATTTCCTCGTTTCAACAGCCAGATGCCATGTAAACGCCAACTCCTTAAAGCACATCTCAAACCTCTTATCTAGAGTACGCAATGCAAAAGGTCAACAAGCAAGTATCGAGGTGATAAATGATCAAGGTGGGTGGCTTTGATAGGCCTAATTGTCCTGAAGATCCAGTGCTGGGGAGCAGAGACTCATGGGCAATTACTTACAATGTCCTGAGAGGCGGACTGTGAGAGTAGGCTACACAGATTCAATCAGCCTCACGCAGTGTTGCCGAGTACGCGCCGCTCGCCAAATTGCCTGATTTGCTTTCCCCATCAGCCGAGGTCCTGTTGCTTCTGTATCCACTTAGCAGAGACCGGAGAGCTTCTATCTGCTACTTGCTGGACGCCTGCTCTTTCCTTCTTTCCCAGTACATTAAGGCTTCGGTGTGTTGACCATGGCCTTTATACTGCATTAGGCCTTCTCCACAGCATGGCTCTCAATGATGTAGTTAAGCTAGTCAGTCATAAACATCACACCAACCTCATACTAATGGACCCCTTGAGCTGTAGGTTACGATTTGTTTTTCGTTTTCCATTACTACTCATACGAAATGAGAGTGAAGACAGCTTCCTGTTGAGTTATAAACTGGATTTTACCTAAGGGAGATGATTCATTTATTCATTTCATAAACATCATGTCTGGATCACAGTAATAGTGAAGTATTTATCATTCTTATTGTTGGGAGAGGTTATTAAAGAAATACCTGGAAATTGAATACTTCCGAGAAATCGAAATTTGTTTATGCAGTACAGTTCAAAAGACTTTCTACTGATTTTGAAAGACTCAGCAAAAGCTACATTTTAAAAATAACGGTTTTCTATTTTAATACATTTCAAAACGCAATTTATTCCTGTGATGGCAAAGCTGAATTTTCAGCATCATTACTCCAGTCTTCAGTGATTCTTCAGATATAATACGCTGATTTGGTGCTCAAGAAACATTTCTTAGTTTTGTTGAAAACAGTTGTGCTGACCCCAAACGTTTGAACAGCAGTGTGCAGGCGATGAGTGGAATGGTTCTTCTTACAGGTATGGAGACCGATCGTGGTTGAGACGGATGGCTGGAACAAAGAACACTTAAGACGCTGGAGACAGAGATGAGAAGCTGGAGACAATGGAGTGGAGACTGGTCTTCATATGAACCAGACAGGACAGTGAACAGAGGTGAAGAGTGTCTTTATAGTGGTGGTGATGATAGATGATGATGAGGTGCAGGTGTGTGTGTGATCAGGAATGACGTGCAGGTGTAAACAGAGGAGAGTGATGGGAAGTGTAGTGCAGGAACCTGGCAGACCTGTAACAATAATATAGATATATACAGGGTGGGCCATTTATATGGATACGCCGTAATAACATGGGAATGGTTGGTGATATGAAAGTCCTGTTTGTGGCACATTAGTATATGTGAGGGGGCAAACTCCTCAAGATGGGTGGTGACCATGGTGGCCATTTAGAAGTCGGCCATCTTGGATACAACTTTTGTTTTTTCAATAGGAAGAGGGCCATGTGACACATCAAACTTATTGGTAATGTCACAAGAAAAACAATGGTGTGCTTGGTTTCAACGTAACTTTATTCGTTCATGAGTTATTTACAAGTTTCTGACCACTTATAAAATGTGTTCAATGTGCTGCCCATTGTGTTGGATTGTCAATGCAACCCTGTTCTCCTACTCTTCACACACTGATAGCAACACCGCAGGAGAAATGCCAGCACAGACATCCAGTATCCGTAGTTTCAGGTGCTGCACATCTCGTATCTTCACACCATAGACAATTGCCTTCAGATGACCCCAAAGATAAAAGTCGAAGGGGGTCAGATCGGGAGACCTTGGGGGCCATTCAGTGTGTGAAGAGTGGGAGAACAGGGTTGCATTGACAATCCAACACAATGGGCAGCACATTGAACACATTTTATAAGTGGTCAGAAACTTGTAAATAACTCATGAACGAATAAAGTTACGTTGAAACCAAGCACACCATTGTTTTTCTTGTGACATTACCAATGAGTTTGATGTGTCACATGGCCCTCTTCCTATTGAAAAAAAACAAAAGTTGTATCCAAGATGGCCGACTTCTAAATGGCCACCATGGTCACCACCCATCTTGAGGAGTTTGCCCCCTCACATATACTAATGTGCCACAAACAGGACTTTAATATCACCAACCATTCCCATGTTATTACGGTGTATCCATATAAATGGCCCACCCTGTATATAAAACAGTACAGTATGTATATAATATATACCGGTCAAATTTTGGAAACATTAAGGTTTATTAATGTTTTTGAAAGTCTCTTATGCTCACCAAGGTTGAATTAATTTGATCAGAAATACAGTAAAAACAATAATAATGTGAAATATTATTACAGCTTAAATTAACTGGTTTCTGCTGTGATATATTTTAAAAATGTAATTTATTCCTGTGATGCAAAGCTGAATTTTTAGCATCATTAGTCTTCAGTGTCACGTGATTCTTCAGAAATCATTCTAAGATCATTTATTATTATCAATGTTGAAAACAGTTTTAGCTGCTTAATTTTTGTTTTTGGAAATCATAATACACTGCCATTCAAAAGTTTGGGGTAAGTAAGAAAAAAAGAAAAGAAATTAATACTTTTATTTAGCAAAGGCACATTCATTTGATTAAAAATGACAGTAAAGACATTTGTGAAAATAATAAATATTTCAAAAAAGTTATATTTATAATAAATGTGGTTTCCTCAAAAATATTACGCAGCACAGCTGTTTTGTTTTTAGCAACAAATCTGCATATTAGAATAATTTCTGAAGGATTATGTGACACTGAAGACTGGAGTAATGTCTGATGAAAATTCAGCTTTGCATCACAGTAATAAATTACATTTTTAAATATTTTACAACAAAAAACAGTTACATTTACATATTTGGCAGACGCTTTTATCCAAAGTGACTTACATTGCATTTCAAGGTACACATTTACATTCTTATCAGATCTTGCTTTCCCTGGGAATCAAACCCATCACCTTGGCGTTGCAAGCACCAATGCTCTAATGTTTGAGCTACAGGAACATTTACAGTTAACTTAAATTTACAGTAAATTTTACAGCTACAATTAATTTAAATTGTTATAATATTTCCCATATGACTGTTTTTACTGTATTTTTGATCAAATAAATTCAGCCTTTGTGAGATTAAGAGACTACTTTAGAGAAAACCTTAATGTTTCCAAACTTTTGACCGATACAGTGTATATATATATATTATGGACAATATGTTTACTAGAACTCACTTTTAAAGGTTTATTTCTATATAAATGCAGACTCTTGGGTGCTCATAATTAGAGCCCGACCGATATATCGGCAGGCCGATATTATCGGCCGATATTAGGCATTTTCAAAACTATCGGTATCGGCATTTATAACGGCCGATAAATTAATATTTCAAAAATAAAATAAAAACGGACGAAACACCCTTCAACCATGTTATGAGTGTTGCCGTTGTATAGTTTGTCCACCAGAGGGCACTCTACACCGTCCCTGTTGGCAACACTCGTGTATAACGTGCCACACATTCTGCAACCTGCTGATCCAGCCCGAGTCGGGCAGAGAGAACCGCGAGTGAGATCAGCAGTGAATTGTGTTCATGGTGAGTTGGTCACGACTCACGAGACATACATTGCTTGAATAACAATTAAAAGAACATCCCTATCAGTTCTCTTAACTCAAATAAGGATAACAAAATTCGTGACTCATGTCCAGTTTTGCTGCGGTTAAATAAGCCGAGAGTGAAGCGGAACAACGCGACGTAGGCTATATTCACATAAAATGTTAACACTGCAGTTCACAAAAGTTCATAATGTGCATGTGCTTTAATGCTTTGTCGGTTAAACATTTAATTTTAAATGCTGATGCGCTGTTCTAACGTGTGCGTTTCTCAGCGCGTACATGTGAAGCTCACATGCACTAAAAGCCTTTCTAGTACCAGCGCCTGGATACTGGACTAAGTTATCTTTCGAGTATTATTGTGCTAATACTGTTAAATACACACAAGATTTACATAAACAATGTCGGTTGTCCGCTTGTCAAATGCGTGTACTGCTACATTAGACGTGTCGTGCTCAGCTCTTAAAGAGACAGTAGCAAATGTAAACACATTGCCGCTTGTCCTTAAAGGGATAGTTCACCCAATAATAAAAATGATCTCATTATTTACAGGCACTCTAATGTTGTTCCAACTGTATTAATTTCCTTCTAATATTTTTCTAATATTAATAGTTTGAAGAATGTGGGTAACCAAACAGTAGCTGGTCCCCATTGACTTCCAAAGGAGAAAAATATACTATGGAAGTCATTGGGGTACATCAACTGTTTGGTTACCCACATTCATCCAAATAACTTATTTTCAACAGAAGAAAAAAACAACTTGAGAGAGTAAATTATGACAATTTGAATTTGTTGTCAATTTGAATGTGAAATTGTTGTTTTTGTTCAAAGGACTAAACGTTTAGTCTTAAAAAAAAATCTTAAGTTTGTATTTTTATACATTTTATTTATCAGAACTTTAATATATTTTGATGTTCCTCTGTTCTGTTGTGACAATACAAGAAACAAGTTTCTTTTTAAAATGCATTATCATATTAGTTTAGTTAAAACTCATAAATAACTACAAATAACTAATGTTAGGGAAATTTGTTAATGTTTTGTTGCGCGTTTCTGAAAAAAAAAAAATATATATATCGTCCGATATATCGGAATATCGGATTTTAAAACCAACAAATATTTGTACCGGTATCAGCCTTTATCAAAATCCTTTATCAGTCGGGCTCTAGTACCCATCAAAAGTTTGTACACACCAATTGTAAAGTGTGTCCAAACTTACTGTACTATAATACACATAAATAATATTACTACTGTATTATAATATACACATAAATAATATCGGCCGATATATCGGTATCTGGCTTTTTTTATCGGTATCGGCATCGGCGCCCAAAAATCCATATCGGTCGGGCTCTACTCATAATGCAAGTATAACACTTTTTCCTTATATTGCTTGGTAAAAAAATTATTCTGTTAACATGCTGGAGGGTTTTCCGTTTGTTGTTCACAATCAATCTTATGTCCAGTGCTATTTCAGTTCATTTTTACCTGTCTGCTCACACCTTGAGGGAAATTATGCTTGAATAGCTGAAATGTATATTTTCACAGTAACACTCAAACGCACAGTACACACATTCATCCAGTAGAGCACACCGAGATTAAATTAACGATCCATGTCATTAAATAAAACACGAAACAACCAACAGCATACAGCCACAGATAATCAAATTGTTTGAAGCTATCTTTATTAAATTGAAGAAAACAGAACAAAAGCAACTGCTGCAAATTACGTTCATTTGAGGTATGACGAAATCAACCAATTCCAAAAGCAAACCGTACAAATGTTTCAATAATAAACCTGAATCGAGTTCTTTATAACGTCTCTAATAATGCTCAGCGGCGTGCATCCATGAGGCAAACACATAATTTGAAGAAAAATTGGCATAAAACTGCTCCAAAAATATATAGCCACATACAGGACTAAACATAGGACTACAGAAGATAAAATGTACTATAGCATGTCTATATATCATGTGCATTTGT
The DNA here is from genome assembly GCF_964197995.2 of Scardinius erythrophthalmus. Classification (NCBI taxonomy): domain Eukaryota; kingdom Metazoa; phylum Chordata; class Actinopteri; order Cypriniformes; family Leuciscidae; genus Scardinius; species Scardinius erythrophthalmus. Next base: position 18,286,980 of record NC_138240.1, read on the forward strand.
CAACTTGCGTGTTCAGACAGACCTATGCATTTTAAGAATTTACCCAAAAGACAGAGATTCATAAGAAAATGCTACATGAGGAGGAAAGAGAGAGGAGCAGCAAAAGCTAAAATGCATATCGTACACCACATATCATGAGAGCTTAAGACATTTCCAATAAAACATGAACATGCTGGTTTCACAGCAATGGCAGCAGCAGAGGTGTATAATACTTGATATTTCTCAATAAGGCAATATCTTTACATATAAAAGAATGGCACGTTGCTTAGCACAGTGTAAAAATTGACTACATTATGTATAGACCCACTATTAATCATACATACATATATATATATATATATATATATATATATATATATATATATATATATATATATATATATATATATATATATGTAAAATAATAAACATGTGCTGGACTTCACAAGTGAAATCATTACCCCTTATCTATGCTTTACTATTACGGATTTAGCTTATGTCCCGCTCTATGTGTATGGAGGCACATAAAGTATGGGCTGGGTTACTATTAAAATATCTATTGTGTGCGAGTTAAATTTCTGCATGTCATAATATAAAAGTAAATATCTGAACTGTTTTTTCCCCAAACTCAAGTTCAATATAAAAAAAACCAATACTTTCTCCTGTACCATACAATTTTTTTTTTCACTACACCAATATCTACACTACATATATCTCTTATATGAGCTTCAGCATCAAGTCCTCCCTTCTGGCTCATTGTTCAACAGTTTTTGGCTCCATTTGTCTCAGGCGTACCTGTGTGTTTGCACAATAACAAAGGCTCAGCATCATAATTACGGGAGTTCATTCTACTGCGGAACAATAGAACACTTGAGTTGTACAAAATAAATTATTAAATCAACAATACATTTGATTAGCCTGAGCTGTTATTATGAAAACACATACATTGCCCTCCAAAAGCAATTTCAAATCTTTCTCAGTAAACAAAAACTGTGGGTCTGAGAGGATAAAATAACTCCATAATTTGCGTGTGGACTGTCAGCAACTTAAGGACACGTTAACCTACGCGTAGGTTGAAAATAACAGCAGATTTTAGACCTTTCACATACTAAGGAGAAAAAACTGACCAAAAAGTCTGTCATAAACAAGCAGGTTCTGTTCATGGCATCTGTACAGAGCTGGCAGAACATCAACAGGGAAGATCAGTCGTGTTATGTGATGTCTGTAAATAGAGTCATTTATGAAGGTCAGCTCGCCTAAAATTAACATTCTGCCATTTTTATGTTCACAGTAACGCCGTTCTTAACCTGTATGCTGTTATCTTTTACTGTAGAACATTAAAACAGAACTATGACACTTCATAGTGACCAGCTCTGAAAATAAAACCCAAAAATGATCCATAGGTGTCCTGCCGCCCTATATTCCCTGAAGCCGTTATTCAATGGAAATCTTTCAACTGCTGGATCAGCGAACCGGAAATGTGATCGAATTGTTCTTTTGAGTTTGTTCTTTTTAATTAATTAAGGGATCAACTCACTGACTTCATGACCCAGTCTGAATAGAACTAAAGTATCAGTGAATAATGGCTTCAAATCTGGTCTGTTCTTCACGCAAACTTGGAATATTGTGCATAGTCATACTGGACACTTTTATGGGTGTTACTTTTTTTAGGGTTTTTCGGTCAGTACTGTCTTTGCAAATGATGAGACTAAAATCTGCATTAAAAGTGCTTAAATATAGACAGAATTATAATTTTCGGGTCATCTATTTCTTTCGTTTTTGTTGGCATATGCAATATGAAGTATTAAGAGCAATTCATTATGTAAAAGAAAACAAAAGAAACGGTTTGAATACCTCTGGAGAAAGTCAAACGCTTTTGGAAGGCACTGCAACTACAACAGACACCTAAAACAAGTTAGGACCCAGTATTCAAGCATCATAGGCAAACCCAGGACCAATTAAGCTCCTTCTTCACCATCATATACCTCCACTGTGTTTCTCTAAAAACAGAGAACAGGTAAGAGTGACAAAGCGCTCAAAATAAGCTCATCTATACAACTTCACAAGCAACACTTTTTCTGTACAAACTTTTCAACAGCATACAATTACATCTGTGAGAAATCCACCGACTAGCCTAGGTTTTCAACATGTGGCTTGAGAACTCTTAACAGTCTATGATCGCAAATAAAAAATCTCCAGTTATTATTTCTTATATTATAATGCATTATTTCATAAAATAGCTCTAGTTAAAAGCAGCTTTTTCCTGTCATTGAGTAAATTATCCTGGCAAGAACGATTTAGCTTCATTTTATGTCTTTGTATAATACAAAAAGTCCAAAAATTGGCACTTCTTTCCCAGCTATTTCCATAATGTAACTCCCATTGTAAATGCATGTATCACAGCAAAAACTCCAGTGTTAAATGAACTGTCCTGGGAGTTTATATGGCTCCAGACTCAAGAGTGTTAAAGTGTTAAAATATGAGTGTTAAATTAATACTCAAGAGTGTTAAAGTTAATGAGCTAATTAAGTGATTCATTGAGTGATGATTGATCATTATTGAAGACACCTGATGTTAACAAGCAAAATCACCAAAGGAGAAAATCACATTTTTAAGACACCATTATGGTGATCAGTGTTTGCTTTAGTTGGGCTCTTGACCCTTACATCATTAACTTTAGATTTTGTTTGGCTGTTGTATCTGAGTTGTAACTCACAGATGAACAAAGAGAAAAGTTGATCAGTTATGTTTTGACATAATCATAATTTGACCTGAATCACAAATCTCATTTAAGAGAGTTATGTCTGCCTTGTTGATTACAGCAGCACTGTGAATCTACAGCAAATGACAGCAAATCTTTCAGCATTTTCAATATAATCCAAAATATTTATTAAAAGTTCTTCTGCTCAAAAGACAAATTACTACCAAAGAAAATTACTTTATTTAGACACACTGACATCAATAATCAGCCTGTGAATCTCAACAATGGTGACAATAATAAAGCATGTTGCAGTGCATTTTGGGTGCCACCAATCAAAACTCATTCATGGCTCCCATCATGCATTGCGGTATGAATAAATTATGATCTGAATTGTCTTAGTAATTTCCTTTCCCTAATTGAATATTCTGTTTGTCACCATTGTTAAGATTCATACACTGATTCTTGATGTCTGTGTGTGCCTAAAAGAAAGATTTTGTTTTATCAGAACAACTTTTAAGAAATTCTTTAGATTATTTAGAAAATTCTGGATCTTATGCTGTAGAATCATAGTGATGCTGTAATCAACAATATACATTTAAGTCAGAGATTAGACTCTAAATGAGTTCAGTGATTCAGGTCAAATTATGATTATGTCAAAATATAACCAACACCACCTGATCAACTTTTCTCTTTGTTCATCTGAGAGTTACAACTCAGATACAACAGTCAAACAAAATCTAAAGTGAATGATGTAAGGGTCAAGAGCCCAACTAAAGCAAACATTTATTACCATAATGGTGTCTTAAAAATTGGATTTTCTCCTTTGGTGATTTTGCTTGTTAACATCAGGTGTCTTCAATAATGATCAATCATCACTCAATGAATCACTTAATTAGCTCATTAACTTTAACACTCTTGAGTATTAATTTAACACTCATATTTTAACACTTTAACACTCTTGAGTCATATAAACTCCCAGGAGAGTTCATTTAACACTGGAGTTTTTGCTGTGTATACATTTATAGTGTCTCCGTCAATATAAAACTGCTACATGTACAAAGGTAAAATATAAGAAAACCTGCCATTCGGTTTGCATTGCACAGCAAAGACTACAAACGCTTAATTTTTGAAACATTAATACAAAAACAAAGACAAGTTCATTTCTAGCTCTTTGAACAAGGCAAGGTAACGGCTTGTTCTGTGGGCTAATATCATTACAATCACTTGTCTCTACATTTTCTAGCAATGATCGCAAATATTACAGTCATATATCGTGATGCTAAAATACACAACCCCATTTCTTAGCGTTTTAGCATATTGGAAAAAAAGTTCATTTGCTAAGTTTATCTATCTGGCTATGGCAAAGGATAAAATGTGCAGGATGGATGCAGCGCACAAAATGGCTTCCATTAATTTTTCTCCTAAAAAGAAAAAAAAAAAGTCTCGTTCGTCCACAAAACGAAATGTTTCTGGTACTGTGATATGATGCAGTGAAATATATTTAACATTTCATCTACGAGCAAATGTGGGTTGATGAACTGCAGTAAAGTGATGCGTCTTTTATCTGTGTGTAAACAATTTTGTATAAAGATATGTTTGAATTGATCTCATCAGATATTTTTCATCCCAATGCCACTACACCTGTAACTTTGTAATAATATAAACACATTTTCAAAATGGTTCTCTGACTCAGCAAGCGAGCATATTTCTGTAGTGATTTTGCATGTAACCAGCTGACGTTTCTGATTGTAAATCGATAACGCATTATAACTCTCTCGGCGTGCTAGCGTAGCGTAACTGCAACAGCAGAAAAGAGAAGAAACGTTTTCAGCGTAGTCCATTTTGTAGCGTACAGCAGAGTAAATCCATGTGCAGAATTCCCAAACAAAATGCAATATCCGTCCTGTGTTGTTCTCGCAACTTTGGTTTCCAACAGTGAGATTTGTACAACAAGACCATCGACTTTGCGCTTCTTAGTCTCTTCATGGAGTCAGGTTTCCCAGAAGGTCTGGGGTGAGGTACCCCATAGGCATGGTTGGCATCGCAGGGAGGTGTTTGTTTGGGCTGTGCGAACAGACCGTGGGCTGCGAGGGAGGAGGATTCAGGAGGAGGCTGTGCTGGGCGTCCACTTCCTGCACTACAGTATAGTCTGACACTGGTGGCAGTATGGGGACTGGAGGAGCTTCGGGAAGCAGGTACGGTGTTTGGGAATCGCTGGCGGACACCAGGTACTCTCCATTCCAGAGGTTCCCCTCAACAGCCAGGGTTGGGAATGATTGGTACCCCTGCTCAGGACCAGGGCTGGGCGGCACGTCAGCGGGAAGCTGCCTAGCCGTGTTCTCTGAGGTGTAGGCTCCGTCGGAAAGCAGCTGGAATTGTATCTTCTTCTCGTTTTCTTCCTCTTTCTTTTTCTCTGGAGAGCCGTTGAGCTGTCCAGGTGAGAGCACCACTCCTCCCGCTGGTGTGAAATCACTTACTTGGGCATAAAAGTCCATGTTAACCCAGCTGGGCACAGCAGGTTGTGTTTGAACGGGCGTCTCCACTACTTCTGATGTCTGCTGCACGCCGAGGTCAGGGATGGACGAGCTGCTTCTGGAAACCAGCGGGTGCTGCTCTCCCCGTCCAGAATGGCCAGGCAGAAGGGAAGCCATGTCCTCAGGATCTGGGATTTCTGGGTCGTAGCAGCTAGCACGACCCGAATCGTCGTCGCTTTTGAAATTAAGGACGCGAGAAGAGCCCGAACGGAACAGGCCCAGCAGGTGTTGCGTATCAGAGCCATCGTTCTTCTCTGCAGAGTCGTCAAGGTCCAGCTGGATGAACTCCACCCATGGGTCTTCATGATAGAAGTCCGGCTTGTACATATCTTGACTGCTCAGCAAAGAATTGAGCTGGTCAAGCTTTCCATTCTGTTTGTGAAGGAAAGAATATATAGTGTTATTAAACAGGACCTAGAAAAGTTCTGTATGCAAAATAATTAATAAAACCAGGGTTTCTCAAACTCGGTCCTGGAGGGCCACTGTCCTGCACAGTTTAGCTCCAACCCTGATCAAACACACCTGAGCAAGCTAATCAATGTCTTCAGGATCACTAGAAACTCACAGCTAGGTGTGTTTGATCAGGGTTGGAGCTAAACTGTGCAGGACAGTGGCCCTCCAGGACCGAGTTTGAGAAACCCTGAATAAAACAAATACACTCATTTTCAAAATCATTTGTATTATTGGATGCATCAAAAACAGCATTTCCATGTGGGCATCTGTGTGTTTGTTCTGGGGTGTTACTGTTTACTGCTTACAATGGACTCTAAAAATGGAGTATGAGGGTTGTTAAACTAGGTCCCAGTGCTTTCTGGAAGGAGAAAATTACAGGAAAATGGCCACAACATGTCAACAATTATGACCTTTTCAAAACAATCTCGCTCTGCAGCGATTCCTGCCATTTTTACAATGCCGCAATTTGAACAATTCTAATGAAAGACTTTGCATTATGTTCATATTCATGTATTCACCTCTCATTGTTTTGATGATAATTGCTGTAATGCATTTTATAATGTGCTACATGCAAGGCTTAATGCCTTTATCATTCACAAAAATTTGACTAAGAATATCTTCTTTTGTGTTCAGCAGAATAAAGAAATTCATACAGATTTGGAACAACTTGAGGGTGATTAAATTATGACAGTATTGTCCTTTTGGGTGAACTATCCCATTTTTCTTCCTATCATATTTATAAACAGAAAAGCACCAGGCATTACATTTTCCATTCTATCCATACTGTATTACACATGGTTATAATAAATAGCAGTTGCAAAACCAAAACATACATAATTTGTATGAAAAAGATTAACAAAATGATGAACATACATGAAGACTGAAATGCAAAATCTTATGTTTTATGCTAAATTACCTTTAGCAGCTCTGGGTCGATGCCTTTAATTTTAGGTGCAGGAATAGGTGGTAAAAATATTACCATTAACCTGTGGGAAAAAAATAGCAAAATGTTATAAATGCAAACCATTTTATGAATTTGTAATTGTGTACAGTCAAAGCAACATGAAACAAATTACATTCGGGTCATACTTCACCCCAAAATAAATGCTAAAAAATCTGAAGAAAAACAAATAATATATATGTATTTTATTTAAAACAATAATGAATTAATATTATTATTACTATTATATAAAAATATATTAGAATATGAAATAATACATTTAAAGTACATTTGCACAAAAAAAATTGTATATCACAGTGGTATTTGTTGTATTGAATTTTATTTCATTTTATTTATGCAGATTTTTACTTTTAAAATCTAAATGGTTAATTTAAAAAATATATATTTTGATTTGGGGATGAAATATGACCAATATGACTATATGACTATATATTTCTTTGTTAAATACACAAAGAATATAGGTGTTATAAACAAAATCTCTCACCTTTGCTGCTGGGAGAAGATGAGGAGGACAAGAAGAATCACCACTCCAATCACTCCAAAAATCAACACCAACATCTTCGGGAATGTTGATTCTGCGTAAAGAAAAATGGTCTTTCCTTACCCTGAAGCATTTTGCTTAAATGATTCATGATGGTTCGGCTGCACAGCTGGATTCACTTTCTGCAAAAAACAAGTTAAGCTCTTGATGTTGACTAACCTTTGCTTGGTATCTGTGCCACATGGACAATGATGCTGTTGCTGAATTCGCCGAAGTTTTCAAAGCCTGACATCTTGCAGCCCACACGGACTTCATACTCTTTGTCAGTGAGTAGACCGTAGATGGACTGCTGTGTGCCACTGTGCTGTGCGTCCAGCTGCAATAAAAGAGGATGAAAAAGTAAATAAGAAATCAAGGGATTGAGTTAAAAAAAAACTGCCATTTGTGAGCAATTAGATATGTGAGAATAATGTTCTCTCCAAGTCTGTCAATTTAATATCTGTCCATCTATCTATCTATCTATCTATCTATCTATCTATCTATCTATCTATCTATCTATCTATCTATCTATCTATCTATCTATCTATCTATCTATCTATCTATCTATCTATCTATCTATCTATCTATCTATCTATCTATCTATCTATCTATCTATCTATCTATCTATCTATCTATCTATCTATCCAGCCATGTTTTCTCCAAGCCAAGATTTGTAAAATGGCATTTTAGCACCGTATTTTAACCCACAAAGAGAATAACAGTCAAGAACTTCACTAAAAATACTCCTAAAGTTTATAACTGTGAAACACCCTTGGGGAAACTAAAATCTAAAGTACTTGTGCGTGTGACCTCAGCAGAAGACCTACAGAAATATAACAGTGAATTATTCCCCTCTGATGCATTCAGGCCTGGCAGCATACGGCAGCGATTTAACATGTGGCCGAATGTGGTTTTTCGTGCTTCTGCTCAGTCTGGGCAGGACCATCGGGTAGGCCGGGAGAACGTGGCTGTCAAGGAGTGTAAACCGAGAGAGAGGTTCTTAAAGATCCTGCCAGACGCAAAGATCTCCCAACTCGCCCCTGAATTACAGAGCACACAGGACTGGTGACCCTTTTAGAAAGAGTAGATGAATACTGGCTTATGTTGCGTCTCCAACACAAAATTGCATTTCTCAGAATACAATAAATAGGATGGTACAACCATTTTTCTCCACCGCAATGGCTGACAGTCCACCAAGAGAGAGGAATATCAAAACAGTTGGAGCAGAATGTTCTGTGATGGTCTGATGAACTCTGCCTTACTTTGCTAAATGGATTCTCTAAGTTTATGTTATTTCATGCCACAGCACTGCTGAATGCTTGATTCTGACTGGCAGATGTGAAATGTTAAAGGTTCATTTTAATATATTAATATGAAAAATATATTATTTAAACAGCATTTGTACAATTATGCATGCCATATCAATCATTTTAATTAGGAATACTACATAGTAGTATAAATACATATAAATATGTAATGTTAGTGCGTGTACATACACACATACAGACTAATGAGCACATATTTGAGACCCACGGCACATCTGAAGTGGTTCAATATTGAAAATAAATCAATTAAATTTCAAGAGAGCAAGAAGTACAGCAGCAAGTAAATAAACCTTTATGCAAATTTGCTAGCATTAAATGCAAAATGATAAGCCACCCCACATGTAGAAATTGTAATAAAAAAAGGGTTTGTGTCCGTACATATGTTTTGTAAAATGTTAAAGGGAGTCATGATTTACACACACACACATTTATGCACGCATATATTATAAAAGTTTTTATAAACAAAAACTTCATGTTACATGCGATTAATCACAATGAACTGATTTGACAGCACTAGTATAAATATAATTATACATTACCAGTCAAAAGTTTGGAATAATAAGGATTTTTAATGGTTTTGAAATAAGTCTCGTATGCTCACCAAGACTGAATTTATTTGATCAAAAATAAAGTAAAAACTGTAATATTGTGAAAAATTATTACAATATAAAATTACTATTTTCTATTGGAATATATATTAAAATATCATTTATACCTGTGATGGCAAAGCTGAATTTTCAGCATCATTACTCCAGTCTTCAGTGTCACACGATCCTTCATAAATCATTCTAATATGCTGATTAAGTGCAAAATTATTATCATTTATTACTTGTACTCAATTATTAGTAATGATTCTTGTTTTGGCTGCTATATTGTTGTGGAAACCATGATTTTCAGGATTATTTGATGAATAAAGTTCAAGAGGACAGCATTTATTTGAAAAAGAAATATTTTGTAACATTATAAACATTATAATTTACTGTCACTTTTGATCAATTTAACGCAGCCTCTCTGAATAAGAGTAGTATTATTTTTATTTACCCCAAACTTTTGAAGCCAAGAAAATGTTATTTAAAAAAAAACTTTTTTTCATAAATTGCTTTTAATATATATTGAATGCATGGCAATTTCAGCATCCGGGTATAGGCTGAAAATAAATGACGTATGTGACTATAAGTAGCATGTATGGCTGAGAATAAAACGAGTCTCTCCCACACACAATGTTATTACTTCAATAATTCCTTGTAAAAAAAAAAAATCATTGCAAACTATATGCAATATTTAATGTTTCTGGTGCTAGAGACATACCTTCTCCCACTGGGAGGTGTTCCTGACCCGGTACTGAACCTCGTATACCAGACTCATCCAGCCCATCTGCACATCTGCTGACGGAGGGGGAGCCCAGCGCACAAGGATGTCATAGTGCAATCCTGAGCGACTCACGTTCAGTAGAGTCCAGTTCAGCCCAATTGGTGGGTCAGGATGAACTAGGAAGTCACAAAACATTTAAGTCAGGCCTCAAACATAGATGTGTCAAAACCTTAATGAAGCACTTTCACAGATATTAACTTACCAATGTTCTCCACTGTAAAGCATTCCTCATCATAGGTTATGTTCAGAGGAACCGAGCGCAGACGAATGCAGTACGAGGTCCAGATGTGTGTGAAGGTCTTGTTGAAGTAGCATTCGTTTTCCACAGTACGTGTGTAGTCTGGACACTCCTGCCACTCACTTGAGAGGGCACTAAATATCAAATAATAATGAAAACATAACATTAGATGTATACGAATATTAGACATAAATTGTAAATTGCACTGCATGGATCTATCAGCAAATGTATGGTAGTTGACTTGAAATACTTACAAATGACATCATGAAAACAATTATTATGCATGCAGCTTTTATAAACTCATTAATTAAAACATATTTTACTTGCACAATTAATCATTCATTTGTTAAAACCGCAAGTAAAGTAAAAATGTACATATATATACATTGTCTGGTAGAAGACCCTGAGTGCTCCAGGCTCGGTGAGGTTCTGGAAGGTCCCAGCGCTCCACCAGCAACGAAAGGTCTCCTGCTCTCTGGAGCGGCAGCCCGTAAAATGAGGTCCTCCGTTGGGATCTGAAGCAGAAAGGGAAGATAAAACGAAAGTATAAATTTTCATTTTATTAAATCTTAATATTTTCTTTTTATTATATATGTACTGTATGCATGTTATGTTTTGGCACATTGTGAACTCTGTCCTCTGCAGCTGAGCTCCTCTGGTGCCAAGTTCACCAGCCGTCCTCTCCATCCTCTGCTTTTGCGCAGCCATAAATAAGACTTGGAGGATGCAATTGATTTTTCGCCCTCTATTTCGCCCTCTAACTGCAGTATAAATCAGCAGAGCTAGCATGTGGCACCAAATCCGCTAGGCATCAAGATTTTCTATGACACCGTGTTTTTATTTGATCCATTTCTAAATTGTACCTGTAAGAGTAAATCTAGCTTAAATGAATAGTGGCTTTGGGAATGGAGACGGCCGTTAAATATCTAGTTTACTCTGAAGAAACGTTTCTGCTGAGGATCCCCAGCCTAACCATTTTTCCCATTCTCCTTCGTCCAGCCCTCTTCTAGTGACAACAAGATATATTTCCCTCCATCCCACAGCTGCTGAGCAGGGCAAAACAGCCCTCACAGCGACGCTGGTTAGGACTGATCGTGTGGGGAAGGGATTTTCAGTGGCTTAAGTGAGTTCACGAACACACATCCACATACACACATAATGTAAACCTAAACCTTGCTTGTGAGGGTTTGCTGAATTACTAAAATAAGAAAAACATATTCTTGTGATTTTACAGTAAAAACAGAGATATTTGAAAACTACTTTATAACGCTAAATATGAATACTACAACTTGGCTATTATTTTTTAAATCACATTGTCCAAAACGGACAAAAAACAGGGATGCACAATATATTTGTACCGTTAAGGCCCCGATATACTCATAGCGAAGTTCTTTTCCGTTCTTCACTTAGGGGTAAAAGGAAGTTTGAAAAACGTGAGTAGCGATATACTGTTAAACATTAAACATCTGACACCGCCCACACTTCTGAGAGCGACATTTAGATGAATATGTAAAAATGTCCTGTGCGCTTTCCTCTCAATAACAAAATAAACACACAACAAAATTAGAGAAAATAGAAAGCATTTGTAATAAAGCATAAGAAAAGATAATAATCTGATAATAGCAACGCGGATATGTTTGCACAAGCTCTGCAATTCAGCACTCTATGTTTATTTATATAGGACTTTATACAATAAATTGCTTAAAAATCAAGCGGCTTTACCGTGTTGAACATCAGTGTCAGTGTCTCGCTTTGAATAATCATTAATAAAGACTAAAGCTTTAGTCTGAATCTTCTCAGTATCTATAACTCCCTCTCTCTACCTTTCTGACTCCCAAAACTCTGCTCCCTCCCCCTCAAAATTCCGGCATGTGCAATAAAAAAGCCTGCTATATGGAAGAGATTAGGTCTGAGATGAACAGATGATTTGTGGGCCACTGCGGAAAAGATGGGGACAGAACAGATAGGGACATAATCACTACTAAATTGTTCCTGGTCAATATTTGGTTTGGTGCTGCAAAGGGGGTAAAAATCAGCCCAGCGGTCTTTGAGCACACACAATTTGCTCTCTAAAAAACATTGCAAAAGCAGCTGTAAAAAGGCCAAATATTTTGATTTGGGAACAGTTTCAACTGTGTTAGATGTCAGAGTGGGAGACTTTTAATTGACAAATCAGGAAAAATCTTCAAATGTGCTTTGGCTATATTTTCTTTTGCTTTGCTACAATACAATCTCCCATCATATTCATAATAAGCAGAGCACGCAACCTCTTTCTGGGACGTTTCACCACAATCTCTTTTCTGACAATTATACAAACAGTGAGCTATGCCGTTTTTGAGTATATGCCGTTGGAACCGTGATCTCTAAGTCAGAGCTTTTGAGCCAAAGTACTTGCGCAAAAAGAACTCATCTATCATTCTGATGTGTTGGCAGTGTTGTGGAACACTAATCTGTGTATGTGGTTGTGCGGGCGTGAATATTTTGGACTGACCAATAAGTCCTACACAAGAGACATTACAAATCATTGATGAAATGCAATACTTGTTCCAGTATGAAATGTAGCAACTAAATAAAAAGGACATAAAATTCATTTTTTGTTCCAGTTAGAACTTTGATACTGATTTTGAAAGACAAGAAATAATTTGTGCGATTTGTGTTCAATTTTTTTCCACTCCTTTTATGTTACTCATGAATAATAAATGAACATGTGGCTTATGCACACACCTACTGTTTGGAAACGTAAATAAAGCTACAGCTTGTGTGGGTGAAGATTTCCCACGAATGAAAAACATGATGTTTACTCAGCTCCCCGCAAAGAGAGACCATCGGTAACTAGGATACCGGTTCAGACCGAAAGCCAGGACAAATGTTTTCCACTTCGGCGAACTGCAAACTTCTGAATAAATTGGCCACGTTTGCCAATTAAACTGTCTTGATGGATTGCAATCACTTGAAAAAGCACCTTTATCACTGGCTGTCCAGCAAATGTCTTGATTGGCTCAGGGTTATGAGCTTCTGAGCAGATGCTCCATCTTTTCCAACCCATTGGCTGCAAATTCAGTTTAATAGCAGAATCAGAAGAAAGTGCATACTTCAGCGAATCTAATCAACAGAAGAAAATAGCATGTGTCTGTTACACAGGAGTACTTATCACAGCACTTACATAACGTCTTGTGAGCTTCTGTGTGTATGCGGTTACAGCTGTGTGTCATTCAGTACCCATGTGAAATCCATTTGACAGTGAGCATCACTGTGCCTATACTGACACTGAAGGACACAGCATCTGAAGTGAGTACTAACAAGCTGTACTTCACAAAGCTATACATTTGTGGTCCTTTAATCTGAATCTGAATGGTACATTCATAACATGTCTTACCTTCAATTGTTTATCTTTTATTAGAGAAATGGCTAGTTATATAAAAAACATTCTAAAAACTGAATTTCTATACTGCGATTGTCTTGCCTTAAATACAAATTCCTTACAGATCGAAGGACAATTTTTAATCCCATTTCTTATGATTGTTTTTATGAACATTTCAAACTTAGAACCATAGAGAAAACATTTATATAATTCACAAATTACAACATAAGATGATAAACAAACATATAATATAAACTTTATACTTATACATAATATATATATATATATATATATACACACACACATACATACATGTATATGTATATATAAATATAAGTGGTGTCAAATCTATTAAATGCAATTAATCACATCTAATATAAAAGTTTATATTTTTTGTAATATATGTGTGAATATATTTTATATTTATATGCATATTTGAACATATATATATATTTGCATATATTTACATATATTGCATATATAGATATACACACATATATATATATATATATATATATATACACAGTCAAACACCAGATATAATTTTTGATATTTTCTTACTAGTGGGTGCAGTACACTATTTTGCTATCCTCACTTACATAATTAACCATAAAGTAAACTGTGACATACTATACCCACAATTTCTTCATACAGTGGACTACCAGTAAAATGTATAAAAATTTGGGACCAAAAATTATTCAGACACTTTGACCTGACCATGTTTTGCTTATGTGTTTTTCTTTAATTGCTAATGCGACCTTTTCACACCACAGACTGAACAAAATTAAACATTGCTTGGTAATAAAAAATGTTATCAAAATGATTCCAGTTCGAATGGATACGAGGAAGCGACAAAAATTGAAAACATGTAATAAATATTTCCTTGAAAGTTCTTGGGTGTATGGTGATGGATTTAAATCCAGGTAACATTATTAAAATATGTGATACTTCAAGTAGCATTCTCTGCCCAGAGTGCCCTTCAAAGGCGCTAAAAATGCCGTTTGTTATTTTTACGTGTATGTTTAGTGTGAGGAGGTCACTTGGACACCTCAAGCAATGTAGAAATATCACAAGGTAGGTAAATAAAAAACCCAGCCTCTGTGAGAAAAACAGCATGAGAACATGATATTCCATTAGCATATGAATGTGTTAACAGACAGGGATTCCATGTCTTTATTATGGCAAAACCGAACATTATGTTTATCACAAGAAGATCAGAACCATAATGAGCTTCATTGCCATGTACCATCCACAGAAAGCTTGTTGTTTTTTATTTATTAGACATAATTGTTTCTGGAAGCATTCTGACCAATATGCTTTACAACATAATTAGAATTAGAATAGATTCATTTAAATGAAATGTTGTGATTGTATAATTTATTACGTCAATGGGCTGTTAATGGGTAAGAGCTACACAGATTGCTCATCATTTCAAACACAATTAGGTTAAAAGCTTAACTTTGTTTGCTTTAGGTATTCAATTTAAATTTTTGAGTTGAAGTAAAGGGTGAAGTAAAAACAAGCCAATGTTTTCATTTTGCTGTTGTTACCAGAAACACTTAAAAAATATGTTTTTGACTTATCTGACCTAAGCAACGACGGGGTCAACTTGGTCAATAAACAAGCCAAGTAATGAGCACAAAATATCACACATATTATGTTATGATATTACATAATTTTCATTCTCTCTGCCCCTCAAACTAATTACCAATCACACACACACACACACACACACACACACACACACACACACACACACACACACACACACACACACACACACACACACACACACACACACACACACACACACACACACACACACACACAGACCAATGAGCACATATTTGAAAAGCCTGTGACCCACGGCATAACCACATCTGAAGTGGTTCAATATTTAAAATGAACAATTAAAATAAATCAATTAAATTTCAAGAGAGCAAGAAGTACAGCAGCAAGTAAATAACCTTTATTCAAATTTGCTAGCATTAAAAATGAAAAATGATAAGCCACCCACATGTACAAATTGTAAAAAAGGGTTTGTGTCCGTACTTATGTCTTGTAAAATGTTAAAGGGAGTCATGATTTCCCTGTCTGTACAATCCGATGGGGCCAGACTTTTCCTCGGAAACTATGCAAAGAAAGTGCTTTCCAAATTATGCCTGATTAAAGTCCCACGGGAAGAAAGTCTCAGAAAGATCTATTCCTTAAGGGTTATCTGGGTTGACCATTTCAGTGCTCTAAAGCTACAGACACAGACAGTGTTTTTTTCCCCCAGGTAAATCATAATAAACTGTTATACACAGCCTACAGTACTTAATAATCCATTCATCATCTGTGGTGAAAAGAAATAAAATCCTAATACTATAATTTTCTGTTTATAACAGATTGTAATACTACAAGCTTACAGATATTTCAAGTTTGTTTTGTTCTGGCAAATATATATGAATAATTTTAAAGGAGAATCAGATATTAGTTTATACCCTCAAATATCAATTAAGTGATTTTGGCTGTGGAACCCTTCAAATTGCACCTATACACAAGAAAAAAAGGTTGAGGGACAGTCAGACATTCTGAAAACACTTTTGTGTTCACAAGCCAAATGTGCAGTAGGTGTTTCCAGCACTGTGTTCAGCATAAGAATATGTGTCAGCGGCTGGGTCAGACTACCATCGGTCTAACAGACCAGAACATAAAAATACTCACTGACAGTCCAGCACGTGCACCACCTGCTGCTCTTTGTCCTTTAAAAACGCATTATGTTGAATGGGGGCATTGAGGACGGACAGGGGTGGTGGAGAAGAGAGAGAGAGAGAGAGAGAGAGAGAGAGAGAGAGAGAGAGAGAGAGAGAGAGAGAGAGAGAGAGAGAGAGAGAGACGATCCTATGTTAGAGACACACTTCTGATAAAGCAAAAGTTCACCCAAAATTAAAATGTTTATTATTTATGCACTGATAGGTACACTTGTCCCATGTTGTCATTTAACAATATTATAGATAGATAGATAGATAGATAGATAGATAGATAGATAGATAGATAGATAGATAGATAGATAGATAGATAGATAGATAGATAGATAGATAGATAGATAGATAGATAGATCTATTTATCGAATTATTAATTTATTTAGCTATTATTGTGTGGTCACATTTAAACATTCTTGAGGATAAACAAAAAGGTCGAAGGCAGCAGACACTTCCAACAGAATGTAAACTGGTGTTAAAAATAACTGCAAACACACACACACACACACACACACACACACACACACACACACACACACACACACACACACACACACACACCGTACAGAAAGGGGGATGAGAAACTCAATACGTTGCAAGTGTTCACTTAACCTCCAGTGCCTAGATGTATAGTGGAAAGTACTAGTAGAAACCACATTATATAGAATATAATGGAGGATTTAAGGGATGAAATCCACCACAGGAAAAGGAGTCAATGTCCGATAATGATGTTTCTTTCGCCATTTGCTTACATGCAAATGATCGTTATTCCAAATGTAGTGCAAAGCTACATAAACAAACAGCAGCCTTCAATTGCCCTGTGTAAGCCCATCATTAGCTGACCCTCTCTTTGATGATCAGTGAACACAAATCCAGACCGCAAGCTGAATTACAGCAGATTTATGTCAAGTGGATCTGCGATAATGACCGTAATCCTCCCTAATACTGTAATAATGAGGACATTACTTGAGTTAATCAACCAAATCATTTCTTTATTGGGATTTAAATGAATAAATTAAGTACAGCGTCACACAGTCACATACTTTGACCGGAGATTCTCTCATTAAAGCTCTTGTTAAATTGCTTACTGTTTTTTGCTTGCATTTTTTCTGTCCCTCAAAATCTAATCTATCAACCAAACATTTAACATTTTTCTCTCCTAATTCTGCAAACCAATATGCTGAATGTGCAGGCGAGTTTACCACAGAAGGTTTAAATATGCAATAGGAATTGGTTTATGGCCACACGCTCCTTGTGGAAAAAGTTGTATGTGAACGGCCCTGTGGTCCTGCTGTCCATCTTGGGTTTTCTGCGCAAAAAGAGCCAACTACTGCCTTATGTAATGGCAAACTTTGCTGTCCTCTGCTGTTCTTCTTTCTCCTCATGTTTCAAAGCGAGCAAACCCAGCTCTCTCCCTGACTTCACCCCGCTGCCTAGCGTAAATAAACTACAGTCCAAAAAGGGCTCCGCCTGCATCTGAAACTCCCTGAGTCACAGCAGTAGACTTTCATGTTGCTCAGCGCTCACAGCGGACCCTGTGTCGTGCGAGGGTTATGGCAGACAGCACGGTGCAGGGAAAATTAAGGAATCAACACGGCAACATAATCACTAGGCCTTTAAACGCAAAACTGCATGCTCAACAGAAAACACTGCTCCAGTGGTAGACTGGCTTGCTTCCTTAGTGAACATATTGTTAGTAGAGGAAAAATAGACTGACTTCCAAGATTCTACTCGTGCTTCTGAATGTTTCCTGTGTATGCACACATTGCTCTGACGTCTTCGGCACTTCTGGTAGTTTAATTATTTGTTTATTTAGAGGACAATCCCCTTAAAACAACCTGGTCTTGGTCAAGGACACAATGATTATTCATCTGGTTTGTGCTAAGACCCAAGTTTCTTGGGACTGCAGTAAATAGCTTAAAGTCCAACTGAAATCAAAATTGACCATATTTACTTTGCTAGCGCGTATTACTAGTCTTGAGGTGAAAAATTAATCCGTGCAAGTTAATACACAGAAAACAATTGTTTGCCGTCGTAATCTTTAATCAAAGTCTGAAAAGTTACTTCCGGTCTGGAATGGCGTTCCTTCTCTGATGACGTAGGTTTGACGGCTTGGTTTGGGAAACGCTTAACCACTCCCCTCAAACCGTTAGTCTGTAATGAGCAGAGATGGAGAGGAGGAGCGCTAGAGTAAAACCCTGCCCTCTGTTCAATATTCCGTTTCACTGGGAAATACGTCATAACACTGGAGAAAAGTCGTTTGCAACTTCCGGTTCACGCGGACTTTAACCATCATGCACTTATTGTGAAATCTAATGGGGTCATTGGTTTTTCAACATAAATTGTGTAAATAGATTAATGGTGAGGTAAATGATAAAGTGATTTATTTATTATTGTGTTGTATTGTTTGCATCATCAATGGTTAACAACCATTCAAATGTAAGAAATGTATAATGCTTTAACTTAACAATAAGGCAATAAAAGTAAGAAAAAACTAATTTGCAGTCATAGCAGAGTTTTATGGGTGGCTGTGTAGCAAATCCAATAAAGACGAGATGCGTGATGCAGAATGAATAAAGATATTTTTAATAAACACCAAGATATCAATTTAAGAGGTGTTAGTGAGGCCGACAGGGTGCTCACCCTGTGGTCTGTGTGGGTCCTAACACCCCAGTACAGTGATGGGGACACTATACTGTCAAAAGAGCACCGTCCTTTGGATGAGACGTTAAACCGAGGTCCTGACTCTCTGTGGTCACAAAAAATCCCATTCGAAGGAGTAGGGGTGTAACACCTAGCCTGACTACGTCAGACTTCGTACTTCCGCTCAATTTCATTTCGCTTCTGTACTCAGTCTGAGACAGCATAATAGCTTTCCGTTTTCCTCCGGCCTGAAAACAGCCGGCCAATCAACGAACAGAGGGCGGGCTGAGAGCCGTGACGTAGACGCTGATTGTACCGTGGATGCATAGATTTACTTCACATAATCTGCAAAAGTCGTTCACAGCCATCTTCACTCCGGTATTTCGCTCGATGGTTTTTGTTTTCGCATCATACATGTGTTTACAGTGGAAGTTAGATGCGGCTGAGCATGCGCATAACACACGCCATAACCAAACGTTATGTGATTGGCTTACGGGTAACCAATGATTTTAAACTTCAGGCAAGCGACCCCCCGCGAGAGAGAAAACACTTCTCTATTATGCCATTCCAGACTCTGTCTATGAAGCAAAGCGAAGTAGCAGAGTTTGGTATTACCAGGCTATGTAACCCCGGCATCCTGGCCAAATTTGTCCAGTGGCCTCTGTCCATCAAAAAGCTCTTTATTATACAATCATTTTATGGTAATATATTTATAATTTATAATTGTGTTGTTAAATTGAGCTTAAAGGTTTCCACTGTAATTAGCAAAGAACATATATCTGTGTTAAACAGGAATACACCGTAATAATGTTAATCTCATCCTGGGCACAGTATGCAATACCTGCTCTTCCTCTCTCATCTCCATCACCTTCTCTTTTTCTTCTTCTCTCAGTCTCCTTATCTTGACCTGTATATCTTCCATTCCCAAAGCTGAGCTTTGATTGATACAGTCTTTGCAAACTGATTATTTCTGTTGGTCATTTAAAACTTCTATTGTAAAACAGCTGTTTAGTTTAGCTACTAACATCTTATCGCACTTTATGACCGTTAACTGAAGCGTGAAGCGTTGTGCTGGAATTCACGCTCACAACTTCTGTGAACATAAAGCCCGCCTACTTTGATTTGATTGGTCTTTTCAAACACTTTGACATTGACAAGCGGTTTTAGCAGTCAGTTATCATGGCGATGTGCATTATCCTTACAGCACCAAAGTAGATATAATTATTTCACAACCTTCATTATATGCATTTCGAAAAATTACTGAGGTCCAGACCTCAGGGACCTCACTGGTGTGTACGGCCCTCATTGGGGATATCAAATTTACAAACAATCATCTGGTATTTCAAGCACAACAAATCTACATGTTGTTATTAGTCGAAATTAGCAGTATATATAATTTCAGTATATAGAAAGGAGTACTATCATGAACTCCCCTCCGCTCGGTGCAGAGTAGATCCACGCACATCTGATTTATTGGAGACACATCAGCATCCACGGATGACTTTGACAGCACAGGCCAATAAGACGTGTTCACGTCTTTGAATTTCCAACCGAAGCTCAAGAGTCATGCTTGCCAGAACTCCCTCACAAAAAAGTCCACAAATATGGCCCCTGTCCGAAGCCATAACTCGTGACGATTACTGCTGTTCTCAATCAAACCGCAGCCTGTCCTCAGAACACCTCTGAAGAGACCTTAGTCAGGGCAGACAGCATGGAAATGGAGATGCAGATGCAGTCCATTCAATAGGTTTTAGTCCCCAGGATTTTTTTTTTCTTCAAAAATAGATTTTAAATGACATTTGAATGATCAACACCCAGATACACAATGGCACCACCCATTGAACAGACTTGCTTGTGAAAAATACCCTGGACAACAGAAGCATAACTAAAACATTTGACTGAACGTGCAATGCTGTAGGATGTGTAAAAACTCCAGTTATCAGCTTAGACAACACACTCTTATGGAAATATTATACAATCATGCAATCTGCTTATGCCCCACTGAGGATTAGGTTTAGGAATGGACCTTCATGCTTATTTTTTTATTCATTTTTTTTAAACCTTGTGAATTCACCAACAAGTCACAGAAAGCAATTTTAGTTATTTAGTTTTTGTCGTGAGACCAGGTTGGTTCAGACAGGCCAGATTTCATAAGGCAACATGGCATAATAAATAAATAAAAACTATTTGCACATAGTCAAGATGAAAATTAACATCTTTTATGTCATAATTATTTCTAGTACATCTTTGCTAAAACATCTTGCTAATGCATTAATAGCCCTATCATCAGTTTAAAATGTTATAAAAATGAAAGGAACGATAATTGGACTCCCCATCTCACTTTTCATGCGCTCCAAAGCTCAGGTGATAAGGCAATATTTTTGTCCATAGTAGTTAAATAATAATGTAATAAACATTAAAAGAGAATATTTTCAAACAGAAAACCAAGAAAAACGAACTTTAATCCAAGTGCTAAAGTCTGTGCTCCAACTTGTGTGCAGTGACTGGGTCATTAACCCAAGTCATTCACTGCATCTGTGAAAGCCTATTACACAAATATTATTCACCATAACATATCACTGTCTCAATGATAAGCTATGTGCAGTGTTGACATCCCAATTGATTCATCATCCCATAAGCGCCACTGTATCCTGTCCCTGGACTTTGGATGACCACAGTCAATGTGTTTACTTTCAAACAAAACCTATTTATTGAAGGATTGTTTGACTAGACCAAAGTAAAATGTTCTGTGTGCTCAAAGGTGAATAATCTTGACACAAGCCCAATGGTTTTCCTATAATGACTTGGCACAGACATCTACAGTTTAAAGGCCCACTGAAGTGCCTTGAAATGTGCAGCGCTTTTCAATGTGGTGACGTAATTTCCACTGAAACATGAAGGCGGGGCGGGACATATCGAGCAGCTCCTCCCCCCTTTTAAAATAGCCAATAGCGTTTCACTTCTATCACAGCTCGGCCACAGCCGTTGAGCTCGGCAAAGCCGCATTTGACAGCTTATGACAGCCAGGGTCTAATAGATTCCCCCTTTAGATTTAATATGAAACTGTTGCTAAAGCAAAACAGTGATCATAATCAGCTGAGGATGTATAGTTTGAAAAGTGTAGTTTGTGTAGATGTGTGGTTTTAAAATTTATGTTAGTGCATGCATGGCACCGGTGTTATCTCTTCCACTCGTCAGTGCTGTTTCTAGTGTTCTAGTTTCCAATCGTTTCCTATCCCCTATATAGTGCACTACGTGCCATTCACCATGTAAAAAATAGCAATAGTGTGAACAATTGACCGATTTCAGCCACAGCTTCAGGGGCGGGGCGGGGTGGGATTGCAGGGGCGGGATGCTTCAGATTCTAGAGAGCATTTTACTGGACAGAAAATCAGAAGTGCAGAGTGATGTCATCAAAAATGTTGATCCATATTTGCGGAAGTGAGAGTCTAAGTTTTGAATACTTATATCTTCCAAATGAGAATGTTGTCATTGTATCGGAGCATACTATCTCATAGATAACCTTAAGGCTAAAATATTCATACTAAAAGCCAAAATAATTTGAATTTGTTTTCATGGGATTTCAATTTGAATTTAATATCGCATTAAAATTATGATATTAAATGTATTATTTATTAATTATTATGAATTATTTGTTGTTAATTGTATAATTTAATGAATGATTTCTTACATTTTTAATTTACAACAAAATAAAGCAAATAAACAAATAACGCAAATTAACAATCCATGAAGCAATTTTGCAAATGCTGCAGTAAGCACAGCTGAAAAAGCAGCCAAAGACATTCATCTGATGCATATTTACATAAGCTAACATTTAAAAAATAGTGTAGACTGAATCATCCTACTTTGTATAGACTGACCAACTTGATTGCAAATCAGACTACTGTGTTAAAGTGAAATAAATCACACATGTTTTTGACGTGGTTGTGAAGTACCTGGAGCGAACACCTCGGATCCTCGTGCGGACACCAGTCCGTTTCCACAAAGCAAGCCCAGGTACAGCAGACTGAGAGAGAGAGAGTAAGCCATAGCTTCTGCTTTCTCCCTGTGCGGTAACAGAAGAAAAGAAAAATCATTATTAGTGGTGCTCCCGGATGACACCCCTCTGACAAATACTTAGCTGAAACCCCTAGAGAGCCCCGGGGCCATCTCCTCAGCATCTCCAATTCATTTCCCTACTCCTTCACGCCAAAGCACACTAGCGGTTACCGCCATTAATACTTAGCAGGTCTGTGTGAAACCCTATATGAGGAAACCAGACAATTAACAACCAGACGCAACCTCTGCAACACCCAGCACTTCCAGCCATACGTGGGTTTATCATTATCTGTGGGTTACATGGGGTCTTTTAAGCATGCAGGCTGTGCGGGGGATGTTTTCACAAGCTAATACTCCACATTTACTGTGTTAAACTAGGATTTCCATTATCAAATTATGCTAGGGCGACAGAAAACCTTTCAAAAAGTCAAACGTTCATGCTATCTCTGCTAAAGGTCCTGGTGAAACAGTATCATATGAAATGAAGCATAAAGAATTTAAACCAGCTTCAACTTATATTATTGTTAGATGTGTGACAGAAATACTGTTGACAAGTTGCCATCATTCATTTTGGGATTTATGTATGTGGGGGCGCTTCATGATTTGTACCTTGTTGATTCTGTCAATGTTCCTTCGCCCTCACCACGTTTGGCACTTATTACAATATCATTCCATAAAAGAGATAAAGGTTTGTCTGAAATGGTGATGACATTGTGATATAGTGAGAAATTACTGTCACAAGCATATAGGGGGAACAGGTTGTATCCAGTTAGCCCAAGAGTTAGGCTAAAAATAAGTACACTATATTTGTTTGGTCACCACAAAAAATCATAGAGAGGTCAGTGGCCCTTTGAGACTGATGATTCTGATCTTAAAAGTCCAACTAAACATTATGTAAACAGCCTGATAAAAATAGAGAAAACACTGATGTGGTTTAAATGTGTCAAATAAATTATATTAAATAAAATCAATTGGACAATTAATAAATACAATTGGCCAACAAATGTTGTTTAGACTTGCCGCGTCCTGATGTTTCTGAATCCGATCTGATTAACGATGAGTTCTGCCCTAAAACTTGGCTTCAGAGCTATTTTTATTATGCACTTGGCAGTGGATTGTTGAAAACAGCAACGGGCAAAAATTTCCAAATGTGGAAAAATACACAGTCAGCAAATAACTGGCTTTGTTGCATTTGACCTGTAGCTTCACCCCATCTCATCATCTAACAATGCTAGAATAACAACATGCAGGTTTCAGAACCCGGTCTCTTTTTATTTTGATACTTGTATTGTAAAATACTTCTGTATTTTGTATTCTCATTCACAAAGCTGAGTAAAATAAAAGCTAGTTAAACTCATTGAAAAGGGCTTAAGATATATTAAAGCCAAATATTATACAAAATTATGTATATGTGCTTTGGTCACATGTCTGGTGCATACAGACTCAACAAACTAGTCTCAGAAACACTTGATCCTCTCTATCCTACTCAGAGACACGGCCCCATATAGTAATGAGGCCCCATTTCTCTTTTCAATGCTATCATACAGTGAAATGTGTAAAAAGAACTACACACCCAGATTGACAGCTGGTCCAATGCTTATTAGCTGGTCTATGTGACTATAACATTTAGCTAGCTATTATTATGTCTAATTATTGATAAAAAAAAAAATGGACAATTCTCATTTTTTATGGAATATTGCAGTGTTTATTATAAATGATTCTGCAATATTCCATAAAAAAATGAGAATTGTCCATTTTGATTAAATGGCGACTTTAAGGGATTAGTTTGCCCAAAAAAGTAATACATTTTCCATGTTGTTTCTAACCCATACTGTATTGTGAAATTTCATTACAATTTTAAATAACATGTAAAATAATCATGTGATTGAAAAGCTGAATTTTTCAGCATCATTACTCCAGCCTTCAGTGTCACATGATCCTTCAGAAATCATTCTAATATGCTGATTTGATGCTCAAGAAAATCATATTTATTATTATTATCCGTGTTAAAAACAGTTGTGTTGTTTAGTATTTTTGAGGAAACAGTGATACATTTCTTTCAGGATTCTTTGATGAATAGAAAGCTAAAAAAAACAGCATTTATTTGAAATAGAAATCTTTAGTAACATTATTAAGGTCTTTACTGTCACTTTTGATCAATGTAATTTAACAGTATTAGTTTCTTTAAAAAACCTTACTGAATCTAAACTATTATATTATATTATATTATATTATATTATATTATATTATATTATATTATATTATATTATATTATATTCAGGGCTGGGCGATATATCGCATGACATTGTTAGGCGCATCTCGTCAGTAAAGCCGGTTCCTTGATTAGTAGTAAATCGCCATCACCTGCTTTCAGATGGAGCGGCATTCACTAGGCTACAAAGAGCCATAGTTAACTGACAAGCTGAGCCATATCGCATTAATTATCGCAGGCGATACGTCCGCGATAATTAATGCGATATGGCTCAGCTTGTCTCGCATTTCCGCCATGTGGAGTGTTTGGATTTACTGGGAGGGCCGGTAGGATCCGACCCCATGAGGGAATTAAAGGGGCACAGATCTGCACAGAGGGCCTGATTGTCTGGATAGCCATGAGAGGGTGGAGGGTGGAACCTCCCTTGAATCTGATTGGCTAAAGGAATTTCCCGCTTCTTGAGTGCTTCACAGATTGCTCCAGCACTGCATGCATATTAGGCAATGCTTCTCACCATTTAACCTCCAAAATATCTCTGCTGTTGATAACATGACCCATCTTGGACAACATTTACATTTTTGTCATTTGAGGGCCATGTCTTTGAAACAAATGTTACTGTAATGTTTCTCTTTTAAATCCGTCATTATATATATTTATATATAGGCCTATATATAATACATATATACATATGGACAGCGCTGCACAGTAGGTTGTGCAAATAAACAGGTCTGTTTTGCATCAGTCGGAATGTGCGGTTGAGTGGATGACAGCCCACAGTTTGTTTCCGATTTATTTGCTGCTTGAAGCATTCAGGGCAAAACTTATATATATAAGAATTTTTTGCTATCAGTGTAGGTTTCAACCAGTCCTTAACATTCACCGTCTGTCAGAATTTTAATGATTGGCTGCTACAACCTTAATAAACGGATCTGGTTCTGGGTTGCATTTCTGCTAAAAATGGATGACCTTTTGAGCCGAAGAAAGGTCAGAAATCACAATTTTCACATCTTTACAATTCTGGGCACATTTGCAAACACAAAACTTCTGAACACTGACTGTTGCTAAGAGTAGAGTATCATTCCTGTTTGGCCAAAATCCAAGACTGAATTAATAACATCCAAAATTAGCACTGCCATGTAGAGTTTACCGTTTCAAACCTGTTGATCTCTGTACTACATAATAAACTGTCCAGAATCACTGAGTCATACTCTTGTTATGATGGTACACTCCAAACAGGAAGTAACACTAAATCTGTGTGTGGTGATGTGCTCGGTCGTAAAATTGCTCTTAATGGTACCTATTTAGCAACTTTATATCAGCAATCATACAGTCAAGCAGAGATTTAATCTATGTACACTGAGACTAAAACCACTGTACCCTTTTCCAGTTCTTATGAGCTCAAACCTGCTGTCAGCATGATGTAAAACAAACACGTGGACATCACCTTTAGCAAACTGTGCTATAACTAATGGATTGATGATATCAATCCATTACTACGAGTGTTGTTACGCAATCATACTATATACATACACCATATTATCCAAGTCACTTTTTCAAATAAAAGTAGCACACATTACTTTTCCATTTATGTACTTTGTTTAGTTGCAAATAAAAATACAAAAACTGCCTTCCCATGTTGGGAGAAATCTGGATATGTTTAAGGATATGTTTTTTCCCATCAAAAACGTTTCATTTGGGTTGTGTTTGTATATATTTGTTTGGAGATTCCCACCAATGTGTTTCTTATGGAAACTTGTTTTCGCATAAACAATACATAAACATGCACCTACATAAACAATTTGCAGTTGGTTTTTATGACTGCAAGTCATCCTCTTCAAATGCTATTGAAGTTAGAAACGTGTACCAATGTCGTACAGTCTGTAACTTTAGAGATGGTCCCTAAACGTGCGAATATCCAGTGTCAAGCCAACTTTATGCCAGTAGGGGAGAGCGGGGCACGACCAAACACATTTTGGTTTTGGCTCAATTATTTAAAAAATAATTAAGTTAGATTCATCTTTTTTTTTTTACACAACACAAGCAACATACACATCTCTGCTACAAATTAACACTTACATTTTTTTTTTCTAGGACCTACCATTTTCGTACAGTTGCACTGAAAGTGACAGAAGTGCAAATGTTACAACTTACCCCATATGCAGGCTTAATTGTAACAGACAGAGGGGTTAGTTGTAACACTTGTGTGTAACACACATAATGCAGTACTATTTTATCTGTATAGTTTGATATTGTTTGTGCATCTGTATAGATAGATATCCATACATCCATCCTTTTTCTAATCATCCTTCTATTATGGATCAATATCATGGATAGAGATATGAAAGGGCTGCACAGTTTTGCAATAAATAAATAAAATCATCAAATATTGTAATTGCTATTGAATTATAGTTGTGTGTAGCAGCTGCATGCAAAATTATAATTATTAATTACAGTAATAATAATAAAAACAAGCTCAAAATCAAATTTTAAAGCGTTTATTGCATTTAAAACAGGCTTTTTAATAAATAAACAAGTGATCAATGCATAGTAAACAAATGTGAAAAAAATCATACTTTGACATTTAAATTCCAACATTGTTTGTGAAAGTCCAACAAAGTTAAATGTGGCAAAATAAATATATAAATAAATACTCAAACCTGAAAAGTTGTGTGGCTCCGTTTTCATTTCATTATCGTTGTACACTTGACGGTTTAGTTGTAACACTGTGCTACAACTAACCCCGATGTGTAAAAAAATATTTTAAGCCTAGCTAACAGTTGCTGATATGTTTCAAAAAGGTGCTATGTTTTAGCCAACAAGATATAAAGTTAGATTTGGTGACGTTACACACCCAACTCAGAAACCGGAAAAAACGTTTGATGAAAAAATTTTACTTGCATGGTGTCAAAACACTCTTTGTCCAGAATCTTCACGAAATCTTATCAAAACTTTCCACAAATCCGCGGGAGACCATCTTCTGGCAGCGAGAGAAAAAGAGCGGAAACACAACCTGCTTGACCCTGACTAACTATGTAAAAGGTCCGTGTTACATTTAACCCCGTTTTAGGTTGTGCCCCGTGCTCCCCTATTTCACTGGGAATTCACGCGTGAAACTTTGTGCGTTACGTTCATATTCTGATTCCGCTTGCCTGTTCCTATATCTAGTATAGCCTAAATCCCCAATAAGGTGCGAGTTTGGTCTTTTATATCACTGTAGTCCATTAAGTGTTAAAGGGTTAGTTCACCCAAAAATGAAAATTCTGTCAGTAATTACTCACCCTCATGTTGTTCCAACCCCGTAAGACTTTCGTTCATCTTCGGAACACAAATTAAGATATTTTTGATGAAATCTGAGTGCTGGATTACTCCTCCACAGGCTTATGGACACTATAACTTGCTGGCCCAGAAAATGTATTAAAGACATTTTTTGCGTAGTGTTTTTGTGCAGCGCGTCTGTGTTGCACGTCACCACGTAGGCTCACTATTGGGCGACGCTGGTCATGTGTGATACGTGGTGACGTGCAACACAGACGCGCTACGCAAAAACACTACGTGAAAAGACTCGAGGCCCAGGGAGAAGGAAATGAAAAGCGGAATAAAGTCGTTATTTTTGTTTGTTTTTGCGCACAAAAAGTATTCTCGTCGCTTTATAAACTTAAGATTGAGCCACTGGAGTCACTTGGACTATATTAACAATGTCTTTAATACATTTTCTGGGCCAGCAAGTTATAGTGTCCATAAGCCTGTGGAGAAGTGATCCAGCACTCAGATTTCATCAAAAATATCTTAATTTGTGTTCCGAAGATGAACGAAAGTCTTACGGGGTTGGAACAACATGAGGGTGAGTAATTACTGACAGAATTTTCATTTTTGGGTGAACTAACCCTTTAAGTTTCCTGACCGCCAGGGAATCCTGGAGATATTGAAGGAATCTCCAGTTTTGTGTCTTTATCAGCTTTTCCAAATACTGGCCCTGATAATCATCACAGATACTTACTGCTTGCTCCATTTCTGTAAATCCGTTTTTATGAATGAATGACTCTCACACCCTTGCTCTATAGTTTTCTTCATCAACAGCCGCTTTCACCCCCTGCTGGTGAGGTCGACTAACAGCTATGGAGATTACCACTCGGCAATCTACTGATATTCCTGCCATTCCCGGATGTCAAATGTTGAATTTTCTGTCGAATTTGAACCACTGAATTTGTGGAAGCGAATTGGTAAAGCGAAATAAAAGGGACCGAAAATTGCCTGTCGAATATTATAGGTTGTATTTTTAAACAGAATGAATAGCCTATTTTGGAAGTGAAATCTGAAAGGTGAATATGGATTATTGAATTTTTAATAATGAAAACATGTGTGAAATGTTTTGAATTGAAATATTCACAGCTTAAATTTACAACCATGTTGAATTTCAGCCCATAAATATTGCAAGCCCTAAAAATACAATGAAATTAAAATGCAAGCATTAATGCAACGCATATTTTTTCTAGTGCAATTCAACAAGCTTTTTTGTTTCAAAAACATTTGTCATTGTTTTACTTCCATAGAATTGCGAGATTTAAAGTGAGCATTGTGAGTTATAAATTCAGAATTGTGAGAAAAAAGTCAATTGCAGAAGTTGAAAACGTCAATTGCGAGTTTGTGTTTCATTCTGTGGCGGAAACAAACATGTTGAAAAAAATTGCAAAAATGTGGATATATATCGGTTGTTGGCTAGTCTTAAGATGTTTAGAATCCCACTCACCGCAAATTACATTGGTTAACCAAATTTCTGCAAGCAAATAAAGTTTGGAGTATAAACACTGTTCATAAAATAAAAAAAAAAACTCATCTCTTCATCAAGCACTAAACTGTATCATGCTGGGGGAAAAATAAATATTTGCCTATGCTTTCACTATTCCTTAATCCCTCCCTGTTCTAGCGTGTACTATTCTGATTTATGCCTGAAACTTTGCATACTAGATCTTCTGTTTATTGCCTCTTTAAGTATCTCTTGTTGTATTCCTCATTTGCAAGTCGCTTTGAATAAAAGAGTCTGCTAAATGAATAAATGTAAATATAAATGCAAAATAACATTTCTAATGTCAAATGTCTCAGTCAGCTGATAATGTAGCATTATGAATTACTATTTATGAGTAATGCAATATTGTAATACAGTTCTTTTAAAAGTAGCAATTTATCCCCTATTTTAGCAAGATCATTAGCTTTCAGTCCATATGTATCCTTGCAACATCGCATAGCATCTCTGAATTTACAGTTGTAATCTAATTCTGGCATAATCTTTAAATGTTATTAGTGAAATACTGCAGCACAGGTCTCAGTCTACAGAGCGTTTGGCTACTGCAGAAAGAGGATCTCAGAAAGGATTCAACCTTTCCTATTCTGACTGATTTAGTCAAAAGACGAGATGCAAGGTTCAAAGGTGACATTAAGTAACCTCAGTTGCACAAGCAAGCAAATAATGTGCTATGGTGAAACAAGCACAAAACCTTGTGTAAACTGTTACAGATGGTTCCCTTTCAAGGGAACTCGCGTTGCGTCGATTGACGCTATGGGAACGCTTTGCGTGATGACGTCTTGAAGCACATGTAAAATCAGTCCAATGGTGTGGCGGGACGTCAGAGGCGGGTGACGTCACGTACCAGGAAGCTATAAAAGCCGGCCTGAAGCAGGAAACAACAGCTTTCTGAGTCTTCAGTAGCGCTCTATGTGAAATCTGTCTTTGTCTATTTATTGTTGTCTGTCACTATATATATACAAATCCAGCGAGCATTTCAATATGTGTGTGTTTCCCTGCCCACGTTATATTACGGGTATGGACACTCACGTTCTGTTGTTTGGGAGAGGAGCATGCCCAGTCAGCACTCGAGGGTGCCGGCTGTGTGCATTGCGAGGCGCTGTCTATGCGCTCGCTCCGATCCCGGCTGAGTTTCTTCCGAGAGGCTCGCGCTCCCCAGGGCTCGGGTCCCGCTGCTGCCGAGGCACGGCGGCGATCTCAGTCCTGGGGTTCGCAAATGAATCTATCAGCGGGGTCTGAGACGGGCTCTGCCTTATCTCAGCCTTTATCTGATAGACCCGGTGGCTGTCATCTGGGTTCGGAAGCACGCGATGCGGTTTCTTCCGCCCCGATGACGGCACAAACACTGCAATTGTCCAGTTCTGAGGAACTGGATGTTGTTAGTGTTGAGTCTGTGTCTGAGGTTCCCCACCTCAGTCTCATGCATTTGAAGTGTTGCTGGAAGTAGTGATAAGAGCAGTTGATAGACTATGTATTTAGTGGCCCTGATAAACAGGACGTTCGTTTATAAAGTAAACATGACGAACGTTTTTCTGCCCTCACGTGCACACACACACAAAAAAAATAAAAAAATATATATATAAATAAAAAATATATATATATGTTGCTGTTATATATGATATGTATATATATATATATATATATATATATTCAGTATGGCGAGCAAGCAGCAGTTTAGAGTGTGTTTCCATCCCTGCCCGCGTTATTTAACGGGAGGTGATACTCACACTCTTTGTGTTGTTTGTTTGGGTGAGGAGCATGCCTAGCCAGCACTCGAGGGTGCCGGCTGTGTGCATTGCGAGGCGCTGTCTATGCGCTCGCTCTGATCCCGGCTGAGTTTCTTCCGGGAAACTCGCGTTCCCCAGGGCGTGGGTCCCGCTGCTGCCGAGGCACAGCGGCAATCTCAGTCCTGGGGTTCGCAAATGGATCTATCAGCGGGGTCTGAGACGGGCTCTGCCTTATCTCAGCCTTTATCTGATAGACCCGGTGTCTGTCATCTGGGTTCGGAAGCACGCGATGCGGTTTCTTCCGCCCCGATGACGGCACAAACACTGCAATTGTCCAGTTCTGAGGAACTGGATGCTGTTAGTGTTGACGCTGAGTCTGAGGATTCGCCACCTCAGTCTCATGCGTTTGAGGAATTACTCGATGTCGTCAACGAGAGCTGTTGAGATTATCTATTGAGTGGCCAGAAGATAGGCAGGACGTTCGCTCGAAGAGTAAGCTCGACGAACGCTTCCTACCATCTCGTGTACAGCCTCAGCGCAGTAGCCTTCCGTTTTCCCCCGATCTCCACACCGAGGTGTCGGGATCGTGGGGGGAAACCTGTGTCATACAGTGTGTACAGTGCACAAATATAAACCTACTTCTCATCTTTTCCAATATAAAGAACATGGTTATGGTGAGATGCCGTAGGTAGAGGAGACGCTTGCGAGCTATCTCTCTCCAGCAACGGCATCTTCCCTGAAGGCTCCTGTATATGAGGCTGCTGAGCGGGAGCAGCCTCACTTATCTTAAAAGAGCGCTGAACATCGTGCCACTCAAATACCGAGTGTGTCCTCCCGTGCTCCCCCACAAAAATATCGGGGACACGGAGGACGCTCTCAAACCCAGCAGTCTTCAAGGGGTAGAACGGTTCTGCGGACCGTTATTACCACCAAGAAGGCTGCTGGGAAGAAATCCTGACGTCCGAGGGCTCAGGATTAATGAGGGTAGTCCCCCCCGAAGTAGAGCGGTTAACACCTCTTTTACGGTGCCCGCCTCTCTTCGGTACCCTCAGGGGACCGTTCTGCTAACCCTGCCGCCTCCGGTGTTACAGGGCGCAGCGGTCTCCGGCGAGCACATATCTCAAGGACCACCCGGAAACGTAGTGGCCTCGGGATGCCCGCCCCCTCCGAGGAGGGTGTTAGAGCAGTCTGTTCGATCGTTCCCTGCCGGTGCGCCGTTACAGGGCGACGAATTGACTGCTCAACAACAACAAAATCCAGAAACCAGTCTCGAGAGGCTGGTACCTCTAGTAGAATCTTTGACAGCGTGGAAGTTACTGTCAAATGTTTCTCGTTGGGTCCTGCAGACCGTGGAAAAAGGGTATCAGATTCAGTTCAAAAAACGCCCACCTCGGTTTATGGGGGTTCTGCCCTCTGTGGTGGCCCCCGAGCAGGTTCTGGTTATGGAACAGGAAGTAAACACTCTGTTAGAGAAGGGGGCCATAGAATATGTACCCCCCTCCAACAGGGAAACCGGGTTTTACAGCCGGTACTTCATAGTTCCGGAAAAGGACGGGGGATTGCGTCCCATTTTAGATCTTCGAGTTCTGAACGAGTCCATATTTCCATCCGTCCGTGTCATTGGAAGTTCCTGAGGTTTGCTTTCGGGGGCAAAGCATACCAATATCGTGTTCTTCCATTCGGCCTAGCTTTATCACCCCGCACTTTCACGAAATGCATGGATGCAGCTCTGGCGCCGCTGCGCCTCCAGGGTATTCGCATCATGAACTACATCGACGATTGGTTGATTTTAGCTCAGTCGCATCAGTTGGCGGTTCAACATCGAGATGTTGTTCTCGCCCACATGAAAGAGCTGGGGTTACGGCTGAACGCCAAGAAGAGTGTGCTTTCTCCACTCCAGAGAACCACTTTCTTAGGCGTGGTTTGGGACTCAGTGTCGATGCAGGCGCGCCTGTCACCGCCACGTATAGAGTCCATCCTTGCAGCTGTGAAAAGTGTAAAGCTAGGCCAGCTACTCACTGTCAAACAGTTCCAGAGACTGTTGGGTCTCATGGTGGCAGCTTCCAACGTGATACCTTTTGGACTGCTGCACATGAGGCCCCTGCAGTGGTGGCTCAGGACCAGGGGGTTTTCCCAGAGGGGCAACCCATTTCGCACGATCAAGGTCACGCGGCGATGCTTACGTGCCTTGGTTATGTGGAAGAAACCGTGGTTCCTGTCCCAGGGCCCAGTGTTGGGAGCTTCTTGTCGTCGCAGACTGCTAACGACGGATGCTTCCCTCACGGGTTGGGGAGCGATCCTGGAGGGTCGCTCAGCTCAAGGTCTGTGGGAAGACCATCATCGTTCCTGGCATATCATTCGCCTAGAGATGTTAGCTGTCTTCCGGGCTCTGAGGAGCTTTATCACAGATCTCAGGGCAGACACTCTGTCGAGACAGGGGCTGAGGCCCGGGGAATGGAGGCTCCACCCCGAGGTGGTGGAGCTGATATGGAGGGAGTTTTTGCCAAGCACAACTGGATCTGTTTGCGTCTCGAGAGACGTCTCACTGTCCACTTTGGTTCTCCCTCACGCATCCAGCTCCTCTCGGACTGGATGCTATGGTACAGGCGTGGCCGAGGCTACGTCTGTACGCCTTTCCCCCAGTTGCTCTGCTCCCGGGAGTTCTGGAGAGGGTTCGCAGGGACCGGGTTTGCCTGCTTCTTATAGCCCCGCGCTGGCCGGGCAGAGTATGGTTTCCCGACCTTGTGTCCCTCCTCGACGGGCCTCCTCTGGAGTTACCTGTCAGGAGGGACCTTCTGTCCCAAGCAGGGGGCTCGATACTTCACCCCCGCCCAGAACTGTGGAACTTGTGGGCTTGGCCTCTGAGGGGGCCCAGCTCATAGAGTCAGGTCTCTCAACTGAGGTTGTTGAGACCATTCTACAGTCCAGAGCTCCCTCCACGAGGAAACTTTATGCCCTGAAGTGGAGAGTATTCACTTCTTGGTGTAGTGACCGTCGGTTGGACCCAGTTCACTGCCCAATTGGTACAGTGCTGGAGTTCCTGCAGGACCGGTTCACTGCAGGTCTGACCCCGTCCACTTTAAAGGTTTATGTGGCGGCCATAGGTGCTTACCACATTCCTTTGGGTGGAATGTCTGTGGGGAAGGACCCTCTGGTATCTCGTTTCCTTCGTGGCACTTGGAGGCCTTTTGTCCTCCTCCCTTCCAGAATGCGGACCAGGAGGCTAATAATTTGCTTTGCCCAGTTCGGGCGTTAGACGCCTATGTCCACAGAGCTCCCTGTGGCGTAGAAGTGATCAGTTATTTGTTTGCTTTGGCTCCCCTAACAAGGGAGGTCCGGTGTCTAAGCAAAGAATGAGCAAGTGGGTGGTCGAGGCTATCTCACTTGCTCATGAGGCGGCTGGGCAGCCTTCTCCTTTGGCTGTCCGGTCGCACTCTACAAGGAGTATGGCGGCCTCTAAGGCCCTTATTTCAGGAGTTTCACTACAGGATGTCTGTGATGCGGCAGGCTGGTCCTCACCGCACACTTTCGTCAGGTTTTACTCTTTGGATCTAGACTCTGCTTCAGGGTCTCATGTTTTGTCATCCTAGTGCTGCTCTATTAGATTTCACACAGGACAGACATTTGTAGCTATGGAGGCGTTGGTATAGACGTTCCCATAGCGTCAATCGACGCAACGCGAGTTCCCTTGAAAGGGAACGCCTCGGTTACGACTGTAACCTCGGTTCCCTGAAGAGGGAACGAGCGTTGCGTCACCCTGCCATATCTCCTTCATGCCTGTCAGCACGACTTCAGACTTTACTAAGCTGTTGTTTCCTGCTTCAGGCCGGCTTTTATAGCTTCCTGGTACGTGACGTCACCCGCCTCTGACGTCCCGCCACACCATTGGACTGATTTTACATGTGCTTCAAGACGTCATCACGCAAAGCGTTCCCATAGCGTCAATCGACGCAACGCTCGTTCCCTCTTCAGGGAACCGAGGTTACAGTCGTAACCGAGGCGATTTGCATGTGCACAGAAAAAATCCATGGCAAGTACATGTGCTTCAGTTATGCTGGTGGAAAGGCGATTTTAACTAGGTTAGACAGGGGTTTAACACTTCACTGGACTTTTCAAATAGAGATTAAAGTGGGCTTCTGCCAGCTACAGTATATGAGAATCTTTTCGCTTTGTGATGGCATTCAGTTCTGGCTGGTGAGACCCGATCGTCTCTGACGCTCCTATTTCACAAGGGCAGTGGAAAAGTTTGGGTCAGCAGAGCAGGCTGCTGGAGGGGGACGGAGCTAGATTCTGCCAAACGGAGCATGTGTGCGCATATGTGTGTGTGGCGAGAACTGAGTTTTACGATGCTGACTCTAAACAAGAAGGAGAGAGAGAGATATCATGCTTCCAACACCCATGGTAAACTGAGGTCAATCAAGTTCGTGCAGGGAGTGCTTGCAAACCTGTTTTGTTCTTCAATCGTCTAGATGTTTTTCATTGAGAGCCAAAAGCTGGCGCATTGTAACGCTTGACCCCTTCATACTCTACTCTGTTATACCCCCGGTTTCACAGACAAGGCTTAAGCTAGTCCTAGATTAAAATGAATGTTTGAGCTGTTTTAAATGAAAGCAACTTGCACTGACAAATATTAAAATATGTCAGTGCTATTGTTTTGACTTAAGATGCACACTAGTAATGTTTTTTTTATAGGTCACGTTTATAAAAGCTACTTGAATGTCCTAATTGAACTACGACTTGGGCTTAGTCTAAGCCCTGTCTGTGAAACCGGACCATAGAGACTGACACTTAAAGGGATACTCCACTTTTTTTGGAAATAGGCTCATTTTAAAAATCCCCCAGAGTTAAACAGTTAAGTTTTACCGTTTTCGAATCCATTCAGCCGAACTCCGAGTCTGGCGGTAGCACTTTTAGCATAGCTTAGCATACATCATTGAATCGGACAAGACCATTAGCATCTCTCTCAAAAAAATGACCAAAGAGTTTCAATATTTTTCCTATTTAAAACTTGACTCTTCTGTAGTTACATTGTGTACTAAGACCAACGGAAAATGAAAAGTTGCAATTTTCTAGGCTGATATGGCTGGGAACTATACTCTCATTCCTGCGTAATAATCAAGAAACTTTGCTGCCATATGATTGCAGCAGGCGTAATGATATGACGCAGCGCCTGAAAATAGGCTAACTTTCGTCAACATAACGAACGTGACAACCTGCTTGCACAGGGAGCGTGCCTTGTAGCATGGAGACATTTGTGAGAGACGATTCAGAAGAAATCCACTAACTTTACCTAATTTGCCGGCTGAAACTACACAAACTTAGTCCCGGTCACATTGGAAGTTACCGAGCTGGGGACTATTTTCATATATCGAAACTCTTTGGTCAATTTTTTGAGAGAGATGCTAAGGGTCTTGTCCGATTCAATGATCTATGCTAAGCTATGCTAAAAGTGGTACCGCCAGACCCGGAGTTCAGCTGAATGGATTCGAAAACGGTAAAACTCAACTGTTTAACTCTGGGGGAGTTGTAAAATGAGCCTATTTCCAAAAAAAGTGGAGTATCCCTTTAAGCTGCATTTAAAAATGTATGAGTGTCTTACTGTCTTTGCGTTATACAATACCGTTCAAAAGGTTGAGGTCAGTAGGATTTTTTTAAATGATTACTTTTATTACAAAAGATTTCTATTTCACATAAAGCTCTTCATTTGAACTTTATATTAATCAAAGTATCCTGAAAACATGTACCACGATTTCCACCAAAATATAAAACACAACAACTGTTTTCAACATTGATAATAATAAGAAATATTTCTTGAGTACCAAAACAGTATATTAGAATGATTTTGGACACTTGATTTCTGTTTTGCATCACAGGAATAAATTACATAAAATAAAATAAAAAACTGTTATTTTAAATAATATTATACTACAGGGCCGTTGAATGCTTGAATATGATTGGTTGACGAACATTCTAAGGTGTGCAATTATTTTCAGGGAAATGGCTAAAGTAGTTCCAGGCAGGTCTTAACCGCATTACAGTTCCATATCACTTCGCGTAGTTGACTGTTGGAAAATAGGATACAAGAAAAAAAACATGCAGCCCCATGCACTTGATCTGAATAAACTGAATATATAAATAAATTGATAATCCTGCTGCACGGGTTTTCATAATTATTGCAGATAATATAACAAATAAATAATTATTGATAGCAGGCCTACTTGTTAAAAGGACTTTGTGTTTAATTTATTAGACTAGTCTACTGTCAATAATTGAAAAAAAAAAGAATGAACGAATTAATTAAAACGAACTGAATAAATACATAAATAATATTGACGCACATGTTCTCTCTCTCTATCTCTCTAATATAACTGCATTAATAACTGCATAAGCCGGGGACACACTTTCTGTAAGGACGGTTATGAATGTAATTAGATACTTATGACTGATCATGCGCGTTCAGTCTGTGTTCATAGTCGGTGTTTAAAATCTGCTGTGCAGTCGATGAAAACAGTCAGTCTTAGAATGTTTCAGCTATAGTCCAGTCATTTTATAAAAAAAGGTTGAACAAACTCAACTGATTTTGTATCCTCAATATGTCCTGAGTAACGAAAAAAAAGTCCCGAAGAATCCCATTAGGGGAAAGTTTCGAAAAAGACCCAAATATAGCCTATTCATACGCCTATTCATTCTTTTTCTTACGTGAGTAGGGTAAAAATTTTAATCTTTAGATATCACCATGAAAATTACTGAGTTGATTACTTACATCAAGTGTAATACATGTGTTACAAGTTTTTTGAAACTGTTTGTTAACATGGACAAACGGTGCATAATCTAATTATGTATGTGCTAATTTGCATAAATACCACAACAGATCTAAACATTGAGTCTAGCCAGGTGAAAATGTCTTGTTGAATCTTGTTGACAATTAACAGTAAAATACTTAATGTTAAGGTCTGAATGGAACCCATTTAGGCTACCCATTTAGGACTTTTTTTTCCTTACTCATGACATATTGAGGATACAAAATCAGTTGAGTTTGCTTCTGTTGCAATTTGTTCAAGGTTGACCCCCATTTCGGCTTAAAGTCATGGCTTTGTCTATACAGGACTCCCTTGTAAAAGAGACTGTGACTCAATGGGACTTTTCCTGTTTAAATAAAGGTTATATATATATAAAATGACTGGACTACTAGTCGATAAGTGTACCAGCATTAGTCTGCTATCAATGGCTCAAACCTCCGTTACTAACTCTAAAATGACGTTTTAGAATTAGCAACGGAGGCATGGGATTAGATGCGTAAGAAATTAGTCCTACATACAAGAGCGTTTTAATGACAAAAACTTGACAAACGTCTTGAAATACATCATCTGAACAATGTTTCGAGGTGTGGTAACTGAAGTATAAGCGGAATAATTGACTCCGGGCCGTTGAATTATTAGAAAAATAATGCACACCCGAAGTGGTAATGCGGTCCCGACGAGAAGCGGACTAATGGTGTGGAAACTAGTAGGCTATAAGCAGAATAATTGACTCCTGTTGACTAATTAGAAAATTTCAACGGTCTATCGTCAGTTATTCCTTACTTAAATAAAATATCACAACAGTACTGCACCCTTGATGAGCATAAGTGACTTCTTTCAAAAATAATTTAAAAATCTTACCGACCCCAAACTTTTGAAAGATAGTGTTTAACAAAATACCAAATGGCATTTATTTTGATGAAATGTAGTACAAACACACTTTTAAAAAAAAATAATTCACACAAAGCAGTTTATTAATATAACAATATAGATAAGCATGTTCTTTGGTAATGTATTGAATTACAGCTGTGGTTATTCTGTTTGAACACTGTGTCGACTTCCACTAAAATATGACTTTGGAAGAGGTTAGTTAAAAGTAATTACAAAAGTTGTACCAAAGAAAATGCATCAATTGTCTGATATTTTACATCCATGCAGACATTTTAAGGGTGTCTTAGGGCATTCACACATGTACTGTAGTTCGGTTCTCTTTGTTCTTTTCTTCCGGACCAAAAAAGAAAAAAAACAGTACCCTAGTAAACATAGTCAGTTACGTCTTAAGTAAACTTTGTTGAGAAAGTAAACAAATGTGTAACAGTATCATTATATTAGATCTGTACATTCACTCTTAAAGTGACAGCAGCCTATTATTCCTGTTGCTGTCTGTTTTTAATGTTAATCAAACAACAAATGACAGAGAAAAAAATGCTTGACTGAATAACTTTTGTAACTCTAATAAGGATGAATTAATAAGGATGTTTATACAGTGAAGACTATGCAGTGTTATTTTACATTTGCTTACTTTATTACATTTCTGTACGCGTAAAAACTACTGTTAGACCTAGCTGAAAAACCTGAAAGCACTGTTTATTACATTTGTATCTTTGTTATATTGTATTTATTTGTGGTTTTGCTTTTTCTTATTTTATTACTGACTTTTTGCCGACTTTACTGATATTTTTGTCTTTAAAAATATTTTAAATGTATATAAGGCTAGTAGTTTTAGCTGTGGTATTGTAATATAGAATTGAGAATTTTCACTGGTCTAAAATGTTGGTGTCAATGCTGCCTGTTTTTGCAAACACAGTTTCATGGACGGTAACAAATATTTATGGCCGGAAATTTTTGCTTTAGTCACCGGCTATTGGCAGGTGTGGCAAAAAGTTAATTTTAGGCCCTGTGCGTACATGATGGAGCTGACAACTTGTGATGAGCTTATAAAATGTGGTAAAGGAGTCAAAACAACAGCAGAAATCCCTCCGTTACACAGACAAATGAAGATCTGCTGCGAGGAGATGTCTGTACTGCCTGTCCCGAACTGTAATGGGCAACAAAATTGCGACTATGACGAGAAAAAAAACAGTATGCTTGAGCATTCTTTCCTTTTTAGGATCACATCTTGAGACATCATGTCCTGTTTTTGGTTCATTTATATGTCTTTGGTCCGTGTTTCGTTCATTTTTCAGTCAAACCACACCAGAGTTTGTTAGAAAGCGGGCCGAGACCCATCTTTTCAGGGGTCTCGGTCCTCTTGTTTGGTGCGCATGGGTTCAAATGGAAGCGTTCACACTTATTCAAATGATCCGCACTAACAGAGCAATCGCACCAAAGTTCATTTTAATCAGACCAAACCTGACAAGTGTGACACCCTTAAACACACCCTTAAAAGTGTACAAATACTATCTAACCTATATGGTAACACTTTTCTGATTACCAGCACTTTGAGCTTGTTTCTGTGTGCACAGTCCATTCAGTCAACACAAAATGTTCCCGCAAGCCTGCTACACAAAAAGCAATTACAATCGACACAGAAAACATTTAATTACAGACAAACATTAAGCTGAAACAAGTAATTCAATTTAATGGTGGATGGTGGCAATTTGGTCATGTATAGCCTTATGAGTTTAAATGAATAATAATGGATTTCAGGATCAATAACATTTAGCATTTTGCAATTAGCATGTGATAATCTACTGCTGAATTTCCTCAGCATAAGGAAAGCACTGAACAAAAATATAGTTTAACACAAGCTGGTCTGTACATGTCATGCCTTGAGCGGGAAACCTGTGCAACCTGTTACCTTTTTGACGAAAATGAAAATACATTTAAAGGGTTAGTTCACCCAAAAATGACAATTCTGTCATCAATCACTCATCCTTGTGTTGTTCCAAACCCTTTAGACTTTCGTGCATCTTTGGAACATCTATTCACCGTTCATCTATTCACCCAAAACTGCATATGGATTTCTTTTACAATCTCTATATGAACGTTTTGCAAAATTTTGGGTGAATACTTTCAATGGAGGAACAGAAATCTCTTCAGTTGTGTTTCTAAGATGAACAACGCGTGAGAGTGAGTAATTGATGACAGAATATTCATTTTTGGGTGAAACTATTAAGTGTTTTAGGAATATGCACAAATCTGCTGCACTCTTCTTGCCCTATCATCTTACGACCTCTCTCTTCATTGCAAGCTGCTTGAAACGAGTCTGTGAATGAAGCATTCAGACTCGTTTAAAGCAGGAACTCATGACCTTTCTGTTTAAGAATCTTTGAAGAAATTTTGATTGCAGCGCTTTTACCTGCAGAATTGCACAGGTAATTTCATGCAGGGAGTATTGGATTTGCAGTCTCAATTTCAATGGCATCTGGAAAAAGTGCTATAGGTTCTCAGAATAATTTCTATGATTTCTCAACCACTGTTTGAGCTTTTAGTCTTTCAAGCGTCATTTTCATTATAAAATTCCAAGTGATCAAACAAGTTATCAATGCAGGAGTTTTTCTTTGGCACCACATGGATTTGACAATTTAATTCTAGTGCCTTTTTTTTTGACACATTTAAATATGAACATGAATATAATATGAATACCGTGAAAGCAAAACTTCTAGATATTTAAATGCGTTTCTAACTATATGAGCAGATTACAAAAGTGAGCTGTAATTATTTTTGAAAATATTCTTGTGTTATCAAAGTGCTCCAAATCCTCCACTCACAGCAATATACGTTAGATAAACAACGCACAAATAATAACAATGATAATAATTATGCAAAACTATCCATTCAATACATTCTTCAAAAGTGAAAAAATGCCAGCTGCTTTATATTCTAATACCCCAAGTGTACTTGACTACACCTGAAGTGCCCTAAAGTGATTTAAACCTGAGGAAATCACCTGCATGGCAGCAGCCGAGTATGCATTAATCCAGCTGTCACAGAAATTCATAACAGGGATAAACAGCAAATGTGTCCCACTCTGTTTAACTTGTTACTCTGGGTTTGGTTTAACAAGGGTAATACATATTTTCAATCACTTTTCGCAGGCGATAAGCCATCTGAAGCCAGTTATAAACATACCGAGATGTGGGTAAACTACATTTTGGATTTATTTCCACAACATCAGAAAAAAAATAACATATTATCCAAAGACTT
Source organism: Scardinius erythrophthalmus (assembly GCF_964197995.2). Classification (NCBI taxonomy): domain Eukaryota; kingdom Metazoa; phylum Chordata; class Actinopteri; order Cypriniformes; family Leuciscidae; genus Scardinius; species Scardinius erythrophthalmus. The sequence continues at coordinate 18,329,558 of NC_138240.1, forward strand.
TTAAACTGCACACGAAGCCGCAAACAGAGCTCGATTCCGCAAACTGTTTACCGCCCTGTGCTCCACGAGCTCTGCACACCCCTTTAAACCAACGTGTAGCCCAACTAAAATGTATAAATGCATATCATGCGAGAGCACTTGATAAGAAGAGAGCGAAACTCACTCAGCCCCAGAGAAGTTGTCCGCGAGCAAAATCTGTTGCGAGTTACTTTTTTACCAGTTCGTTCATCCGGATCAACAGACTTGAGTGTTGTGGGTCTCCCGATATTCTCCCCCTCCAAAACGATGCAAAAACGTGATGAGTTGACACTCAAAAATCACTCGAACATATTTTCGGGAACAATGCGTTGAGGGGTATTCAGGTAAAACGCGCTGAAAAGTGTTGACAGGGAAATGTTAAGAGGGAGTGGGGGGCACAGCGAGGATCCTGAAGGGTCTCACGTTGACTGCGTAGTACTTCAAGTCTCCACTGCAGATTCACATTAACTGCTCTCTGGCGATGTCACTGGCTCGCGCCCTCTGCCGACAAATATTCAAGTCTTGGCGCGAGCTGCGAAATATAGCGGTCTCCCACGCGCTGAGCGCGCGCAACATCCAAAACACTCGCGCCGCATAGAATCGAGTGAGTTTAGTTACAAGTAACAGATTACTCTTGGAAACTAAGTTTCTTTTTGTCGTTTGTGAAAGTCAGCACTGGTCAACCCTTTTTGTTTACGTATTTTTGCCAGAGAGAGACAGCTCTATTCAGCGTTTTTGAAGGAGAAACACTCTTTTGGTCACTTATTTGGGAGAGCGCGCTTTTCAGACAACTCAGGACATTCTTTTTGGTCACTTAATAGGGAGAAAGGACTCTAATGCTCTTTTTTGGTCATTCAATTCGACATTTTTCAGAGCCAGAACTGGCCACTCTATTTGGTCACTAACTTGGGAGAGAGAGCACATTCATTGGCCACACTTTTCTGTAACTTTGGTCACACTTTTCTGTTACTTTATTACTTTTTTTGGCCTAAAAAGTGCATATAGCCTACCGTATTGAAGAAAGCACATTAAAATAACTGAATCCATACAGCGTGTTTGTGTCACATAAAAATGTTGAAAATACTCACTGTAAAAAAAAATATTGTTGTTGCAAGTTAGCCTACCTGGTTGCCGTAAATTTTTTGTTTTAGTACAATGAAGAAGGAGATTGGTTTATTCAACAGAAACCCAAAATAGTATGCTATCTGAACCACATTAATTATCTAAGTTGGTTTGACAAAGGGAAAAAAAAATTGTAATAGCAAATCATGAAAATATTTTTTTTACAGTGGATGCCTTTGACCATACTCACTAGTGGCTATTTGATCATATAGATTTCAGTAATGTGACAAATCTTGTCGGTTTGTAGGTTATTCCTGTGTTAATGATTTGCAAATCAATGGTGTGGACAAATGTCATGTTCTAGATTATCATGACAACAATACATCTGCCAACAAGAGAGTAATGACAGTAATTGTAGCAGTGGAAAGAGCATATAATGTAATATTTGTGTAGGGCTGAGAATATTTTCCTTTCATTCATCTTTTCTAAGTTTGGGGGATGTGTGGAGAGAACAGAATCCAAACCACCATCAATATTTGCCAGATGAAATGACCTCATCTTGACATTAGGTCAGAGTTCATTTTGTGTACCTGCCTTTTAATTATTTACTGGATTTCTCTCTAATGGTGTAGCTTGACATCCAGTCTTTTAGATATTGAGAAACCTTACATGCTCGAATCAAATTAGACCTCTTCAGTAATGTTTCTCATCAACCTTAATTTTGTTTCATCATGCATGATTTCATGAAAAGGAATGCTATACAATTTAAGAACTGTATCTTTTTGCTGAATCTTGTCTGTCTGATAATATGGTTGTGATTTTAATAAATAAGAGGCTATATATCAGTTTTCATACCTAGAGGTGTCTTAAAAATATATCAGAAATTCAAGGTTTTTCTACCAATATTTCAAAAAGAAACCATAAAATGTGAGGTGTGATAGCCCTGTAGTGAATTTAGATCAGATTTGGTCCATTGAAAGGGGCCCATTCCTAGCTCCCTAGTGCCTCAGTGAATGAGAGTGGGAAAAAAACAGCAACTTCACATTAAACCAATGTGACATGTGAACAATGCTCTTGGACGAGATGCTGAGTGTCCAACTTCACTCTTATATAAATCTTTAAACATTCCTTGCCCTTATTGCTCATCTCAGTGATCATTATAACTTTCGTTAACTCTATAGTAAATCCACTTCACCAGCTAATCACTCTTCGACAGCGATGCTATAGAAATATACAGAGCTACAGCAAAAACAGAAGTTCAAACACACAATTCTAAAGATGGCTGCACGCTTGTTTCTCTGGGGCATAAGGTCTTTGGTTGTGTAAAGTTGCAAAATGAACAGATGGGAGGAAAATGGCCCTAAGATGGACCTTGAAAAGTGGTATAAAACAGAAATACTTGTAAATGCCTTCCTTTTCTCACAAAACATGGCCTTTTCAGGCTCCAAATGAAGCGTAATTCACTTTGTTTGTGTGACACCAAGCTAATGTGTATTTACCTCAGTGTCACTAGCTAAACCTCAATTGGATTAGAAGGGCTGTTGTGCAGCCTGTTGGCTTCTTGGACACAGCACTGGTTTTAAGTTCCCTGCGGCACTGAGATAACAACAAAAGGAAAAGGAATTATTGGACAGGAATAGAGACACAAGGCGACCTCTATCCACATTCAGCAGATCGGCTGTTACCCTTTTTTAGGTATCTGACAAATGCCCCAAAGGCACTTTTTTTTAGATGTAAAAATCTCTTCTAAGAAATTTTATTTGGGCATAGACAGGCCAATCAACAGTTAAAATGCTGAAATCTAGGTCAATTTCTTGAATGTGATTGGCTGAACATATGCTTCAAGAGTGATTTATCATACACATCGACTAACCAGTACACAATTCATTCAACCAGTTATTTTTAAAACTCTAAACAGTTCAGGAACGAATCAAGGCACTTTATGAGCGAGTCATTGATTCATTCACTCAGCCGGTTCGTTAAAAAAAACCCTGATTAACTCAAAACACCACCATTGTGTTCTCAGAGAAGGTTAAGAGAACTTAACTCTCAGAGAACTTAATAACACATCTGATCAGATCTGAACAATGAATCAGGACAATTTAATGAGCACTAGTGCAAATGTCTATCAGCAAGAGGCCATGAACTCAAAAGAGATGTTTTTTCCCACCCACTGACAGTCTCAGTGGGATAGGAAAAACAAAGCAATCAGCATCTCAGTCATTGTTTTAATGTATGCAAATTAAATGTTTTCCTCATATTTTCTTGCGCATGGATGGTCCTAATGGAGGCTAATGTTGAGGAATACAAATAAGACATTTAAATCTAATTGGCAGTGAAAAATTGGTGTGTATGAGGGGAAGGAAGGTAACATGGAGCCATGTGTGAAATATAGCCATTAGTCCAACAAACAAAAAAACTACACTGAAACTAAATACCTAAAAGGTTTTGATACAAAAATATAGCCTGTTGCTTATTTTGTGTGAGGGGAATGGTAACCGTAACAACTCTGGTGGAAATGTCACAGGTATCATTCAACGAGGAAATAGGATTAATTATTTTCACAGACAAAAAACAACAGCATTATATGCTTTTACAGAAAAATAGCTATTTGATTATACGAGTCCATATAAATTATACATTATCAAAAAAAGATTGTTATCGGAAAAAAACAAACAACAACATGTAGTTTCTGACCCACTGTGTCATCATTAAGGAAAAAGCTGAGTAAACAACTCTCATGCTAACATACAAACTGATATGTTAGTCACGTTGTCCATGACCCACCTCTTTATCTCGGTAGCTCTGTTTCCGAAATGAGTCGGGTCTATGCCACGGATATTCATGCAGCTGAAGTGTTTGGCAGAGCTGAATCACATTAAAGCGACCTATATGGAATTCAATCCATAAATATAATGTCAACATCACCAGTCAGTATGTGGTGCTGGATTTCACTTTGTGATAAGCCCAAAACATGTTACAGATATTGCCAAAACATATTAAATACATGGCTTTCATAGCCATTACTTTGCTTCTTGCAAAATAAGATTTTGTTTTGATTGAACATATTTGATTATTTTTCCTGCATAACTTGGATGGAATATAATCAACTCAGGTGGTCTATTTCTGACCCAGACATGAGGACATAATGTTGAAACAAACTGTTTTTGCAGAAGTAAATCATTTAAAGCACACTCCCGGGCCGGCCTGTAACCTGGTCATGAATAAGGACAAATTGCCTCGAATGACATACAAAAGGAAGTCGTATTCTGAAAATTACTAAAAATAAATGCATTGCAATATTGTGTTACTCCCTAAAAAAGTAACTAAGTAACTTTTATGAAAAGTAATGGGTTATGTTACTTTTGTGTTACATTTTCTTACCTGGGCTGGGCTTGCTTGTGTACATTTTAATAACCAAATAAATAAGTTTACCAATTAAAAAAAAATCTTTCACACTAAGGCACTGTTTACACGACAACGTTTTCAACTAAAAACGTAAAACTTATGCGATTTGGTCGTAGGTAGGCCTACATTTAGCTACAGAAACATAGTGTTATAATAATGTGGTAATGTAATAATGTTAGCCACAACAACGCAAATCTCTGAAAACGATGACGTCATGCACATGCATAGGCTACCTGTTTAACCTAAAGTGTTTTTTTTTTTTTTTTTATTGCAACAAAAAAATATACAAAGATTTGTACAAAAATATACATCTCACCACCAGTAGAAAATAACATTCATTAGAATATGTACAAAAAAATTAAAAAAAATAACCTAAAGTGTTTCATCGCCATCTAACGGCTCGGCAGCAGAATACAGCGTTTTTTAGTCGTTTTGCCAGTGTGAATATATCGTTGTGAAGAAAAAGTACATAAAGTTACTTTTGAGTGTGTAGCAGAAGAGTAGACAACCTCTGGGACATATAAAATAGCGTCTTTAATGGTTGTACACACATCCTGTCACGTAAACTGACCTGTCATTCATCTTGTCATAACATCCTCCACATTTAATTTAATTCCCTACTATATCAGAGAAAAATGCAGTTGCACGTTTATCTGCCAGTTTTATCCGCTTAAATGTTTATTATTATTCACTCAAACCCCTTTATCTTAAGTATATAGCCTACTTTATGTAGCCTTCTTAACCATCGGTTAAATAGTAGGCCTAGCGGAATACTTATTTTGAATTACTTCACGGCCGCTAAATAAGTAGCCTAAGTTCTAGGTTAGTATGAATGCAATCTGAATGTGCTTCATTTATGTTGTCATTATCATGTGACCTACCAGCGTCAGTTGCATCTCTTCACTGCCATTCATAAATCATCTCCTGTGGCCTCATGGGATAGTAAAGTGTCGATTATGAGTACTGAGAATTCGGACTTTTTCGTCAACTAGTAGCCTACAGAAATATGCGATTTTGGATGCAGCCTCTTAAAGAAAAATAAACACAAAAGTGATCTAAAGTCTTTTTTTAATCATAGTATTGTTAAACTGGATCATAGAAAGTCAGCAGCAAAAACATTGTTTAATAAAGTAAGATTAAATACATAAAGTATCATTTGTATAATCATGTTTGCATTTATCTGTTTTTGTGCAAGTGAGATGAGTAAATGCCTGCTCAAATTTAGTTCAAGACATTTACTACAATAACCATCATGTTTACACTGACTGTGCACACAATGCCTCTGAACCTACTTGCAAAGTATCTTGTGTTACTAATTTAAAAAAGTAACTTGTACATTTTGTTGTAAATTTAAAAGCAATGTTACTTTGCTTGTTACTTGAAAAAAGTAATCTATCTATCTATTTATCTATTTATCTATTTATCTATCTATCTATCTATCTATCTATCTATCTATCTATCTATCTATCTATCTATCTATCTATCTATCTATCTATCTATCTATCTATCTATCTATCTATCTATCTATCTATCTATCTATCTATCTATCTATCTATCTATCTATCTATCTATCTATCTATCTATCTATATGTTTGAGGAAAACTGTTTACAAGAGCTTCTGGAGAGATGAAAGGGAAAATTTTAATGCAGAAAGGGTAACACTTTCTCCAATAGGTCAAATTTCATTACAGAGCAGACAGCCATCTCTACCATTCAGGTTAGACTTAATGCATCCAAATTGCAGCAATTACGATTTCATTTTAAAACAGACTTTTTTTCAAGACAATGATTATTGCTACACTTAATCATTCTATGAGTAAGAGAAGAGATTGCAAGGGAACCAGTCTTCTTCTTCCTCTAGGGAGATACAAAAGGACTAAATATCTTTTAATAATTTTTCTTCCTTTCGGAATGGATTAGAGAAAAAAAAACTCTTTACAAGCACTTAGAAATGAGTCACTTGTCATTTAAAACTTACATGTCGAATCTATCAAACACTAAACCTTTAAAATATGTTGGAAATATAATAAATCAACGCCTGCTGCCTCTTTTTTTCAAGGAACTTCAAGGCAACCTTTATCCTCCTACTCAGTCCCATTTTTCTCTACTTCAAGTAACTCAGTTTGACAGTTTAAGCATGCTTAGTGGCAGTGTGGCCTTTAGTAAGGCTGAACTTTAGGCTTAGTCTCTTAATTACTCAGTTTATCATATTACCTCTGCAAAATGCCGAAAGCACTGGCTGGCTTTCACTTTAATTAAACAGAGGAAGAGAGCAGGGCTGGGAGTCGGTGACAAAGAGAAGACAGAGACAAAGCAATACCTAAATATCTCTGGAACACTACCCAATGGATGACCTCCACCCTGAATAAAACTGGCCAGCAGGATGATGAGGTTATACCAGGTCAATGTTCTCATTGTTGTCAACAAATCTCTTAATAAAGCTGAGGCTGCTGCCTCTTTGTGGACAAAGTGGGAAAACACCATTCATGAGAAAAATCATCCATTCAAAATAAGTAAAAACAACATATGAGAACTGAAGTACCATTATTTCAGTGTTACATATTATTTATAGTGCACTTATTACCTAGCTTCATAAGGAGAGGAAACTGTTATGTTGTACAACCATATTTATACAACAGTTTTGATTGGCCGAGAGGCATTCTGAAAGCAAATATCAGAATATTTAGTCATACAGCACTGGGACTGGGACAAGTGAGTCAATGAATCGCTCACATAACTGATTCTTTTAAAAACACTGATTCATGATTCGGTTGGTTCTGCTTTGGTTTGAGTACCAGGCAAAATTCTGTATAAAATGTAAGTTGCTTATTAACTTCTTCTTGATTGAACTGTATGTTTCATAAAATCTATATCACAATCATAACCTTCCTGTTGTTCTGATTCTGATTATCAGCTGCCACATCAGTCCCATCACAGACGTGTTGATATTCAGTACAATTGCACGCTTGCTTGTGTAATATTGCTTAAAGGGTTTGTTCACCCAAAAATGAAAATTCTGTCAGTAATTACTCACCCTCATGTTGTTCCAACCGCGTAAGACCTTCGTTCATCTTCGGAACACAAATTAAGATATTTTTGATGAAATCTGAGAGCTGGATCACTTCTCCATAGGCTGCTAGGTGACCGAAACTTGCTGGCCCAGAAAAGTTATTAAAGAGATCGTTAATATAGTCCAAGTGACTCCAGTGGCTCAATCTTAAGTATATAAAGCGACGAGAATACTTTTTGTGCGCAAAAACAAACAAAAATAACGACTTTATTCCACTTTTCATTTCCTTCTCTCTGGGCCTCCAGTTAGTTTACGTAGTGTTTTTGCGCTGCGCGTCTGTGTTACACGTCACCACGTAGGCTCACAATTGGCCGAAGCTGGTCATGTGTGTGATGCTTGTTGACGTGCAACACAGACGCGCAGCACAAAAACACTACGAGGCCCAGAGAGAAGGAAATGAATAGTAGAATAAAGTCGTTATTTTTGTTTGTTTTTGCACACAAAAAGTATTCTCGCCGCTTGATATACTTAAGATTAAGCCACTGTAGTCACTTGGACTATATTAACGATCTCTTTAATAACTTTTCTGGGCCAGCAAGTTTCGGTCACCTAGCAGCCTATGGAGAAGTGATCCAGCTCTCAGATTTAATCAAAAATATCTTAATTTGTGTTCCGAAGATGAACGAAGGTCTTACGCGGTTGGAACAACAAGAGGGTGAGTAATTACTGACAGAATTTTCATTTTTAGGTGAACTATCCCTTTAATCATAATCCCGAGCTACATAAATATAATTCCCGTTTAAAAAACTATTTATTTTTATTTTTATTTCAACTAAAAAAAAGTAAATTAAAAGACAACATTATACAAAACAATAAAAGGTCAATTGTCGAAAAGTGCAATGAACATCAGATCAGTTCAATGAATTATGTAGATAACTTCCACGGTATGACTGTGGTTATTACCACTTAAATATTTTGTATGTCAAATATATGTCAATCTTGGTAGTTAGAGCTTGACTCCAGACTGCCTCAGCAGCCAATCAATGCCATCCAGCAGTCCTGTCAGTGTTTCTGCAGTCGTGTCCTGAACCTATAGCATCACAAAACATATTGAAGCCTTATAGAACACAACATTCATTTCTTATGCTGTTTGATGTCTTACCATCCAGGGGTTGGGCAGTGAGCTGAGCTGAAGCTGATGGGCAACGCTCACACAAGGTATCCTGCGTCTGTCTGCTGTCTCTCTAGACACACAGGAGAGCACCAGGATAGGGCGGGACACAGCACCCATCGCAGGGTCTAACATAACCCTGATCTGGGCACTTTCCTCCTCCCACCCTCTGTCCGCTCCTCCAATATATGAACAAGAGATACACAGTATAAACTGCAAAATCACTACATATGCTTCAGGCAAAATTTATATTTGTCAACATAACTAATTTAATTCAGTGAAGCATAAACTTTATCATTAAAAGTGTGCTCAAACACAACACTCCTACCTCTTTCTGCCTCAGCATTTGCCACAAAGATGAATCCATTCATGGCTTGGCAAACTTGATTAAACATGGGGATAAGGCTTAAGGGCATGTTGGACTCGCTGTCCTCCTGATAGACAAAGAGTTTACTGCGCAGACTGAGGTGCTCCAGGCGAGCTCTTTCTCGCTCCGTCCTAAATCACCAGACACAGACTCTCATTCATACAAACTGGATTATGTGACACATTTACACATCAGCTCCGAATGATAATGATTTAAAATGTCATGCACGTGCTGCAAATAAAAACATGAGCAACATAAACTATCATTTTTAACTAGTTTTTTTTCAGCAAGGATGCAATAAATAGATCAAATGTGACAGTATAACATTTATAGTGTAAAGATTTGTATCTCAAATAAATGCTGTTCTTTAGGACTTCCTATTCATTAAAGAATCCTGAAAAAAATGTTTGCACAAACATATTTAGCGGCACAACTGTTTTCAACATTGATAATAATAAGAAAAGTTTCTTGAGCACCAAATCAGCATATTAGAATGATTTCTGAAGGGTCATGTCACACTAAAAAATGGCTACTAAAAATTTAGCTTTGCCATTAGGAATAAATTACATTCTAAAATATATTAAAATAGTAGCCCGTTATTTTATATTGCGATAATATTTCACAATATTACTGTTTTTACTATATTATTGATCAGATAAATGCAGTCTAAGTGAGCATAAGAGATTTCTTTCAAAAATTTCTAACACTTATGAAGGAGAATAAACTATCCTCTTCCTTACCTGTTAGTCGAATATAAAGTCGCAATATTGAATCTGTGCTGATCTTTGTCCATAAAACTGATTCCTGATCCAATACCTGAAAAAGAAAAAAATCAAATCAAGCTGAAGAGCAGAAAAAGCAACCACAGCACGCAACATTCATTTATTCAGTTAAATAACCAACTTGAATAAACTATAAGTAATTGCAGGGTACCATCAATCTGACGTTGAGGTCTTCCTGCTAGCGGCAGTACATCAGGGGAATTCATGATCGTGGTCATGAGGGAAATCTCTAACTGCTCAAGCCCCGGGCCGAACATGGCGAACCGTGGCTCTGCAACCGGTACAAGGGACTGGAAGAAGGAAGTCACAGACTCAAACGTTGCCTTGGACTGGTGTCGCCACTGGTTTCGACAGGCCGGGCAGATGCGTAGATACCTGTGGGTGCCGTGCCAAAGAGAATATATTAGTAAACATTACAGGTTTTTGAATACAGGCTAACAATTTTATAGTTGCTTCCAGAGCGAATTATTCCTGATATCAATGGGCCATCTGCCTCAACGTTAAGCACTTACTCTGCCATATAATCAAACTGCATCTGAGAGTCATCCAGCACAGCTGAGCCAGTGAGCTTGACATGAGGCGCTGATAAATGGTCGACTGACTGCCAGAGCGGCATATCACGCAACAGGAAGTACTTCCACAGGACAGGGTCTCGAACCATTGACCGCCAGTAGGTACTGGTGCCTCCCAGTCTGCAGAGGTCTTGCGGAGACAGGAAGGTCATAATGAGAAACTGCATGTCAACCTGTGTGTTTAAATAAGGAAGACAAAAAAAATGTGTTTTGGAATATTGTTTAAAGAATTAGACCGGTTAGAAGTTTTGAGTTGGTAAGACTTGTTTAATGTTTTTGAAAGAAGGCTGGACCAAGGCTGCATTTATTTGATCAAAAATACAGTAAAAACTGTTATATTGTGAAATATTATTACAATTTAAAATAACTGATTTCTATTTGAATATATTTTAAAATGTAATTTATTCTGGTAATTGTAAAACAGATTTTTTTTTGTTTTTAGCATCATTACTCTGTCACATGACCCTTCAGAAATCATTCTAATATGCTGATTTGGTGCTCAAGAAACATTTCTTCTTATTATCAATATTGAAAATGCTGTGGAAACTGTGATACACTTTTTAAAAAAGGTTTTTTGATGAGTATAAAGTTCAGCATTCATTTGAAATGTTAATTATAAATGTCTTTACTGTCACTTTTGATCGATTTAATGCAATCTTGCTGAAGTATTAATTTCTCCCTTAATCTTTTGAACGGTAGTTTAAATAACATAAAAAATAACGCTGATTATTTAGAGACATGTTCCGGTCTGCAGTTTAGTCTAGTCTACATACAGTATACATACTACAATACTGCTCTTACTTTTACTGCAGTATATGTTGTGCACAGTATGCATATTCTCTACATTCTCTAGACATACTTCAGAAAATGCACTTGACTTGACATCTCAAGTGTGATAAATGAACTAGTAATATCAGCTGTGATCTCTTTTTCGTCGCATTTTTTGATCAGACTACCTAATTGTTTTGTTTTTTTATATTGAGGTAAACTTCTAAATAAATTGATAACAGGACCCCATTTGTTGAATTAAATAAGCAAAGTGATGAGGTGATGTGGTAATGTATGCATACATTGTATATTGTCAGTAATCAGTATGTAGTAAGCTAGTATTACATTTCGAACATAGCCCTAGTATGTACTTGTAATAAAGCGTCAGGTAAATACATACTTCTGAAATTCAAAGAATAGTGCCTTACCGACAGATTATCCAGAGAGGGGCCCGTGACGTCATCACTTGTCCCCTGAACATCACTTTGCTCACCTTTTTGTCGTCTTGTATCAAAAAACCTATCTCTAATACTCCTAAGACTTTGTACGACTATAGATCGGCTCAGCATACTGACACTTATTTGTCAACAATTTCTAAGATTTCTCCTTTTTAACAGAGTAATTTACTTAATTTCAGCAGGCCTACATGATATTTCAATTTCAGCTGTGCAATCTAAAATATTCCTTCGGCTTTTCCCGGAACTGTCAAAGTTACACGTCTCTCATGTTTTCATAGGCGTGTATGCGTACATAGTGCATTGTGGGAATTGTAGTTTTGAAAACAGGACACTACAATAGAAAAAAGCGAGTACTAGGAGTGACACTTAAAAATTAAATAAATGAATAAGTTATCAATGTAATAATTCAAACACATAAAAATTGAACAAATTAGATTTTTTATTTATCTACACTTTAAATGTACATTTATTTTTCAATTCGAAAATTATTAATTTGAACACATTTTAAAAGATTCAAATGTCTATTATTCATTTGTCTATTTAAAATGAATTTATTTATTTCCATTTTAATGTTTGAATTATTAAATTGATAACTTATCCCTTCATTTTATTTTATTTAATCAAGCTACTTAAATATTGTCCATCAGTTACCCAAAGATTGCAATTAGAGTCACAATGTTGCAGATTTTGTAGATCACAAGAGGACGTCACTCCTGTGCATATCAAACTACATTGGCTTCCTGTACGATGCAGAATGCTTTTAAATCATTGCATGGTTTAGCACAAGAGTATGTTCTGATTGAATCAGTCTGCATCTAATATGTCTTTCCGTTCAAATGAACAATTGCATTTTATGGTTCCTTAATCTCGCTTAAAATGTAATGGTGATCGGGCCTTTTCTGTTGCAGCTCCAAGGCTTTGGAATGACATTTCTGTCTGTAAAACCATCTCCAACACTTAGTGTAATTTAGAGTGTACCATAAACTCATTTTTCCTTGGCATTCAAAAATGTTTTGTAAATTGTGTGGTATAACATGTTTTATTGGTTCTGTGTTTTTATTCATTTATTCTTTCTGTACCACATTGTGGTGTTGAAAATGCTTTAGAAATAAAGTTTGAGTTGATCCGACTAAGTATACCTTTACAGAGCAACTGTCTGATGTTTTCGGAAAATGCGCATGGAGAAAAAAAAAGCCCCAGCCACAGTTTTAATCACAGCCACCCATTAGTCATCTTTTGTGTGTTTACTTCAAACAAGTGTACACATTCAACAAAATCATATTAACCAGTAAAAGGCACTAACATTATGTAGGGTTGCTAAATACCCCAAAACTGATAGCAATGTAAGCTTGAGATCACATTAAGCACGTCTTGATTTTTAAAATAAATATTGTCTTATGAATATTACACCAGCACCAAAAGTGTTTGCACTTCTCAGAACTCTCAAGCTGGACTGTTAATTAAACAAACCATAATGCTTTTTTAATTGCCTCACCTTGAAGCTTTAAGAATGTTAGTTGTTACTATGTTAACGTTACAAGATTAGCAATAAGGGTTATAAAATACAGATCCATCTTGAGATTTGTCTGGAAACCTTTTGATAATCACTGGGGACATGAAGGCAATCAGCAACCTTTATCTATTAACACTCCAAATAACTTTTCTGGTGTAACAACATCCAATGCATGTGAAACCAAAATATCACTCGCACATTCACATTTCAACATTTCTTAACCCAAAATTTATTTCAATGATGACATAAAAAACAAAAAATGAACTTCCTTTTAAAAAGAATAATGACCAAAAAGTTTAGATTTTTAAAAGTATACTATCAAAATATCCAAATTCCCATCTCTGAACATTACATCTGGTCAACGAAAGCAGTAAAGATGTAACTTTGAATAAGTGAGCAGAAGAGGTGTCATATACAAAGATGTTATTAAAAAGAAAAGGTCCATACTTAAAAATGGTCACGAATACTTAAATATGCAACATATATCTGCATCTCCCCCTCCTTTGTACCATTTCTTTTAACATATATAAATGACATATATAAATGTAATGAACTAAAAATAAATAAATAAAAATTAAAATAAATAAAAAGTTGTTTGATGTTTCTCAGCTGGAATAATTGATTCCTTAAACAAATAGTTATTTGTTTATATTTTACATTAGAAGTATTATTCCACATTCTCAGCGAAAACACACATCCAGAAAGCAAATCTGGACCGGAAGATAAGTGCCTTTTTTGTATTCAGTATTTTTCTTTTTTAATCTTTTTTGTTTGTTTAAATTTTTTTTTTTTTTGCTAGCTTCAGAACAATGACATTTTGTGAACCTCCTCTCCTAAAAGCTCTCTCCAGGTTTACTGTAAAATACTAAGGATCTCCTTGGCATTCTCCGTGTTCCAGCCCTGACCCTGAAGTGGCCCCTCGCATGCCAGCACGTACTTATGGAGGATTTGTGTGCCAATATCTCGGAAATGAAGCCTGTCCTCTTTGCGCTCTGTGGTGTCCATGCTGCAGTCCTCATATTTCACTGCCCAGAAACACATCTCACCAATGTACATCATTGTAAGCAAGTGAGTATCAGAAAAGATACCTATTGGGGGAAAGGGGAAAAATGGAATTAGTCAAGAATATAAATACAAAAAATTATTTTAATTTTGAGTAATAAAAATGATATTCTCTAAAAATGACACCTGACAAAACTATAAGATGAACTAATGAACAAATCTCAATGCATCTTGCCCATTAACCTCTGTTACTATGACTTCAAGAACTGTGTAATTTATTCTTATATAGCAAATGTTAATCACATTTAAATGTGTGAACTAGTGAAAACCACTGAAATTTTGGTTGTTATACATTAATCCAAGCACTAGGAATAAAGTTTACACATCTTTCCGATAGGAAATCTCTTCGTAATTTAACAAATATTTGAAGATACTGATAACCCAGTATCTAGAGATGTTAAAAATGCTGTTAATCTTTACGTGCTTTGAAAATCAGCCCCTGCAGAGACAGATTTTGAAGTCAGTGCATACGCCATAACTGGCATGTCTAGAGTTTTCAGTTCCCAAATTCCAAACAAAACGCCACAGAACTCAATCAATCGACTTTCAGTTCTAGAACAGAAAGTACATTTGCGAAGATGTACCTTCTGCCAGAAAATTGGCGGTTGCAGAGTCATGAAAAACCACACCATCGTTCAGCTTGACTGAGTTCCTCACTTGCAACATTCTCATAAGGTAACGCACACCTTCTTGAAGACACTGTGAAGACACGGAGCATTGCAACACTTACTCAATTCATGGCCACTAAAACTGGCACTGTGGAGTGAGAGGTTGGGGAAAGAACCTTAAGGAATGTGGCTTTGTTCTTCTTGATCCACTGCTTGCGCTGGTGTAGTGTGTGGCAGTACATATATAATAATGCCCCACGCCTCCAGTATAGGCATTCCAGCAGCTCCAGTCCAAGCACAGACTGCACCTGAGACAAATCAGAGCATCACACGACAGTTACTCACAGAAGAGTTTGCTCTGCTTCTTCAGTCTATGCCAATTAAGCTCTGAAAATAGATGCCTGTGGGCGATCAATTACGTATGCTGTGTGTGTTTAAAAGTAAAGAATATTTATTCTGAACACCCACTTGTAAAGTCAAAATGCAAAAAAAGTCTTACTCAGAAAATCAGCAGCAAATAATAAAACCAACTGTTCCAAGAAAAGATCTTTTACAGATAGAGAAACACAACACCTCTTGAGCAGGTACCAATCGCCCTGCTAACACCTCTGGCTCTGTCAAGTCCTGTAGTAACTGCTGGATTTTGAAAGGAGAAGTGTCCTCAGGAAACTCCTGATCTACAAGCTTGTTTTCCTCATAGAATGTAATGTCCAAGACAACCTGTAGAAATGTGGGTAAAACAATGGGCCATGTAAGCCATTGCATCAAAATCAGGGTATCTGCAGAGTTTTTCAAATGAAATGTGACCATTTAATAGTCTGGCTATCACCAGACCAAGCTCAATCTTTGAAGATTAAACATTGGTCAGGGGAGTCTGCTCTGTACTTTCTACTGCACAAGAACAGACAAGAGTGCACTACTGCGTGATCAATGGGCATATTTCAAATGACTCTGTACGCAATTGGATAGTCCTTCAACCGATCAGACCAACGATCCGGGTGACGTACTTTGCATAGTGACACGAAAACTCCAGGCAGGAATGGAATCGAGCGATTTTTGCAGGTTATGCAAAAAAAGATGAAAGTTAGTGGTATTTACACCCTCTCGAGCGAGTTGTTTGCTAAAAAGAATCCATTAAGCATCGTTGAAAGGTTAAAAGGAATTAGACAGAGCCGTAACGGCCAGGTGGATAAGCCAGTTTGTGATTGGTTCCTGCAAATTTGTAAAGGAAGCAGCAGAGATAAATGTACAGGTTTCCAGCCTGAGCTGCAGGGCGAAATCAAATCGCCGGCAGATCAGGCTGGGTTTACCCAGTCTAACCATTTAAGGCCTCTATAAATAAAATTAATACTTTTTTTTTTTTTTACTCAAACAGGCTGGGGCAAAACATGGTAACTGCACTTAAAATACTTAAGACATGTTTTATTCAATATATACATTTGTATTGAAGTTTATGCACTAACATATGATTACATATAAATTAAATGTCGAAGTTAAAGTCAAAGTTCATGATATAATATCACTTTTTTTTCAGAATGACTGAAGGATACACTACACATGATACAAACAGACAGACCTGCAAATATATCTGTATACATATGACAGACACCTATATTGTACATGACCATAACATATTACATTATTGCAGATAGAAATAAGCATACAAGACACGTGAGAAAGACAAACTAACACATCTACATGTAGATCCTTACATGACAAACAACTACACGACTGTATCGTACATTATTTAGCACAAGTCACTGAACATCTATTTTATCCGTACATTTGATTGTATGTAGTGTTACATGTAACACCAGATTCAGAACTTTAGACCATATGTTTAAAGAAAGACAAACAGATTGTTGTACTGATCAACATGAAACTCTACATTTAATGAATGTTAAATAATGCTTCTAGTCTTTCCTTTCTGTGACAGGGTGAAATGAAATGTCAGATGAACTTAATTGCATAACCAAAATACAAATAATATCCAGAGGGAAAAAAGTTATGCATAATGTGGAACGTTTTAACTCTAAACAAGCCCCAAAACACTGGGACTCTTATTTTGAAATGTTTATGCTTTACTACTTCCAGCTGCTCATTCAAAAAGATAAGATAATATGCACTTACAATAATCTACACCATATTAAAATATAAACACCATTATGTAAACGATGTCATAATTCAACAGTAATGTGTGATCACTTGGCATAAATGGGCAGCATTCAATGATTGTGAACTACTTTGAAACCGCGAGCCTGTAGAATGTGCAACAGTGCCATGTTTTTTCATTTGTTTAACTTGGGTTTAATAATCACATTAGGTCATTAGACCCCCTAAAATTTTAAGATTTTTAATCAACTGATTTAAGGACCTGCAAACCCTGTCAAATCTGGGAAGAAAATGCTAATGTTCAAGTTTTTTAAAATAAATTAACATGAAGGTTAATCTGTGAAAAATCAGATTCAGAATAAACCGTTAAATATGCTAAAATAATAATTGACTACTTTGTTACCTAGCTACACCTAAAGAGAGCTGTTAGTAATAATAAAAGCAAAGTGATTAACAAGAACTGTGCATTTTGGATTGGGGCAGGATGACAATATAAAGGTTACAGTTTAATTGTGCCATACAATATAGCAAAGACAAATGAAATTCAATTATGAAAAAATTAAATTCAAATACTAATTAAAACAATATGTTCATGTTATTAACGGCATGATTAGGCTATGCTTATGGAAATTCTGCAGGGTGAGATGTGTGTTATGTGAAGTACCTGTGTATAATCCTGCAGGAGTTTAGGGAGGCTGCTGCTCTCTCCTCCATGTCTATAATAGGTTTTCAACTTGTCTAGTATGGAAGAGGCATTCTGTAAGTAGTCATCATCTAGGAAGGAAAAAAAGAACGTTAATATATAATAGAGGGCATACAACAACATAGTTTACAGTTGGAGGTATAAGAAAAAGAGCTGAGGTTATATTGTTCTGGCAAAACTTCAGTCCAAAATGAAAATATTACATTTATTAGCCATTTTAATGAACATAAATCTGTAATCAGATACCTGAAGGACAGCTTTTGGTACAAAACAACAAATAGCATCATTTAATGTCACAATGACAAAGAGGAAACTAGCTCTGTAAAAACTCTTGGGTAATTTGCTCTGTTTTATTCTGATTACACCTAGCCTGCCGAGAATCTTATTACTTCAATAGAATAATTTAAGGTCACCATGCTTATTTTCATGGATTATTGCAGTATTTGTTATTATGTATGATTTATAAATAATTTGACATTATGAATATAGTCCCACCCTACATTTTTTTTTTCTTGTTCGAGAACCCTTTTCACTTAGATATACGCAATGGGAAGAAAAGTCGACATGAAACGGAAGCTGTGATAGTCTTTTCTTCCCTATAGTGACGTATATACAAGTGAAAAGGCTTCCTGAAAAAAAAAAAAAAAAAAAACCCCGGCCAGTACTTGATATTGTCCATCAGGAGTTGATTGGATGGTTGTGGTTTGCTATTGCTGTGATCTCATGTGAGTGACAGGTTGTCCCGCCTTCATGCCAGTAAACACATCATCAGAGAAGGGAAGAGATGTTGTTGCAAGAGTCATTTTGAATAAAGATTACGAGGGCACATTCATTTATATAAAAATAACGATGTGCACGGATAAATCAAATAAATAAAAATAAATATAATACATAAAATGACATTTTAAAAATTTTGATTTCATGGTGACTTCAAAAACAAGAACGCATTAGTATGTGTGTAAACTACGTATGACTGACAGGTTCTAAAACGCCTGTGCCTTTACAGTAATAGTGCAGAAATCTGCAACATTTCAGATATTTCAGACTATATGTATGACCGTTAAGTGACTATTTTTATATTAAAATGACCATTGGCCTGACTGAAGCAGGCAAAGTACTGCTACAAAAGAGATTGATTGTCCGTTACATTCCTATTAGTGTTGCACAATTTTTAATATAAGTCGTTGGAAAGATATGTTAGTTATGTCTAACGTTACACCTATAATATCACATTGTAAAATAACTAAAGCTACGTATACAATGTTTAAATTAATGTATGCATCATTGTGTTCTGTAAACTACACGACCACATGCGAATTCACTTCATGCAAACTGCATCTAACTAGCTAATCAAACATTTGAAAATTTACAGCACACAATAAACGTGCTTTGCCTTTTAAACTACCGCAAGGGTTAGCATGACTTGTACGACGTTCTTGTAAACTAGTTAGTCAAACATACCCCGTATAAACAGGGTTATAGAAGGGAATGGAAATATTTGTTGTGGTTCGCAGGAATGCTAACGCAGAGCGGCTAAGCTAACTAGCTAACGATGACAACAACGGGCTGATTCACCCAACTAACCTCACTGTCTTTAATAATGAGAGTCTGGTTTTACGCATTTGACGCCTTGATTCCCGGTTACCTGGTTTCTCGGTTCGAAGTGTGGCACACTTGTTATCTAACTCAAAAATCCTCCTCTCCAGCTCGACGCTTCGTCTGTAGTCGTCGGCCATGACTGCAAACGACAGTCACGTGACGAGCGCGCGATTGCTCACGTGCGGAGGATTACTGCGATGTTTTGTTGTTTCATTTCATTCATAAATGGCACCCCTGGCACTTACATCCAAACAAAAGCTTACTTTGTCCACCCTTATCCAAATTACCCCCACAATAATCGGTGTTTGATAACAGTGAATTGAAATTATTGTTTGCAGAAGTGATGATGGGAAGTCCAATTCACTTCTGCGAATCGGTTCTTTTGAACAGTTCAGTTAAAAGAACCAGTTCAAAGATAGATTCATAAACTATTTCAGGCTATGACGTAATTATGCACCACGTGCCGTTGTGCCTATTTCATGATTCTCCATTGGCGACTATTTCTTTTATTTTCACAGTTACTTTTTATGTTAGTTATCATTTTATTGATGTATGTATTTTGTATTAGTTTATTTGTTTTTATTGTATTTTTGCAAGTCTTCTTTCGGCCTGGCTGTTGTTATTAAAAACCTACTCTTTGAAATAAAATGATGAGCAGTCAGTGCATACACATTTAGAACCTAAACTAATTTTCCATTTACGTTAAAAATACTACAATTAATTTACTTGAGTGCTTGACTTGTGCTTGCATGTTTAAATGCTATTTAAAGACTGTCGTATGTGTGTAAAACTGTTATTAATATAACTGTAAACATATTTTTCAGCAAGTTTTATGTGGAACATTTATGCAGTACGCTCGAAGCAAATACTGTTGCTCTGTTCACTGACTCGCTTTATCTGGATCACTGAGAGTCGGTCATGTTCTAAAAACAATTCTTGGTAATTCAAATGCGTTGTTGAATCTAGAACCACTCCGAAAGATTCAGTACGATTCGGAAATGAATCATGCAGTCCTGTCTGGTGAACGACCGACACATTAAAAAAAAAGATCCGACTCATTAGAATGAATCGGAAATCGCTAGATGGCAGTGGGAGAGTTAAATGCAAATAAGCAAATCGAGCCCCCGACACTCCTTCGTTTACCTCATCCCCGCCTTTCTGAGATCAGCGAGGGCATTACTGTCACCATCATTCACTATACACAAAATTAGGCCTGTAATTTTCAGACATGGCGACTCTTAAAGCGCTAACTAGAGCGGAGAATGTGATCCTCAGGAACGTGACAGCGACGATCAAGACGAACCTCTTGAGATTCTCCGTGGGCAAGGTCAGTGTTTAGAAGCAAAAAGACGGTGCATCCGAAATTTTGCATGATGTTGAATTTGTCGGTGCTTCTATTTTGTCATTTTTTTAACCCTACTACCCATTGCAGGGCGAAGAGAGACGTTCAGATAGTATTAGGAAGCTATGCATAATTCTATACATGATGTGTTTGCTTGTGTTTGAATGATGTGTGACAACTTACATATTCTTGGAGTCAAAAACCATTGCATATAACGTTAGCTAGAGTCTTCTAAAAGTGGTCATTTTGTGCTGCATTACGTTTTTAATTTAGCAAGCCATTAAATAAAATAAGATATTGAGTCACTTCGTTTCATATACTTGTATTATTGTTGGACAGGAAACACAAGGTCATTAAGCAGTTCTGGCTTGAGGCATAATCTACCTCAGATTTTATCAAAAACTTTAATGGAAATCCTGTTTTTTTTTTTTTTTTTTGACAACCACCTTGACAACACGGCAAACACTATTCATTGCTTAACAGTAACCCAACTCTCATTCCCCCCCCTTTTGTTCCTCTCACAATTTGGCTCATTACATCACATAACAGGTGAACTAGACTGCTATTCTAACTAGTTCTCAGAACAAGAATAAGAATTCTCCAGGCCCTGACCACTAAGATAGCATTGGTTTTGAAGTCATATATTTATGACAGTCGCATGCTAGTGTCATGTGGCTGTGAGGTTCATGTACAGACAGAGCAGAAACCTTTGAATCACTGTTTCAAGGAATAACACTGGTCATATTGTTTTCTCCTTTAACTCAGTATTTTTGTCGATTTATTGTTTGGTAATACTGCTCAAGGCTTCTATATATACAAAACAGATATTATTTATTGAGATAGAGTGATAAGTGGTCAGCTGTTTCCTCTCCTCGTCCTTTGGAGCAATTGTGAGGTCAAACGCGCGTCCGTTGTATAAACAAATAAAGATGAAATGGATTGCTTGGCTGGACTCTCGAGGTTTATTTATCACATGAATGTCAGCATGGGAAAATCAAACTGCTTTAGTTGACCGTGGAAACGAATCTTATTTGACAATTCACTTTTCTATGCATAATTTAGGAATCCACTGTATAGCTAACATTCAAGTGTGGAAATCTGTTTCATTCATGCTTTTAAGTGCTTGCTGGAGTGTTTGTTTCTGTGTGTCCAGCCTGTTTCATTCATTCTACTTTATGTCTCTGGTTGTCAGACATGCGGCTGTTACTTTTCCACATCAAGTCAACGGTCCGGACGATTTTATTCAGACCCCCTAGATGCAGTCAAAGATATTCCTAACGGAGCAACCATTCTTGTGGGAGGTAACTCAAGAGTTATGATTTATCATAAACTCAATCTTAATCAGTAACTGTCTGCTTAGTTATTACTTAGACTACCGTTCAAAAGTTTGGGGTCTATGTTTTTTAACTTTTTTAAAGAAGTGTCTTCTGCTCACCAAGGCTTTATTTATTTGATCAAAAATACAGTAAAAACAGTAATATTTTGAAATATTATTACAATTCAAAAGAACAGTTTTCTATGTTAATATATTTTAAAATGTAATTTATTTCTCTGTTGGCAAAGTTGAATTTTCAGCATCATTACTCCAGTCTTCAGTATCACATGATCCTTCGGAAATCAATCTAATATGCTGATTTGGTGGTCATGAAACATTTCTTATTATTATCAATGTTGAAAACAGTTGTGTTACTTAATATATTTGTTCAAATCATGATACATTTTCTTCAGGATTCTTTGATGAATAGAAAGTTCATAAGAACAACATATATTTGAAACACAGTTGTCTTTTCTGTCACTTTTGATCAATTTAATGCATCTTTGCTGAATAAAAGTTTTAATTTCCTTCCAAAATATATATTTTTTTTATTTTTACTGACCCCAAACCTTTGAATATTATATTATTATATTATTAATACTATTTTTAATTGTTATATTAACTCTGTACAGAACAACATTTATTGACATCTCCCTTATAAATGGCTGAGGAGGTCATTGCAGCAAATATTTTTTTGATTTCTTTACTATCCTTTTCCTTCATTCACAGGTTTTGGCCTATGTGGTATTCCAGAGAACCTGATAAACAGTTTGCTGAAGACCGGAGTGAAGAGCCTGACCGCAGTCAGCAATAATGCAGGGTAAGCCTTTTCAGAAGTAAACAACAGCTTAAACCCAGCCAAAAACAGTAATGGATTAAACTCGACCATCTTTATTATCGTACCCCACCAATAGGCCTAACATTGAACTTCTGAACTTCCTGACACATTCAAATAACAGACACAGCATATTGAAGTATACCAAGAAATGTCAAGAACTAACTAACACACAGCCCATGATTGTGTATAAGTCTGAGCATAATCAGAAAGGATACTTCTGTGACTTGAGATTTAGGTTGACTTGAGAGGTCACTTAGTACAGCTCCATAACATCAATTGTCCCCTAGATGTCATTACAAGAATTTATCACAATGAGAATGTGTGCGCAACTGACCACAAATAGAAAGAGATTACCAGTTTGACCAAGTCTAATCTGCGAGTTGGTCTCTAGACCTACTGGTAAATACAGAACACAGCGTGCACAAGGAGATCAATGAGTTATTCTCATTAGAAAGAGTAAATGTTTTATACATGTCTAGTTATGCAGTCTAATTTACTGTCTTATTGGACGTTGATGTTTGGTTTATTGCTGCTGTGTCGCAGCTGCTCTGAACATGTGACTTGACACTGATCTATGTATAGGTCTTTCTGTGCTGGCATTGTCCCAGGTTGGTTGTCTATGACTACATCTTTGCGTAATCTCTGAGAGTGGGCCAGTTATGTTATTTTGAATTTTTTGTATTTCCATTGTGACCAGTGAGTGAAGCCAGTGTAGGTTGCTGCTGAAGATGGTCGAAGAAAGCGATAAAGTTCATTCTAATCGTTTTAGTTAGGCTTAAATAGGATACTGTGTATGTTAAATATGCCAACAAAATAAATGTGTGTAAATAAAATATATTTATGTCAACTCCTTTAAAACATTCATCCATATCAAACTCATAAAAGTGCCATTTTTAATTGAATACATCTTTTTTCCAGAGTTAGTTTTTGGAAAACCTCAGAGGAAGTTTTGACCTGTTTTAGATAGAAAGTTCCCCACCGATTCCCTTGAAGTTTGTTTCCCTTCCTTCTGACTGTTTGAAGCCCGCTGTTCTTGAATGCAGTGTTTAACTTGTTCTGTGAGTTCTAAATCTCTGTGGTAAGAAAACTTTCAGTCTACCACAGAGAAGCGCAGTGAGACTGTAATGTGAAACCTGCGTCACAGCAGTGTTTGGCATTAGCATGCTTTGCTTGCACAGGAGGAGGACACTGGGTCTAAGCATACGTATGCACAGAATCGTCTCAGACAGCGTGTGAATAGTGAATTTAATTCTTGTATGGACGAATTCACACAAAATTATGTAAAAACGCCCGTCTTGGCGAGTATCCTAGTAAACAAAGTCGGTTATATATCTCAAGTGAAAGTAGACGGTATATTCAAATGGAATCCATACGTTCGAGCAGAGAGCAGTCTAATAAACCTGCTCCTGTGTTTTAATGTTAATCAAACAAATTAACATTAAATCCCAAACCCAATCCTCAGCACAGCCCTGCAGGAGCTGCTCTAAATATGTGCTGTGCTATTAAATGATAGATAAAATATGATAGAGCAATAGGCAAGGCAAGTTTATTTATATAGCACATTTCATACACAATGGTAATTCAAAGTGCTTTACAGAGAAGAAATAAGAATAAAAAATACAGTACAGTACAAATAGTTGGACGAACAGTGGCACAGTGCTCATTCAGTAAATGCACAGCTAAACAGAAGTGTTTTGAGTCTTAGTCGGGGAGCCAAAGTCTCAAAAATGGGTTGAACCTGACATGGTCTGTCATACTTTTTATTTGTGTTTTTTCTGTTAACTTTGACCCATAGAACCAACAATTGGAGGGTCTGCTCTGCCGGAAATATCGCGAAAAAGAATTGTGGCCATTTTAGTGTATGCACCCTTTATTTTTTATCAGAAAAATGTGAAAAATTATTTTTTTCCTCAAATCCTCAGTGGGTTTGGTAGGCTGTCAATAAATGCATTCCAGATACACAGAACACATGTGCTGACAACATCCACTGAAAAATAACTCTTAAAACACATTTCTACATGATTTTGTATCAGTTTAATGCAAAAAAAAATTAGGCGTTTTCTCGCTTTTTTTCAATATTTTCATCTTTACTTCATTGGATATCAACTTTTCCCCCAAGTTATGACAGCAGTATCAGTCATGATGCATATATCCATCATAAAAGTGCATCTATCCATTATAAAAGTGGGTGAATATCAAAATATATGATAGAAACATTTTGTTAAACCAATTACAAGTGTTATGTTGACAACACTATTGAAACAATTACTTTTTATTATAACTGTACATGAATAAATAGGCCATTTGGCACTATTCTATTTGTCCATTCTATTGGCTCTATTCTATTTTGAAGTCTAATTTAAGGCTCTCACAAATAAATAGAATGGGTATATTATACATTTTCTGAGTCATCAAAGTGCCTTGAGTATTGAAGTTGTTGAGTTTTGTGCCCGTGGTGTTCTTTCATGCCACAGGGATAAAAGAAAGCATACAGTTTAGGTGGAAATAGTGAAAAAATGTGTGTTATTTCTGGTTTAAAGAAGTCATGTGACCTCTGTGTTTGTCAGACAGATTCAGTACTGGGCTTAAATGAAAGCCTAAAAGGTCCCCTTTCCAGCGATACCAAGCACCATATTATAGAATATTGACAATATCCCTAGCATGAGCCTAAATCAGATATACACCAGATTTCAAAAAACGGAATTTATCTTAGGGGTTAGTAACTTCATGAGCTGAAAAAAGTGATTTCGCTACCACCCCTGCACTGCTATCGTGATTTTTCTAATACTAGGGGTGTATACCTTGCCAAAAAACAATGATAGCATTTTTCCCCCCGATGATACCGATCAACCCCCCTGGCTCATGGACTGCATGTCTTTCGGAATTTTGAGAGTAGCCTACAATTCTATTGAGGTTCTGAGCCTGCTGATCAACTATTAGTGAAATCATCACAGATCCATTGATTTTGGTTGGATTTTTATGATTTTTTCTGTGGAATGAGTATACTGTTTGGTGAAAAGAATGACATATTGACTGATGTCATAACTTGGGGGAATAGTTGATTGCCAATCAAGTAAAGATGAAAATATTGGAAAAAAGTGAGAAAACACCTAATTTTTTTTTTGCATTAAATTGATACAAAATCATGTAGAAATGTGTTTTAAGAGTTATTTTTCAGTGGATGTTGTGTTCTGTGTATCTGGAATGCATTTATTGACAGCCTACCAAACCCACTGAGGATTTGAGAAAAAAAAAAACATTTTTCACATTTTTCTGATAAAAAATAAAGGGTACATACACTAAAATAGCCACAATTTTTTTTCCGCGATATTTCCGGCAGAGCAGACCCTCCAATTATTGGGTCTTAGGGTCAAAGTTAACAGAAAAAAACAAAAATAAAAAGTATGGCAGACCATGTCAGGTTCAACCCATTTTATTGAGCTTTTGAGACTTTGGCTCCCCGACTATCTGGATTTGAATGTGACTACTGTAGGAGCACGTCTGATCTCTTCTGGAAGCTGGTTCCAGCTGTGGCTGGCATAATAGCTAAGAGCAGACTAAGAGTGAACCCTTGGTATTTCTAGCTGATGTGATCCTAATCATCTGAGTGATCTGTTGGGTTTATATTCAGCACATCTGCAATGTATTGAGGTCCTAGGCCATTGAATAATTTATATACCAGTAATAATACTTTAAAATCAATCCTAAATGCAACTGGGAGCCAGTGTAAAGACCTGAGGACTGGTGTGATATGTTCATATTTTCTGGTTCTGCTCAGAATCCTGGCTGCAGCGTTCTGTATGAGCTGCAACTGTCTTATGGTCTTTTTTGGAAGGCCAGTGAGGAGTCCATTACAGTAATCCACCCTGCTGGTGATGAAAGCATGCACAAGTTTCTCTAAGTCTTGACTGGAAACAAAGCATCTAATTCTTGCAATATTTTTCAGATGGTAGTATGCTGATTTAGTTATTGCTTTGGCATGACTACTGAAAGGTCTGACTCTAGAGTCACACCAAGATTCCTGACTTGATTTTTAGTTGTTTGACCCCTAGAGTAAAGGTATGCATTCACCTTGAGAACATCTTTTTTTTTTGTTTGTTTCCAAACACAATGACTTCAGTTTTGTCTTTGTTTAACTGAAGAAAGTTTTGGCACATCCAACTGTTTACTTCATAAATGTATTGGGGCTGTAATCGTTAGGCGATAGGGCTAAGTAGATCTGTGTGTCGTCTGCATAGCTGTGGTAAGCAATTTGGTTCTTTCTCATTATTTGGCTCAGTGGGAGCATATACAGCATATACATTAGAATGAACAGTGAAAGTTACAGAAGCTCATACAATACATTTTAGCAGGCTTAATTAAGCATGGAAATAACTTAAGGAAATATATATTTGATGAACAAATTAAGCCAACTAATATGATTTATATTCTTTTGGTTTCTCAGCCCAATACATTTAAAAAATGGAAAAAGTGGTATCGGTGCATCCCTAAAATTTATTCTAAATTTATGACAAAATCTAGGTGAAACCACAGGCACGCAAAAAAGCACTTACACCTTGCGGCTTTATAATCGTGTTAAAAAGAAGTGTTACATGGATTTGATTGTCCGAAGAGCATTTTGAAAGTGCTGATGTATAGATACAGTGTGTATCACTCTCTAGGTATGGTGAGGGCTGTGTGATGATGTGGGGCTATTTTAATTCCAAAGGCCAAGGGAACTTTATCAGGATGCATAGTATCCTAAAAAAAAATAAAAAAAATACTTAAAAATAAAAATCTGCCTGCCTCTATGGGAATTTAACATAGGGGTGTCCAAACTTATGCACCCTGTATTTTAAGGAAGAACATTTATTTATTTACGATACATTATTCATTCACAAAGAAAATTGGTGTCCTTAAAGGTTGGATTTTTCCTATTTTTTTAAATTAAGGCATTAAGTTCAGTTTCCAAAAGATGATTTTTTTATTCCTCTTTTTAGTCAACTTTAGTATGGGTGTCTAAACTTATGCATAGCACTGTATATATATATGTGTGTGTATAAGTGTATTGCTATTCAATTCAATATTCAATTCAATTCAATTCAAATTTATTTGTATAATGCTTTTCACAATACATATTATTTCAAAGCAGCTTTACAGAAAGTGCATTTCAGAAATGTACATAGAAAAATACAGTTAGTTAATCATGTATTAATTTAGGGCATAAGATATCGCCAGCATTGAGTCGTCTCTTCACGGGTGTTGGGGCATCTGAAGTTTCCATGAGAGGCTGGATACAAACTGGACCTGACTAGCATCCCGAGATAACAACAGAAAAGCAGATGGGAAATAATTAGCCATAGCTGCTGTTCATAATATTAATGCATTCGATCTGATTCAACTGTAGTGTAAAAGGTAAGTATTATGTAAATACTTCGCTAAAGAGAACGTCTTTAATCTAGTTTTAAACTGGGACAGTGAGTCTGAGCCTCGAACAATATCAGGAAGGCCATTCCAGAGTTTAGGAGCTAAATGTGAAAACGCCCTCCCTCCTTTAGTGGACTTAGATATCCTAGGAATGACCAGAAGCCTCGAATTTAGTGATCTTTTGCTACTCAAGAAGGGACTGGGAGTCATTTAATCATTAATCACCTATTTGTTTAACAACATTAATTCACTCAGGATCTAAGCATGTGACTACGTTGGAAATCGCATGCTCTCTGATGTCTTTTGAATAAGTAATTACTTCACAACTGTTAAAAATGCATGTTCTATAGTATGATTGTGTATAATATGAATGTAATCTGGACATTCTGCATTCATCATGTCATTCTAACGTGTAAATGGAAGCTGCATCAATTCACTGCCATTCACAATTCCTCACCCATGGACTCATGGGATAGCAAAGTGTCAATTTGAATGCGCACTTCAGAATCTCGTCAGAAGTAGGTAATTTAGGTACTTTTTGCCTACTGTTTTATGAATGCTGTGAATTTACTTCACTTTTCACACTACATTTTGCCTACTAGTAGAGACTTATTTTTATGCAGCCTGTTTAAATCAGTTAATCATTCATTTTACCAATTTTCTCAAGTAAATTAATTCAAGAACAAAACACTGCTGAATGTTGCTTGGAAATACACAATGGTTTATTTTGTTTTGATCTGATCTTTTTTCATTCATACGCATATGCCTATATATTCAAGTAACTGACAACAGTCTAAAATGTAAGTGACTCACTATTAACTTGTGTTGACTGTTGAGTAATGTCACTTATGGTTTTGTGGTTTTTGTGAAATTTTGGAATCAGTCCGTTTTACCTCAGTAAATTCTAAGCACATACAGTATATGGCCTTGATAACTTATCTTAAAACTAGTCTCTAAACACTCAAAAAGCCGGCGGGAGAAAAAGTGAAAAAGACACATTAGAAGAGTTAATGAGAACATGGCATGACACAGTATGCATCTAATTGCAACCTTTCTCGGTCCAGTGAACGAGTCGTGACATAAAGAGTCTGCTCCCTGTTGATAGAATTAACCTAGAAAATATACTTATAAAATGTCTCTAACTTTCATCAAACATTTCCCCCTCATGTTTCACCTGAAAACCTTTGGTTTTAACAGTGTTAAAAATGTCCAGATCTGCACTACTGCACTGATTGCCTTTAAAAATGGGATAGCTAGTCAACATTTTCATACCTCGGTGCCTTTCAATTCTCAATAAGTCATGCTATTTGTTAATGAATGACAGAATCAGTTTTGAGTCACTGCTTCTGTAACTGTGCCAAGCCACCGCACACACCGAATTGAGGAGGTCTGAGAGACGTTTCATATGTTTCTTACAGTAAAAAGGAGTTTTGTCTCCTTTGTCTCTGTATTCTTGCGTGTTCTGAATTTTAATGACCTGTTTGCTACAGAATGATCATTGGACACTGGATTTAGACCAATTTAAGGAATAAGTGCTACTTTTCCAACAATAGTTCAACCTAAATTGGACATTGGTTTTCTGGAAATGTATATTTGTTTGTTTGCAGTTAGGCATTATCTGAAGGTGGTGTGCCTAGTGGTTAACAATCAAGAGTTGCAGCAGAAAGTTTGTAGATTCAAACCAACTTTTTTTCTTTTCTTTTTTGAAAGAATTAATACTTTTATTTTGAAAGGATGTATTACATTGTTCAAAAGTGACAGTAATGATATTTTCTGTTACAAATAAATTCTATTTTTAAATAAATGTTCTTTTGAACCTTCTATTCATGAAAGAATCCTGAAAAACTGCCTCACAGTATCCACAAAAATATTAAGCAGCATAACTGTTTTCAACATAATAATCAAATCAGCATATTAGAATGATTTCTGAAGGATCATATGACACTGAAGACTGGCTGCTGAAAACTCAGCTTTGCCATCACAGGAATAAATTACATTTCAAAATATATTAAAATAAAAAAACAGCTATTTAAATTGTAATACTATTTCACAAAATTACAGTTTTTACTGTATTTTTAACCAAATAAATGCAGCCTTGGCGAACCTATGAGACACATTAAAAAACAAAATCTTACCGACCCCAAACTTTTGAACGGTACAGGACCATAGGAATACAATTTGAAATCTAGCAGGTTTGTTCATGGATGGTCAGTTTCCCAGCCAGGTTGAATTGAGCCAATCAACTTGAGCTGTAAATGCCATGTGGTTACTCACTCAAGACAATGAATTGTGTGAATGATTCATTTGTAAGACATTGTGAATTTGTGATGTTGCCGATGTTCACCAAGTACGCACACAGTCTCACCTCCAGTGACTGTCCTGATCTGTGACGTCAATAGTAGCAGATAAGGAAAAGTATGTTTCACTATTTATTTGACATAGATACCTTTGAATGGCTGTCAATAGAGAATGATACTTTTTTACAGTCATGCTGGGTAACATCTACTAGATGTTTTTGAATAAAGTGATAAAAAATACATTTTTGTGTATGCACCGAATTGGTTGAATCTATATTGCAGAAGGACATATTTAGCTATAGTTTTTGATCTTCTGTATGTTTTAAACAGGGTGGATGACTTTGGCCTGGGCCTGCTCCTTCGGACCAAACAGATCAAGCGTATGATCTCATCATATGTGGGGGAGAATGTGGAGTTTGAGAGGCAGTATCTCTGTGGCGAGCTGGAGGTGGAGTTGACCCCACAGGTGAGACCATCCTTTACCCGGAACTTCAGAATAAACACTTTACCTTTATTCTCAATGGCTTATTGCCCAGTATATGTATGCTAAAGATTTTATAGTACCATTCTTCCATAAAGTAGCCAATCAGGAAGGTTTTGTTTACCCATTGTACTGTGTTGACGGCAGGGCACGCTAGCAGAGCGGATCAGGGCCGGTGGCGCAGGTGTGCCTGCCTTCTTCACTGCCACAGGCTATGGCACACTCATCCAAGAGGGAGGCTCTCCTATCAAATACAACAAGGACGGCACCATTGCCATCGCTAGTGAACCCAGAGAGGTCAGTTGTCGCTTATCTTCCAGTTTTACTGAAGGATGCAGTCATACAGCTCATGTCGCAGATGAGATTTGATTGCTATTAATATCTGTGAGTGTGATGATCGGTAAAAATAGACATAGGATCTATTATGTTCTGCCGCTGTCATGTTTCAGGTGCGTGAATTTAATGGCCGGCACTTCATCATGGAAAAAGCCATCACGGGTGACTTTGCGCTGATCAAAGCCTGGAAAGCGGACAGGGCAGGAAATGTCATCTTCAGGTACAAATGCTTGTTCTTCTGAGGTTGTTCAGCTCTACTGTAGACAGACTAGAAGTTGTTTTCCTTAACCCAACAGTATCACGTGTTCACTGGTGTGGTTGGTGTTTTGCCCAAACCTGAAATAGCTCCTTTCTCTCACCTTACTGTTTCCATTTAGCACACACCCACACTGAAGGCAAGGCCACATGAGACACTTTTAGAAACAGTACCTTATTTTAGAGAAAACTTTAAACACAGTAGACAAAGCAAATTGTTAAAATAGCTGTAATTTCAAACCCAGTCTTTTTCATTCATTATACAACCCACAGAAGATAATGACATAAAATAGTGGTAAAATACTTAAAGAAGTACAATCATTTTTAAAATATTAGTTTTAAATGCACTACCATGCAGAGATTTAGGGTCATTAAGATTTTTAAAAGTGTCTTATGTACATTAAATATATTTACTGAAATATTATACATATTATTAATAATATTACCAATAATAGTATTACTGTAATATCAGTATTGTTACTCTTTGAAATATCTATTTTCTATTTTAAAATGTAATTTATTTTTAAATGTATTCATTTTCAGCATCATTACTCCAGTCTTCAGTGTCACATGATCCTTCAGAAATCATTCTGATCTGCTGATTTGGTGCTCAAGAAACATTTCTTGTTATTATTATCAATGCTAAAAACTATGGAGCCCCTAAAGGGACATGGTGGAGGAAAAAATCTGAGATGAGAGGTAAAATAATAAGTCAATGCTTTTGCGTTCCCTGAGCTCTTGCGATCGAACACAAAGTTTCTCGGGGGAACGAAAAACACTTTTTAATGAATGCCGATGTATTGACAAATAATTTTTCCTCCATCTCATATAATTTTTCCTTCTCCATGTCCGTTTAGTGGCTCTGTATTATACACAGTTAAAGCTGCTTGATGTTTTTGTGGAAACCGTCATGCCTTTTTTCATGATTCTTTGATGAATAGAAAGTTTAAAAAAAGGTATGCTACCATATAAAAGTGGTTATAAAAAGTCTTATAAAATAGCTGTGTATGGTAAAAATGGTGTTATATTTGATTTGAAAAAGATTTGAACAGAGAGGACATTATTATTGCTCATTTACATTTGCAACATTACATACATGTAAGTGTAGTATTTTGTGTTACCACAAGGGTGCACTGTTTCCTTTACCATAAAATTGTACACTTGTTCCGCTTTGGTTGATTTTTCTTAGGAAGATGGCACCAATATGGATGATGACTAAGTTGTTTTTGTTACACTTCATTTCAAATGTCCACCATAGACATTCTATTAACTATAAGTAACTTTAAGTAACGACTACATGTCAACTAACTCTCAATAACTACATATCAACTAACTCTCATTAGAGTATAAGTAGACTATTAGGGCTAATACGTTTAGAAAAAGTTGACATGTACTTGCAAAGTTACTTCTTGTCAGTTAATGTCTGTTTTGGATCATAAAAATAAAGAGTTAGCAGATGTTAAGCAGAAAGTTTCTAATGGCTGGTAGTTGACATGTAGTTACACAGTTACTTGTAGTTAGTAGAATCTCTGAAGTGGACTATTGAAATAAAGTGGTACCATTGTTTTTGTTAATGGTTCTGGACTGATTTTTAATAGCTTGTCATTCTGGCTCATTTCACCTTATTTAATTATCAGTGGCTCTTAATTAGAGGAAAGAATATGCCACACATTGACACATACAGTTCCACCTCAGCTCTATATGTCTGAAGTTGGTTTTAAAATTTTTAATGCTTAGCATGTACTTTTTTAAACAGGAAAACAGCACGAAACTTCAACCAGCCCATGTGCAAGGCAGCCAAGATCACAATTGTGGAGGTAGGTAAATACCATATTTTCAGGGTTATGCAGTTGTTTAGCTTGGTTCAGACCTCATTGTTTTCTGTTTGCCAGTTTCTCCTTACCTTGTCTGTTACCATAGTCATTAGTTACCCAGGTGTTGTGTGTTACATTAACAGTCTCTGTGTTTATTTAAGCCCTCAGTTTATTTAGTTCTGTGTCATCTACCTTATGTGGTTGTGGTTTCCCCAGAGCCTCTCCTGTATACTTTTGTGAATTATTATATTAAATACTCTTTTCATGCGCTATGTTACTGTAGCCACGTGTGACACACACGACCTCTGCCCATGTGCTTCTGTCAGATCCTGTTTGGATGCTTTATTACAGGTTACAAGCTTGTGCATGTATCATGTTGTCCATCCTATAAATTCAGTTCCCCCCTCCTGCATTTCATTTCATCATTGTTTTTCACATAAACAAAATAAATAGTTGGTTTCATCTAGATATTTGAATTTTTTTCCCCCCATTCACTCCTTTTTCATTTCCTTTCTATCAAGAGCGCTTTTCAAACACTTGCCTGCATATCAAATATGCTTTTATCTAAGCCTTTGTTCAAAACGCGCAGCTACGAACAAAAGACTTATCAAAAGGCATTTTCAGTCGCCATGAACAAACTCCATTAATGAATCTGATCTTCCATCAGCACTGTTCTTTCTCTTGCAAGCTTGGTTTGAAATGGTTTACAATGTGAAACAATACTGAATTTGAACCATTTGAGCAGATATTTCTGTTACTAGTCTTCACACTTCACTATCTGTCTACCAATAGTACTATCATCAGGAAGGAAGACTTTTAGCCCACTCAGATTCTTTAATTGTCTTCTGCTACAATCGTGTCGGATACTATCAGCGCATTAGAGCTTTTATTTGTCCGGTTTTCAATCTTTATTGTGGCTGCACAGCAATATGAGCAGTTATTAGCAGCCAGTGTCCTCTGACAATATGGTTATTGCAGTCCCACTAAAGATAAGCTTATCAGTTCTCTGAACACACTGTAATGGTTAAAGACCTTTTTCAATGTTTGTGCATCTGGTGATGAAAGCCATCCTGCTAGGAGAATGAATCAGTTGGCTGAGTGCTGAGCAACAGTGTGTATCTTGCATTCTGCCTTTGTTTGACTGGTTAAGATGTTGTTCGTGGTGCCAACTCACTCCAAATAAAGATTGACTCACTGCCATCCCTGTTGTCTGGGGATGAGAAAAGAAAACAGTCATTTGGGTTACAGGTGTCGTGTCTGTCTCATCTGTTTTAAAAGGTTTACTGGAGGAGTCTATTTATATACTCTACTGTTCGAAAGTTTGGGGTCATTAAGAATAAAAAAAGAAGAAAATATGCTTTTATTCGGCAAGGACTCATTAAATTGATGCAAAATGACAGTAAAGACATTTATAATGTTACAAAAGATTCCCATTTCAAATAAATGCTGCTCTTTTAAACACACTACTCTTTCTCATTGTTTCTAATAAAAATATTAGGCTGCACACTTGTTTTCAAAGAAATGTTTCTTGAGCCGCAAATCAGCGTATTATAATGATTTCTGATTTCTGAAAGTTCAGCTTTGCTATCACAGGGATAAATTGCATTTTGAAATATATAAAAAAAAAAACTTATTTTAAATTGTAATAATATGTCACAATATTACAGATTTTACTGTATTTTTGATCAAATAAATACAGCATAAGATACTTTTTTCAAATCATTTAACAATTATACGGTAGCATAGTTTGAGAATTGTTGTTATTTTGACCCACTACTGTTATTTTGATACAGTAAACAGAACAAATAGCAGATGGATGTACATAATTATTTATGTATATTATTTGTGACAAATAGTTCTTGAATTGCATTTCAGGATTCATATCTGTCGATTACATTACATTGATTGCATTTTGCAATAGGGCTGTTGATTTAAATGGTTATTTACAATAATTATTAAAACAACACTTATAATATATTATAACCCTGTTATGATTATTTTATATAAAAAAAATATATTTCAGTTGTATATATTAACAATATTAATTTGCAATTGGAATTCTATTAATTAATATGAATAAAATACAGTTGGTACGAGTCAGATTAATGGAATCAGCTACTACTGTTCTATTAATATATTATAATCCTATTATGATTCATTTAGTAAATTGTTTTTATTAAAAATAATTTTCATGCAATTAGAATCATATTAATTAGCATTAATTAAAAACAGGAGCAAGCTGCTATTACAGGCAGCATTAACATTATTGATGTTCTTCTACGTCCTTTTAATGCTTTACTTGTCTGCAAAAGTGTCGCTGAATTATATTCATTTTAGGGCTTTTCTCAGCAAATTTTGTTGTTTAATGTAAATCTTATGTAATTAATGTGATTAAAATCAATTAAGTAGTCAATTGAAGACCATACTAGTTTAATATAGTGGAAATCTTGTGCATTTTGAGAGCATAGTGGATGTGACCCAGTTTTTGCAAGTACATTCTTTTTCCAGACAGAACCATCCTGTTACCTGCATATGAAAATCATCCTTACAGTCCTTAATAAGCTTATTACGGAGTGCTTGGAGCCAGCTTAAACTCTATCCCATGTTTTACTTCAAAGAGACTGTAGTAAGGTTCAGCGCTTTACCTGTATCACCATTCCCTTTCTTGTGTGTGTTTTCATGTTATTTGTCTGTGGAGTGCACTATATTTTTTAGCTTCAGCATTTCCTTTACTTTCTGACATCTGATTTTCACTCCAAAGTAGCTGAGGCCATATTTAGCTGCTTGGAAGGGAGACAGTGTTTTATGATCATCCAGTTATAATCTGCACAAACGCAGCAGCCACGTTGAATTATTTCCTCTCAATTGGCTGGCTGATGAGGCTTGCCAATGGCTCAGCGTTTCGAGAGAAGCGTTCCTGTTGCCTGTCAGAGCCAGGCGCTGGAAATACTGATGCCACTAGAGGAAACAGCCACCTTATTTCCTCTTGTTATAAAACAGACCGCGTCCTAATTAACAGGATATCTGATAGCTGTGTGTCTGTAAAGCTGCCATTTTCCTAATGAATTAAAAAAGAACTGATCATTCGCATTAACCAAAGGAAATGCAGATTAAGAAAAATAATAAAGCAGGCGAAATCAATTCGGCCAGCTGGTTGCCAGGCGACAGAAGCCTGCACAGCAGATCCGTGGCATATTCCAGTTATCCTGTTATCGCAGGTACAATGAGGCGCAGAGCATTGTGGGATGCGAGGGCAGTTAGTTCAAACAAGGCCATATTTGCTAGTCACATTGGCTGTAAAGGTACCGATCTGTTCTTTTTCAAATTTTGTTGAAACGACAGGTTGCATGAAATGAGTTTTTCAGGATGGGGCTAATTGGTTATTGATGAAATTCGTCCTCAAAGGTATTATCTCTCCTCCTCCCTCTGTCCAATTTCTAAACGCTGATTATCCTTTTGGTTTGTTGCACATAAATTACCAGTGCAAGTGCGACAGCTGGGGCGTTGTGTGCGAGATCAGGGATATTGCTAAATGTGAAGCCAGTAGATCGTAGTGTTGATTCTTTTCCAGTCCTATTTCAATCAAATAACCTCCTAGTAGAATATTTGAGTATTTCTTTATGTAGAGATTTTCTGTTATTATTCTGCACATTTACTGGACAGGACCAGGGTGCGAATTACACAATGGCCTTCAAATGTATGCATATACTGTATGAGGGTGATGGTTTATGGGAAAAAAATATATATATATATGTACAGATACTGTATGATAATCAACTGTGTTTATATTGTAGATTGCTATGTTAGTTTATTTAAAGGCAGAATTCTGGTTTATCACAGCTCTTGGCATAGATTACAGCAATTTTATGAAAATGTGCTGCATGTCGATAAATAACTTTTTAAAACGTACCTGTATCTTTAGAGGTCCCCTTCTCTTTAGTAGGTGCATATTATCCTTGAGGGCCACTTGAGTGAAGTGGTAATTGTATTTAGCTTCGGGTTGGCGGCCCCTCAAGGTGCATGGTGCTGATAGGCTGGGTTTCCTCTAACATACTCGTACTGAGCTGAAACATCTGGAGAAGGAATGTGTTTTTTTTTTTTTACATTTAGAAAATTACAGTTACAAGACTGTAACTACTAGACAAAATGTATCCTCAGTATATTCAAACATACCTTGTTTTGTGTTTATAAGAAAATGTCACATTGTTAGCTTAGTCCTGTTCACGCCTTCTTTGGAATTTGGATTTGTCTCATCACGCTTGCTTACACAAACCGAACTATTTTTGAAGATTACCGTTCATTCGTGTGCCGTCTGTTGCTTATGCTTGGCATTTGATATGAAGTGAGACGTGTAAAAATAAACACGTAATCATTTTTAGCTACCTGCCAGATTCAAAGCGATATGTAGCATACACTCACTTCATGTTTCTGATCGAGACACACTAACTGTTTCATAACAGCATGTGCCCATCAGCTTCTGCAGATTTAACCGGCTTTGACAAGGCTCACAGTCCAAAAAAAGAACAAACCTTGGAAAAAAAGGTTCCTCTGTATCCCTCAAGGATTTTGTATCCCTTTTTTCCTTCTTTCTATGTGACATCAAGCTTATTTTCATTTTCATTGAAGACCAAACGCTATATAATATAAACTAATTCATATTATTAATATTAAAGGGTTAGTTCACCCAAAAATGATTTACTTACCCTCAAGCCATCCTAGGTGTATATGACTTTCTTCTTTCAGCCAAACAAAATCTGAGTTATTTTTAAAAATATCCTGGCTCTTCCAAGCTTTATAATGGGAGTGAATAGTAACTGAGATTTTGAAGCCCAAAAAAAGCGCATCGATCATAAAAGTAATCCATACAGCTCCAGGGGGTTAATAAAGGCCTTTTTTGTAAGAAAAATATCCATAAATATAACTTTATAAACTGTAATCACTAGCTTCTGGTAACATCTGTCTGCGCGTTCACAAGAGAGTCGAGTTCTGGCGTATGACGTAGGATGTTGGAGTAGCGTAAGCTTATGTGTGAGTAGACGCCTCTAGCGGGCAACAAACTCAAGCTCCTGCGACATTTCTCTTGAAAAATTCTCGTTTTGTTTTGCTCTATCCTCTGCGTTTCCGCGTTTATCAATACGTCATGCGTTATTCTTCTGCCGGAACTCGACAGCTGTTACCGGAAGAAAGTGATTATAGTTTATAAAGTTATAAATATGGATATTTTTCTTAGAAAATACATCACTTTGCTTCAGAAGGCCTTTATTTACCCCTGGAGCCGTATGGATTACTTTTATGTTGGACGGATGTGTATTTTTCGGCTTCAAAATCTCAGTTACTATTCACTCCCATTAAAAACCTGGAAGTGTTTGGCTGAAAGAAGAAAGTCATATACATGTAAATTATGGAATAATTTTGGGTGAACTAACCCTTTAACTTAACAAATGTCAACATAATAATATAATATGCAGCAATGCAAAGCACTGTTCACCTCTCTTATGGTCACTTTAATGGATCAGTTCACCCCGAAATTTTAATTATTCTTTAAACGAATCATAATTTTAAGTAATAACAGCATACAGATTTGAACTGGTTTGAGGTTGAATAAATAATGGCAGCTTTCATTTTTTTTGATGTACGGTACCTTTAACCAATATAGTCTGTTTTGAATCCTACTGTATATGGTAACTGTGTATCTGAAGGGTTAATGAGGCACTGAACTCTCCGAAAGTGTTGTTAACTCCTACAGATTTCATTTTGTGCTCTGCATTAAACCCTTAGGCCGTCTGGAAGCCTGAGCCCTTCAATCACTCTCTGCCCTGCACAGCCCGGGCTAGTGATAAAACGGCAAATGCCACCAGCGGTAACCATGACAACAACACCGCTCAATCTAGGTTCATCGTTTTGCCCTCTCTAATGATGCCGCATGTAGAGGACGCAGTTGTAAAATAGACCAATTTCAGGAAATATGTATTTCCATTTATGTAAGATGCACAAGCGTATTGGATCTGACAGCTCTAGTCACGCTGGTCTATCGGATACTTAGGATGCCTGGCTTTTGTTGTC
This sequence comes from Scardinius erythrophthalmus, assembly GCF_964197995.2. NCBI lineage: Eukaryota > Metazoa > Chordata > Actinopteri > Cypriniformes > Leuciscidae > Scardinius > Scardinius erythrophthalmus. Next base: position 18,368,918 of record NC_138240.1, read on the forward strand.
TGTTTGTGCACATCTGCAGGGCTTAAACACGCTTTGGGCGCATCGATTTGGTTCTCGGCAAATTGTTTTCTCCCCTGAGCCCTTATTCTGAGTCTCAGATTTTTATTCAGTATTTTAAGAGCTTATTTTTGCTCCTTAAAGGAGTGCTAAGCCGCTCTCTTAGCTCTCAGCGGCGCTGCCTGTGAAACTGCGTGTGGGGCTTTGTGTTGTTATCACACACAACAGGTACAACAGCGAAATTCAACATGGAGGAAAACGTGTTTTTGCAAAATGAGAATACTTGACAATTACTGATCACAAAGTTCATCCAAAAATCGAAATTAAAATGATTTTCTCTCTTCTATGAAACAAAGAAAGTTTATAAGTTATCTTGTCCTTAATGACAGTGAAAGGTGTTCCCACACCAGGTTTGTTATTAATAATGGTAAATGCCATTGCCAATGGTAAATTCAATTGAGAGATCTGAATATGCAAATAGCAAAAATTTCCATTTAATCAAAAGTATGGAGTATTAGAAGCTCCATACTAGACGCGCCAGCTCAAACCCTATTTTGGTGTTAAAATCTACTGTCAGGATTTACTAAAGACCCTGTGTATCCAGGGGGGCAGGGTTTCATATTATTTTGAAGCTTCCCTGGGCGCCGCAATTGGCTAGCGGACCATCACCTGCTGTTAGCATTCCATTGACTCCCATTCATTTTGGCATCACTTTGACAGCGAATAACTTTACATCTGAGGCGTTTAAAGACTCCATTTGTCCATTATTTTTAAAGAAACACGAAAATGTATAAAAGGCTCCATTACCTTGTAGCTTACATTATGGCCCCGTAGAAGCCGTTTTTGTAAAAATAAGCTAACGATTGCATCATAACCACGCGACTCTCTGTCGCACAGTAGAGAATTTACCGTATGGACAGGAGGAGAAGCTTGCGGGCAATCGGGGAGACGTGGAGGCAAAATGACTAAGTAATTAATCAGAATACCTAGCAAAAGTTTCTCCTGCTCATAGCTCATGGACATCTCCTACTCACACTCTCCGTCTCTGCAAGTTTCGGAAGGGAATGGTTCAGATTTCTCTTGGCACAGCTACTGGAAGACAGACGGGTTGCTCACGTCACATCTACGTCGTCAAGCTCAGTTTGAGTCTGCGCAGTACGCTCAGCCATCAGGAAGTTAGTGCTTCTAATTGACTTCACTTGTCTCGTTGAATCCAATGGAGTCGCTGTGTCCAGTTTATATACTGTCTATGTGTGTATCTTGTAATTGGTTCCAAATGCAAAATTTGAATATGCAAATATTAAAATTGCAGAAATTAAATATTAATCACAAGTATGCTATTAGCTCTTGTGTTTCTTGTAACTGGTTACAAGTGCCAAATTTGAATATACAAATATTATAATATGCACAAATGAAATTTGAAATGAAATGCCTTTTGGAGTTTCTGGTGACTGATGACGATTTTGGTGATGATTATAAAAAGAGCAAAGTAAACATTCTGCTAGACATCTCCTTTTGAGGATAAACCCTGACTTGTATGTCCCTTCAGCCAGTTTTATAAACTTCTTTACTTCAAGATTAGTGGTTTTGGAAAGTTTGTGAAAGTTTAAGTTTCGAGTAGCTGTCAGCACAATTCCCTTTGCTCATATCCTCTAGTCTCCCAAGAGAGATAGGTTTACATTTTCCCATTTGCTGGGCAAACCCTCCTCAATCAGGCTGCTTATGTGTGACAGGTTTATTGTTCCCTGAAGGGTCCTTAAAGCTGCCCATATCAATGCTGTGTGGAAAAGCAACTGAAAAGGCAATATCTATATCTCTGAATTCAGAATTAAAGCTTTTTCTTACATCTGACACAATTGGAAGGCATTTTCAAAATTTTCAAGGGCGGTTTGACCTACAGTGTATGGTATGTTTGTCAGCTGTAATGGATGGCAGACAGAGAGCTTATGATAGATGATGATACAGAGCAGTGAAAAAATGTCTGACACTGAACTGTCATCTGGCCCGGTGTCCATTACCAGACTTATTTCATCAATTTTCTTGAAACAGTATGTGTATTTTGAGTGTTACTTGTTGGATGTGTGAAACTGCGCTATCGTTCAAAAGTTTTGGGTCTGGAATTTTTTTATTGTTTTTTAAACTACTCTTATGCTTACCAAGGCTGCATTTATTTGATCCAAAATACAGTAAAACAGTAATATTTAGAATTATTATTACAATTTAAGTTTTCTAATATATTTTAAAATATAATTTATTCCTGTGATGGCAAAGCTGATTTTTTAGCATCATTACTCCAGTCTTCGGTGTCACGTGATCCTTCAGAAATCATTCTAATATGCTGATTTGCTGCTCAAGAAACATTTCTTATTTTTATCAATGTTGAAAACAGTTGTCCCTCTTAATATTTTTGTGGAAACTGAGATACAATAGACACAATGATAAATAGAAAGTTAAAACCACTTGAACAGCCTTTTTTTTTTATTAAAATCTTTTTTGTCCTACATGCTGTCAACATGCTAAAACTGTCTCTGAGAGGTTGCAGCACCCCCTTTAGCCATTGCACAAAAAGATTGAAAGGTACATGAAAATCTCGATAAACTTATCTACCCCACTAAACAACTAGACAGTTGTTAGATGGCTAGTCAACAGTTCTGCCAATCTGTATTACAAAGAATCATGAGATCTTAATCTCATTGTCACCTTCAGCTGGTCTATGTTCTGTCTTCAGGTAGAGGAGATTGTAGATGTGGGCACGTTTGCAGCAGAGGACATCCACATCCCCAGCGTCTACGTCCACAGGATCGTCAAGGGAGATCTCTACGAGAAACGGATCGAGGTGAGGTGGCGTGACTTGTCTGACTCATTTCTATCAGTTTTCCTTTATCCATCTATCCTCTGTCATCTTTTTGCCGTCCCTCTGTCTGACATTTTGCAGAGGCGTACAGTTAAGAAAGGCCAGGCTGAAAACCCCAAACCCACAAAAGACTCTGATATTGTGAGAGAGAGGATTATTCGCAGAGCTGCGCTGGAGTTTGAGGACGGGATGTACGGTATGTTCAGTGTTTCCGACCATTTCACCTACATTTTTTGTTTTAATCTCACTGGACTAGGGCTGTTTTCGACTAAGGATTTTCATAGTCGAATCTGATTCGTTAGATTTTGCCGTAGTCGACTGATAGTCGAACCTTTTTTTTTTTTTTTAGATAGCAGCTAGATTTTTTCCATTTCAAACAAAAGAGCTAAAAAAACTAAAAGAAAAACATGGTGTGTAACAAAAACCTTTTATTCATTTAAAGCCAGATGAACAAAACATATCACACATATATCATAACATTTCATAAACATGAGGAGCAATATAAGAGAGAGAAATTTGGTGATCGTTGTTTAGGTACATTAAACAACGTAAAGCTTTTTCACGCCCATGAGAACCGTGTGGAGTCAACTCACAGCCGCTCCGCTGCTCTGCTGAAAATGTGAAGCAGAAACGCTTAATATCAGATAACGTCCATAATAATTGGACTCTGGGTTCGATTTTTTGACCATTTTCAGTGGTTATGAGGAGCAATATGAGAGGGAAATTTGGTAATCATTGTTTAGGTACATTAAACCACGTAAAGCTTTTTTCACGTTAGGACTTATAAAGCCCATGAGAACCGTGTGGAGTCAACCCACAGCCGCTCCGCAGCCCCGCTGAAAATGTGAAGCAGATTTTTGAATACATTTTTATTTATTTACATTAGTAAGCTACAGGACATCATCTTTCAAAACATGACCTGCGCGAAAGCGCAAAAAAAAAAAAATTGTACCCAGCCCTTCTGAAAATGCGAATGCGTCTCTGTCCCCAGCACATTTCAAACCAAACTGACGCCCATGTATTCGACTATGAGGTTCATAGTCGAATCAGACCTCTCCGAATCGAATCGTCGAATCCTCGACTATTAGAAGTCAGCCCTACACTGGACCATTGTTTTATCCTTTAAAGAGATAGTTCACCCAAAGATGAAAATTCGGTCATCATTTACTTACCCTCACGTTGATCAAAACCTGTATAGAGTGCATTAGCGCCTGCCCCCACTAGTATTTTTTCCATTAATTTTTCCTATAGCGATTTTTTTTTAAGTTTTCATTAAAGAGTTATAAGCCGTGAATCACAACACTACAAACTTTGATTTGAAGCAAAAAAGTTTTTGAAAATCAGACAAAAAGACAGAAGTACAAGACTGTGTACAGATAAACACAACTTTTATGAATTTACAGTACACCCGGAAATCATTCACAGCGCTTTACTTTTTCCACATTTTGTTATGTTACAGCCTTATTCCAAAATGAATTAAATTCATTATTTTCCTCAAAATTCTACAAACAATACCCCACAATGACAACGTGAAAGAAGTTTGTTTGAAGTCTTTGCAAATGTATTAAAAATAAATACATAAGTATTTACAGCCTTTGCTCAATACTTTGTTGAAGCACCTTCGGCACCAATTACAACCTCAAGTCTTTTTGAGTATGATGCACCAAGCTTGGCACACCTATTTTTGGGCAGTTTCTCCCATTCTCCTTTGCAGAACCTCTCAAGCTCCATCAGGTTGGATGGGGAGTGTCGGTGCACAGCCATTTTCAGATCTGGGTTCAAGTCTGGGTTTTGGCTGGGCTACAGTTGTCCCGTAGCCACTCCTTTGTTATCTTGGCTGTGATCCTGACGTCCTGTCAATCCAGGGTCGTTGTCCTGTTGGAAGGTGAACTGTTGCCCCAGTCTGAGGTCCAGAGCGCTCTGGAGCAGGTTTTTATCTAGGACATCTCTGTACATTGCTGCATTCATCTTTCCCTCGATCCTGACTAGTCTCCCAGTTCTTGCCACTGATAAACATCCCCACAGGATGATGCTGCCACCACATTGCTTCACTGTGGGGATGGTATTGGCCAGGTCATGAGCGGTGCCTGATTTCCTCCAGACATGACGCTCTCCATTCAGGCCAAAGAGTTCTATCTTTGTTTCTCATGGTCTGAGAGTCCTTCAGGTGCCTTTTGGCAAACTCCAGAGGGGCTGTCATGTGCCTTTTACTGAGGAGTGGCTTCCGTCTGGCCACTCTACCATACAGGCCTGATTGGTGGAGTGCTGCAGAGATGGTTGTTCTTCTGGAAGGTTCTCCTCTCTACAGAGAAACACTGGAGCTCTGTCAGAGTGACCATCGGGTTATTGGTCACCTCCCTGACTAAGGCCCTTCTCCCCCGATCGCTCGGTTTTAGGAAGAGTCAGCTTTAGGAAGAGTCCTGGTGGTTCCAAACTTCTTCCATTTACGGATGATGGAGGCCACTGTGCTCATTGGGACCTTCAATGCTGCAGACATTTTTCTGTACCCTTCCCTAGATCTGTATCTCGATACAATCCTGTCTCGCGGGTCTACAGACAATTCCTACTTCATGGCATGGTTTGTGCTCTGTCATGCACTGTTAACTGTGGGACCTTATATAGACAGGTGTGGGCCTTTCCAAATCATGTCCAATCAACTGGATTTACCACAAGTGGACTCCAATCAAGTTGTAGAAACATCTCAATCAGTGATGATCAGTGGAAACAGGATGCACCTGAGCTCAATTTTGTATGTCATGGCAAAGGCTTTGAATACTTATGTACATTTTCAAAGTTTTCAAACAAACTTCTTTCACGTTGTTATTGTGGGGTATTGTTTGTAGAATTTTGAGGAAAATAATGAATTTAATCCGTTTTGGAATAAGGCTGTAACATAAAATCTGGAAAAAGTGAAGCGCTGTGAATACTTTCCGGATGCACTGTAGCAGCCTAAATGCAGTCGCCAGAAGTAAAAAGCAAAAGGTAGGCTATAAACGTCTGATTGGTGTCTTTTTCTGTACATCATCATAGGTAATGTAGTGTTTCACCAGAAATTCAGCTGTTAAACGATTATTTTTAAAATAAACTGAAATAATGCGAGCTGACGTCTTCTTTAAAGGTTTATAAGTTATCATATAAAATCAGTTTCCCTTTGGAAAAAATGAATGGAGTTTTTACCTGACTGTTGCACTATATTACTTAAAAAAAAAAAAAAAAAAGAAGAATTTTACTGGCCTCTATTTGCCATCCAATTACAATGAATATGGACTGAAGCTTTCAAAGTACCATAAAACCCATTCACACATCTTGTGCGCTATATTTCATGTCTTTTGGAGCCATAGCTTTGTGTGAAAAACATACTGAAATTGGGTGAGCTTTTCCTTTCATTTTAACAGATTATTGGAAGCAACAATGGTTTTATTGTTTACTAAAATGACATTTCCTGTGTGTCTCTCATGATAATCTTTTAATGCAGTTTGATAACCTTTTTAGCTAACCTGGGCATTGGGATCCCCATGCTGGCAAGTAATTTCATTAAACCAGATATTACCGTCCACCTGCAGAGTGAAAATGGCATTCTGGGGCTGGTAAGCTCTTCTTCAACAGATTTGTATTGAATTTGCTTAATGCAGTTAAACATTATTGAAAAACCATCTGTTATGATTTTAATTATTATGTTAATGAGAGAAAAACACTCACTTAATGAGAGAGTTGTTTGAATCTAGTTGTTTTTAAGTGTACACTTTAATTGCATCTGTAGTTTTTATGAGAAAAATATTAATGGTAAATATTACCATTATCCGATATACTGTTATGCTATCATACATAAAATGAAAAATAATGTGTGTAGACATTAGATCTGTGTAAATGGCTTTTGTCTACATGAAGGAAGAGTTAAATTCTTGTCTCCATTTAACTATAAACGTTGTTGTTTGTTGTATATTTCTTTTTTAATATGAGCCATTTTTGCACTATCATAAAATAATTAATGAGTACTTCTTTTTCAGGGCCCCTACCCAACAGTGGAAGAGGTTGATGCAGATCTTATAAATGCTGGTAATAATTATCCCTCACTTTCATTTTTGTAGACAATTATACAGCATTAGCTTTGCATAAATTGCCTTTTAATAACCTAATTTGTCCATTCGGAACACTTAATGAAAGCTCTTTCCATTTCACCCTTACCCTTTCAGGTAAAGAAACTGTCACAGTTCTTCCTGGAGCAGCCTATTTCTCTAGCGACGAATCCTTTGCCATGATCAGAGGGTAAGGACAAATCACATTTTAGTCTTCAATCATATATAAGGGCTTTTTTTTTTTTTAACAGTGTCTTGTAACCATTTCCACAAAACATTTTTCACAAGTTGACTTTATTTTCAGTTGGTTGGTCCTCAGACAGGCTGAGTACTTTGACCCAGATGATAAAACTTTTAAAGAAACCAGCTGTGGGTGGAAGAGCTCACTTAGACATTCCGATAAGAAATGTGACTTTCTGTGTTGAATGAAGTGGCGTGACTGTTTTGGCGCGTAAGGGCTTGATTTGCAGCTGGTAAAGGGTTGTTTTCTGAGTGTTAATCGTGAATGTGTGGAATGGAGCGGAGGCAGAATATGCAATGAGTCGGCCGTGACGCTGACTGCGCCTTTGGGCACGTTGGCTGACATTTTCAGCTCTGTCAAAACAGGTGGCTACTTTAATTGGATGCTTCTTGTACTGCTCAGTAGGGTGAGACGGCCGGAAATAAGGTGCTTTGTCTCTCTCTGTGCCGTTCTGGCCTTCACGGAGAAACCTGTGGTGCTGTCAATAAAGCAATTGACTCTTGCTGGTCTTAAGTGCGGGAGTGTGTAATTCTGCATCCTGTGTATGTGAATATCAATTTCCTGTTCATGTGTTGATTTTCCCAATGTACTGTATTAACACAAAGAGTCTGAGACCACTGAGAAAATACTTCTCTTTTTGTCTAATTTAATTAAAAATAATATAAAAGTTTATTTATTTATTATTAAAATGAATAATTTGAAAACAATGATATTGGCAGCATAACAACTTAATTTTTTTTTTTTCAATTTCAGGATGAGTTAAAGGGGTAGTTGATTATTATTTCACTTTTTTAACTTTAGTTAGTGTGTAATGTTGCTGTTAAAGCATAAACAACATCTGCAAAGTTACAATGCTCAAAGTTCAAAGCAAAGGGAGATATTTGCTTTTTAAGGACTACAACAAACGGCTGGTAGGGACATCACCAACCCTAGAGTTTACATAAACCCCGCCCCCTGAACACGATTTATAGATTATTAAGACAGAATATGCTAATCAGTGACTAGAATATAACTATACATAAGCTACATAAATTCATCAACTAACCATTCAGAAATGTCCTGTTGCATTCTACATGTTGTCACTTCTTGAGTCTCTCCATCATTGTCTGAATCCGGTGTGAACATAAAAGGCTAAATGTTTTTGAAATTTTCAGTGCATGTCTGTATGAGTGCAAGCTCTTGAAGCTCCGCCCTCTGTGCCATGAGCAGCTGCTCATTTGCATTTAAAGGGACAGACACAAAACGGTGCGTTTTTGCTCACCCTCAAAAAATGACAATTTTAACTTGCTATATAAAAATATCTGTGGGGTATTTTGAGCTAAAACTTCACATAAACACTCTGGGGACATCAAAGACTTCTTTACATCTTCTGAAAAGGGCATTATACCACCCCTTTAAATAAAAAAATTGTATGTGTGTGTGTGTATATATATATATATATATATATATATATATATATAATAATATATATGCATGTTTGTTTGTTTCTTTATTCCAGCTATCTGTTTTAGTGTCGCAAGTTTAAATTTATCTTTAATAATGCTGTTATTTGCATAACTGTATGTTAAGCATTAGTCCCATGTCGTTTAGAAAACTCCCTGTTGATGTTTTATGAGCCTTATCGATTTTTCCACAGGCAGCTAACGCCGCCCTCCCACAAGCCTCAGAATTATTTCTGTGTTCGCCGTCTGTGAATCCAGCAGCGGTCGTATATTTAGGCCTTAATTGTCTGGTGCAATAGGGAGCACAGTGAATGGCCATGGGGTCTTTGCTGTACCCGGCACAAGGGGAGTCATGACAGCACATACATTAAGAATAGAGCACTTCCACCCACTTACAGTCTGTCTGTAGATGCATGAATAAGGCCATCACAATCCAGTGGTTTAGTGGTGCACTATTTCAAGCCTATTGGGTTGACTTTTCGACACACAGGTCCTTACTACTCAAATGATTTAGTCTAGTCTTTTAGAAAGTGTTGAGTTTTTTTGTTTTTGTTTTTTTGATGGCCTTTTGAAATTGACAATTTTGCCTAAATCAAGTGTGTATTGAGCATGAATTACTAGTTATAAAGGAAGTACTGAAGTTCACCCTAACATAAGCTGGTGAACTATTTATTTCAATTGTTTGTCAGCAATGACCTAAGTAATAATCTTGCATTTGTTAAATCCATGACCGAACGACATGATCTCATAACAAAAATAGTGGCTTATTGTTCTTATTCTTATGAGGATGTCCCGGTTCTCAGTGTTTTATTGCAGACTTTACAGCTTTGAAACCGAATTCTGTTGTTCCACATTCCAAAAAATATAATTTTATAATTCTATTATATTAATTAGTGAGACCAAACAGATTAGTTTAAGTGCCTAACTCTGCATCTGTCTAAATATTTAGGGCCTGAGCACCGATGGTGTGAGGACCCTATTGGAATTGCTCCGTTTATTAGCCATGATACTCCTGAGTAAAGGTGCAGTCACGTTTACTGTTGTTTGTGAGTTTTCTTGCGAGAAATCCAGTCATTTCAATAGGAATCCGCGCAATGTGGAATTTTGCTGAGAGATTTCCGCACTCAGATTTCGTGAAAGGTTCAGTTGGTCACATGATTTTGCTGCGTTGACCAATAGAAAGCTGCTTCGTTTGACATTCTGTGCAGTGCTTCACATTGCTACTCTATTGACAATAGACAATGGGCCTTTTTTGCCAGCGAAATTTTGCTGAAATGTGATCGCACCTTAATTTTGCCATTGATGTCTTTTTTTTGCTTCCTCTAGGGGTCATATCAACTTGACCATGTTAGGAGCCATGCAGGTATCCAAATATGGAGATTTGGCCAACTGGATGATTCCGGCAAGTTCACAATTTCATTCACTTATTGGTACAATATGTCAGACTGACCAGGCAGAGTGAAGCTGAAATGTTACTTGCTTCAGTCCAGCCATTTGTGTCACACACACAAAACATTTTGGCTACTGCATGTTGTTTTGTAAGTACAATATGTTTGTAATTACATATTCTTGTGTCTTTCTCAAGTATTTTATAATAGAGACTTGTGTAAAAGGTAAAGGCTCATTCATAGTTTCATCACACATACATTCATTGCTGAATCAAACCAAACTTCAAGACTATCATAGAACAGCTCCAATTCTTTCCCTTCTTTCCATCTGCATCTATTTTCCAGCCTCCTGCTGAAATTATCTCGAGAGCTTTCCTTTTGTTTTATGGAAATCAATGAGCAGCTAATGACAGAACTCACAGCATGAAATCAGAAGTGATTTATGCAAAAGATGATGTTCTTTGAGAAGCATAAATACAGATTTATGGTCTCATTTTACAGCTTTTATCTTCTCCTTTCAAGCAGAAAAAAGTTGTCACTGAGGTAGAGTAGCACTTGTACAAACCCATGAAGAGTTTAAGTTATACTGTAACATTTGGGATAACAATTGCGTAACAATTCTTTTGCATAACAAGATGCTTAACTTTTTTTTACTTCAGGATCCAGATTTTACATTTAGATTTTACTAGTGATGACCCAACAAGGTACTGTTTAAATAAATAAAGTAACTATATTTGTAAATGTATTATTATTATTATTATTATTACTATTATTATACTTTCTTTAATATAATGTGTTTTCCTATAATGTGTATGTAATATAAAAAAATACAACACACACACACACACATACATACATACATACATACATACATACATACATACATACATACATACATACATATTGTATTTTTGATCAAATAAATGCAGACTTGTTGAGCATAAATGTATATATCTAGTGTGTGTGTATATTTATGTATTTATTTTGGCTCTTTTTGGGACACAATCCACCAGTTGAGAACTACTTTTTTGACCACTAAAAGAACCACAATAAATAAAACTAGTAAAACTCAACAAATGAATTGCACAGTATACAGTGCACGCTAACATAAGCTCCAGGTAATCAGACTCACTGCATGTCAAAGCAGTTTCCTTCCCATTATTAGTTTACTTGCGTTCACATTGTTCAGTACTACTCCTTACAGTCATCCAACTATTGTCTGCATGTCTGTTAGCCTGCTATATTGGCCTGAATCCAAAGTCATTGCTTCCCTTTAGGTTATTAAAAGGGTTTCCAAGGCTTAATGAGAGTCAATGTTGGCTGTGGTTTTTTGGAGCCATTCTTCAGCTGGCTGTCGCCTGTGGCGCCTGGTCCTGCTCTCAGTTGAGGGGCTGTCGATACACAGCTGCCCTGCATACAGACATCTCTGCAGGGTTATTTATAGTTCTCCAGGGCCCTCGCCCTGTCACTGACTGATGCCTCCCAGCCTCCCGGCCCTCTGCGCGTCTCGCTTATCGAGTTTGCTTGAAGGTTATTTCTCGCAAACTGGCACACATGGACCATGAGCTGCACTCGGCTTTCAGTGTTGTTTTCCCCCTCCCTGTCTCTTTTTGTCCCTTGCTTTTTTAAAGTCTCCTCACTTGCACTTTGATAAGGCCAAAATGTGAAACATACACTGATATAAAGAGATTACACTCATGAAACATGTGCTAGTTAATGTGTCTGAGATGGCGAAGATATGGATTTGTGAGCTGATAACATTTAAATTAAAGCATTTTTCAGAGGCGTTTATCCAAAGTGACAGCGACAGAGCATTCAGAGTATACAATTTATCACTTGTAATCAAATTACACAAAGTGTAATCAAACACCTGACCTTGGTGTTGCTAGTACCTTGCTGTACCAATCAAGCTACAGTGCCCCTATAATATAACCATCCATCCATCCATCCATCCATCCATCCATCCATCCATCCATCCATCCATCCATCCATCCATCCATCCATCCATCCATCCATCCATCCATCCATCCATCCATCCATCCATCCATCCATCCATCCATCCATCCATCCATCCATCCATCCATCCATCCATCCATCCATCCATCCATCCATCCATCCATCCATCCATCCATCCATCCATCCATCCATCCATCCATCCATCCATCCATCCATCCATCCATCCATCCATCCATCCATCCATCCATCCATCCATCCATCCATCCATCCATCCATCCATCCATCCATCCATCCATCCATCCATCCATCCATCCATCCATCCATCCATCCATCCATCCATCCATCCATCCATCCATCCATCCATCCATCCATCCATCCATCCATCCATCCATCCATCCATCCATCCATCCATCCATCCATCCATCCATCCATCCATCCATGTTCGGACATCAGGATACATTATCTAAGATAAATTGATTTGCATGCAGTGCCACAGAGTGTGCTGTTCTAAGCTGTCTTTAGCCTTTAAACTCTTAATGAATCAGACAAGCCTGGCAGACTAATCACAATAATCCCTCCAATTACTGTGGGCTCCCCGGCTACCTCTCAAGACTAAAAGGACAACAGACTGTAATGTAGCCAGAGGGCCTGGAGCTGGAAGACTCATATTATCAAGAGAGGAACGGGGACATTACTCAACCCCTCCTCTTCCATCTGCTCATCGACTGATAGCAGCTCTCCTTCTCCTCAGCATCCCAAAAATGAACAATTTCGACAGGGGGCCAGTACCAGTAAAAGAAGAAGAGTTGTAGCAGGGTGTGGCAGATTGAGCTATTATTTTGGGGAGATTTTTGTGGGTAACTGTTTTTCAGCTGTTATTATTAATTGTCACTTTTCAGACCATTAGTCAGCAAATCCTCTGTAAGCACCACCACAGGTGTTATGATGGCGACAGGTATGAAGGTTAATATTTAATTTAACCAAGCTGACATGTTGCTAAAACACAGATCACCAATGCATTACTCACTTTCCAAACCACCACCAGAATACCTGTGGTAATGTTCTGAACATAGAGTGTCAACTGTCACTAATACATGCATTCATTTGAACGTTAACAGCAGAATTCATGTTGCATCTTGTGCAGCATCTTGCGCTTGACACAGAGTTCTAAAGACTTAGCACTCAAGTTAAAAGAAGTTTAACTTTTAAAAAACGTGCTTTGTTTTTTCTCATTCCACTGCCAGTGTTTCATGTTTTTCAATGCAAAAACACATGCAGTGTGAATTGCCACTTTGACCTATCAAATTTCATTTTTATTTTTGTGCTGTTGATTGTGGAGGACGCACTGCCTCTATTGCGTCCTCAGAAAATGCCCCGAAAGCATTGGTAAAGGGGATTATGAATTAGCATTCATAATGTTCCAGGACAGCTTAATCCAAAAACAAATGTACATCAGCCTTGAGCTCTCTGAAGAACTGGTTGGCATTCATTGGTAAAGGAAGGATTTTGCTTGTTTTTTATGGTGACGCTGTTATTTTTATTTTTTTTATGGACAAGAAAAAGGGAAAATTCCTCGCTTTATAGTCACGATGTGCCTTTAATTATAATGTACAACACTGATGCAAAAAATGGGGGTCGAAAATGTTCTGAACTAGATGAAATAGTCCCGCTTGCTTCCACATCCCAACACCCACACACTCTCTTGTAAAAATATGATTCATGTGCAAAAACCTGAGTTGGGACTCTCTAACTCTTGACCCTCATTCAGAAATGGCTCTCATACAGCCTTTCAGCAAACCCAGACGCAAAATTATAGTCCACTTCAAATTACCCATTACCTGACAGAACTTAAGGCCACAGAAGCTGCTCAGTCTCTGCATCTTGTTCTCTTTTATATGTTTCATGGCTTTCAATTGAATGCATTATTTAGTACAGTTAATTACATAGAAATATCACGCTAAAATTTTATTTAATCATGGCTTGACCAATGTGTACAATATGGCTTTTTTTTATAATAAATTAATGAAATTCTATTCGTGTTATTTGAATATATATATATATATATATATAATATATATAAAAACAATAAGTTATCATAACATGTTGGATGCTGAAGAAATTGGCAAGAATAAAGATCTGACTCTTGACAAGAGCCAAATTGTTATGGGAGAGCGACCAAGATGGCTTTATCTCTGAAACGGCAAGGCTTGTGTGTTGCTCCTGGTCAGAGTGGTGAGAATTTACCAAAAGTGGTCTGAGAGGGACAAAATACAAACGGGTGACAGGGTGTTGGGTGCCCGAGGCTCATCGATGCACGAGGGCAACAAAGGCTATCCCGTCTGGTCCAAGCCAACAAAAGCTCTACTGTGGCACAAGTCATACAAAATTTGAATGATTGTTATGGGAGGAATATGTCAACACACAGTGCGTCTCACTCTATTGCATATGGGGCTGTGTAGCCGCAGACCAATCAGAGCGCCTATGATGACCCATAAACACAGTCGAAAGCGCCTACAATGGGTACGCGAGTGTCTAAATGGGACATTGGAGCAGTGGAAGAAGTTGTCTGGTCCGATTAGTCCTGTATTGTTTTACATCACGTGGACAGCTGTGTACTAGCTCACCGTTTACCTGGGGAAGTGATGGCACCAGGATTCACTATGGGAGGACAACAAGGAGGGAGTGGGATGCTCTGGACAATGCTCTGCTGGGAAACCCTGAGTCCGGCCATTCATGTGGACGTCAATTTGACACATGCCATTGTGGCGAGCATGACGAGGCCAAGGGTCGTGGGAGATCTGTGCGGGGCCGGTGGCGTGATTGCTGATGAGCGACACCTGTGCAACGCACCGGTCTCGTATCTCTCACAGAGGAGTGGAAGAATAAAAGGTGGAGCGACGATCGTGAAGGACGAGAGAGGACCAGGCCTGGACTATTTTATTTGCGGTTTTGTTTTATTATGTGTGGAAGCAGTCGACCATGAGGAGCTGCCGTCTTTACTTTCGTTTTGAATGTTCGCCGGTTCCCGCCTCCTTCTTCCCACAACATCGAATTGCGTTACACTGGTGCCGAAACCAGGGATAAAGGAGGAACGCGCTGTCAAAGAGCTTATTCTCTCTTTACAAAGAGAGTCAGTTTCGCTTTTGAATATGCTCGCTTTTCACTTTCACTTTTATATAAATAATGCAACAAAGTTTGTTTTGGCTGTACAGCAGCTCTAAAAGAAAATAGTGTCATTGTCCAGCCTAAGTAAGTTCAGTGTTGATTCATTTCCATTGTAAAATCCTCTGGCCAACAAACGAACAGTACAATATTATGATTCAGGCAGCATTACAGGTCAGAAGTAAGATTGGATCGGAACATTCAAAATACTTAATCCAGTTCCATCTGGTTGAATATCTGATTCATCATGCCAGTATGGAGATGGATTTGTTGAGGATCAGTGCCACTGGCTGTCATGTCGATGAAGCCTTCACAGGGTCTAGTTGTCTAGTCTAGTTGACACTCTGCTGACACTTCAGGGATGCGTTGTGTCAAGGCACAGGTCCTCCGGCCCGGATCTGGCTGACTACCGGCTGTAAACCTTGGGATAAACAGAGAGACTAATATTAGCGTAGATGCCATTCTTCTTATGATATAACGAGTACATCGGGTGTAATAGGAAGTGTTCCTGGTTCCGGCTGACCTACTTTATGCAGCCTAACAATCATTTAACTTATTTGAATAATAGAAATTGATTATGAATTATGTGTATGCAAGGTTAAAGAGATGTGTTTCTGCTTCCCGAACAATTCTAGGAAGGCTGTTCCAAAGTTTAGGTGCTAAATAGGAAAAGGATTCTAAACTGGCCAGAATTTTGAGATCGCAATAGACGTGAAGGACTATAATGCGTTAAGAGCTCGCTCAAATACTGGGGGCTAAACCATTTAGTGCTTTGTAAATGATTAGCAAAAGATTTTCAAATGTATACAGTTTAATAGGGAGCTACTGAAGTGTTGACTGAACCGGGCTAAAATGGTCATACTTCCTGGTTCTAGTAAGAACTCTAGCTTCTGCGTTTTGTACCATTTGGAGTTTGTTTATTCAGCATGCAGGGCAACCACTCAGTAGAGCATTACAATAATCTAGCCTTGAGGTCATGAACGCATGAACTAACTAAGAAAGGCGGAAGAACACCCAGTGCATCACTCTCTGCTGCGTTTGGGGCTGCATAGCTGCAGACTGGTCACAGTGCCCATGATGACCTCTGTCCACTGCCGAAAGCGCCTACAATGGGCACATGAGCAATGAATAAACAATGCAATGCGTTTAGCAATGAATAAAGGCTGAATAAGCAAAGGTTGCCTGGTCTGATGAATCAAGTTTTCTTTTAGATCAAGTGGATGGCTGCATGTGGATGTTACTTTGACATGTTCCACTTATGTACCTAAAGGTTGTTGCAGACCAGGTACACCCCTTGATAGCCCCTAAATGTCTTGGCGCTAGATACCACAGGACACATTCAAGAGTCTTGTGGAGTCCACATCAGAGCTGTTTTGGCAGCACGAGGAGGACCTACATGATATTAGGCAGGTGTTTTTTGTGTTGCGGCTAATCAGTTTATGTTATTTAGCGATTCACAGAAGAAAATGTCAAGTTTGGAGCATGATGAGGTTAATGAAGATGGAATTTTATTTTTTGGAATATTTTGGGAAATGTATTTTATGCCTTTAACTACTTTTTTTTTGGACTTCTTGATATATAATTAGGAAGTGACAGCGGGTTATATGCTGCACAGAGGCAAGCCACCTTGCCAAAAGGTTATGTTTCTGGTTAATAGTTTAAAAAAAGAAAGAACATGAAATGTTATACCATAAAGTTCACAGGTCCTTCAAGATGTGAAGACTTATTCAATTTTCTGCAGATGTTCAGCTCTGTTAAACTACACAGCCTTTTGTCACACTGTCACTGGCGCTTCATTTGTTGTCTAGGAAACGGCATTAACGCGAGCCACTGTTGAATCACCACACATTTAAATGTCCAGCCAGTTTGTGTAGGAGAGAATGAGTTTAGAGGAGCGGATAAGGACGCAAGCCGACAAAAGGAAATTGCCTGAAGTGAAGGGCATAATTTCTTGTCTTCATCAGTAGGCATGAAATTCAAGGATAGTGTGATTTACAGGGGAAATATTTGATAAGTTGTCATGGAAACTCTCAGTCTGCTGTCCACTAAAGTTGCGGGGTTTTTCATGTGAAAAATCCCCTCAACACATATATACACACACACACACACACACACCCACACAGCACTTCCATGTGGCACTTTCCCAACGTGTAAACAGCTCTCCTTCCAGAATGTGCCTCCTCCAAAGACTGCATAAATGAAGAAAAAAAAAAAAGCCCATGCAGGTGTTTGCACTTGGACCTTTTCCTTTCCACTTTGCTCCCAGATATTTATTTGAATGCTTGTCAAGCTCTCTGTGGTAACAGCCAACAGTGATGATAAGAGCTTGAAGGTTGATTGATTGATTTGCACTTTGTGGTTTTGAGAGAGACTCTTGGACCATTTTTAACTGGTTAATGCATTATGATTCATCATCTGACAAATGACAGTTTAAGTTTCATATCCATTTACGTCATTTAATGTAATTTGTGAACCATATGGCACCACTTATTTTCTATTGTTATTAAGTTGTAAGAAAGCCATATGTAGGGCGGGGTATCAGCAACTACATCAAAATACATTTCAATGAATACCTCACAAAAATTCATTTGGATTGCAAAAATACTGCTTAAAACTAGTTTTGAACTAATATTAGTCTTTAAATACTAATAAAAAGTCACATATAACAAAATTATGCCAGTTCAAAAGAAACATTGAACTTTAAAGACTACACTGAGCTTTTAATGTAAACCGCATGCATGTGAAAGATTTTGAAGAACTACATTGAAGATCTGCAACTTATCTGTCAATTAACAATTGAGCCAAATGTCGAACCTTTAAATGTGCTGAATTGCACTTTATAATTCTTTAATGTAGTAAGTGATGTATCTAGTCATGAAATGGCTGCACTCCTCTTGAAATCATTGTTATTTAAGTATTATTTGTGTTTGTCTATTATAGTGTTTATTAATATTTTAATATTTATTAGTGTTTAGCTTTTATTTTTATATTTTCCATGTTTATTTAAAAAAAAAAAAAAAATTTAAATCAATTTAGTTGTGCTTTTGCCATTTTTATTTCTACATTATTACCTTTTGAACATTTCTATTAAATTTCTAATTTCTATCTAAAGCGTGCTGACGGAAGACTTCATCCAAGCCTTTTTCTTTTTTCCCCGCAAACTTTCTGTAAAAAGCAGAAAGTCTGTGTTTCTGTGTCCCTCTTGCCCATCGTCCGCCATGTTTGTTTACTCTGTAAAGTCACGTTTGACCGCAAGAGATTTTTCCTTTGTTATTCCTTGGTTATAAATTTCCCTTGTTCACAGTCGAGAAATCTGGTTGTTTGTGAATAAAATCTGTTAGTGTGTGGCATGTACTCTACTCAATATAGGAACAAAACTGTTAAATCTATGATTTTTTTATTGTTATGTTTGTGGTCTCTCACATATTGAAAATCTGATAAGCCTTAACATGTCCATGCGTTTTAGCTGATGATGACATCATTAGTTCAACAAAACGCATGTAAGGAATGACAGTGGTGATGATTTACCTCGGATACAAGCAAGAGTGAGCGTGCAGTGTATTCGTGCGGAGTGGGCGCAATCTGAGCTGCAAATGACTGGCTCACAGTCAGCTTTCTCCACAATAGAGTTCGTTTGCAAGCAGCAGAAAGCTGCCTCCATGCAACGCACATACAGTACACAAGTGTCGTTCACCAGAGTTCTGTTTTCTTCGCAATGCATGTTTGTAATGACGTGAGATGAACGCAAAGGCACCAGGGTTTGATAGAATCAAGGGAGTGTAAAACCAGACCATCGCTGCGGGGGCACCTAAAACAAATACACTCAAGATTCGGACTGTGGCAAACGTGCCCAGTGTGAATCCCCCCAATGGCGCTTTTCCACTGCATGGTACGGCTCAGTACGGCTCACTGTTTGGCGCTTTTACACTGCATGGTACGGCTCACTTAAATAGTACCACCTTGGTTGAGATTCCAAGTGTGCCGTACCGATTCGAAAATGCGACGTGTAAACACTGCAGATCACTGATTGGTCAGAGAGAATCATCACTACCAGCGTCATTGGATTTGCAAAACAAGACACCAAACCCGCTAGCAGCAACAGCCACCGCAGTATCATTTGTTCACACAACTTTTTTAAATGACTTGCTTTAAACAACCATCACACGCAACTTGAAAAAAGAAATGTCTGAATCGTGGTCAGTAGACGAGGTGCAGAAGTTCCTCTCATTGTTAGCCAAGGAGGAGCGGATGATGTCAGGACAGTAGGTGGCGCAACTATAACGATCAGTCTATAATCCCACCGACTTTGAAGCGGTACTAACTGCAGTGGAAAAGCAAAGCGAGCCGTGCCGTGCCAAGTCTTCCCACGCAGTGGAAAAGCGAAGTGAAGCGAGCCGTACATTGCCGTACCATGCAGTGGAAAAACTCCATAATATTTGCCCAGCACATAAACAGGAATGACTTTTCATAAACCTGTATTTAAGGACATCATCATAATTTTGCCACATATTAGGATCCTGTGATATCTTGCCATTAATATAAAGAGACTTATAATGAAAAATAATTCTATTAATATTGTTCATAATATACATTTTTATTAGGCATTCCACCGTATCCGACACCTGTAGTAGGAAAAACCCATCAAGACTAGGTATTATATTTATATTCACCTCTCTTTATTGAGATTCTACTCAAGCGTTTCAAGTATGTCTGTCTCTGTTGGAGACTGAAGGAGATCATGCTGGTTGAGCTCAAGCCGAATACTTAGAGAAACAGCAGAAGACATTTTCTTAAATGAATTCCCACAGCCTATAAAATAGAGTTTGGAAATTGCTGTAAAATGACACTACAGGGGATCAGCAAGCATGAACGGTCAAGGCACTGGAAAAGATTCATTTTTTCGTAGAGGAATGGCAGAATATTTAGGCATTGACTTAATGTGTTGCTTCAGGGACAGCAGGAAATGTTGTGTTGATGCATTCAAAACCGGAGCAAAATCTACATGGTACAAAACAAGTGTCATTATCAGACGTTGTGTTAACACGTACTCCTCATGGATTTCTTAGCATCCGTGTGCCCAGTTTGTGTTTGTGCATATGTCTGCATTCATGCATGTTTGTGAAAAAGCAATAAAATCAGCGTCACTGAAAAGGCCCTTTTGTTAAGTGATTCCAGCCATAGGTAATCAGGTTTATGGTTTCCTAGCAACAATGCCCTTTCAAATCTCCTCCAGAACAAACCTGACCGAGCTTTTATGTCCACCTTGAATTTAACTAAAACACATAGACCACTGTAGGATTTCATTTTAATTGTTTAATTGTCTCATTTGTTTCATACAACCTGAAATATTCCGTGTTTGTAACGTAACAATGTATTTTGAAGTACATGTGTGTGTTGCTCATTTCTTGCAACATCTTTTTTGTATGTTCCCTTCAGGGTAAGATGGTGAAAGGCATGGGAGGGGCAATGGATCTAGTGGCCAGTGCTGGAACTAAAGTGGTTGTTACAATGGAGCACTCTGCTAAGGTAGGTGTAATCATATGAGACTGCGTTATGCTGGCTTTCTGTATTGCGTTTGAATTTGTTAGCAGTTTGTAAATAATAGTGTAACTTGCATTTCAGACACAATGTGGATGCCTATTTGTGCTCTGCTAATGAAATTAGTTCCAAAAGAAGCCAAATTATTTTGGAATAATTTGCAAAGCATGTCACAGAGCAACCGAAAGCCGTTCTGGAATGTTTCTAATTAAGACAAGCAGAACAACAAACAATAAAATGTTCTGGTGCTGTTATAAGCAGGGGTTCAATTTGGCCGGAATGATCCAGAATGACATTCTGGCAGCACACACATTCCATCTCCAGTGACTTAGTGACGACTTCAAAAAGAACCTTCATTACAAAAATTCATTACATATTTATGCTTTCCTCGTAGCAGTAGCAAATTGAAAAAGTATAATACTGCAAAAAGTGTGCCGTTTCCAATATATGAACTTTCCTTCAAATGTTTTTTTTTGTGTTTTTTTTGAAAGAAATTATTCAGCAAAGATGCATTCAGTTGATCAGAAGTGACAGTAAAGACTTTTAGATTGTTGAAATGCAAACTGCTGATCAAAAAATGCTTTCTATTCATCAAAGTATCCTAAAAAAGTCTATCACGGTCTCCACAAAATTATTGAGCTGCACAACTGTTTAATATTGACAATAATAAAAAATGTTTCTTGAGAACCAAAACAGCATATTAGAATGATTTATGAAGGTTAATGTGACACTGAAGACTGGAGTAATGATGCTGAAAATTCAGCTTTGCATCACAGGAGTAAAATTACATTTTAAAATAGATTAAAATGAAAAACAGTCATTTTTAATTGTAATAATACTTCACAATACTATTGTTTTTACTGTTTACTGTTATTGTTTTTATCAAATAAATGCAGCTTTGGTGAGCATAAGAGATTTCTTTCAAAAAACATTTGAAAAAATCTTACTGACCCCAAACCTTTAAATGGCAGTGTATGTTAGCAATTTTGCTTGCTATATTAAAAGTTATAGACTGTGTGCGGTCTAACCCGTTTAGAACTTAAAGGGATAGTTCGGCCAAAAATGATATTTAACTCATGATTTACTCACCCTCAAGCCGTTCGAGATGCATATGTCAATCATTTTTCAGACGAACACATTTTCATTATTTTAGAAAATGTCTTAGATCTTTCAGTGGTTATAATGTCAAGTTATGGGGTCCACCTCCTTCAAGTCCCAAAAATGTGCATGCATCCTTCAGAAAAGTAATCCATCCGGCTCCAGGGGGATAAACGAAGGCCTTCTGAGGGTAATCCGTGCGGTTTTGTCGTAAAAATATACATATTTAAAACTTTATAAATGAAAATAACTGGCTTCCGGCAACGGTCGACGCGCGTTCACTGCAGATGGATGCCGACGTAGGACGTAGTGTTTGATTTAGCTATACTTCGTTCTACGTCACGATGCTTCCTACGCTACGTCCTACGTCATACGCCGGCATCCATCTGCCATGAACGCGCGTCGACCGTTGCCGGAAGCCAGTTATTTTCTAATATCATTTTTGGCCGAACTATCCCTTTAAGAGGACTTGTTTAAAAGTCTAGTTTAGAACCCGGGATCCTTCATGTCGAAGTAAGAATCACACCACTGGTATTAGGTATTAGTCATATTTGCATATTTATCCATGTCATGTAGTACCTTTCTAGGTCACCAGAATCACCAGTAAATTGGAACTCTTTCCCCACCTCGGAAATCCCAATTTAAACCCTAGTTTTTTGTTTGTTTTTTAAATGTCAGCACTTTTGGAACACTGCTTAGAAAGGTTAAATAAGTGATGTCTCTTTCCCTTGAGAGGATGGCAAATCAGCTCTTGAAGATTAAAGGTATAAGACCAAAATATGTTGCATTGAACATAATTTTGCGGAGATACAGTGTGGTATTTGTTGTAATTCCTATAAGTAGTTTGTTTTAAATGTAGAAGGAAATGATGATTGCATCAATCAGTTTTAATGATTCTTATTGAGTCACATTGCATTGCACGTATTCCCTGTGAGAAGGGCATCATTATTTCCTGTGAGTGACAGAATCTCTTTTCCCTAAGCAGACAGTTGGAGAGGCGTCATTATTCTGAGAAGCTTTCAGCTGTGCAGACAGTGTCAATGTTATATGTCTCATGTGTTTGCAACCTGATAGTTACCCAAAAATGAATATTCTATCATTATTTACTCACAAAATATATTTTTTGCCATACAGTTTATAGTTACCAGGGGCTCCAAACAGCACAAAAAAACAACAAAAAAACAAACAGACAAACTAGGGATGCACAACACATCGGTAACCTTATTGGTTATTGCCTGGTTTAGAGACTTAAGATATTGGATATTTGCATTCTCATTTCCTCTGTTTTTACATTTAGATTAAGTCTCACATAAAATTCATCTTTAAACGATGTTTTACACAATACACCACAATCTTTAGCAAATTTAAAAAATTAATATCCATTTTTCATACTGCATATAATTCATAATGTTATAATGCCTAAATTCACCTTTAGCATTTAAAATAATTGATTTTATTTTTAAGGGTTTTATTTTTCTGAGTGTCTATTTACATCAAGTGCAAATAAATAGCCCTTCTTGTTGGCAAAGGGTATATACACTAACTCCGCCCACCATTGTCTGATTGAGCCCGACAAATTTAGAAAAGAAATCCAGTTGTTGGCGCTGGTCACGACTGACCGAAGTTCGAATCTGCTTTTTTCCATCGCATATCAGTTCGAAGAGGCATTCATTTTAAATAAAACAAAGAAAATATTCGAAAAGTGGAAATAAAGTGCCTAACGGGTATATAATAGTGGGAATCAAGTGTTTAACTGGTAGGGTTATGGGTAGGGAAGAGGGACAGGGACAAGTAATGTCCCAATAATTCAGCATCCATTTATGATTTTAATAAATAATATAATTTTCATTGAATATGCTGTTATTATTGCACACTGTTGTTACAATACACTGAGTTACAAATGGTATCTGCCACTGTTTGCACCAAGTAACATCTAAAAAATTTTTTTTAAATAGTATAGAATTTTAATAGTGTTAATGTATACATTTTTGACCATGACATGAAAATAACTATAGGTTTAAAGGTGTCGACCACAGTTTTAATATTGGTGCATCCCTACAAGAAAGCATCATGAAAGTATCTAAAAATTGGCTTACACATTGCGAGCGGTGCGATATGACTAAAGCAAATAGAGCCCATTATGAGCCCTGTCTACACTGGATGCCACCAATTCTTGACCGTAAACTGATGCCCTGTTATATTTCAGACGTACTTAAAGCGATTGCGCTACTTCTGACACGAAGAACAAATGGATTTGCAATGGTCGCTTTTTCGCATCTAGTGTAGACAGCCTCTAGCTGTTAGCGTGGTAACTGTGGTGTCCGGTGTAGACATGGTGTCATGCTTTATATTTCTAATTTTTTGAAGCCATTCAATAGCTTTGTATGGCTTTAGAAGATTTGTAATATACTGCATGAGTCACATGGACTACATTTTCTGCTGCTTTTATGGTGCCCTTTTGTAGCTTGACAGCCTTATGAACTGTGATTGAATGGAACGAGCTCTATAAAGATTCTTCAAAAACCTTTGACAGCATGCGGTTTGGAACGACGCGAGGGTGCTCTTTACTATTCCGTTAAACGGTTCTTTAAGTACAGCTTTATTAGTATATGCAGTGCATTTGCAGTGTTTCAATTCAACTCACATGCTGTAAAGAAGCTGCCTCAAATGAAATCCTCATGCTGTCTGTTTTAATCAAATTAGTGATATGCACTGAAAACAAAAAAACATTCAAACATAGATTTGGATGCTTTGCTATGTCCATGATCAAAACACCCTATTGAACATAAATGACAGTTCAGTGTTCCCATCTGTGAAATGTGCTTAAATTTGTTCAAGGGTCACGAATAGTCTCGTTTATGACGGTGGTGACATAATTCCCCTTCACACCACTCAGATCGCATTAGCCCAGGCAGAGATGGAGTGAAAGACAAGAGGGATGGGCATAGAAAGATATGGCTGCTGTTCACATGCTGCCCTTGCTTTGTTCATGCTGGTAGTGGCTGCCCTTTGGGAAGGCTAACAGGGCCAGCTGCCTGCCCCTGGTGGGATGAGCTCTCTGGACATGAGTAGAATTAACCACCATCAACTATCTAATTATTATCTCCTGAGTCGGCAGGGCCAGTGTATCCATTACGGTCAATGATGACCACAGCTAGCTTTGAGTGTTTTCTGTAGCCTACCCATTGGCTGAGTGGAGGATGAATTTAATTTCAGGATTCAATTGAGAATTCCTTTTTTACTTTTAATTCCCAAATCTAAATTCTAAATTGACCATGCAGAATTGAAATTCAAATTTATAATCAAAATGGAATGTTTTTTTTTTTACAAAAGTGTATTATCGTAGTATTTTTTTTACTATTATATTACTAAATTACTCAAAATTGACATCTTATTTATCGTGACAATTCCATTTAATGAACTGAAAGGCAGTGAATTCTTAAATCTTGAATTTTAGCTGACCCTGGTGATCGACAGTCCTCATTATTATGTATTAATATTAGGGCTGCCGCATTAACGCATAAATAAAGTTAACGCATGCGATTAATTCAAAATCCTTAAAATAGTTTTGCACAAATAAATTACTGAAGCATGTGAAATTGCATCATTAGCATAATCTTAGAAGTCTGGAGTTTATCACTGAGCATCTACAATGGCGCGAGCACCTGTAACCCTGGTAGGCGGAAATTTCTATTCTAACCCTTTAACAGGAGCTCTGTCATATTGTGTTTTGTTCTGAAGAGCGTGAGCTCTCAAGCATTGTGCTGTGCGAAATACAGACTGAACGGAACGTCAAAACATCCAACCGCTGGCCAGAAGATATGCAAATTACGTTTCTTGGCTGGATACAGCAAACCAGCGTCTCGCTAGTAAAGTTTTGATGGATGAGGATGAATTCGCAGCACAGAGTTCACCAAACTTGAACTTTGGAACGCAGCGAAATGCAAAAACGGATGTGGATGCACAAACAAACCTCGTATGTGCACTCTTGGCGCACTGATCGCACATTGTATTTATGCACAAACACATTTCAGTACATTCACGTTGTTTCCACACACATTCAGGATAATGTTTGATTTGTCATCATGAGTATGTTGTTGCTGTGTTTATTAATTCTAAATGGATCCGTGTACTGTAGTAGGTATTTGCATAATTTGGTTATTTGCTGTCCTTTTGGAAAGACACTGTATTTTCTGCTTTCAAGGTAAATTTAAGTTTTGTGAGAATCACCTGGTTTACTTTGATGGATACAGCAAATGATGAACAAATGAATGTGTTAAACAAGATAAATGGTGATTCATCAATGGAACAAAAGGTTGTGATCACAATTTAAAAAAATTATCGACTGACAGCCTAATTTATATATTTATTTATATGGATTGAAAGACGTTTTATTTTTTTTATTTATTCTACAGTATATTTTATAGTCTTTTGTTTTGTTATTTGATGTATTTCGTAGGGTGATAAACACAAGATCATGGAGAAATGCAATCTGCCTCTGACCGGAAAACAGTGTGTGGACCGTATAATCACAGAAAAGGTGAGTTTTGATATAAAACATTCATTGTTTTGACCCTTTTAGCATTAGGAGACTGCTTTAATTAACAGCCCACACCAGTCTCTTCTGGTACAGAATAAATGTCATCTATTCAGCAGCTTATCACTTCATCAATATACCGAATCAGCCTCGGATTAAACTTCAGTCACCACAGTGAAAAGCTTTGAAAATGGCTTTGCTCTTTTCCCTTAACGCATGTGCAAAGACATAAAGGGACATGACCAATTGTTATGACACTGCACATAGGCAGGAAAAAAATGGAAATCTAATTATCGGACCAACCCTAATCAGATCTCCTGATCGGAGCGACATTACACATCGACATATTTTTTCAAACACAGAGCTCTTTAATGTGAATGTTACTTAATAATATTATCAGCCCTGCCACATGGCCAAGGATCGGAGAGCTGGGAAAATCCCAGCTGGATTGTGGAGAGTAAGGATTTGCTGTCCTCTCATCTCATCAAAAAAGCCTTAGGAGATGGTCCAGGGGCTCTTGAATGATACAGCTGTTTATAGGCTATCTCAGCTGCTCAGAGCTGCTGGTTTTTATGGACTCCTGCTGGCACTCGTCGAGCCGGCCTCTCGTCTCACCAGTGTTATCGCAGCAGTCTTACCTGCCTTCCTCCCCTCCTTACCTTTCAGTCTTCTCTCTGTCCCCTACTTCCTCTTTATATGCTTTGCCAGCGTTTGCTTTTGTAACAGTCACACAACGTGGTTTCTAATGAAAGGATTCTGTCAACATTTATAAAGGTTAGAGCGCTCCAGCTACACTGCCACCACCTTCTATTCAGCCTGTGTTTGTCATGCCACCCTGCTGTTTAACATAGCCCCTGTCTGTCAGCCTAACAAGCTGAGCTTCAGCCCTGGTAATAAGAACCGCTCGGATGTTTAACCTTCATGTTCTGCAAGACCCCAAGGCCGCTGTAGTAGCTCAAGAAACATGAAGTATCTGCTTCATAATTGGTGGCTTTTTCTAATCTTAAGAGGACTGATTACAAAGAACTGATTGTAATTTCAACTTGATAACAGAAGAATGTTATCAAGTTGAAATTATAATCAGTTCTTTGTAATCAGTTCTCATAAGATTAGAAAAAGCCACTAAGTATCATAATAACAAAATGTTATATTTTGTCTGTTTGGGGTCTTGGATATTACAGATTAATTTGCACGTTAACATTTTCTGATGGCTGTTCCATACAACAACTGTAATATAGTTGTTTATTTTAGTTATCATATTACTTATTTAGTTATCATCTTCATTTGGTAATTTACACCCTGTTGTTGGTTATTATTTTGTTGAATAACACTAAAAAAATTGTTTTTGAAAAAATGTCTCATGTTCACCAAGGCTGTATTTGTTTGATAAAAAAAAAATACAATAAAAACAGTAATATCATGAAATATGATTAGAATTTAAAATTACTTATCTTTTTTATATATATAACATTCTTGTGATGACAAAGCTGGCAGTCTTCAGTGTCACATGATTCAGAAATCATTATAATATGCTGCTTTCTGATTTCTTATCATTATCAGTGTTGAAAACCATTGTGCTGTGATTTTTAAATGTTTTTTTGACTAATAGAAAGTTCAAAAGAACATTTATTTGAAATATTTTAATTGAATGCATCCTTGCTGAATTAAAGTTAATTTCTTTCGAAAAATATTACTGAACTCAAGATTTTGAAAGGTTATGTATATTTTTCTGCAGAAACATTTATGGAGCAACAGATTTTGTGTAAAAATAAATTTTGTTTAAAAATCTTGTAACAAAACAAATGTATACGAGGTGGAAAGGTGGGCCTTTTACCCCACACATGGGGTAACAGGCACACAGTATTCATACAAATACTTTAGCTAAAATCATATGTTTTTAATCATGTCTAAGTTAATACTTGTTCAAATAATGCACTATTTTCTGTTTATTTTGATAAATAAAAGTATAATTTTGTTCAATAAATATACTGTCATTAAAATGTAATAGAAAAATATATATTTGAAAATACATTTAACAAAATTATTTAAAAAAAGATTCTTAAAGCATTGAATGAGATCCTATAATAATTTAATATAGATTTACAGTAGTAACATTAAATCATATTTTATTATATGATATGATTAATATCATATTTTTTAAATATGATGGTTTCATTATTATAAATATGGTGATTATCTCTAAGATGGACACCCAACTTAATATATGATATTTACTATCTGAAATGGAAAAGTCAGCATTATCATGTTAATTACTGTGCCTTTCGCCCCAACAGCAGGGGCGCCTTTTACCCCAAATACCATACTTTTACATATTCTTCAAAAAAAAAAAAAAAAAATCCTTAAGAAGACATTTGTCTCAAAACATATTCAATTCTTTTTTCGTGAATCTCATTTGCTACTTAAATCTACAACATTGTAAAAAAAAAAAACACATGAATCAATTAAGTTAAACAAACATAATTTGTTCATGTAACTTCAACATCATGGAATGTAATCATTTTAAGTGACCCAATGAAGTAGTCTCAAGTGAATTTCAGAAGACTCAAATTCATATACACATTCATCCTATAAGATTTCATTTCTTTTAGTGTCTCACATTTGAATTAAATTATAGCTAGCTATTAGCTTGCAATAGCACTTATTAGCATCTTAAATGCTAAGACTTACAAGCTCCTTCAGCCAAAGCAGTTAAATATATCTGAATCAGTCCACAGCCTAACCAAATGCTCCAATCTACTCCACAATGGTAACTCACTGTAATTTAAATGGTTCGAATAACCAAATGTTAATGGTTCTAATGTAATTGAACATTAAACACAATTATACACTATCAAGTCTTCCCCTTTTCTCATTTCCTCAAAAACACATAAAATAACACTTAATTTCAACATTTATTCTCTCTTAATTCAGCCATATGCAAAGCATGCTGGGAACTAACAAGCACCACCCAGTTTTAATTAATGCAACACAAATCATTCATGTAATCCAACACAAACGGATGTTATTAACACAAAATTAAGTTAGGACAAAATGTATAGCAATTGTGTTGCTTAAAGGGTTAGTTCACCCAAAAATGAAAATTCTGTCAGTAATTACTCACCCTCACCCTCCTTTTTATGAAATCTGAGAGCTGTCTCACTCCTCCTGCAGGCTTATGGACACCTCAACTTGCTGGCCCAGAAAATGTATTAAAGACATTGTTAATATAGTCCAAGTGACTCCAGTGGCTCAATCTTAAGTTTATAAAGCGACGAGAATACTTTTTGTGCGCAAAAACAAACAAAAATAACGACTTTATTCCACTATTCATTTCATTCTCTCTCTGTGCCTCGAGTTAGTTTACGTAGTGTTTTTGTGTTGCACTTCACCACGTAGGCTCACTATTGGGCGACGCTGGTCATGTGTGTTATACGTGGTGACGTGAAACACAGACGCGCTACGCAAAAACACTACGTGAAAAGACTCGAGGCCCAGAGAGAAGGAAATGAAAAGTGGAATAAAGTCGTTATTTTTGTTTGTTTTTGCGCACAAAAAGTATTCACGTCGCTTTATAAACTTAAGATTGACCCACTGGAGTCACTTGGACTATATTAACGATGTCTTTAATACATTTTCTGGGCCAGCAAGTTATAGTGTCCATAAGCCTGTGGAGGAGTGATCCAGCACTCAGATTTCATCAAAAATATCTTAATTTATGTTCCGAAGATGAACGAAAGTCTTACGGGGTTGGAACAACATGAGAGTGAGTAATTACTGACAGAATTTTCATTTTTGGGTGAACTAACCCTTTAAGCTCATTTTAACTGAGCAATTTGAACAAGCAGCAAAAATCATTTTTTTTCAGTGAAGGATCAGATCATTTCCACGTGCATCTTGAAAAGCAGATGTTTTGGAAAGTGCTATGGCAAGTTTTTGTGCCGTCTAGTGGTTATATATGCCATAGCCGTCTAGTGCTATGGCAAGTTTTTGTGCCGTCTTTTACCCAGTGGAGCCTTTAACCCCATTGTACCCTACATTTCTACATTACTGTTGACCCCAAACATAACGACTGTAAAGTCACTCTCAGAAGAACATGAGGGTTAAGCTGTCTTTTTGAACCTCCCACAAAAATATTACAAAGAAACAGCAACTGTTCAAGCCAATCAATGAAACTTAACGTATGTGATTCATATGTTAGTTAATGGACTTATTATTGTTATAAGATGCTTTTCATGCGTTGTCCTAGAAATGTAACTAATACAGGGCAAACATTGTTTCCAAGAATGAATATTAATCTAAAAGTGGCTTTCTCGGCCAATTTGCCACTTGTCATCTCAGCAGCACACATATCTCCAGCAATGGAAGTTTTTATAGAAACATTGCTGGCAAGCTGTGATGTGATTACGCCATCCATCTTGCCATATTTGACTGTTCAATTTGCCTTCCCCTGATTGTTGAAAAAAATAAACAATCATGCAGCACAATATCTCTGAGGAGAGAAAACATTTTTGGACTGTCAGAGTTTTACGGCTGGGACACTGGCAGGTAGATTAATGCTATCGCCTGCATTGTTACACACCCAAGCAAATCCTCCAGCAATTAGAGCCTCTCGTTCAGATGGAAGAGAGGATACAGAGACAGCAGGCTCAAGGTGAAGCAACAGCAAGCGTGCTGCCCATGGCAGGTTGTGCTCCACAGGTACTGGGTGTAATGAGACTACAGAGACTATATATGACCATTTTCTCAAGCATGATTTGATCCAAAGAGCATCTAGAGGTTCAGTGAAAGCAAGAACATCTGATGATCTGTACGAAGGAGTTCACACAACTACTTCTTTGAATAGTGACCAAGAAATAGTGCAAAGTTGGAAATATTTAATATTCCTTTTTTTTTTTCATCGTAACTATTTCCAGGTTTAAATTCCTTGGTTTTCTGACAGAAACTTGTTTTTATTTCATTACATCACAGAGTGCCTTTTCTGTGTTTTTTTTTTTTGTTTTTTTTTTCACTACATTGCATTTCTCTACCCTGTCTAACCACATCCTCAAGGTCAGAAGAGTTAATTTACACATGGCTGCACATTTGATGGCACTTCTGTCATGGTCACATTGTTGTCCTTTCTTCTCCAGGCGGTATTCGATGTGGACAAGAACAAAGGTTTAACCCTGATTGAGGTTTGGGAGGGTCTGACACCAGATGACATTAAGAAATGCACAGGGACAGACTTCGAGGTGAATGACACAACTGATGAATTACACAAACAGTTAATAAAATTGAACACTTTGCACCATACTTTATGTAGTATCATTGCCCAAAAATACATTTAACAACAAATAAAGCCCTTTAATGCTTTAATGAATTATCATCCAGAATACAAGTTCATAACTTTGACTTCTTTTTTTTTTTTTTCTTCAAACAGGTCTCTCCTAACTTAAAAGCAATGCAGCAAATTTAACACATTTAGGAAAAATGCTTAATTTTGTTTGGATGGCAGACGGAAACCAAACACTTTTTAAATCCCCAACTCAACTACTTTTAGGTCTTCAACTGAAGATTTTCCAGGACATTTCACTGAAACATATTCAAAACACATATTTAAAAGCCATTGAGCCATCACAGTAACTTCATCTGTTCAAATAAAGTCCATGAATGTGCAATAGCCTGAATTTTTGTTTTAGCAACATCAATTTATTTAGTAAAAGCAAATGTT
This sequence comes from Scardinius erythrophthalmus, assembly GCF_964197995.2. Classification (NCBI taxonomy): domain Eukaryota; kingdom Metazoa; phylum Chordata; class Actinopteri; order Cypriniformes; family Leuciscidae; genus Scardinius; species Scardinius erythrophthalmus. The sequence goes on from NC_138240.1 coordinate 18,400,917, forward strand.
TTGTTAGAATATTGAATACAGAATTTTGTCAATAGGTTAAACAAGAAGTATTGTGTTTAATCACACAAAACAATCCCATCTGCATTTCATAATTAAAACACAATTGCCATTAAATTTATCTTCACAGGTCTAAGGCCTTAAATGTTCTGTTCAGTGTGTACATATTTGAATTAAGCAATAAATGTCTATTAATGACCTGGGCAAAAAAAAAATCTTGTGTTTTTATATTCATGTACTGCAGTTTATTGTTAAACCCTCATATTGTTTTAAAGTTATTACTTAATTTCTTTAGTGGAACACAAGATGTTAAGCAGAATAGGCTAGTTAAGAGTAAGCTAATGATTATTTATTTACACGGTCCAGTTCTTTTGGTAACGTTATTGATTATTTCCATTCTGTAACTGCCTTCGATGCCTAGGGATAGGGAAGTAGGCTAGCTAGCAGACACTTTAACACCAATGTTATAGTCTATTGTCTTTGAATTGCTGTCCGAGTTGTATGACAACGATTACATTTCCACAAAATCTGTTATTTGGAATAACAAGAATATTAAAACAAATCTGTGTTTAAAAACTGGTGAGTTATTTTAGAGTAATCGAATATAAAAGTATTACATCCACATACAGTATAATAGAAGAATTAATGGTGTTTAAAGATTTTAGATCATTACATCATACCATTTTTAACTGAGCTGATATACTGAGATTATAAAATATGTAAGAAAGAAAAAAGAAAGTATAGAATACTTTTTTCATTTATTTAATGTTATTTCCTAGATAATTTATTTGGATAATTTATTCTGTAACAGTGAGAATACTGTGTAAATCTTCTGTATATTTGTGTTTGTGACTTGTCCTGCAATAAAAAGACAAACGATGTGAGGGTTTTTTTGTACGATGGGAAAAATTATATAGACAGGAGTCATATATACAGTATATATATATATATATAGATATATATAGTAGTATATTTTATATACTCTTATGTCAATTTTCTCAACTAATTGTTAAATTTCACATCCATTAATGCAAGTGGCTTGAAGGAAAAGCCAATATTATTGTTTGTTTCAAAACAACAAACAAACCTATAAAAAACTACACTAAAGAATAACTACACTTAACTTTATGGAAGTTATGTTGCTGCTTCAAATTAAGTATAAATTGTCATTTCAACTTAAATTATATTAAAACGGACTTAAATCAAGTTGAATCTCATATAACTTAAAAAAAGTTGAAATTGCTTAACTCATTTTAAAGTAATGTAAAAACATTACTGCATTATTGCAACAGTGCATGCCAAACAATAAAATGTCTATTCCTTTTTATTGAATTAACCTGCTTTACATGTCCTCCTGCAATATTAGTCTGAGACAATGGAACTCCTGGTTAACCACAGATCAGATGATCTCATCATAATCAAGTTTCTCTGTCAGTTCGCTTTAAAGGATAGAGGACTTCACCCTGTGGTGGCCCTCCTTTCATTGCATCTTTTCTAAATTTAGCCTAATGAAAGTGAAAGGTGACCGAGACTGTCTTTCTAACATCTCCTTAAAATTGGATAGCCTTTTTTAATAGTTGTATCATCAGTATTTATTGAAGCTCTGCAATTTAAGCTTGTTGTTTTGTCATTTGTATGACGCATCTGTTTACACTTGTTGCACAACCGTTTGTTGCTTCACAAATTAGTCTTGCAAACATGTACAGCGACTGTGTTAATATTAAACTTGAAAGAGTGAATGTGTGTGATGCACGGATGGAGGATTCGCCCGCCCTGTTCCTCGACACAAACAATAGTTGTTCAACAACATCAAATGAATTAATGAAATCCGCACGAGCCTTGCGCGCGCCACATGCTATCTAATTGTGCCCACACCCAGCCAGCAGACACATGGGAGGGAATCATTTAGACCTGTTACATGCAACGAGCTTATATATGTTTGTAAAGACGCTCTTTAAATCCAGAAATCTGGGGAAATTGTGATGCATGTGCGGCGCGCGCCGTCTCGGGGGTGTGGTGATGCTCGTGCTGTGAACTCACGCGAGCGCGGGCGCTGAATACTAGAGCACTCCGAGCGACGCACGGACACTGAGCACCGGAGAACCGACGACATGGCTTCGTCTCAGGGGAAGAGCGAGCACCGTTATGCGGACTGGATGTCAAGTTTACCGGATACCTTGCACGGTGTTCCTCTTACCAACCTCGCCATACCGGGTAAGCCTCGTTATGCCTTTATGCGCGTAGACTATAGTAACTGTGAACAGTGAGAAATTGCTGCAGATTATACATAGGCTATGAATGAAAATATGACGCTTGGGGTCAGGTTCTTGAATGACTTAACTGACCCTTTAAAAAAGTTTTTTAGTAGGTTATTTTCGTCAAGTCTTGCTCAAAACACACATCGCAGTGAGAGTGTTCTGCTCATTACATAAAATGGGTTCTGCTTATGACATAAGCTATTGTGTGACTAATAGGTTGTCGACATTAATATTGCTCCAATCCAGCGAGTTTATAATAATGATAAAACGTGTGGCATAAATTAAATAGGACACTTGTTGCTCGAGGCTCGAAATCCGTCTCTGCGACGGATTAAGAGACACATTACACATGTGCCACAGCTTCCTTTGATACAATATTACGAAATAACACAGATAATATATATACCCATACTGTAGTTAGATGATCAACAAAATAAATCAATAAAAAATTGCAGGAAATAATTTCTTTGTCACTATTTGTTTCTTTTTTTACACATCTCAACATCTTAATGTTAGGCAATAGTCAAAAAAAAAAAAAAAAACTAAACAACCATGAAACAATACACTCTTCAAAAAATAGGTTCTTTATTGCCATGTGTGGTTCCATGAAGAACCTTGGGGCCTTTCCATTGGAAAAATATAAAATAATGTTGTTGTTTTTTTACTGTTCACTGAAAGGTTTTTTGGGGAACCAAAATGGCTCTTCTATGGCTTCGCTGCGAAAACCCCCACCTTTATTTTTAAGAAAGTAAAACACCTTATTCAATGCCAGTATACTTTCCATCATACCCCATAAAACCTTTCTCACAGGCTGTACTCTCCATAATACACTTTATTGTGCGTAACTTGCAATTGTGAGTAACTTCTAGATGGCATGTATGTTATGACTGGAACTGTGATTGTTGACGCTGTCCTGAAGTGTAGAGCAATAAAAACCTGTTGGAAGGCATGTTGGAATCAGAGGATGCAAGATGTGTTTGCATACATGCGTTGCCCATGTTCATGGTACAACCAATTTCATTCATCACTTGTTGAGTGTATGTCAATATTTTCTGTTGAGACTAATCGTGATTGAATTCTCAATACTTGCAGAAATCTGTTTGAAACTTCATGCAGGCATTTTAAAACATGGAACAAGTTTGAATATTTTGCTGTTGTAAGGCACTGGTGTTACGGCCTATATAGTGGTATATGGGTTGTTGAACAGCACCAAAGGCTGGAGCAATCAGCCCAGAAAGCTCTGATTAAAACCCTGATTAGCGTCTATGTCACTGATTTCCACCATGTGCAACTGGGATTATGCTTTCTTGATCATACTGTACAGTAAGTGCTCTGACTTCAGCGTACTGTATGAAAGCAAACTTAACTGCATCATTTGTATGGACCGATGCAGTGAAGAAAATCACCTCATGCCACTGATACTGGTCTGGTCTGGATTCATCATTACAGCACTAGCACTGAAGCAGTATTTCCTATAAGGATAACTTGTCCCATCGCTCTTTTGTAAAACTTTCGTAAAACAGTGTTGTCAGCAAGGCTGTGGGTGGGTGATGGAAAGTTGTAGTGTAGCAGCCGTTTATCAAAAGGCTCTAAACGAATTGTGTCTTGAGTTAAAATTCTGAACACGTACCACTCCCACACAGATCTCTTGCAAATCTGTGAGCTTTTGAGTTGATCTCACAATGCACAGTTAAGATTAACTCTTGAAGAAATAAGATATCCATTGAACCCTGCCCAGGGGCTCGTATTCAATCAATCAATCAATCAATCTATCAAATCAATCTATCAAATCAAATCTGTCTGTCTATCATTTAACACCACAATAAAGCTTTTGTCCGTCCATTCATTCATCAATTGCTTTGACATAATGTTAGTCGAGCTTTATTTTGCTTAACTCACGTTCAAAACAAAATATAAATCATGTTTTTCAGTTTTATAATTAGAGAAAGCAATGGTCATTTTAGCTCCTCAGGATCAATTCCTAAAACATGATCATTGATCCTTCGACTTTGTCTCATGAATATTTCAGTAGTGTTTTATTTCAGCCTGAGGCATTTTTGCTTTCATGCTGTCATACTGTCAGGCTACTGGAGGTTTGCATGATTCAGAAAAAAAAATATTTTTGTTTTTTTTTATAAACTTGCATAATGCCTGTATTATACAGGCAACATGAAACTAAAATCAACCTATTTACTTTGTTAATGCATGTTCTTGGCATTTTAGTGCATGTTATTCCGAATATTTTTCCCCTCTGATATCACTATGCCATTGTGAGTCTGACTGTAAATATTCTAAAATATTAACCAATTGAGTGCAACAGTGCCCACCTATGTTAGCAGTCTTGTTTAAAAGTATAAAATGCATAAAAGTATTTGAAAATCAGACCAAAAAAAAAAACAAAGGTACAAGTGTACTTAACAAACTATCCAAGAAGCATTATGAATGACATCAATTAAAAACAATAAAGAAGTATAACTATATATAACCATAACTACTGATTTAAAGGTATATATATATACATACATACATATATATATATATATATATATATATATATATATATATATATATATATATATATATATATATATATATATATATATATATATATATATATATATATATATATATATATGTATATGGTGGAGAGTTCTTTGCAGAATAGGTAATGTAGTTTTTCACCTGGAATTTCACTCTTTAATTATTCAATCAATAATTACTTTTTTTTTAGTTGAAATAACAGGCTGTTTTTAACAGTTAGAAGTTATCGTCAAAATCTATTTCCTTCTACCAAACTTGTGTTTGGTCTGGCTCCATTCTGGTAACTCCCAGTTTTCTCAATCCAATCAATTCTCAATGGATAGAAAAATGGATTACAAATAGCCATTCACGTTGACTTGAATCTTTATCAGTAAATCTTGAACTCTCAGCCAAAATGTATTTCTAAAATCAATTCCTTTCACATACAATCGTTTTTGAAAGATTCTGCTTCAAACGTCATCAAAGTCAGCCTGTGGACATATTATAAGGACATCCATGAGCCTGATATTTTTAAGCACTGCCACTCAAAAACTGTCACTGCCACCTCCTGCGGCGTGAAGGTCAGTGCTTACGCTAAAATAATCTAGTGTGTCTTTTATTTCCTCTATCGGAACTCTTTTTATAGTCGTTCCAAACGAAGAGGTTCAAGAAATCATTGTAGCCTCTCAAACCTCTCCTTAGATTAAACATTTGACTGATCCTCCTGTTGGAACTCAACATTGTTTACTTGTAGCATCGGTTTTGGCAGTATTTTGGAGGTCAGCTAGTCGTCCTCCACATATACACACTTGCAAAAACATGAATCATTTCTTCTATTGGCAAACAAGTCTCTTACTGAACAGAATAGATAGTCTACATTCTGCCCGCATCTTGTAAATGCCAGTGCGGATTTTTATCACCAGGGAATGCATTTATCCTTTTGTTGTAGACATTGAACAGAGTTTAGGTACAAAATGAACCTGCGTACCTGTTAGAAAAATTCTTTTGAGTGGCACTTACACTACTGCTCTTCTGGATGGCTGGCTTGATGAGGTCATCACCCTGTTACAGTTGCCATTGTCACCTTCACTGGCGGCACGAACCGGGGCAGAGGAATTGTGTCAGTGCTGAGAGAGGCACTATGCTAAAGTGTCAAGCCCACAGAATAAGCAGGACACCGCTGCTTTATCGGCCACCTGTATGCTTAGAAAGCAGTACGCAGAGTGTTGCAGTTCAGAGATAGGCATGGAACCCTGGTGTAACGGATTGTTATGGAGAGCCATAATTGGGATTCATGCTATGGCTCTCATATTTTCATGCATATCTGCCCTTTAATCATGTAATCAGCTTTTGAGTGGCAGCCAATGGCAGACACAAACAGAAAAATCTGTGTTTGGCATGTGTTGATCTTCAGTAATATAGTAATACAAACAGTAAAATTGTGCAATATTATTACAATTTAACATAACTCTTTGATGGTAAAGCGGAATTTTCAGCATCAGTCTTCAGTGTCGCATGATCCCTCTCAAATTATTATAATGTGCGGATTTGGTGTTTAAGAAACATTTCTTCTTATCAATGTTGAAAACTGCTTAGTATTTTTGTGGAAACCTTTATCATGATTCTTTCATGAATTGAAATCTCAAAAGAACAAAAAAAATTTGAAATATTTTTGTAACATTATATTACTGTCACTTTTGATCAATGTAATGCATTTATATATATACACTCACCTAAAGGATTATTAGGAACACCATACTAATACTGTGTTTGACCCCCTTTCGCCTTCAGAACTGCCTTAATTCTACGTGGCATTGATTCAACAAGGTGCTGAAAGCATTCTTTAGAAATGTTGGCCCATATTGATAGGATAGCATCTTGCAGTTGATGGAGATTTGTGGGATGCACATCCAGGGCACGAAGCTCCCGTTCCACCACATCCCAAAGATGCTCTATTGGGTTGAGATCTGGTGACTGTGGGGACCATTTTAGTACAGTGAACTCATTGTCATGTTCAAGAAACCAATTTGAAACGATTCAAGCTTTGTGACATGGTGCATTATCCTGCTGGAAGTAGCCATCAGAGGATGGGTACATGTTGCTCATAAAGGGATGGACATGGTCAGAAACAATGCTCAGGTAGGCCGTGGCATTTAAACGATGCCCAATTGGCACTAAGGGGCCTAAAGTGTGCCAAGAAAACATCCCCCACACCATTAAATAAATTGTGAAATACTCAGACCGGCCCGTCTGGCACCAACAACCATGCCACACTCAAAATTGCTTAAATCACCTTTCTTTCCCATTCTGACATTCAGTTTGGAGTTCAGGAGATTGTCTTGACCAGGACCACACCCCTAAATGCATTGAAGCAACTGCCATGTGATTGGTTGATTAGATAATTGCATTAATGAGAAATTGAACAGGTGTTCCTAATAATCCTTTAGGTGAGTGTATATGAAGAGTTCAGATGCAAAAGCCTCTAAGTGCCATCTGAAATTTTCTTCTAGAATTATCATTTTTATCAAGCTTGTATATAAGTTCAGTAATTTCACTTAAATGACAATTCATAGGTAATTTTCATTGTAATTTTGTATACACACACACACACACACACACACACACACACACACACACACACACACACACATATATATATATATATATATATATATGTATATGTACATAGATATAGATATATAAATAGATATATACCACTCACTTTAATATCAACAAATCAGAATATATTTGTAATATTTATTTTTAAATGCTTTTGTAACATTAAATTACTGTCACAATGTAGTGCATTATATATATATACATACATAGATATAGATATAGATATACAGTAGATATATAAAAAGATATATACCACTCACTTTAATATCAACAAATCAGAATATATATATAGCTAAAAATCAAACTTTCTGTGGTTGTTGTATGAACAGTAAAAATGTTGAAGGGCACTGGAGCCCTGTTAGTTATCTTGCCCTATTTTTTATACATGGTGTGTAATCCCTCCTATTCACTAATGAAGAATGGAAGAAGGGATTACATCACTAACCACAGCTTTTTGTTGATGAGATTCACCGAGGCTTTGTAATCCAACTGCAGTCGTATGTTAGAAGTGTTCTTGACAGGTCTAGCATTTGACCTTGAGGCAGCAGGAGTGTGTCATTAGAAACTAGTCTGCTATGCCAAGTCTTTTTCCTGTCCATGAACAGCATCCATAGGCAGATATAGGCTAAACTCTTTAAGTATATTCACTTTTGACTGATTGTACATGCTCAGCTTGAGACCAAAAAAAATCATCAAACTCAAGGCACATCTTTGTTGCAGATAATCGTTCTCTGAAAATTATTTTAATTACCCATTTTTCGTTTGTCCTATCTCTCATTTTTCTTCAAAAATGCATACCCAAAATGTGTCCTGTGATGAGGTGTAGGGATTATTTATTTATTTCCTGACAGACGCAGACGCACATACAAAATGATTTCATTTATCTAAAGTTGCACTATAGTGGCATGAAAAGTTGTAATGGCTTCAAACCTCGAAGGCACCATTTACTTGTGTCTGATTCATCTTTAAATCTGTCTATCCATCCAATTGTTCATCCATTAATCCTGCACTTTAGACCCAAAAGAGAGGATGTTTGGCCTGCCATGTCTCAATAAACAAGATAAATGGAAACGATTAAGTGACCAGACATGAAAGCACAGTCATTGGAAAAAAAAGAGCCACTTTTTCCTGTAATGATGACTTTATTTCCCGCTGAACTGTGAGGCGGTCCACTGTGGTTGACAGTGACATGCCAATCTTTTGTGATAAGTAGTTACATCCTCACAGAGCAGCCTAAAGGTTCACAGTAAACCCTTGAATATAATCTACTGTAAGATTTGCTGCTGCTGCTGTTTTTTTGTTTGTTTGTTTTTTATTTGTTTTTAGAATGATAGCATTTCACTGGTCTACAATTTGTGATGTAGGACAGTCAATCCAGGGAGATTTTGAAAGATCACATTGGAAAATAACTCATGTCTTCTTTCACCATATCCACATAAAGACAATATAACAAGGTTTAGGATGAAAACTTTCTTCATCTTGGTGGCATTCAGTGATATTGATAACAAATGTCCTGTGTCATATTGTGAATTTTGTTGTATGGTTATATAATTTGCTTTTTATTTATTATTTAAAAATCACTAAGTAACAACTGTAGACAGGTTTGTGTCCTCTACACAACAAGATTTATTGTTTCAATAATCATCTCTGGATTGCATGTTTCAAAAACAGAAAATAGTCTTTAATCTGCTCTAATGTTCCTCCTCTCTGAGGTTCAGAGGTGAAACATGAGACCAATCAGTCTCTTTCATTTTTTTAAATGGTCCATTTTCCCAGAAATAATTTATATCCTAGTACCCGCTTAGTGCATCTCAAAGCATGGATCTCGTAGCAAGGAGACACTCCTTTGCATTTAGCTGAAGAGCTATTAAAAAGCTAAATAAATGCACTGGGTCCTTATGGAGCTGAAGTTGTTAAGACCTGTAGAAATTCACCTTGTTTTCTTCTGTTAAACAACCATACAGAGTTTTAGATGTGGTTTTCTTTAAGGTTTGCACGAGTTACATCTTAAGGTGAAAAGACAAGTTGCTATTCATTCAATTTTAAAATGATCCTCCTGTTTAAAAATATAATAAAAGAGGATGTTTTATAACATACATTATAGGTGTTGTGTTTGGAGAGAATGAATGAAAACCATGTTAAAATAGTAATGTATATTGTGCTGCGTATTTTCATAAAAACTGATCTTACCATTACACTGACATCTTACCTTCCTTCACAGTTTCTGATCCAATGAGACATACATGGAAATTGTGTTAGAGGAGACTTCCCTCCGTTTCCACGAACCAGAAGGCATTACCTGTGTCGAGGGAAATGAGACATTCACTGTTACTCATTAATCTGAATTTGACAGAAACAAAGTCTGTATATTTCCAGGCCAATCTGTTTAATGAACATTCATTAGATAAATGACACATTTTTGTCATAATAGAGACAGATTGTCATTGAACTGAAATGGTAGCAAATCTCTGATGGTTGTAATTCAAATTCTTCTAAATTTTCTTTCTTTCTTTCTTTCTTTCTTTCTTTCTTTCTTTCTTTCTTTCTTTCTTTCTTTCTTTCTTTCTTTCTTTCTTTCTTTCTTTCTTTCTTTCTTTCTTTCTTTCTTTCTTTCTTTCTTTCTTTCTTTCTTTCTTTCTTTCTTTCTTGTTAAAGCAGCATCTAATGCCTCCATCATTTCCACTGGTTTTGCTGTTGTGGTGATTGCCGAGATGTCTTTTCCGAGCAGACAGCTGTTTGCCTAATGGCTGAATGTTGATGGCTACAGTGCTGCCTTCAGATGCAGAGACGCATTGTTCATTCATTAAAGATAATATTCAGAGAGTCTCTCTCACACACACCGGCTATAGACAGCTTAATGCTTTCATTTAATTACATTAGCAATGCATCTATTTTAATTTTTGTTTTGATTTTTGAGATCAAACATAGCACCTGGCTTTGCTCTGTATTTAAATTGAAAGCGTGCTCATGGACTCTGGCAACGCTTTTCCCCCATGCTGCACTGCTGCAGTCAGGGTGCAAGTGTTGGCTATTACATTATTACATTATTTTATTTAACCATTGCAACAGCCATTATATGTATTCTCAGGTTCCTGCTGTACAAAAGTGCCACAGATTGTCAGATTTGAGTCTTTTTCAGAGCAAGTCACCTTAAAATCACTGTTCTCATCATTTTTAGAGCAGATGGCCCCGCACCAAATGGCACACTTGATGTGTATTCGTAGTCTTGTGCATATCCGTGAAGTCCACCAGACCATAGAAGAGGGCTATTCCATAATATTAAGATGCCAAATTTAATATTTTTCGGGGGCATGCAAACCAGAATATTTTGTTGATGAAAATCTGCTATCTACAGTTTTATGCTATTGTATATATAACATTTTTTTACTAAATAAATTATGCACCAGCTTTGATTCTTAATTTCAGGATATTCAATATATAAAACTTAAACTATTTAAGCTACTTAACAGAATATCAAAACAACGAAAGTTTTGGGGTGAACAACATTTTTTAAGATGTTTTTGTCTTATGGTCACCAAGGCCTCATTGATCAAAAATAGTTGAAACATTGATATTATGAAATATTTTTAAAATGTAAAATTACTGTTTTCTATTTTAAAATATTTAAAAATGCAATTTATTCCTGTGATGGTAAAGCTGTGCAATATTACCCCAGTATCAGCACTAGAACCGTTTCACAGTTTGTATCACCCCATTGGCAGTCAATCAAATCCACCATATTTTTTTTACAAATACTACTGTTGTTCTGTCACGGAATGTAGTTTTAAGAGTTTTTAAGGCAAGAATGTAGTTATTTAGACCTCATATGTGACTCGTATATAAAAATAGCGCCTCTTTTACTATTTGTTTAGACGCTTTCACAGATGTGAGCTCCAGTCCGTCAGTGGCCGTTCAGCGCTCATGTACCCGCCGAGAACAGCTTTATCTCGGCCAGTCATTCTAAAAATTTGCCGCTGGCTTTTAGATAGTAGTTAAACATGAGATATAATTAATTTGGGGCATATCAAACAGGAAATCTTTGATCTTATTAACCTATTATTTGTTCCAGAGCTAATCGATTTGGGTTAAGGGGAAAATTAAGTTTCATAACTTTGTATTTATGCTATATTTAACTTAAATCCTGTTTTAGATCGCTGCTTTTGTACGTTTGACTGAATTGTTTGCTTGTGTTTATTTCCTATTATCTTTTATAATGGCTATAGTTGTTAATTTAAATATTACTGTTAAATTAATATATATTTACATAAAGATTATGCCTTATACTACAGGGCTGTTGAATGCTTGAATCTGATTGGGTGACGAACGTTCTAAGTTGTGCAATTATTTTCAGGGAAACACACAGCTAAAGTAGTTCCAGGCAGGTCTTGGTCTTACAGTTCCATATCACTTTGCCAAATAATCTCAGTTATTTCAAAGGTCTTTGCAGCCTACAACAACAAAAGAACCAAAACCCACAATGACACTGACCAAGCAAATAAATATAGTAAACAATCCGTTGTTGTTTCTTATTTATTTACTCACTTGTCCTGTCAAACTGTTGTATTAATGCAATATCACACTTGTAGTCATGTGATATGGCTGTATATCAGCACGTGTTAATTCCTACGGCCGAATCATATTCTGTATTGTATTCATCAACAAGATATTGATCTTATATACAGTGAGGAAAATAAGTATTTGAACACCATGCTATTTTGCAAGTTCTCCCACTTGGAAATCATGGAGGGGTCTGAAATTGTCATCGTAGGTGCATGTCCACTGTGAAAGACATAATCTAAAAAAAAAATCCAGAAATCACAATATATGATTTTTTAACTATTTATTTGTATGATACAGCTGCAAATAAGTATTTGAACACCTGTCTATCAGCTAGAATTCTGACCCTCAAAGACCTGTTAGTCTGCCTTTAAAATGTCCACCTCCACTCCATTTATTATCCTAAATTAGATGCACCTGTTTGAGGTCTTTAGCTGCATAAAGACACCTGTCCACCCCATACAATCAGTAAGAATCCAACTACTAACATGGCCAAGACCAAAGAGCTGTCCAAAGACACTAGAGACAAAATTGTACACCTCCCCAAGGCTGGAAAGGGCTACGGGGAAATTGCCAAGCAGCTTGGTGAAAAAAGGTCCACTGTTGGAGCAATCATTAGAAAATGGAAGAAGCTAAACATGACTGTCAATCTCCCTCGGACTGGGGCTCCATGCAAGATCTCACCTCGTGGGGTCTCAATGATCCTAAGAAAGGTGAGAAATCAGCCCAGAACTACACGGGAGGAGCTGGTCAATGACCTGAAAAGAGCTGGGACCACCGTTTCCAAGGTTACTGTTGGTAATACACTAAGACGTCATGGTTTGAAATCATGCATGGCACGGAAGGTTCCCCTGCTTAAACCAGCACATGTCAAGGCCCGTCTTAAGTTTGCCAATGACCATTTGGATGATCCAGAGGAGTCATGGGAGAAAGTCATGTGGTCAGATGAGACCAAAATAGAACTTTTTGGTCATAATTCCACTAAACGTGTTTGGAGGAAGAAGAATGATGAGTACCATCCCAAGAACACCATCCCTACTGTGAAGCATGGGGGTGGTAGCATCATGCTTTGGGGGTGTTTTTCTGCACATGGGACAGGGCGACTGCACTGTATTAAGGAGAGGATGACCGGGGCCATGTATTGCGAGATTTTGGGGAACAACCTCCTTCCCTCAGTTAGAGCATTGATGGGTCGAGGCTGGGTCTTCCAACATGACAATGACCCGAAGCACACAGCCAGGATAACCAAGGAGTGGCTCTGTAAGAAGCATATCAAGGTTCTGGCATGGCCTAGCCAGTCTCCAGACCTAAACCCAATAGAGAATCTTTGGAGGGAGCTCAAACTCCGTGTTTCTGAGCGACAGCCCAGAAACCTGACTGATCTAGAGAAGATCTGTGTGGAGGAGTGGGCCAAAATCCCTCCTGCAGTGTGTGCAAACCTGGTGAAAAACTACAGGAAACGTTTGACCTCTGTAATTGCAAACAAAGGCTACTGTACCAAATATTAACATTGATTTTCTCAGGTGTTCAAATACTTATTTGCAGCTGTATCATACAAATAAATAGTTAAAAAATCATACATTGTGATTTCTGGATTTTTTTTTTTTTTAGATTATGTCACAGTGGACATGCACCTACGATGACAATTTCAGACCCCTCCATGATTTCTAAGTGGGTGAACTTGCAAAATAGCAGGGTGTTCAAATACTTATTTTCCTCACTGTATGTGGCATTTCCTCAATAGCAAAGTCAATGTTGTCTTTATCATTTCTCAAAGACTGGTTACTTTTGCTATTATACATGAGTTACTAATTTAGTTCCCTTTTGGAATATTTGATATGAGCCATAAAATTGTATCACTCATATTTATGTTCTCTCTTAATGAATATCACTAACTCAGAAATCTTCTCATCCAGGTTCCCACGACTCTTTTAGTTTTTACATCGACGAAGCCTCACCAGTTGGGCCGGAGCAGCCGGAGACAGTGCAGAACTTTGTCTCTGTGTTTGGCACTGTGGCCAAGAAGCTGATGAGGAAGTGGTTGGCGACACAGACCATGAACTTCACCAGCCAGCTGGAGGCTGGCATCCGCTTCTTTGACCTCCGCATATCCACCAAACCCAGAGACCCCGACAACGAGCTCTTCTTTGCACACGGCCTGTTCAGCGCCACTGTACGTGAAGGCCTGGAGCAGATCAGCACCTTCCTGGCCTCCCATGCTCGCGAGGTCGTGTTCCTGGACTTCAACCACTTCTACGGCGTACAGAACCTCCATCACGAGAAACTGGTCCAGATGTTGCGCACCATCTTTGGAGACCGACTCTGTCCGGTAGTGTTTGCTCAAGAGGTAAGCCTGAAGTACCTCTGGGAGAAAGAGTTTCAAGTGCTGGTCTTCTATCACAGTCCAATGGCTCTGGAGGTTCCTTTCCTGTGGCCGGGTCAGATGATGCCTTCTCCTTGGGCCAATACTACAGATCCTGAGAAACTCATTCAGTTCCTTCAAGCCTCAGTAAAAGATCGGAGACGCAAGGGCACCTTTTTTGTGTCGCAGGTGGTTCTCACTCCCAAAGCAAGCACCGTCATGAAGGGTGTCACCAGCGGTCTGAGGGAGACCATCACAGAGAGGTAGGATACTATACACCATTACAACATCCATTCTGTGTGGCATCAAAGAACGTGTTGACTCATTAGATCTTGCTCTCCGTTATCTTCAAATCAGCGCCAGGCAGATTTTTTACAGTCCCAATTTAATCTCATTACAGTTATTAGCCGTTGCTCCGAGTCTCTTGGGCTTCACTGATCAGGATTTGTCAGGCTTGGTTAGAAACATGAAACTCTTGGCAGAAAGCAGATTTTGAAATAGCTCTGGATGACAGAATGACATATTCAGTGCATTAATTCTAGAGTGAACCAATATTCTGCTCATTCAAATGACTGGGAGGGGGCCTTTCCACTTCTCGCATTGAATACATTGCCATCTGCGTCTGTCATCTTCTGTTTTTCTTTTTCACCTGTCAGCAGGAATGAGATATAGTGTGCCATTAGGCATGTAGCTAAGCACAACCATAATATCTAGGAATTGTAAAGGAATTTAATCATTTGATTTCTCTTAATGATTCTAAGAGGAGTTTCTTAAAATAATGTTAATTTAGTATATTTGAGATACAATTATTTAGAAAAAAAATTTCCCAGATGATGAAATAATTTAGAATAAGGTAGGTGTTTTTACGTTTATGTTTAACATAGTCTTATGAACAACAGTCATTTACTATGCTGAAGTCTAACAATTCGTAAAGGGGTCCTATAATATGCTTTTTTTAATTTACAACTTATTGTGTGTGTAATGTTTTTGTTTTAGCATGAAAAGGTCTGCAAAGTTACAATGCACAAAGTCCACTCCAAAGGGAGTTATTCTCTATATCAGTAAGCACTGTTTTTTATCTCCTTGAAATGCCTCGATTGTACACTCTAAAAAAATGCTTGGTGTTTCAACCCATGTTTGGGTCAAATATGGACAAACCCAACCGTTGGGTTTAAAATTGAATTTAATGGGTTGGCCCATATTGGGTTGGTCCATATTTGACCCAAACATGGGTTGAAACAACCCAGCATTCTTTAGTGTATAGTCTTAGTATATAGTTCTTACGAGAACATACACGTCAAAATATTTCTCATTTTAATAATTCCCACTCAAGGCATACGCAAAAAAAAAAAAAAAAGGGCAGAAGCCTGGTTGAGTTTCGTTAATAATGTGTTAAAACCTGTAGTTATGATAACAGGCTTGACTTTCCAAAACACTGCTCTAAGCAGTTGACCAATCACAACACAATAGTCCAGCCGACCAATCAGAGCACGTTGTGCATTTTAGAAAGATGAGCTTCATAGAGAACTAAACAGAGCGTTACTGACAGACATGGAAGAGAGGTGCTGCAATAATGTAAAATATGTGAGAATTTTCTTTTGATTTTCAAACTTTCAAGCATGAAAACTCATTCTGTAGACCCCAAAAACAATATCAAGAATTTGAAAAGGGGTATATTAGGTCCTCTTTAAATACAACTTGAAATCTGTATGTGTTTAATTCACTAAAAAGAACTGGTTCATTTGTTTGAGAATCATTTTAACTGCACTGGTCACGCTGTATGGTTTTGATTCACTAAAAAGAACTGGCTAAGAAAGTTTGTTCAGTAATCAGACTATAGGCCTACTTATCATGCTATATGTTTCACACTATATGCTACGGTTCAAAAGTTTGGGATTGGACTCACTGACACCAAACTTTTGAACGTTTTTTTCAATTAATAGCGGTGTTGGGTCGTCACTGAATATTAGTGCAGGAAACTCGGTAGAAGAATTCAAGCGATTCCATTAATGGAACCAAGCATCATTCAGTTATGGTATTTAAAAAAGTGTAACCTTTTCTGAACCGTAATAATACCTGTGATACCACCTTCATGCTCCACATACGTAGCGTAGCCCCCTGGGTATTTAGTGAGGAGCTGCACATTATTTCTCCTTAATGTAACTGGAACATTAACTAAAGGGCAGAGATGACACCAACGTTAGTCACCCTGGTTACTGGAAGACTCATTCAGAAGTGTGATCTCAGAATGTAACACGTTAAGCATCAAATCTCTATTTTCTTTGGAAAATGTGCACATTGGTCATAAATGTTCATTTTATGACCAAAGCCGATGTGATATTTTGGTAGATTGTGTCATTATTTTTTTGCATCAACTCTGCTTATGGCAAATGAATTATAGATGAGGGGAGATGTGGGGCTCAGAGAGTAAAATGATACAATCTCTGCCAGCACACTGAAATCTGACAAGCATGGCGTCTTATTAGCTGATAAAGTGTCCTAGCCCCTGCATCACCTCGGAGTGAGCAGCAGAGCATGAGATCTCCTGAATCATAGCCCTCGTAGACCTACATGTAGCTAACAATACATATTAGTTTTGTTACAAAACCTAGTGAGCTGCCTCTCTAGATAGCATCACAATCATACAATTTATGCTTCCTCATTATTATGGAAGCCCATTTCCGCCACAAAAGAAAACAAAAATCTGGCTTTGGTCAATTATAATTATGATTAAGCAAACATGATTTTTCCCTTATGTGGTGGAAATGTGCTTCCATAGGAGATACCCTGTTTTGACCAAATTTTAAGGCAAATTTTATCTTTTCAATGAGAATGAAAAATGTACAATAAAAGTATAAAAGTAGGGAGAATGCTGTCCCAAAATGCACTATGAGATGGCTGACGATGTGAGAGAAATGTTGATTATAACATTCATTCAGTATTGAAAAGTATCTGCAAATAATATTAGCGAGTTAAAATAATAGTAATTTAATAGTAATATAATAGTAGTCATAGTAATTTAAAGTTAAAGTAACTAATTAAAGTAGTAATTTAAAACTAATTAAAGTATTTGTTTTAACTGTTTTATCCAAATTTACATTTAAATTTAATCGTTTAGCAGACGACTTACAATTGGACAACAATATGCAAGTACTGTGACCATTCCCAGTTTAGTCTAACACAGTACACGCAAATTTATATAGGCCTAAAGTATATGCTTATTAAACTATTGCATCACGATTCAAGACGAACAACAAATCCTGTGTGAGTCTACTGTGTACTTTGCATGAGGAGCACTACTTTTATGGCACACAGAGTTGCTGACTACATTCTAAATCGGTCATTTGTGAAGTAACATTTCAGTCAGGATGCTTCCTTAAAAGGCAGCAGCCTATGTTAGCAGCAGGCAGCAAGGCAGTTCACTATGTTTTGAAGCTGAGCTATTTGTTTCACAGATGTTCAGTTTGGGAACAAATTCCCTTATATTGAAACAGACTGTATATGTGTGTTCTTTCAGGGCTCTTCCTAGCATGATGCAGTGGGTGCGCTCTCAGCGACCCGGGGAAAGTGGAGTAAACATCATCACGGCTGATTTTGTGGAGCTGGGGGAATTTATCAGCGCTGTTATCACCCTCAACTACTACCTGGATGATGAGGACGAGAACGACACCTGAACCTCCAGATTCCCCACATCACTTGTGGTATCAATTACTTGCTCCCTCTCCTCTTTGGCATATTTTTAAGTTTTACTTATTTATTTATTTTGGGGGGTGGATCAGAGAAGCTCTGTTCATCTGACATTTTTCGGGCTAATGAAAAGCATGAGAATGAGCACAGAGATCAGACACAGTCAGGTGGAATAAATTCAGGTTTTGTCTGAGGATGAATGGGGGCAGATGGTGATTTCATTTATTTCTGGGTGAAAAAGGTGACTGGCCTTTTCCCATGTTTCTCTGCTTCCTATCTGTTGGACTACTAGTTACTGATTCACATGCTTGAAACCTTAATAAGTTTCCCAAATTCTGCTTCTGATGAAAGTAACAGTAACGTTAACTCATTTCATGGGAATAAATATTGTTTGTACAGTGAATGTGATGCTGAATCTATAGTAGGTTTATTTCTAGTGGTCATAGTAACTTGTAAGATTGTCGCGTTGTAAATACTTGTAAACCTATTGAATTGTCACTTTGCTCACTATTAGTCATGCCCGAACATACATCAAGAGTAGAGGCTAAGTTCGGGGCCTCGATCTGGTCTTACAATGTTGAAGAAGTGAACTATTAGATGTTTGTACTCACAACCAAAAATTGCAAATGTATGTAACAGCATTTTTGCCTTTCTGCCATTATAAACACTAAGAAGTGAGGCTTTGTATCTACATTTTTGTAGTTGTTTTTCAAGTTATCAAACATATGGAAGCTTGTTTCCGCCACTGAATAAAAATTAGAAAAGGTAATTGCGGCATTTTTATCTTACAATTCTGATTTTGTTTACTCACAATTGCGAGTTTATATCTCGCAATTTTGACTTTTTTCTAAGAATTGCGTGATAGAAATTTGCCATTGTGAGTTATAAAGTTTATGTCTCGCAATTCTGACTTTATTACACAAAATTGCAAGTTTATATCTCACAATACTGAGAAAAGAAGTCAGAATTGCGAGATATAAACTCACAATTACGGGAAAAAAGTCAGAATTTGTGAGAAAAAAAATAAGAATTGCGAGTTTATATCCTGCAATTCTGACTTTAAAACTGGCAACTGCGAGTTTATATCAGAATTGTCAGAATTGTGAGATAAAAAGTCCCAATTATATTTTCAATCTTTTTTATTCCATGGCAGAAAAAGCTTCCATACTAATGGACACTTGTATATATCCGTGAATGTATATATTCTTTGCGTTTGCACTGCTCTGACTGTGGACTGTTAAAGAGTGGCCATTGATGTTTGCTAGTGCAGGACAAAAATCCCCAATACATTCCAATAATGACTTAATAATGCACAATTTGCATTCAGTTGTAAACATGCATAAATAGGGAAACGCACAAGGGACTCACTTAATGGGTGTGAACAGACTTATTATAACACCATTTTCTAATTAGCCAGACTAATTGAATAAATGGCCATGCTAATGTTTTAATCACACAGATGCCAAGTAATTGAATTGGTTCAATATATGACATTATGGAACAATGTCCCTTTGTCTTTCCTGTTCAGATTAGTCCTAATAGGCTGCAACATTAAGGTCATGTGACAATGGAAAACCAGCTCAGAAAGTTTGCAGCATTATTTGTTTAAATCTTGTTCATTAAAGGCAGGGTAGGCGATTTGTTCCAGAATTTGTTTTTGTTATGCTGGTTGAAAGTCTCTTCACATCCTGATAGCAATCACTAAGTTATGTGGTCTAGATGTATTTATATGGATATGTATCGTCTGTGCAAGGTGTAGCACCATAAAATGTTTGTCCAATCATTGCATTCAGTCCAATGTCCTACCTGCCTGTCAACGTATGCATTTCCATACCTCTGCGCACCTTGCTCGCCCAGACATCACGTCATCAGTGCGTTTCATGCTATGCAGAGTTAGACAGACATCAGTCACAGAGTACCGCAACCAAAATAGCAGCCATTTTACAGTTCCTTATGAACCAAAACAACAAGCTTATGCGGCGTTCACGCCATAACTACCGTAATTTGTAAGAAATGGAAACCCGGCCGTCACGTTATATTCGGAGCGGTTTGTGACTCGAATTTATGTGTTTCAATGGCAACACTATCAACGTCAAAATTAATCTTCAGCAGTCAGGTGGTACAGGTCAGTGTTCTTTAAGTTGTTTATGTTTAATATTATTATAATGTTATGTGCTTTCAGACATGAGGTAGTTTAACACTGTCGCTCAAGGCACTTTTGTTTGCTCCCTGCTGTATGCGTTCATGCGTTTTAAAGGAGGCGTGGCCTTGGAGACGCTCTGAAGGGAGGGTGGGATCTTATGCTTTCAAAGCTAGCTCGCTATTGCTAGCCTCTCTGAAAATTGCCTACCCTACCTTTAATGTGACAATCCCATGGCCAACCTGGAGCATGGACTTGTGTAAATGCATTAATTATGCCTTTGTACAGTATGAAATCGCATGTAGTCGTCAAGGTCGATAAATTGTACGTAAACGTTCTATGGGTATGTGTCCTACTCTAACATTTCTGACTGGTGTACAATAAATGTAAATACTGCATATAAACCACATGGTGTGTTTCTTTGACATAACACTCTTTTTTTTTTGTCTCAATACTGTATTCAAAAATACATGAAAAACGCCATTCATATATACAGTGACTATCCCATGACAGGCAGGGGGGAAAAGCATAAAACAGGAAATTATGTCATATGTTGTGACTGGGTGTCAAGTACAATAAGACTTAAATTCAGAAAAACTGACTTTTTTAAGACAAGACAAGATTAGTTCAGGGGCCAGTTGCATCTAAGTTAAAGGGGCTATATGCAACTGTTTCCCCAAAATAAACGTAACAATAGCCTTTTTATTTGACCATGTATGACTCAAACATCTCCTGATGAGCATACTGACACCTTGTCAGCTCACAGTGGGTGCACCTATAAGCCTGTATCCTATTTTTCCTATTTTCTGTCGGGTCGGATTTTTCGCACGCTGTCTGCGGATGTGACGTCAAGCGCGTTCATGTTAAACGTTTCAGATCACTCTGCCACCACCGCTAGTCAGCAAACAAACTTAGTTTCTCAAACAATATATGTATTTGACTGTTCTTACCTCTGTAAACATAATGTTGACTTCTTGGCAGCGGATGACTTGTGAAGTGTGCACGTACGAGAGCGAGCAGAAAGGAAGAGCAGTTCCGTTTTTTGGCCACAGGTGTCAGTCGCGAGTTTAAATTTCAGAAAAAAGCATATAGCCCCTTTAAGACTGTGTTAAAGGAATAGTTCTCCCAAAAATGAAAATTTGCTGTTAATTTACTCACCCTCAGGCCATCCAAGATGTAGGTTACTTTTTTTTCCCAGTAGAACAGCAAAGAAGATTTTTAGCTGAAACCATGGTCCTCTGTGATTTATATAATGGAAGTCAATGGAAGGTTCCAAAAGCATAGGTTTAGGGGAGGACCTTCATGCTTAGTTTTTTCTCCTTTTTCCCCAAAAAATCTTAAATTTTTGAATTTCGACCCAAATTCAGTTGGATTTGCACTAATTTGCCAAAACTTAAAATAGTAATGTTTTCTCATGAGATCGGGTTGTTGCCTTAAAAAATGTATCTACAATCATGGCTGATAATGTTAGTTTAAATACAGTTAAATTGCACATGCTGAAATTCTTGCTTTACATCCTCTATGACATCTCCCATCCAATGAGCCATGATTGTTGAAATATATAAAAATGCAGATGAGAAGCTAATTTGAATAAATAACGATAGAAAAAATAACATTTGCAGAGATGTACAGTTTGCCAATTCTATCTCTCTGTGATGCCGAGAGCAGAGTCCGTGGCCTCATTACATGCTTTCTCAATTACTGCTATTCATCGCTGGCAGAGGTCCGCTCAGCTTGTTTTGACAATGGCACTACGCAGCTGTGAAAAACCTCTCTTTCACTTATCCGGAGCACTGTATGCTCTCTGATTGTGAGCTTACTAGTCGAAGCTGTTAGTCTGCTGATTGTATTTTGTAAACTGCTACGCAGAAGTGTTGGTGTTACTGTGATTCTCTAATTTATAACACAACTGCTGTTCAGCGGTGTCATGGTATGCAACTGACCTTTTGAAAATCACTTGGAGATGTTATACAGTATATGCAAGCTGCTTAAAGATGTAAGTGATTTTAGCCAGTTTGCTGTAACTTCAACCACACATCCTCCATTAAAACCCCCCTTGAACATTCAAAATGATTCACAGACAGAAAACCTTTATTATTGGCTAGTTTTCTGATTGGATAAAAAAGCGAGGGATGCTCCCTTTTTCAAAATTAAATTAATTTTATTTAAATTTTAATAAGATGATTTTTTAATAGGAAAATTATGATTGTCATTTTCCATTACAAAATATAGAATTTGATAAGAAAAAAAAGATAAAGAAAAAAATAGCCTCAACCAAGCAATATTATTTATGAATCTCACTGAACTACTGATGTGGGTTATTATTATTATTACATTATATTACAACAATCTATATTTTAGAATATATGATTGCTATTGATTAATACTGATAATAATATTTATAATGATAATTTGCCATCGATGTTCTTAAAACCTAAATGGCCACCTCAGTGTTAGTTATTAAAATGCAAAATAAAGAATATCAGTGCAGCTGTGATTTGGAGGAAGCTTGAATTTTGAATTAGCAATAGTTCTAGATGTATTAAATAGCTAGAGGTCATATACTGTAACAGTAAAGAGAGAAATGTTTCTCTTGGGCATAAATAAAAATCTGTTGTGGGAGGCAATCATGATATGATTAGTAAGTTTCCATTTCTGATTAGGAGTGGACATGACTGGCTTTTTCTCCTGCCAACTGAATCTGTTAGTGTTTGACAGTTGCCAGCAATTTACCAAATAAGGTTGGGCATAAACCTCACATTCACAGTCCACAGTGTAATTACGAGCAGCATGGGCCTATTCTGAAAGCGGCGCTGGCGCAGGATAAGAGTTTCTCTAATGCCAGCGTGCTTTCAGACAGGCAGCTGAACAATATTAGCCTGTTAGCACATCCTAGTTTGACAGCATCTATTTACAAGTCGTATCGAGTCGAACAAGTCAAAGGCAACTGCATAAAGCCTGTATAAATGATGGAGTGTCAAACATTTTAGTGATGTTACCAATTTAAATAAATACTAGACATTGCCGCATGCATCACAATTTAAAGCAGCTTACTTGAATTTGTTTGCCTGTTATATAATCTAATTGTTTCTCTAAACCGGCAGACATTACAAATCTTGACTGTGAGATTTAGTCAGAGCTGGATCACAGTTAATTCTTCAGTTGTGTCTCATCAGAACCACAAACCGAATACTCCTTTCCAGTCCAATTACAAAGCACTCAAGAAAAGTAGATAAAGATACAATATTATTTGACTTTTTTATGTATATATACAAAGTTCTGGCATGCAACTCTAGATAGGTCTAATAGGTCCTTTTACTCACCTGTTCATAATCACATTGTTATCTAAAGGGCGCATCTGATTGGTTCCTGCCGTATAAGTAGCCAATGAGCTCGCTGCTCAACCTTCAAACACTTGGGTAGCATTTGCCTTAGCAGTGCAGCACGTTTCAGAAACTCTCCACCTTCCCCAGCTCCACCTGTATAGATCTGCTATGGGTAATTCATGTACGCTATATTGTACAGCAGCAGCATGTCTTACTTGCTCACAGCAGCGTGTCGTGTATGTATTGGCAGTAGCAAGTCCTTACTCTGCCGCAGCAGCAATAAAAGCAGCAGCAGCAAATCTAAGACCAAACATACAACATTGTCATACCCATTACCATGCCAATCGCTCCGACAGTTGTCATGACAGAACTATATATATATATACAGTATAAGTTTTTAAAAGACACCCATAAACAGACTTGCTGATTCACATCTTATTAATATATTTTATAATGTTGTATACATGCATTGAATGATTTCCTAAATATATTTTAAAGTATTTATACACTACCATTCAAAAGTTTGGGGTATTTTTTTTTTAAATGTTTTAGTCTTTTCTGCTCACCAAGGCTGCATTTATTTGATCAAAATACTGTAGAAACTGTAATGTTGTGAAATATTTTTTTAAATTTAGAATAATGTTCTATTTGAATATATTTTTTATTCTAGGAATACTGTTTATTCCTCTGATGCAAAACTGAATTTTCAGCATCATTACTTCAGTCTTGATGTGTAAAAAGTTTAAAAGAACAGCATTTATTTCAAATAGAAATCTTTTGTATCATTATAAATTATTTTACTGTCACTTTCAATCAATTAATTGCTGAATACTTGATGAATACAAATATTTTCTTTTTTCAAACTTTTGAATGGTAGAGTATTCTACATGTAGTGTTTCCACATGTCGTACAACAAACTCAAAATATTGGGGTCCAAAAGTCTTAGACCCCATTAAAAATGGGATCCAACATTTGACTGAAAATAAGAAAAAGAAACTTCATGACATGAATATGAATACTTCAAGTCCACCCCGATAATATTACTCTTTGTACAGATGGTCAGATCAGATGTTCTTCTGGTCTCTAACTTTGGATGTCACCGAACGACAATAATGAGTGTTGGACGTACTGTATATATTTCTGTGTGTGAACAGGGACAAGGACTCTGTGACCGGACGACTCTGACATGAATTTATGATGCATTACCTGCCCGCCGAACATGTTGCTAATAACAGCTTGCTGATGAGGGGCTCACTGAGAAACTCAATTACCTTTTAATTATGCAAATGAGATCCTCAGAGGAACTGTGGATCCTGAGGTCTAAGGAGCGGAAAAGCATACCGATTAACTCCTGACCCAGAGACAATATAAGGCATTGTTATTCACAAAGTCATGTGCTGGGAAAGCACTGTCATTTTCTTATAGGAGATACATCAGGAGATTTGACTTTTAAAAACAGTGACCTTTCCAGTAGTTAAACAAGACATCTGAATATCCAACAGAGGCTACTGTATGTATTAAATACTGCACATTTGAAGCAGGATTGGCCGTAAAATGGCGCTTTGTCTCCATCAAGTGTTTATTGTGTGTACCTTGACATAGTGAATCCAATGCAGATGTCTGATTCTCATTAGAAGCATGACAACTACCTGAGCGAACATGATTTAGTCTATGTACTCAAATGGACATCCATAACTGACCGTTTAATTCCTAGCATAAACCATAAATCCTCTAGAGTCATTAGAGAGATTTATGTGCTCTTTCTATCTCCTAGTCAAGTCAAGTCAAGTTTATTTATATAGCGCTTTTAACAATACAGATTGTATCAAAGCAGCTTCACAGTATTAAATTAAAATAATACATCAATGTTTGTTTCTAGTGGAAAACGTCCACGTTTGGTAATGCTGATCAATAGTATTGTTGATTGATTAATTAAATTAAATATCCCCAAATATCCCCAACTGAGCAAGCCAAAGGCAACAGTGGCAAGGAACCGAAAAACTCCATCAGGTGACCTAATGGAGAAAAAAAAACCTTGGGAGAACTCAGGCTCAGTCGGGGGCCAGTTCTCCTCTGGCGTTTATGAACTAGAGGTCGGATTTAACTGTAAGATTAAAAGTATTATATGAATGCCTGGCTGAAGAGATGCGTCTTTAATCTAGTTTTAAACTGGGAGAGCGAGTCTGAGCAACGAACAGTATCAGGAAGGCTATTCCAGAGTTTTGGAGCTAAATGTGAAAATGCTCTCCCTCCTTTGGTTGATCTGGATATCCTAGGTATGACCAAAAGCCTCGAATTTAGTGATCTTAAAGAGCGCGATGGATTATAGGGCGATAGAAGATCCGTTAAATAGACTGGAGCTAAGCCGTTTAGGGCTTTATAAGTCAGTAGCAATACCTTGTAAATAATACGGAACTTTATAGGTATATGCAGTGATGATAAAATCGGTGTTATATGATCATATTTTCTTGATCTAGTAAGAACTCTAGCAGCTGCATTTTGGACTAACTGTAGCTTGTTTATTGAGGATGCAGGACAACCAGCTAATAAAGCATTACAGTAATCTAGTCTCGAGGTCATGAAAGCATGAACTAACTTTTCTGCATCAGAAACTGATAGCATGTTACGTAGCTTAGCAATGTTTCTAAGGTGGAAAAAGGCTGTTCTTGTAACATATGAAATATGATTTCCTAGGCCTCGCTCACATTCCAGTGAAATGAGGATTGTGTTGTTACAAGCATTCATTGGCAGAGAAATGACCATTTCCCGCTCATAACTTGGTTTAGCAAGATAAGACACGGACTGGGAGTGTTTCTCAATGCTGCTTGCACACAGTAAAGACAAACAGTTTGGAGAGAAATGCGCATGCTGCTTTAGATTATTACAATGAAGGTAAGCACTCTTGATTTTTCAACAGGTACATTCCTGCATCATTTTAATGGACCACTAAAAACATATTTTTAAAGCTTGGTGTTTAAAGTTTATAAATACTGACACAAATGATGAGCTTTAATTGCCAAGCTTATCAAATTCATTTTTGATTTTTATTTAACTGTATGACACAAAATGATTAGGAGGAAAACTTCAGTTAACTTTGTTCTCAGTGTGTGTTCCTGCATGGGATCTTCCTTGTCTCTCTGTTGTCTTCAGCTGCAATTACACAGTAAGTAACTGAAAACACATTTGCCTATCTAAATTGCTGGAGTTAAAAGCATCTAACATATGCATACATGCAAATTGTTTATGCATTTGTTATTTATTCATTTTTATTTATTTATTTTGTCTATTCAATATATTTCATTTTCTTTTAAAAGTTAATGCATTAGAAATTTAATGTTAGTATGCAAAATACAGTGTACATAGACACTGAAGACACACTTAAAAATGTCATTGCATTATATAACAACATAACAAAATGTCAACTGAACATTTAATTGAAAGGAAGTTTTACAAGCACATGTTTAAAAAAAGGTTACATTATAAAACTATAGTTTTTTTAATTATAAATGAATTTGAATGTGTTGTGACACATACATAGTCAACATGATGAACTACTATGTGGTTACTGTAATACACCCTTGTGATCTTGAAGAGAAATGACTTGAGACCAGTTTAAAAGTCATTGTATTACCGATAAAAAGTATTTGAAAAAACAATTGAGAAAAGTTTTTATGTAATATTAAATTATCCAAATACTTTTGTGGCCACTGTACATATATAGCATATTTGATGTTTCTGAAGACATACTTACATTGAGCTTGCTCCTGAATCAGTGCAGTGTCAGTGAGGTCCACTAGGTCTGTGTCTGAACCTGTGCACTGCCAGTGGTCCCCCTGGTCCCCTGGAAGCTGGTCAGCCTGCGATGGCTGCTCCAAAACACAGGTGGGATGAGTGTTATGTTTTTGTCCTTTTTAACATGTGTCATTGTAACAGTGTACATTTATCTTACACTAAACAACTGCATGCAGTCTTGGAAATATGGAAATATGGTTACTGCTACGCTGATGACACCCAGCTCTAACTGTCTTCAAAACCCTGTAGATCTTTTCCTCCACCTTCTTTCTCCAGCTGTTTAGTTGAAATTAAGGATTGGCTTTCAGATAACTTTTTAAAACTCAATAATGAAAAAACCGAGGTCCTACTTTTAGGCACAATATCTACTCTGACCAGTTTTTTAGCATCCCTCCACCAACCCGACTCTTCAATCTTAGCTTGTTCCTACCACAGCCAGGAATACGAGGGGAGTACTCTGGGTTCAGGCCAAATACCGAGCTTTGAGCCCTCTCCTCGGACAGCACGCCAAATACGGTACACATACCATTTATCTGACTTATTTGTAAGTTTGAACTCGTGAATTCTGCAGCGACTACACTGGCTTCCAGTGAAGTATAACATTGAATTCAAAATTCTGCTTCTCACATTCAAGGCACTTCATAATCTCGCTCCTCCGTACCTTACTGATCTTCTTTATATGTATACCCCTTCACACGCTCTAAAGATCTTCACTCTCAATTTCTCTTGTGTCACCACGTATATGCTTAACTACCATGGGAGCTAGAACTTTTAGCTAAATTGCCCCTCACCTATGGAACTCTCTCCCTCTCGATATTCGTAATAGTGACAGTCTGCTACTTTCAAATCCCGTCTTAAAGGATAACTCTTGCCAAAATGCAACCTAGGGTCTTTTTGTTAATCTACCCGAGGCAAACTTTAGTTTAAAAGCATAATTAGAATGGAAACGCCACTTTTAAGTTCAACTGTATTTTCGTTTTCGGTCAAATTTGGGAGTGCTTGGGGCACTACTATGATAGCATCAAAAATCGCTATTTTTAAAACACTAAAAAGGCTCGACACAACATGAAACTATGCTTGAAGTATCACCAGGTGCTCTACACATTAACTTGAGAATTGAGAACATTGTTTGTGTACACAGAGTTTAATAAAAAGAAAGATTTTGAACAACTCACTGTAGCTGTGTCCGCCAGCTTTTTGACAGTCAAAAATAGTCGATCTCCGAATGCAACGTAACAGGGAGAAGAGTAAAGATGGAAAGGTCCTAAAGATTAGTAGTTCCATATTAATTCACGGATAATGTGATGTTTTGTCGTTAGTGAAAATCAATATTGACCTTGTATTTGAAAAAGGATGCTCATAATAAGAAGCAATGCTAAAATTCAGAGTCAGTTTATTCACATTCGGAGATCGACTATTTTTGACTGTCAAAATGCGGGCGGACACAGCTACAGTGAGTTGTTCAAAATCTTTCTTTTTAGTAAACTCTGTGTACACAAAAAATGTTCTCAATGCTTCAGTTCATGTGTAGAGCCCCTGGTGATACTTTGAGCACAGTTTCATGTTGTGTCGAGCCTTTTTAGTGTTTTAAAAATAACAATTTTTGCTGCTATCATACTGTAGTGGTGGCCCAAGCACTCATTCAAAAGGCAATATGACCGAAAACGAAAATATGGTCAAACTTAAAAGTGGCGTTTCCATTCTAATTATGCTTTTAAACGAAAGTTGCCTCTTTTTACCCAGGCTTTTTTATTACCTGCTTTTATTAGCCTGTACTGTATTCTACTGTATCTATGATGCATGTGTGCTGTTATGTTGTTGTATTTTGTGATGCTAATGGGTTTTGTTTATTGTTATTTTTTTATTTATTTTTATTTTTTG
Organism: Scardinius erythrophthalmus; assembly: GCF_964197995.2. Classification (NCBI taxonomy): domain Eukaryota; kingdom Metazoa; phylum Chordata; class Actinopteri; order Cypriniformes; family Leuciscidae; genus Scardinius; species Scardinius erythrophthalmus. Next base: position 18,430,056 of record NC_138240.1, read on the forward strand.
CTGTTTTGTTTGCTTGTAAGGTGACCTTGCTTGGGTGTTATGAAAGGCGCCGTTAAATAAAATGCATTATTATACTGACATGTCGGAGGCACTTTCTGGGGACATTACAGACACAGATCCGCTCCATTGCAGTCTACTCTCAGTTTGGTGGTCAGCCTTGCACTGGGAGCTCAACTCGCACACAATCCTGCATATCGACTAAGGTCTGTCCCCTAGAGGAGGGCTGTGGAGAACGGTTCAGATGCCAGTCCGGTAATTATTTTGATACATTTCCACTTTTACCTGTTTAAAAGTCTTTACAAAGTTATTTGAGACATCTCTTTTTACTTATTTATCTTAAGGGAAATGTATCAGCCAGTCTCTGGTATGCAATGGAGATCATGACTGTGAATATGGCTCAGATGAGCAGAAATGTGACAGTAAAGAGATCTGTGACCTGCAAAAACCTCCACCAAACGTAGAGCTCACTGGTCAAGGGTAATGTAATGAAATTCGGCATCTGCTTGATTCCATATCCAATACAACAATGCATTTACATAAACACAGATACACACCCCAATCTCTAATGCCACTATGATTGTGTATGTGTGCACTATAGGTTTGATGCAGTGAGGAGAGAGGCAAGAGGAACAGTTATCAACACCAAGAGCTTTGGAGGACTGTGTAGAAAGACCTTCAGTGGAGATCATATGGACCTATATAGACTACCCCAAAGTGTCCTCAGATACACTTTCCAGGCAATAGAAATGTCACAATTTACTATACTAAAATAAAAATGACTGATTAGAAGAACATAATTATGTTACCAATGCAAGAAAAAAAATCAAGGGATTTCTCAAAGAAAAAGGAAAAATCTTTTGTCACAGTTTCTACATTTGTTTTTGCCAGGTCGCAGCAAAAAGTGATTTTACAGATGAATCCTATAGCAGTTCTTGGCATTACCTCAATCACATAGAAAAACATGCAAAAACAACAGGCACAGATTACGGGCATGATGATTATGTCTTTCATGATGAGGTGTCTCAGTCCCAGGTACTGTATGCTACAACATATTCACTATATAATATAGTCTTTCACATAACCCTGGGTTAACGTAATATTTGGGTGTGTTCCATATTTCGCACTTTATCCTTAGTAAATAATCCTGGCCCGAAGTACAGCCATGAGCATGTGACGTGTTCAAGTCGGTATGAAACAGAAGTTGCAATAGTCTTTTCTTCCCTATTGTGACGTATATCCAAGTGAAACATCTTCCTGAACAAGAAAAAATGAAGGGCGGGACTTGATTTTGCTCATCAAGTATTGATTGGATTGTTGTGGTTTATTACATGTGCTGCTTTTCGCCTACTATAGAGTAGGGAAGTATGCAATTTCAGATGCAGCCTCAGTCTGCTTAAAGGAACACTCCACCGTTTTTTGAAATAGGGCTTATTCACCTTCTTTCCTACATTTAGATAGGTGGGCAAATGCATTTTTGTCTCAGTACATGCATTGTTTTAGTTTGACAGGGTCGGCACTAGCTTAGCTTAGCATAATGAATGGAATCCTTTGTTGCCAGCTAGCATGTCCTGAGTAAAAGTGATATAAAAAAAAAACACCTAATTACTTCTTGTGGCCTGCGTATTCACAACGAGTACAAATAGTGATGCAGATTAACACTAGGCGATTTCCTAGGCAGATATTGACTTGAGACTATATTGGGGGAAGCACAGGCGAAGCACTGCTACGTTGTGAATATGCAGGCCACAAAAAGTAATTAGGTGGGTTTTTTTTATTTTTTATATCACTTTTACTCAGGACATGCTAGCTGGCAACAAAGGATTCCATTCATTATGCTAAGCTAAGCTAGCGCCGACCCTGTCAAACTAAAACAATGCATGTACTGAGACAAAAATGCATTTGCCCACCTATCTAAATGTAGGAAAGAAGGTGAATAAGCCCTTTTTCAAAAAACGGTGGAGTGTTCCTTTAAACCTCTTCCTTACCAGCTCACGTTCATCTTTCTCCACTTGAGTACAACATCCACATCTCAAAATCCAATCAACAACCAATGCGTAGAACCAAGTCCTGGCTCAACATTTTTCTTTTTTGATCATCCGATACACTTTTATGTACAATTTGTATGTCAAATTTGTATGCACAATTTGGAAGAAAAGATCTGTCACTACTTCTGTTTCATTGGGACTTTAAAAACAGTGTTAACCCCTTTCAAAACAAAAGTCTTTCTTAACCCTTAATGTGGCTTGGTAGCTCTTAAAGGAGAACTCCGGTCAATTTTAACATTGAGCTCGTTTTTTTTGTACATTTGGAGTGCTGTCAGTACAGAGAACAACGACAAAAATCGGTGTTGCCTACACCGTGTTATGCTGTTTTTAAAATTTGCACCCTGTTGACTTCAATGGGGCAAGTTTTAAACCTGCTTTTAGCCTCTTAACATCCTTGATGTGTGATTCCTTCGGGGTGAACGCGGGTTAATCTGACATCCTGTTACATCCTGTTTTCGGTCGAAGTCCACAGTAGTCGATTGTCGAGTTAACACGCGTGATCATAGGTACTAAACCTATGCGCGTGAACTCGACAATCGACTACTGTGGACTTCGACCGAAGACAGGAAGAAAATACAGGTATGTGCGCTGGCTGAATAAACATCATTTTTATTCATATCTTTCACATCTACTGCAGTCAGATTCACCCGTGATCACTCTGAAGGAATCACTCACATGACCTGTGCACTTGTAATGACACATCAAGGATGTTAAGAGGCTAAAAGCAGGTTTAAAACTTGCCCCATTGAAGTCAACAGGGTGCAAATTTGAAAAACCAGGATAACACGGTGTAGGCAACACCGAATTTTTGTCGTTGTTCTCTGACAGCACTCCAAATGTACAAAAAAATTAACTCAATGTTAAAATTGACCGGAGTACTCCTTTAATAATAAGGTCAGATTAATTAACATTAGTTATCAGACAGGTATCTTCGACTAAACAATACTTGCATTTATTAATCTAGGCAAATGTTAATTGTGTATTAAAAACAGTTTAATCAATTTTGTACAAAAAAAATATTGTTCACAGTTTGTTGCATTAGCAAATGTTAACAAATTATATATTTATATTTAAGTGTTACCAGTTAACCTGGGGTTTTAGACATTCATTTAAGGTTAAGCCTAACAATCGCTGAATTTGCTGTGGCTTTTAAATATTTTGAAGTCAATGAGAACACATGCCAAAATATTTAAAAATGAAATTTGTTCACCCTTCAGTCCAAAAATCTGCTGATCATGAAGAGTGATGTGGACGTGGCCCAGTTCCAGAACCAGGCCCCAGAATATCTGCCACTTTCAGAAGAGTTTTGGAAAGCTCTGCGCTCCTTGCCTGTCGCATACGATTATGCTGCCTACTACAAAGTGCTGGAGAGATTTGGGACCCACTATATTTCAGAAGGCACTCTTGGGGGCCAGTTTAGATTTTTTATGGCGGCCAGCCAAGAAGACATGAATAAATTGCGTAAGTGATATGTCATATATTAATTTCACTTGAGTAGAGTATTCGTCATTCAAAATCATTGCATTGTCTAACGATTGTCGGTTGTTTTCTTTTTTTTACATAGTATCTATCCAAAGAGACTATAAACATTGTGTCACAACGTCCCATTCGATCCTGTTTATCATCAGGTGGACCACAGAATCGTGCAGTGAACAAACTCTTAACCTTCTCCTAAGTTTCTGTAAGTCATTTAGGAAAAATAAAAGTGAAATCAAACCATAAATGCTTAACTGAAGCTTTCTTTCCCTTTTGGCAGAAAATGGCGATACTTTCAAACTAGTTTCTGTAAACACTCAGTGTACTGTACAATAATACTCAGTTGTTTTTAAAATGTCTCCCAAACAGATACAAGCATAACAAAAAATTATATGACCACAAATATTATTGGCGGAGCTCCTGGATATATTGCACAATTGTCGATGTTAAACAAAAACACACCCCTGGAGAATGGCAGGATGTTCTCGCAGTGGTCGGGTTCAGTGAAGAACTTTCCAAAAGTCATCAAAACGAAGGTTTGTTTGGAAACGATTGTTAAAACATGGTTACTGTATGCAAATGAGTTTGTTATCACAACATAGAGTGAATGCTATGTTAATCACAGAACATAATTGAACTTGGAGCCTTTGTTAGCCTGCCATAAACTGACCTATTTGCAAAGGAGCACATTCATTCTTATGTGTGTGAATTTCTGATTTGTTCAGCTCAGATCTCTCCATGAGCTGGTGAAAGAGGTCCCGTGTGCAGGGGTGAAAAAGCATCACTTAAAGCGTGCAATTGAGACTTACCTCAACGAGAAACACCCATGCCATTGCAGAGAATGCCAGAACAACGGGCTCCGTGTGCTTGACAATGACATCTGTAAGTGTGTGTGTAAGCCAGGCACCAAAGGCCAGGCGTGTGAGCATGGGACTCCAGAAGATGAACAGCCAGGTACAGAAATTATTGCATAAAAATGTTATAAATCAGCGGTTTTCAAACTTTTTGATGCAACAGACCCCCAACTCATACGAGCTGGTGATTTTGTATGAATTTGTACAATTTAAGTTATACAAAAAGATGAAAAAGTAAGCATAAAGATTCACCCTTAAAACAGATTGTACGAAATCATACAAATTCGCCACCAATTCGCCCCAAAAATTTTATATTTATGAGTTGCCGTATGTGTGTTGTAACTTCCCTAATTGGAGGTATATTTTCATACATAAAGACATTTTTACATTCAATTACTGTATATTTTTCCCACTTTTAGAGTACTGTTCAGTGTATAAACATGAAGAGAGAAAAAACATGGCTTTCAATAGAATAAAATAAATATTGTGATTCATTCATGAGTTATGGTCTTTAGAAAGGTTACATTATTTTGTATATTTTTTAATAAATGTATACTTTATACATTGAATTTTTATTAATTTATAAATTGTAGCTTATTTTAATAATCACACTTTTTCAGATTTTTAAATAAGTAAAAATGAACATGCTTAATTTTTGTAAGTTTACCGTTTATTTTGATGGTTCTATACTGTAAGTACATTTGCAACTACATGTCAACTAAATCTCATAAGAGTATTAGTAGACTGTTAGGTTAGGGTTAGTAAAATAAGTTGACATGTACGTAGCTACAAAGTTACTTATAGTCAGTAGAATGTCTGTTGAGGGACCATTAAAATAAAGTGTTAGCAGATATTAAGCAGACATCTACTAATACTCTAATGGCTGGTTGATATGTAGTTGCACATTTAGTTAGTCTATTATAGTATGTCTGAAGTGGACCATCAAAATCAACTGTTACCTTTTAAAGTGTAGCGTAAGTACCTAAATATTGTTTGGGGTCACTACTTATTTTTGAGTGTCCAGTTAATATCTTTGTATCTTAGGAGTGATTCATGGAGACTGGGCCTGTTGGTCTTCATGGAGCACCTGCAGGAAAGGACAGAAAAGCCGGAGCCGTTCCTGCAGTCGTCCGGCTCCTTCGGGCGGCAAGGACTGTATTGGGAATGCTGTGGAGACGACAGCCTGTGATGATGCAGAGGAATTAGATTACCTACGGTGAGGAAGGTCACTAGCCTGATTCTCTGAAAGTTGCCAGAGACCCAGAGAATGAAACTGTGCAACAACACTGCCACTGTGTGGAAGCCTGACTTAATGGTTTTGACCTATTTTCAGCACAATGGAGCCTCACTGCTTTGATGATTCAGTCACACCCAGGGAAAGTTGTAAAACACCAGCCTTCCTTGCTAATGGGTTTATTTTGGTAATAATGATTATATGAAATACCTGTATTCTCCACTCAACTGTGACTAAATATGCATTTGTGATGTGTTATAATGTTGTTCTCTTCTGCCAATTGCAGTACCCCAAAGATTCATATCCAGTGGGCAGTAAGATTGAGTATACATGTATTGAAGGTTATCATTTGATTGGAGATCCTATAGCAGAATGCCAAGAAAACCTAGACTGGTTACGATATCAAATAGAGTGCAAGAGTGAGTGTATATGACTTTTTGGAGCTGTTGAATGCTGATGTTAGTATCCATTTTCAGTGGACTTTTGAGTTTTATTTTGATGGTGTGTTTAGCATTACTGATGTACTTTGTCATTATTTATATATTTTATATAAAAGTTAAATGATATACTGTAAATGCATAATAAGATACCTATAGTTTTTCTATTGTGTGTTTAAAATTGTCTATAATTATAATTTAAAATATTATTTATACATTTTACAGACACCATGTTTCATAAATACTTCATAATTAATTCATTAGTGAGCCAATCATCTGTTCATTCTTTGAGATGATTTTTATTTCATATAAATATTAAATTAAATGTACAATACCTGTAGTTTTGAAAGCTGTATTTTATATAATGTATATAATAATTATTATTGTTTTAATGATTTTAAATATACATTTCAGAGAATGGGAAACCGTGTTTCATAAATACTAGATGAAATAATTACTTAAAATTACGACCATTTTTATGTGATGTATTGTATATTATGTATATAATTATTATTGAAAATATGCATACATTTTAGAACAACCATGTTTCATAAATACTTAATGATTCATTCATTATTGAGGAGCTTATTTGTGTTTCATGTAAATATTAAATAATATAAATATAAAATATAATAACTTATATGATGTATTTTTATATAAGTTCTTTTTTATAGCCTACATTTTAGAGAATGCAGGAGATGTACGCCAGACTGACCGACTGAACGGGAACTATATGTTTCATTAATACTATACGATATACTTAATATAACTATATTTTTATATTATGCAATTGTTATTTATAATTATTGAATGAAATGTTATTATTTTATCAATTCACTTTATTTACATTTTAATATTTTACATTTCAAAGATATGAGAAAGAAACCATGCATATGTTTTATAATATGTCTGCAGAAACACTGTGTGATCGACCTCAGCTTCCTCCGGATGTCACCGGAAGCCCATGGAAGCTTGCCTATAACATCGGTGAAGCTGTCTCGCTTTCCTGTCCCGAGGGGAAAGTCAAAGAGGGTCCGGCTGAGATTCTATGCAACGCTGGCCTCTCCTGGTCACCACAACCAAAACAAACCAGCTGTCTCACAGGTCTTGTACAGTAATTCAGAGTGAAGAAAATGTGGATAAACACATTACTTCGCTTTAAAGGGAAGGGACAACTCTTACAAGGACACCATTTGATTAACTGAAATGTATTGAAAATGTGATTATGTTTTTTCACTAGTTTTTAAATCGACCACTGTGTCAGTGCAATGCCAGCCGTGGGAGAACCTGGCAGAGGATAAATGTGTCTGTAAAGTACCCCACGAGTGCAAGTATGTTCCCAGACAGTCCATTAGCATTACACAACACAAATGCCACATAAAACACATGCAAATGTCAGAAAGGCACAAGCATCCACCAAAACCCACAAATTTTCTACATTTCCGTTTAATAAAATGGTTGTGTTTTTGCAGGTCTTCCTTGGAGATATGTGCCACTGATGTGAAGCGCGGTCGGTCGCAGAGACTGAGTCTGTGTAAAGTACAGGCCATGCGCTGTCTGGGACACCAGTACACCCTTGCTGAAGACAGTGCCTGCCAGTGGATACAACGCTCATCCACTGCTTGTCCACACTGCACCATCTGGGAGAGTTGTGATGGTGAGGGGTTGTACAATACAAGATCAAATAATGGCGCACATCATATCTGAATTAGGAAATATGACATTGTGTCTTTCACCAGTAGAAATCGGAGTCAGGTTACACTGGTACTGATATAAATCTATTCTATTTGAATATATTTTCAAATGTTATGTATTCCTGTAATACGTTTTCAGCAGCTCCAGTCTTCAGTGTCACATCATCCTTCAGAAATCAAAATGCTGGATTGGTGCTCAGTTATTTTTGGTGCTCATTTATTAACAATGGTTCTTATTATTATCATTAATGTTTTTGCTGCGTAATATTTTTGTTCAAATCATGATACATTTAATTTAGGATTCTTTGATGAATAGAAAGTTCAAAAGAGCAGCATTTATTTGAAATATGAATCTTTTGTAACATTAAAATGTCTTTACTGTCACTTTTGATCAACTGAATAATGGTGAATATTAATTTTTATTTTTATTTTAAATCGAACTTACCCCTAACTTTTAAATAGTAGTGTATCACAGTTTCAATAAGAATATTGAGCCTCAAAAACAACATTTCAACATTGATGATAATAATGTTTCTTGAGCAGCAAATCAGCATATTAAAATGATTTCTGAAGGATCATGTGACACTGAAGACTGGAGTAAATAAATAAATTACATTTTAAAATATTTTAAAATAAAAAACAATTGTAATTGTATTAACACTTTTTACTGTATCAAATAAATGCGGCCTTGGTGAGCATAAGAGACTTCTTTCAAAAGCGGAAAAATCTTAATAATACAAAACCTTTGACCAGTAGTGTTTTTTTTGTGTGTGTTTTTTATGGGTAAAATAAAGTCTGTGGTTAACACGACCTGACTTTCGACAAAAATTCCATGTTTAGTTTTACAACATAAATTACACACTCTCATAAACCCAAACATGAATCTAGCATCGTAAGTTTTTAAAGCATGCGCAATGCTTTCAAAATTCATGTTTGCTCAAACATGAATTTTGAAAGCATTGTGCATGTTTTAAAAAAAAATTATGAAAGTCACTTTAAGTAATGCTAGCCACAAAAATTGAAAACTGCCTTTAAAAAAAAACCCATTTGAAAATTCCTTGCTAATGTCTTTTTGAACCTAGTCAGGAAAGTGCTATTTTTAAAGACTAAAATGTTGTGACAATCATGTCGTTGTAGAGCAAACGAACAGCTGCCGTTGCAAGACAAGTGAGGAATGTTCATCCCTTGACGCCTGGATCCATGTGTGTGTGCAGCAGGAAGGAGCGTCTGCACCAGTGACAATGACAGAATGTGAGGCGGGCGTGAGGAAGTGCAGAGGAGAGACTGTCCACATTGTCAGCATTCAACCTTGTCAGTCATAAACTTAAAAGGCTCACAAACTAATTATATAGTGTAACCATATATGCTGTATGCCTGCATTCTTTTTTAAAAGAAAAGTGACAAGTGCAGATGTTCAGTTTTCTTTTTTGTGTTGACATATTTTCCATTAACACAGGAAGTTTGGGCTGGAGAAAAGAATAGAGCACAGCAATGATGTTTTTGTAGGCCAGACTGTAAGTTAGCATCATACTGGTTCTTTCGACAAACAAACAATACGATTTTTCTATTGGCTTTTGGATATTTGCAGAAAATAAGCTAATCTTGTATGATAATCTGAACACAACTTGAATAAAAACTGAATTTAAAAAACGCTAAAGCTAGGCTATAAACAAACTATATCACGGCTTTAAAAAAATCACAAGGTATTACTGACGTATTTTATGTCAAATAAATGTGAAAATATCTCAGACCATATTTCAGGCATTTGAACAAAAAAACATTCAAAAAACCCATTGATGATTCAGGGTTCAACTTGTTTCTGGGTTTCTTGTTATTTGTACACGCTGTGACTATACAAATCACAACATGTAAATAGGAAAATGTTGGCGTTATTTTGTCACTTGCTGGGAGCAGTATGCTAGCTGGAGCCGTTTACCTCCAGTCTTTGTGCTAAGCTAGGCTAGCGGTGTGTGCGTCAGACAGAGTTACGGCACGCACGGAGATGAAAAGGGTATGTATGGACTTATCTAACTCTGGGGGATACGGTGAATAAGCTAAAGTCCCAAAAAGTCGGCATGTTCCTTTAAGGCTAAACTCTCATTTTGATTTCGAAGCTTTCTTTTTTTAAAGATGGGCATCTCACCAAGACTTTAAGGTCATTTTTTGAATCATTTTCAGACAAAAATTAAGAAGCTAAGCTATGTGTTTCCCCCTTCCTTAATCCACTTTCTTAGCCTAATAACCAGCAGAAAAGCGGTAACACTTTACAATAAGGTTCATTAGTTAACATTAGTTAATGTATCAACTAACATGAACTAACAATGAGATATAAAAATTCAGCTATTCATTGTTTGTTCATGTTAGTTCACAGTGCATTAACTAATGTTACCAAATACAACCTTTTATTTTAATAATGTATTAGTAAATGTTGAAATTAATATTATCTAAGATTAACAAATGCTGAAGAAGTATTGTTCATTCTTAGTTCATGTTAACTAAGAAGATAGGTAACTAATGTTAACTAATGAACCTTACTGTAAAGTGTTACCAAAAAAGCATTACTGCACAATTTAAAGCGACTGTTCTGGACTTCTACTGGGCTCAGAACAGCGTCCTATTCAGCCAGATCCAGACGTCTTGCCAAACTCCTGACAACCCAGATTCCCGCCAACAGCTTGTCCAGCGAAGGCATTGCAGCCAAATAATTAACCTGAAAACCAGTTGTTGTTGTTGTTGTTGTTGTTGTTGTTGTTGTTTTCTTGCATCCTCCATTACTGCTTTCGCATTGATCTGAGAAAGTAAAAGGGTAGGCACTGCTGCCAGGTGTGAATTTCACAGCCTCCCTATTAATGTGCAAACAAATCCAATTACCTCTAACTGACTGAGATCCAAAAGTGATATTTTAATGAGAGACATTGTTTGTGTGTTGAAATAAGAGCATGTGACCTGTCACAAGATTGTTCGGAGAATCGTGGATAACACAGCATGGCTATTAGGTGGTTTTTATCTAAATACATTTTTTTTTTTTTTCAAACAGTTTCTCTGAAAAGAGGGTAACTTAAATTCATAATGACTTTTATTATTCCACTGATTTGATTTCTGAATCTTTTCTTAACTCATCATGGTATATTATATGCTGAATAAAATATCATTTTAACATGAGACACAAAGTTCCAGTTTTGTTAAATCATTAAAAAAAGGTTTATTACCAATGTAAAACGACACTGTGCCTTTTCATAAACACTACAGTATCTTCACCATGCCTGACACATTTAGAACTGTTATTAATAAGCAAGACCCATGCTGAGCCCCTCCAATCTGGACTTATATCACACCAGATGGACAGACATGCCATCCTTTACTGACAATCTCTTTAAAGGAATCACAGTTTTGAAAAATAATTCAGAGCGCTAGGTTTACATTGTATATGTACATCTCTAAAATGTCAATTTATAGATATATTCTTTATTTACAAAGGCTTCTTCAGGTATTTTATACTCCTAAAGGCTGAAACGAAAAGAAAAAAGTTACAGGATTTCGGTTTATGGAAGACTAAATAATACTGTAGAAAAAATATTGTAACAGCAAAAAAAAAAAAAAAAAAGCAGATCGAAAGAAACAGCAGATACAGTACCACATTCACTCATGTTGTGCAGTATTAAAAAAAATAAGCATCGTAAATGTTAAACATCATAACCTTTGCTCTAATTAGCACTCTTGAATGCCTCATTACAACACCTGTCTTGACAAAAAGCACAGCGTATGAATCGTATGGATAAACATAGCTGTAGTCATATTACAAACCATTTTCTTTTACTAAGCATAATGTAGACAAACATTCATTTAATAATGAAAATCTGTTGCACTGATCAAATATTATATAGTGTGTGTATGACTACTGATGTTACACAGATATTACTATTTATTCTCATAGCAGTAGGAAATTGGACAGAACTCACCAAAAGAAAGCACTGGTTTGAGAAATGGCAGTAGTACTGTTGATTGGTGAGTGTCACACATTGTGAGGAAACGCAGTCATTTGTGACTGGATTCTGGGAGAGAGCTTTTAGCTGGACACCAGACAACAGAGGCCAAAGAAACGCCGCTTTCTCTGCCGGACCAACGGGTATGGCGTCAGATTCAACAAACTGCTGTCATCTGTATCAATACAAGAACAGACAGATAGAGATTAATACAGCGATCCTTAAAGAATCGTCTGCCGTTTTACATTCATTTAACTAAACGTTATTTCTAATTCCACATGTTAAAGTTTACCAAAAGGGTAAAACAAAAATTCTATCTCAGCTGCAAATTTCATTTTGGAATAAAATCTGAATATTGCAAAAATAAATTGTAAATGTGCATTTTGTGGAAACTACTGTATCAGCACAATAATTATTATTTCCTGGCAAATAATCCTATTCAGTAAGGTTATCCTTACTAAAGATAGCTATGCAAATCTTCTAAAATAAATTACTGTTCAATTAAAAGTGATAGCAAATACATTTATAATGTTACAAAGGGTTATATTTAGTAAACACTGTTCTATTAATCAAAGAATCCAGAATAAAATGTACTGTATCACGGTTTGAACAAAAATATTAATAACAATAAATGTTTCTTTAGCACCAAATCACCATATGTGACCCTGGACCACAAAACCAGTCTTATGTGTAATTTTTTTTTTTTATTGAGATTTATACATCATCTGAAAGCTGAATACATAATATTTCCATTGATGTATGGTTTGTTAGGATAGGACAATATTTGGACGAGATACAACTATTTGAATATCTGTAATCTGAGGGTACAGAAAAATCGAAATATTGAGAAAATCGCCTTTAAAGTTGTCCATTTCTATTGGCGATAGTGCTGCATCCATTCACAAAAATAAATGTTTTATATATTTAAGGTGGGAAATTTACAAAATATCTTTATGGAACATGATCTTTTCTTAACCCTTGTGTTATGTTGGGATTCTGTGCACTCCCCTTATGGTCCGGGTCAAATTGGATTCAATACAATTCCTCAAAAATCACACTATGAAAAACAACAAAGATTCAGGTACAAACTGTAAACTTTTAATATCAACATTTGCCAAATATTCCCAAAAATATATATCTGAAGATATGATTTAATGAAAATGTTTTTTAACCATTTTTAAAACTGTTTTGCTTTGACAAAATTTTAATATACATTATATTTATATATATTTGAATATACATTTTTTTTTTACTTTTTTTTTTTTTTTGCTTAGAACATCATAACTGAACAATTAATCAATTAATCTGAGCTAATTTTTCCTGCAGTCTATGTCGAAGTCTCAAGATATTTCAGATATCTTGAATATATAAATGAGAGCTTATTTTACTATCTGCGTCTGTCAAAGATTTTCATTTGTAATTTGAATTTAACTCTGAACACCATGATTTAGCGTTCTCTAGTGTGTTTGGTTTGGGTTAGAGCACTTTTAGATACAGGTACACTTACACTTTAGAACTGGAGTTGATGCCCAGTTGATACATAAAATAAATGTTTTTATGTTGTGTCTGTACAGTTGCTTTTGAATAGCCTGTGGGGGTCAAATTGACCTGCGAACATCACAAACGTAATAGTAATTTTGTTTGTATATGTCAAAAAAACATGCATGTTGAAACTTTGCCAGCATGTTCATGAAGATAAATGCAAAAAAGTCACAAAATATCAAGAAAAAAAAAAGATTTAATATTATTTCAGGTAGCTTGAAAAAATAAATGATAGGTAATTTTTACCATCTGTGGCTGACAAAATATTTTTCTGTATTGAAATAAGTGTGGAAAACCAATTTTTTTTGCTTCATAAGGTAATAAAAAAATTAAATAACAAAGTATAACCAAGAAATGTTATTATTTTGGGTCCGTACAGTTAGAGCGTTAAAATATGCGGGTCAAATTGACCCGCGAACATCACGAAAGGAACAGTAATTTTGTTTGTATATGTCAAAAAACACCAGCATGTTGAAACTTTGCATGCATGTTCATGACGATAAATGAGAAAAAGTCACAAAATATCAAGAAAAAAAACATAGGTTAACCAGTATTTCCAGCAACTATAAAATCTAAACGGGTCAAATTGACCCGCAACATAACACAAGGGTTAATATCCTAATGATTTTTGGCATAAAAGAAAAATGTATAATTTTGACCCATACAATGTTTTGTTGGCTATTGCCACAAATATACCCGTGCAACATAAGACTGGTTTTGTAATCCAGGGTCACATATTAGAAGGATTTCTGAAGGATCATGTGACACTGAAGACTGGAGAAATGATGCTGAAAGTTCAGCTTTGCATCACAGGAATAAAATTAATTTTAAAATATATTAAGTTTTTTTTCTTTTTATTAAATAAATGCAACCTTTGTGAGCAAAAGGCTCTTCTTCTTTCAAAACAACAACAACAACAACAAAACAGTAGTAAATGAACAATTTTAAACTTTACTATTGTTGAAAGATTTTGTTTGATGAAAGATGTTGCTTGATGGCCAAGTTTTTAATGAATTTTTCTGCAATATTATCCAAAATAATCCGAAAGCCAACACTGAGAAAGTTTTGAGATATTACCTTGGTTCTTCAGTGGCAAAGGCATTGTCTCCCTGAGTTTGCTTAGCAGATTTTTCATTTCTGTCATGTCCCTAGAACATTGAGGAACCATTTCAGATTCACAATCAGTGACCGATGAAGAAAACTGACAGATAAAGATCCTGTCAGGGGCCATTCACACAGAACACGTTTTAGTGGTTAAAAACGCGAACTGAACTTATTCTCGCAAAAAAGTCGAGAGCAAAGTCTGTGAGACGTGAGCACAACCGTTAAAGACGTCCATCTAGCACGTGTTTACATGCAAAGACAATGGAAAAGTAGCACAGTGGAATGGAAAAACGCATTGTGTGTGAAGCGGCCCTTCAGTGAAGCAGCTCAGACTATTCACCTCTCAATGTTCTCAATGTCTGTGGCCACCAGGACGTATGTCTGCGAACAGTCCGCTGGAGTGGAGGACGTTTCTTCCAAGATTGGAATGTCAGAGCTGTCCTCTTTCTTACCGTCTACCTTAGTACCTCCTGCATAATGTTTCCCTGGAACACATACAGTAAGACATCACTGGCAGACTGTGTAGAGAAATAGAAATGGTCAAAATATGTCATGTCAAAATTTGACCCCTTGGCAACAGTCAACCTGCTCCCAGAACATCCATATTTTCGGTTTCTTATAAGCTCAAATCAGATAGAAATCACAGAAACCAGCAGTATCAACTCCTGCAAACATTAAAGGTCCCGTTCTATGCCCCTTTTCACAAGATGTAAAATAAGTCTCTGATGTCCCCAGAGTGTGTATGTAAAGTTTGAGCTCAAAATACCCAACAGATAATTTTTTACAGCATGTTTAAATTGACATTTTTTGGGGCTCAGAAAAACGAGCCGTTTCAGTGTGTCCCCTTTAAATGCAAATGAGGTGCTGCTGGACAACACAGGGGGCGGAGCTTCATGAGCTCGTGCTCAGTCTGTCAGGAAAAATTCATCTCACGGAATGATGATAATATCAGAAACTCTCAGTAACGGCGTTCATTTCGAGTCGGACAATAATGCCTACAGAGTCAGAGTGCTGTATAGAGATGAAACAGGTATGGTTTAGTAGTTTAATTACGGTTATTATAACGTATTTGTCATCTGCTTGTAGGCTATGTATCCATTATTTATTAATAGCCTACAAGTCTGCTGTCTGAATGATGATCAAACATGTACTGATGAGTTTAATAAAGTTTATTGTACATCACACAAAAGATGAAGCGTCAGTTTTACTTCAGAAAATCACCGTAAGAGCTGAGTAAACACAGTAGCCTAAGTTATAAGAAGTGCGCAAGTAGCCAGTAGAGTTGAGGGAGCATTCCTGTGGGCGGAGGTTAGTCAAGAAACGGTTCTGGTGATGTCACTAATGCAGGATGTAGAGGGGTGTAGTCCAATCGAGCCGTTTTTTGTAGTCAACTTCTGTTAAATAAAATATCTCGCTTGGCATTGAACTTTGAGCTTTATAATTTTACAGATATTATTTATGCTCTAACAGCAACATTACACACTAACTAAAGTTTGAAACATGGAATCGCATGCAATGGGACCTTTAAGCCACAAGCCAGGCTTCATCAACGTCAATTTCCTGTGACCGGTGTGGTGACCTCACAGCATTACCTTTTCTGTGGAGCTGCAGGGATCCCAGCAGACATACAGACTTCAGCATCTCCGTCAGGTACATTTCCAGACAGCACTGCAGCTGGATGAAGAGGCGGCAGATCTCCGGATGTATTTCTCCATCTTCTGGGCTGTGAAAAAAAGCATCAATAATGCATCTCAGAGCTGGATTCTGAAGAGTTTTGGCCCCCATGCGCTTTTCAACATGTTTAATTGCTCCCAAGTTACATACAGTATCCTTGCATTCATACGCCTCACAGTCCACAACAAGTGACCACTGACAGAAATCACGAGTCTCAGACACACATGATGTCAGTTCTGGGCTATGTAGCTAAAGCAAATATTTAGGAATTTATCGACGTTATTAAATATGTTGGTATTCATCATTTACACTAAAACTGCTTAAAACATCTGAAAGACCATCATTGTTGCCAAGTACATTCTAAATCTTTAATGTACAGTAGGTAAAATACAGTAAAAATAACCATGGCATGTCTTTAACACTAAATTAACACAAGGAAAAATTATATTTAATAATTTTTATTTATATGCACCGATATGACAATACAAAAATATTTTTAAAATGTGAACCGGAGACTACTGTAAAAACTTCTCACTGATGAGGCAAATCGAATGCAAAACAGATTTTGAATTGATTCAGTGAAATGATAACGGAACTGATTCACAGAATTGAATCAAACTTACCAGCACTAACACCAATTTTGCTACAGTTTAAATTAATCTAATTAAAATGACACTGTCTTTATGAAACTTAATGGCCAAATAAGAAGCCCATTAAAAACATGATCCCAGCAAAATCATAGGATGTTTGAATATTTCTGAGCAGCGTGTTTACAAGGAAGTACAAACAATCTAGAGCTCTAAACACATTAGCTCAGTGGCCAGTGACAATTCTCAGAAAATCACATTTCTCAGAAGCCTGCGCCTCTAATTTCTGCTCGGTAATTCCCATGTGGAATGCTGTAACATGGTGGATACTTTATTTTCCTGTTCTTGGATTACCTGGAACAGAGAGATGCACCAAACTCATGTAAGATAAATCATGTAACGTGTCCATTAGGCAAACCGTTTACTCTTTGTTCCGTCCTCTCTATGGTAAATTGTCATATTGACTGTAACACACTACAGTACTAAATCTATTTAAATACCAAAATTGTTTCTATAAAAGTAGTAAAATGATGATTTTATAATAGCTCACGTGCTTATAAGATGTAATGAGTTAATAATGACTAGAGGTTTTCAAAAGGGGGTCCATGACACCTAGGGGGTCCGCATGGGTACTGCATGCCAATTACTGTTTGATAAAAAATGAAGAAAAAGTGTAAATCAGAAACAAAATATTAATTTCAGAGAAAACTAAAGCACCTAAAGTTTAGCTAAATGTCTCATTGGCCCTCTCACATTAAAATGCAATATGTTAACATGTAATGTATAAATATATTTAAAAAATATGACATTGTACATAAATATGTTTTACCCTGATATTGCAGAAAGGTTTTGATGTGCAGTCCGTGCCATCTCACAGCCTTTTGTGCGCGTCTTGTGCATTTCCGCACGAAGAGAGGGACAATCAGTGGAAATCTCTCCAATAGAGATAACCAACTCCCTATAGAGGGCCACAAGTGTATTGAACTCCTGGACAACCTGATGGAAGAGAGAAAAACAAAAGCAAACAAACTGAGAAAATATAGGGCTCACAAAACCATTTTAACCTTGAAAATGTATGAAGCAGATAAATAAAACGACTAAACATTGATGAAATGACATGTATCCAACTTGTCAAGACTTTTTTATTTTGAACAGAGAATGTCACAAAAACAGGCAATTTAGTACCTCAGGCGACATCCTCATGCCATTTTTATCAATATTTGGTAGAAAGGATAAGCGTTCAATGGCAAGCAGTTTTAACATTTATGCCTTTAACTAGTATCTGTTTTTATGTAACTAATGCTTATTTTTAATTACTTGTAATCAGTGCTCTAAGTGAAAAAAATTACATTCCTCAATCTCGGTTGAAATCGCCCCCTCTGAAGGCGGGACGGTCAGAGAAAGACTGAGGGTACGCTACAGATTAAAATATAGAAGTGTACCAGCCCACTTCGAGCACTGCTTGTAATGACTAGCCTATATGTTTATTTAATTTCACTAGTGGTTATTCATTTAATATTAGTAGGCTACTTATACAAATATTGACTAGTATCTATTCAGTTAGTAACTAGCACTTATTCAATCACGACTAAAGTCCCTTTAAGGCAAGTAATTTCCCTCGGCGGCCATCTTTGAAACGCCTCTTGGGCAGCTATTTCAGTCATGCAAGTACAGCTCCTAACTGTTGAATGAGGAAACATCAAATTCTCCAAAGCTGTTCAGCAAGCTTATGAGTAAATTTCATATTTGAAATCACCAGTGAAATCTGACACAAACCATCCCATAAATGTTGTTTCTTATGCTCAAATTTCAGACTGGTCCAGCCTATTTTATTTAGAAGGCAGGACTTATTCCGCCATATTGCGAGCACTTTCTTTCATTCATAAGTAAAATGAGAAGGCTACACAGTTTTCTTTGTTTAGTCTTTGCTCTCTACTAGTAAAAGTGACAACCTAAATTGTTCTTGGAAACATTTTGCATATTTTTGCTCAGATGTCAATTATTCACTTCCAACAAGTAGGCTGAGTAGTAGGCTAGCTATACAGGATAGTTAGTCAATTTAAAATAATGCCTGCACTTAATAAACAATTGGAAGACATGTTAGTCATAAGCGAACAGTTGATATCTGCACTACAGATCGACATAGATTTTAAGCCAAATTTAAGCCAACTGCATGGTCAATGTTAAATCGGCTTGCCACAAGCTTTCTGCCTGTTAACGGGGCAAAGACTCCTCAAACACAACACACGAGCTTTACAAATTGTGCTGCAGTTTAGCCCAAAATAGAGTATCGCTCACTCCAAGCCATAATCTGTCAAATGAAACGTTGTTTCTGGAAAATCAGTTAGAAAAAGGAAGCTGGAACTACCGCAGCACAATAGGACCCAAATAAGCCAAAGCATTCTTTTTTTTTTTTTTTTTTTTTTACGTCCCTAGTGTCGCATTATACATTTAGGATGTTGGCACTTCTGCAGAATCCTGCGTGAATTTGAAATGGTGGTTGAACAATCAGCAGGAATCATAGCTGGAATAATGCTGTGGGTCATGACGCAGGCATACGCACCATTCTGCAGTCCGCTACAGCACGCTGAGCTTCGCTGCTCTCCCGGCGCTCCGACTCTCTGGACGGGGGCTTACTGCCGATCTGGAAAATGGTCCCGGCAGTTCTGGGGCGGTTTTTGCGCCCATTCGGTGCAGAACTCATGCATACACATCAAGTGAAGAAACTGCCCTGATATAAAACGCTGACTGATCAATATACTGCCACTCGTTTGGAAAAATGTCTTACTCAATTGATCGATCTGCCCGTGTCTTGCTCCTGGATTCTCTCCGCATCGCCACGATGCAGAAGCCGAGTCACCTTCATTCACTCCTGCAGAGAGCTGAAGTGTCCTTGCAGGGTTTCGTCTTCTTCAGCAGAGAGAAATGCGATAACAAAGAACCAGATGCAAACATGTCTTGATGCCCCGTATAGCCCTTCAACGAAGAAATAACACCTCCCCGCGACAATGATCGCAACTTGAGATAGACTAATATGTGCCGCAAGTTGAAATGATACACTCTATATGGCGTTTATTGAGAGTAGGTAGCAGAAGGTGATCTAAGAGCGCTATTCTAACCTTGATAGGTGCAGTTGCTTGAGGCATGACGTGGATGAACACACTGCACTCTCATAGGATGAGAATACTAATGCAACAGATTCACCAACTCACCAACTCAGATTCACCCATCTCAAATGAGTCTTATTAAACATTAATACAAGTAAAGTATCTACTTATGGTTGGTTATTAGGAAATGTTTTTTTTTTTTTTTTTTTTTTTTTTGTGGTTGAATCATAGGCTACGGTTTATTGCCATAAATCCTAATTGTGTAAAAAGCTAGAAGCACAATTAGACCTAATGGCAGCCTGTTGTGTTGTTATCTGGCAAACCACTATAGATAAACCACTGCATTTGCGATTTTCTAATGTCATTTGTATGTGTATGCAGATGGTTGAGATAGAACAATATAGCATGTCTAAACAACAAGGACTGAACAAAGCTTCCAAAGGATTATAACACCTTTCTTTTGACATGACATTTATCAAAGTGCAGGAAAAGATATATACTATTAAAGATTTCTCTGCTGCTTCATATGTTATTGTTTTTAATATTTTTAATTTAAGTACATAAAATGAATGTCATGTAAAAGTATTACTGAATATAAAATCTATATCCTCAATATAAAATAATAATAACATCAATAATTTTCCTCTGAAATAATCTGTGGCCAGGAGACAATAACAGCAAATTAAAGTAGTTACTTAAGTCAAATGCAAACTTAATGGAACATATAACAAGGAAAAAAAAAAGTTATCTGGGATCGCAAAAGTCTGTTGTTTTACATAATAGTGGTCTAATTACTTATCTAAGACAACACATCGAGCATTAGTTATTGAGACCACACAAAGAACCATTATGGCCAATTGAGAATTACTGTAAAAACAAACAAGAACGGTTTTAAATTAGATGTTATAATCCTATGGATAGTTTAGAAGCTGACAGGCAGCTATGGATAGTTTAGTTCACAAACCTGAGCACTGCACTTTGAAAATTAGATGTAAGAAAGACCCTTCACTAAATATAAAGCATGAAATGAAGAGTCCACTCGTGTGATTATCTATGCTAAGCTGCACACAGTTGGCCAAAATTCGGATTGAAAGCAAACAGATGTTAGGCAAACCACAAACTCAAAAATCATTAATCATCTTTGTGGTAAACAGATCATCAAGCTTTGCAAAGCATGGATTCATTTTGCTCTGTGATGATCGGTTGGCGTTTCCTACACGTATAGTCCAGAAGCAGCTGTGGTACGATTCCTTTTTTGCCGACCTCTCTATTGTCCTAAGAGTTCAGAAACACTGCAGACAGCTTCTCGTGCCTTCTCTTTAAAAAGAGAGGAAGAAGAAATAGCAGAAGAAGCAGAAGATAATGAAGCCAATGACCCAGTTGACGGAGTATATATAGATGATCACCATGTCCATGTCAAATCGCCAGCCATGCGAATCATCCTCAAAGTTGAAGGAATCAAGCCTGTAGCCCCCGTGAGGGAACTGGCGTCTGCCAATTGGACTTGCCTGCCTTTGAAAGCCTAAGAAAGACAGATATAGATAAAGAGTGGGAGAGAGGAAGAAAGACAGAGAGCAAGACAAAGCACAATGACTATTACAATGAACATTATATGAAGAATAACAACTGAATCTGCAGAGTTTATTTACGGTGGAATTCGGTAAAATAGATTAAGACATGGTTTTACCTCCGAAAATGCGAAAGAGTTTACGGCAGCTCGGAAGAGGCCATTTTGCACAGCTCGCTTTCTGGAAATTCTGCTTCCGAGACAGGTATTCCTTCGGGAAGAACGTACGCGCTGTATGGTTCAGTTCTGTGAAGAGTGGGATGTGTGAATTTATTTATCTGTGAATCATTAATGCTCTCAATGCAATGTGCATTAAAGTGCATTACTTTCAGAAAGCCCAGACTCATTTTATATCTCATAAGTTGTCTCTCAGATCAGATCCTGTCTGCTATATTTTGTCACGTTTAGTTTGACAATCAATAAGAGCCTTTTCTGTTCAATCACTGTCACATAAAGGAATTGCCCTTACTTTTCATTGCACTACCTTGCAAAACTATAGCAGACTACAGTATAAAGCTCAGCAGTAAATATCTAGTTTACTTTTTTTTTGACCCATCTTTCTCAGCTCTTTCATCCTCTTCCAGCTCTTATACACCAGTACTCTCAGGTCCTTTAATTCACATACTTCGCTGAGTAGATTATTCACTGTCATGAACTTTTCCCCTCTGATCTCATCTTAAGATCTATTCTCACAGTACTTTTCCTCTCGGCACTGTT